>NC_044556.1:52439457-53053416 GCF_007565055.1 Rhinopithecus roxellana | reverse complement strand
AGGGGAGGAAAACGGGAACTGAAGAAGTTAAATAAGGCAACAGGTGAATAGAAAGCTCCTAAGGGAGAAGCTTTAGGACATGGATCATAAGCTTTTAATTTTTCTTCAGCTAATACATACATAGATTCCAAATTCAAAGGGTACAAAACAAGTTTTCTTCTTCTAACTTTGAATCTACTTCTCCCAAACTAGAGGAAGTATTTGGTACCGGCGATAACTACTACCTGTGTATGTTTCCAGAGACTTTATATGCATGCGTAAGCATAGACTTTAACAGTTTTGCTATTAACTTGTTTTTCTATTAATGAGTCTTGATGAGCATTTCACAGTCATACAGAAAGAACAGCCATCTTGAATTGTCATCTTGAATTGTCAAAAACAAACCCTGAATACTTAAATCTGTAGGAACAACTGCATGCATTTCTATGTTGTTTTATAAACACATCAGATCATTTAGCCATCTTCTATTGGTGAATACTTATAGCTTTATAAATAATTCTCCAATGAATATTTTGTGTATACTTGCAAATATACCGAGGATAAAATTCAAAGTAGAAGTAGAATCCCTATGTCAAAGAGTATATCTTCTTAAAATTAAGTGTCTTATGTCCAGAGACAGCCCACAAGCAGTATACTAGTCTGATTCCCACACATCAGACTTACTGATCTTCGCCCACTTGATAGATAAAAATGATACGTTGAGGTTTTAATCTGCCTGTCTCTTAAATAAGGTTTTGACTCTATTATGTGTTTGAGATGTAGTTTGTGTCTTTTGTGTCTTATCTGTTGGGGTTCTTCTGGTATTTCTGATTTGTTGAAGCTCCTTATTCATTAAGGAAATGAGTACTTTGCTTAATGTTACAAATATTTTTCCGACTTTTGCCTTCTGACTTTATGGTGTTTTTGAATTATATAGTCAAATATAGCCATTTTTGAGGCTTTTAGGTTTTACGTGACTTATAAAAAAAAAAACAAACTACCCACTGTGTGTAAGTATATATAAATGCATTTCCACCTCAGTACTCTTAGAGTTTCATGCTTTTACATTCAGTCTTTGATCTGTCCAATCTAGATCTTAGTTTGGCATGAAATAGGGAACCCCTTTTATTTTTTTTCTTTTTGATAATTTAGATAACCATCCAGATGTTTTTCTTCACTTTACTATTCTAAAATACCTCCTTTAATTATATACTAAATCCCTTTACATATCTGATTTTATTTCTAGATTTAAAAAATTTTGTTCCATTGATTTGTCTTTTTGGGCCAATTAACATGCCATTTCAATTATTGTGGTTTTGTGATATCTGTTACAGGCTAGTATGTATCATTCCTATTTTTCACAATATTTTCTGGCTATTTCTGCCTCTCCTACCATATGAACCTTACAAATTCTGTCTAAAACAAATTCTAACTTTGAGTCTACTAGAAGTTCACATACTTTAAAATATATGAAAATTCTCAACCCGGTGTACTTCCCCCACCAAAAAAAAAAGGTTCATAGTTTCCAGACTATCACCAGTCTCAGATGTCCCTCCTCTAATGTTCAGAACCACAGTTCTAGCATAGGCGTAGTCCTGACTTTAATCCTACAAGTCATCTTTTTGAACAACTCCTTAAAAAAAAGACTTGAGTCAGAATGTATTCCTACAGTTATTCTCCTCTGTAACATTATAGAGGTTCTGGCTGGAGATTTAAAAAAAATTGTTGCTTGTGTCTCAAGTACTGATTGCATTACAGCCTCTGGTTGCCGTGTGACTTCTCCTGCCTGTGTCATAAAGATGAGCCTTAAAAGCATAACAGGCGATTGACAGTAGCAAGTGAGTTGTATTTCTTTAGGTAGACCAACATATCTGAAATCTATAAAACCCATGCCACCAAATCATAGTCTAGCTGTGGTCACAGTAAAGCCAGTACCATAACTTTCTGTAATTATTTGAACTTAATTGTGTAGCTCAGGGTTCCCCACCCCCCAGACCACGGGGCAGTACCAGTCCATGGCCTGTTAGGAACTGGGCAGCACAGCAGGAGATGAGTGGCAGGTGAGCGAGCATTACCACCGCAGTTCTGCCTCCTGTCAGATCAGCAGATGCTCATGGGAGTGTGAACCCTAGTATGAACTGAGCATGTGAGGGATCTAGGTTGTGCCCACCTAATGAGACTCTAATGCCTGACGATCCGAGGGTGAAACAGGAACAGGTTCATGCTGCAAGTCTCAACCCCCCCTGCCATGTCCATGAAAAAGTTGTCTTCCACAAAACTGGTCCCTGATACCAAAAAGGTTGGGGACAACTGGTGTGGCACATACAGTGGACACAAATGTACTGTGTGCTAATCATGGGAGACCACAAAGAACTGCTAAGTGTTTAAAGGATATGGCAAAAAGAGAAATCTACTATCTCAAATCTGCCTTGAAGCCAAATACCAGTCACAGTAAACATTATTCATCACAGATTTTGCTCGGGATCCATAACCTAGGGGTGCTTTGTAAGATGATCTAGATAGCCTAGGACTTTTTAATGCTGTTCAGAGATACTTTGTCTTCCCCTCCACGAGTACTCTGTAGCAAGCAATAGAGCACTCATCCCCAGACAGGTCCTGCAGATCCTGCTGTGATCACATACTCAGCCCACTGCTTTCTGCCTCTTGGCCCCAACCAAGAGCTCATGTTCTCTTTGTTGGCTTGTGTCCCCTCTCTATAAGTGAACTCTGTGGCCTTCCTGTTCACCCCAACCAGGGACACCCTTTCTTCTACTTTTATATTACATTTTATTTCTACTCCTAGAGTTGTCTATACCACACACTGCCTCATATTGATACCTCATATTTTCACTACCTTCTTGATGGAAGAGCCTGAAGAGCTCATCTTCATGTACCTAGCAATGCCCTGACAACCAAGTAACAATCATAGGGGATCCCTGGAACTGGTGCAAGGCCAGAAACCCATGTTGGAACCCTAGGAGAATGCATGCCGATATGTATTCAGACACAGCAGCTTCCAAACAATGAAACTGCAGAAGTCATTGGGATGGGTTTTGTGTGTGTCTAGCAAGTCAGAAAGGCGGAGGGGGTGGGAAAACTGTTCACAGTGAAATCTGAGGACAGCACCTTGACTCTTTGTTTTGGGTTTTACATCCATCTAGCAAATATTCAACTTGTGGCTCTACAGGCACCTTGACATTTTAATATATGAGTATTTGCTTGTATATATTAGGATTTCCAGGGATCTGTTGTGTTTTATTTTTTGATAAGTATAACGTAGCTGAAAATTACTTGGGAAATTTTGTGGTCCTAGCAGATGAAGTGGTGTTCTTCTCCTAGTACTCAGTGCCAACTTTATTCTCCTCGGTTAGCTTTAAGGTACTATTTTTTTTTTTCCAAGTCCACTTAAAGGTACACACTGCCCTGAGGAAGTTGGCTGTGTCCTGTGTCAGGCATCCTTCCTAGGAAGAGCGGTTCCGCCACATAGGTGACCTAACCTTTTGTTGACTAGAAATTTCATCATAAAAACAACTCCTTGCTTCTTCCCTAGATGGTAAGTACTTGTTAGGACAGACTTCTCCTGTAAATGAAAGGGACACGAGAATTTTGCTAAAGGAACATGCTTTATTCCAGTAGAAGGGGTTGGACTCCCACTTATTGGTGAGATGGTAGCCCAGAGTTGAGAATCCATCTACTTGTGGAGTGAAGGAAGTCGTGTGTGTGTGTGTGTGTGTGTGTGTGTGTGTGTGTGTGTGTGTGTGTGTATTGTATATTCTGTGTGTGAGTGTTGTAGCCTAGGTGTCAAACAGGTCGAGATGTGGTTAGGGAGCCAGAAAGCTGGAGAAGTAACTAATTCTTCTGCGGTCCTATATGGTTTGCTAACATTCTGTTTTCAGCACATTCGAAACACACTATGTCTCAGCACACTCCACCCTCACCCAGAAAAAACAAGCAAAACAACAAAACCCCAAACAAAACAAAACTATGAAGTAATCTAAAGTAATATGGAATGAGTTTGTGTGTTTTTGTCCTTCACTGCGGAGTCACTGTTTTTTACATATTTAACTCATTGAGTCCTCACAGCAACACTGAGCAGTAAGTGCTGTTTATCACCATTTTATAGGAAGATGTTCAGAGAATAAATAATGACTTCATTGAGCGGCTTTGCCATGTAGAAGCGAATCCTAACTCTGTTTCTCACCCCTCACTTTCAGTTTCCCCAGCCAGAACATCCCCCAAAGATGGCAGAGGAGAGCAGCTGTACCAGGGACTGCATGTCCTTCAGCGTGCTCAACTGGGATCAGGTTAGCCGGCTGCACGAGGTCCTAACTGAGGTTGTACCTATCCACGGACGAGGCAACTTTCCAACCTTGGAGATAACTCTGAAGGACATTGTCCAGACCGTCCGCAGTCGGCTGGAAGAGGCAGGCATCAAAGTGCAGGACGTTCGGCTGAATGGCTCTGCAGCTGGCCACGTTTTGGTCAAAGACAATGGCTTGGGCTGCAAAGACCTGGACCTAATCTTCCATGTGGCTCTTCCAACAGAAGCAGAATTTCAGCTGGTTAGAGATGTGGTTCTGTGTTCCCTTCTGAACTTCCTGCCAGAGGGTGTGAACAAGCTCAAAATCAGTCCAGTCACTCTGAAGGAGGCATACGTGCAGAAGCTAGTGAAGGTTTGCACGGACACTGACCGCTGGAGCCTGATCTCCCTCTCCAACAAGAATGGGAAGAACGTGGAGCTGAAGTTTGTCGACTCCATTCGGCGTCAGTTTGAGTTCAGTGTGGACTCTTTCCAAATCATCCTGGATTCTTTGCTTTTCTTCTATGACTGTTCTAATAACCCCATCTCTGAGCACTTCCACCCCACCGTGATTGGGGAGAGCATGTACGGGGACTTTGAGGAAGCTTTTGACCATCTGCAGAACAGACTGATTGCCACCAAGAACCCAGAAGAAATCAGAGGCGGGGGACTTCTCAAGTACAGCAACCTTCTCGTACGGGACTTCAGGCCCACGGACCAGGAAGAAATCAAAACTCTAGAGCGCTACATGTGCTCCAGATTCTTCATCGACTTCCCGGACATCCTTGAACAGCAGAGGAAGTTGGAGACCTACCTTCAAAACCACTTTGCTGAAGAAGAGAGAAGCAAGTACGACTACCTCATGATCCTTCGCAGGGTGGTGAACGAGAGCACCGTGTGTCTCATGGGGCATGAACGCAGGCAGACCCTGAACCTCATCTCCCTCCTGGCCTTGCGTGTGCTGGCGGAACAAAACATCATCCCCAATGCAACCAATGTCACCTGTTACTACCAGCCGGCTCCTTATGTCAGTGATGGCAACTTCAGCAACTACTACGTTGCCCATCCTCCAGTTACCTACAGCCAACCTTACCCTACCTGGCTGCCCTGTAACTAACCTTGAGACCTGAGGGTTTCCACAATGGCAACCCCAATAGGGCTAGGGCTCTCAGGTAGGGGAGCCTCCTTCTAGATGTAGGTGTTTGGCTTTTAAAGGGGAACTCAGCTCTGATTCTGCTTTTTTTTTTTTCTTTGTGTACCCATTGGAATGGGTCTACAGTGTATCATGAGCCAACCCTAAAAGGACCCATATTACAGTGCCACGTTGGAAAATGCTACAGGAAGCATGACCTAGCCACATCTTTCCAAGATAGACACTAACATGTCACGTCCCAACGTTAGCATGTGGGGATTGAGCTCTGTGCAGTAATCGACATTGGGAGAATTTGGGCAGCGCGTGAGAAGTGCTAAGCTACTTGTTTTCTCACTTGAGCCTGAGTAGGCTGCGTTGGCCCTCACTTGGGATTCTCAGCAGTTACGTGAAAGTTGTGCTGATAATCTCGTCTCTTGTATCAATTTTTAGTCAGGCAGAAAATGGTAAACACGAGGGTGCTCTTGTGACTTAATTTTTGTTCAAGGGACTGAATTGCTTATGTTTATTCCCTGTCAGCAGAGCGGAGAATGTCATTCATCAATAAACCAAAGCCAATAGCTGGAGAATTGAGATCTGGTTGAAAGTGGTTTATGGTTTACATGCTGTACTATCCTGAGGAATTGCGAGATATTGCTGAGGAAAAAAAAAATGACCTTTTCTTGAAATGTAACTTGAAAACAAAATAAAATGTAGAGCATAATGTTTAATTAGAATTGTGGTGGTGGTAGTGGAAGGGGATGATTGTAAATAGGAAACATGAATGTTCATTTTTTTCTTTAAAGAATTCTTATTAAATGACTCCCTGCCTTTTTTTTTTTTTTTTTTTCTTTTTTCCTCATCAGCTCTTTCATGGCTGGCTTTTGTTTTATTCTTCCTAAGACTAAGGATTGTGCTGAGTCCAGAGTCATTGTGGTAACTGACATGAGGGTCTTCCCATGTTTTAATTGGAAACCCATTTTGGTCACATTCCAAGTATGACACAGCTGTTCTTCTGGAGTACTTTGACTATTTTTTGTTTTTGTTCTTTTTGTTTTTTTTTTCAAAAATAGTAACTTCCTTCTCCAGGTGTGTTTGACAGCAACTCAATTCAGGAATTTCAGTAGAACTGAGTGACCTGTGGAACTGCTTTAGAATCTAACCTGCTGTCTTCGTGCTGTGTGTGAAGGGGAAGGTAGGGGGTTAGCATTAAGTTTGGCCTTGTGTGCATTGGAGCTACCAAGGCACTTTGAAATCATTCCAGTATATTTGGGAAGAATTGAGTGAATGAGAATGCTCTTCCTTATTCTGGTAGATTTGACTTGTTTATATTCTGCACTTTAGAAGGAAAACAGTGTTAATCTCTAGTCGAAAGAAAGCTTAGTAAATGAGAGAGTTCTAGGCTACTGTGGCTTTTTCCAGTAGATTTAGATGAGGTTATGTGTTTTGAAATGTTTTGTGGGGTCCCTTAGCATTACTTTAGGGCAGAGACACTCAATATTGCCAGCCAGCTTGGGTTCTAAAGTGATTTAATCCAATTCATGCTCCTGAATTTTTTTTTTTCCCCTTCCTTTGGCTATAAAAACCCAAAGCCCGGAGTGATTGTTTTCTCCTTGCTTTAAGCAATGAAGTTATCCTAATGCAAAAGAGCTTAGTAGAAAATGAGTGGTTTACCTTTTTCTAAAAGTATATTTTCAAGTTTATTCTGGAATGTGATATCTTGGTCCTCTTAAAAGCAGATCAGACACGACTGAAACTCAAGGCTTAGCTGGTGTCTATGTTGTGCTGCATTAGGTGACTAGAAGCTGCTTCTTAGTGTAATCAGCTCCTGTTTTGCTGCGAGCCTTAGTTATATTTGAATTCAGCGGCTTTGAGTCAAGGCCGGTTCTAATTGAGGGGACCCAGGGTGCTTCAGTGTTAAGAGTGGGGCGATGAAGAGTGAACCCCGATGAAGAATGATCCCAACTTGAAAACTATCTGGTCATTCATGACCTTAAAAAGCTGCCATTGTGGTCAAATGGCATGTGTTTGCACAAAAATGACAGATGTGTTTCACCAAAGCTTTGAAATGTGATGAAGCCGCCAACAGAAGCACTTGCCTAACAGAAATCAGTATTTCTTCTACCTAGAAGGTTTGGGGACCAGAGTAATGAGGCACCAGATGGAGATAAGATCTGCATCAAGTAATTATATTTCCAGTTTGTCCTTGGGGTTCTTTCTGCTTTTTTTTTTCCCCTGTCTGGTGATAGTCCTCTTCTGAGGATGAAAGGAGGCACAGAAGTTGCAAGAAAGACCCAGTCCCCAGTCTTTGCCACCATTGCACCATGGTAGCCTCAGAGTCCCTTCACCTGACCTTTTTAGTCAGCTCAGATCTTTTTGTAGTTTGAGAATAGATGTGTTCAAGAGCTATCAGGGTTAAAAGCTTCACTGACCAAAGCTGTACTTTTAAAACACAACCCCTGGGCTAGTGATGTCTCCACTTGCTCTATGAGCCTTTTGCCAGCCTCAGAATAGGCGAGGTAACCTTGAATTTCAGGTCCCTGGAAATTCTAGCTGAAACCTGCCTTTCCTAATGCTCACACAAGCACCAGGTACCCTGAACTTATACTGAGTCCAGTGGTTCCTATTTTGTGTGTGTGTGTATGTGTGTGTGTGTTGAGTAACATGAAACTTGGCAGTAGCAGAGGGCACTGAAGTTCACATGCAAGTTCTGATCTAAATTTAAGCAGTCTCTTGTTTGTTTCGGGACTCTGGTTTGACTGTTTTCTGATGGTTTCGGCATGTCTGCAGCCTGTTCTCCTAGCCTGCTGCTTAGAGTCAGGTTGAGCATCAGTGAGATGAAGACAGTACCTTTTCCTCTCACATTGGCAGAATGGCACGCACTGGATGCCTGACCTTGAGCTCTAGTCTCCCAGTTAAATCTTACCTTGGCAGTAA
Organism: Rhinopithecus roxellana; assembly: GCF_007565055.1. Taxonomy (NCBI): domain Eukaryota; kingdom Metazoa; phylum Chordata; class Mammalia; order Primates; family Cercopithecidae; genus Rhinopithecus; species Rhinopithecus roxellana. The sequence goes on along the minus strand of NC_044556.1, from coordinate 53,045,071 downwards.
CACACTATTCCTCATTCAATAATTTCAATGCTGAAACTGAACTCTATTACTAATGCTTTCCAGTCAGAGTTCCTGATGGGATGCCTATGGGATGTGCTATGGCCCACACCTGTGGGAACTGGCAGATGGGGTGAGTTGGGTAAGGAGGATGATGCTTAGTTCCTGATAGATGCTACAGATGTAGTTTGGCATTTCAGTTTTTTCCAGTTTGATTTTTCACTGGGGTTTGAGTCACAGCGAGCTGTGTATGAACTTGTGTTTTGTGGTGACACATTAATAATCAAATTGCTAAAGCCCTGAATCTGCTTATTCTTCAGCTTCACCTCTCCACTAACCCCTCACCCTTATGGTACGTTAGGATTTTAACTAGTACTGCTTTGTTGACTTTGGGAAACGGTGCCACTCAAAAGCAGCTTCCTAACTTTAGGAATAACTCCTTTGTAGTTTACTTTCTGGTACTGGTTGGTGCCTTGTATTGGGATACAGCTATATTCTTAGCTCAGATGTCCTCTTTTAGAGAGCAAAGTAGTTATCCAATGGTGAGAAGAGACCCTGATACTCATGGAGGCCATTCCTACCTGCATGTTGGACCAGGGCTCTGTGTCAGGGGAAATTCTGGGTGGATTCTGTAACAATCCAGTTTCCAAGGTTAGATTCACATCTCTAATCCTGCAGAGACTAGAATTTCACAACTCACTTTGGAACATACTCGAATTCAACCAGTTAAAATCAGAGGACCAAGTCGTGGGGCTGGGGGGCGATGTTGAGGAGAGGTATTTTTAAAGATCTGGCAACTTTTCAGGATTATTTGTTGAGAACTCTAAGGTGAAGATCAGGAAAGAAAAGACTGTGTGTGTGTGTGTGTGTGTGTAGTTCAAGTGCCTAAATCTTGTTTACCTATCACTTTTTAAAAAATAATTGAAGTGTAAGCTAAATAAAATGCTTGGAGTTTTGCCTGGGCTTAGTGAGAGTTGGTGCAAATTCTCGTGTGTGTGCATAGGAAGGTGAGATGACCATCTACTAAAGAGGAAGTAGCTAAATACAGATCTGTGGGTGTTTTTAAAAAAAACTCAACCTATCTGGTATTTTATTTTAATGGATAAAAATGTAATTTTCCTAAGGTAGCAACTTATTTCCAAATTAATATAGATGAAAAATAGATACCCATTAGACTAAATTGAAAGCTTTTTGTTCTATATTTGCATAGCCTTTGAAATATTAATTTCTTAGCAGTGCCTAGGAGGTCTGGGGTTTCCTCTTTGGTAGTAGTCACTAACCTTACTTGATGCAGATAAAATCACTTGTCAATGCCAAATGTGTTAGAACTTGATAAAGCTTTGAGTTTGAGAAATAAAAGTATATTTAAAATTTAAATAAAACTTGTCATTTATGCTCATTGATTTGTTTCTCCTCAGTGATGAATTTATTTTACGTTTCAGGAAACATATTGAATAGAGATAGGAAGCTGTCAACATCAGCCTTGGATACTTCTCTGAAGGACAGATGCTTTCTTTGGGGGGAGGGTTGTGTGGTTACCTTGGAGACCACAAATCCCTTAATATTTGGGCTCTTTTTCAAGGAGCCCAGCTAACATAAACTAGTCTTGGTTGTTGACCACAGCCTTCCAGCTAATACCCACGGCAGGTGGAGTCTTGCAGTCCGCCTTTGCTGGCACCTTGTTTAATTCAGTCCCCTTAGCTTCTAGCCCACTTCAACAACAGCAAAGAAAACAACTTCAGCCTGTAAACAACAACGACTGTAGTTTCTTCACATTTTTAAAGAAGTATAGAAGTGAACAAGTGATACTTGGAGTGATTGATCGATATTTGAAGGGTATAAAGAGATGCTGTAGACTTTGGGTTAGCAACCTTCCTCCTCATTCCTTTGATGTAATTCACAACCACCCCTGCCCACCCCAAGTCCTGCCCCTTCCGTGGCCTCCCTTGTGTGGAATTTCTTTGAACTCCTATGGCATTCTCCTAATTGTCCTCATTAAACTTATCTATTTGGTTGTGTAAAATCCTTCATCCCCTTGCCTCCACCTGTCCCTGCTCCTCCTCAAACCTTTCAGCCTAGGATGCACATGCTCTGGAGTCTGGTATGAGTCCTTTGGCATGTTTACTCAGTAAGTAACCCTTGCTCCTCTTAAGCCCTGACTGCCAGCTCACACTATCCATGTTGCCTCTTCACTCCTCCCTTCATTCTGCCCATCCACATCCGTGATGTCAGTGACCTCTTTAGCTTTATGATGGACTACATCTGTTCTAGTCATCTACTCACATCAGTTAGACACTGTCTGGATCCGGAACTGTTCATGAAGGCTGGAGTGACATTCTTCTCTTTTCACTACAAGAACTGGGATCATTGAAGAGCAGTTTTCTGATCTTACGTTTGCCCATCAGCCATCCCCAGGATCTTCTTCCTCCTCATTTTTACTGTGCATGCCTTCTGAAATGTTCCTTGACTCTGCCCTCTTGGTTGTCTTCAGTTCTTGCTTGGGCTATTTCATGAGTCTTGTCTCTATTTTTCTTGACTCTTTCAAGGGCTCTTTCTAAAACAGATGTGCCTGGGCCCCTCCCATCCATTAAAACCTGTGTAAGACCTTACTGTACAGGAGCAGATGTCTGGAGCCCTTTACAGCTAGCTAGTCCCAGTCTACCTTCCTATCCTTTGACCTACTCTACTAGGCAGGCCTCCTTGGAGTTCTGGAGCACATAGCTGCTTCTGTGCACCTGACCCCAGCAGGCTTCTAAAATCTCAGCTAAACGTCACCCCCATCCTCACCTCCTCTGGCTTGCCAGGCTCTACGTCTGCCACCTTCCCCTTCTTACTCTTTCTATTCGTATTCTTACTGGGTTGCATCAGCTCTTCACCCACATTGTGAACACCTGCATGCTTCATTCTCTGCCCACTTTTCATGTAACTGGCATAGATTTGGTGCTTCTAATGTTGAACTGGATGGGTTTTTCCCTGAAGGACTTGTCCTTGGGCCACTAACCACTTAGAGGCTGAATCCTGGATGTTTACCTGAATGTGTTGTAATGCCTCATTTTGGTGCCAGAAACCATTTCAGTCCCAGACATTGTCCAGACCAATATTTATACGCAGGACAACTTGTGTGGGATGTGCTGGTGCTCAGCTTCCTGGAATGAGTCGTCATGTCCTGGACACTAACACAATTAAACACAAGCTCTTGGCCCCTAAGCAAGGTCAGTACTAAGGGTTGCAGTCTTGACACTCAGCGGTATTATTTCAAACTCCCCACCCACCCAGTCCTCCTGGCAGACCTACCCTTCTGGTGTTTTAGTAGAATTCCTCTCATGCCATCTCCAAGTGTTCATTCCTTAGCCTTGGAATGAAGCTCCCGTCGTTGCCACCCGGGACCTCTAGGGTTCCAGAAGTACACTTCTAAATGAGCGGGGATTCTTTTTCTCCTTCACTGTCCGAGTAGTCACCTGGGCGAGATAGTAATGTACGTGGTGTAATCTGGGGTTAGTATCAGCTGGAAGATGCTGAGAGCATTAACAGGACTTGTGGGGGTTTCCCACATGACCTCTGAGCCGCCAGAACCTCAGTGTGATGGTGCCACTCTGCCACCTTACCTTGGCATGGAGCTTCATCCTCTCCAGAGGCCTTCAGCTCCGTATGCACTTAATGGCAGGTAGAGTCAGAGGCAAGTCAGGGGTGGTGCCCAGACTGGGCTGAGTGGTCTACCCCTGCCCCCTGCCTAAAAGCTGAGTCAAGTGACTTCCTGTCTGAAGTGATGGCATTGGAGCTGAGGCCACGGTGCTGGTTTCCTGCTTCCTGGCCCTATGCCTTCTGCAACACAGGACTGTGTCCTTCCCTGGGGATAAGTGCTACCTAGAAGCATGTGCTGCCCTGGCAATGAACCACTCCTCAGACCCTGACTGTCATCACTCTCTCAAGCAGGTTTCTGTCAGTGCTGCCCAGAATCCAGGGAGCTGGAACACATTAGGAGGCTTGGTTTCATACTGTTCCTCACCCAGCTCAGAGCTACCCAGGCTACCTGTTCTGGCCATGACTGGATCCCAACTCGGGGCATTTTCACCACAGCAGGCCATCCCAGGGCCACCTTTTACTTAGAAAGTCTCTGAAAATGAGAAATGTCCCTAAGGGAAAGGCATGAGAAGCTGAAGTCGCCGCCTTTCTTTCGGATTCTTCCCTGGGAAAAAGGTATCCAAGGCTGTAGTGTTCAGGAGAGAGAGAGATGGAGACAGGCAGCACCACAGCAACTTCGGCCAGACTGTGTTCAACCATTTCAATCCATCCCTTCCATATGGATAGTGCATGAGGTTTTGCTCAAGAGGCCTGTTGGGAACTAAACCCATGAGAAAACAGAATGCCAACTCCTTGCTTTAGACGAAGGCTTTCGGTTGACCAAGTACACAATGCATATACGTAGCTTGCAGGCCTCAGAAACACGGGCTTGGTAGCAGTGTTTCCACTGTACACAGGAGCCAGAGGCTCAGTGTGCTTCTGAGTTGCCCAAGGTTACATATCTTGTAAGAGACAGAGGCCGTGCACAAAGATTTGGCAAAGCCTGGTTCCCCCACTATTACAACCCTGAAACACTCTGTAACCATAAATCGCCCTGCAAATATTAATTTTTATGTCACCCCCTCTCAAGGGCCTAAGAGGTGTTGAGTTGCTTGGTAATAGATCCGTTTCCACTTATCCAGGAAAGGAATTCCTTGGACAAACCAGCTTTCCTCAGACAACCCTCCCTTTGTGAATCAGGAGTGGGGGGACCCATTGCAGGCTCATTAACATGTTTGGGGAATGCTCATGGAGCACCAGGTCCCGTGCTAGGCATTAGCATTTAATCTTCCAACAACTCTCAGATAGGATGATTAGGTTTACAGGTGAGGAATTCTAAATGTCATACAGCTGCCACCGCCAGCACCTGGCTCTGGGGTGTTTGACTCTGGGGCTCCAGCTCTCGGTTCTTTCACAGTATGCTATTTTGTCTTTGTCCTGTATTTTACAGGGTGGCACATGGAAGAGGCACAGGAGAGCAAATATCCTGCCTTCCGATAGAAGCCTTTGAAGAGAAATAAGGAGGAGGACAAAGCCACTGATTAAATTGATTCGTTAAAATGGAAAATTAAGCCAACTGATGAAGTTAAAATAGGGTGCCTATTGTGATTGGCATGACGTTTTAAATTAGAATTGAAGTGGAAACAGCATCACAGTTTCCCCCATGCCTTATCCAGGCAGCCGTGTACTCTGGGGGTATTTAAACTACCTGCAGGCTGGAGAGGAGGGTGGGGGAGTGCAGGAGGGCTTTTGCAGAACTTGGGAAACCAGCTCACCTGCAATGCTGAAACAATGAAACCAAGAAGGGAGGCGACTCAGAAAACTAATAGCACAACCCCAAGCAGTTCCTGGAGTCAAACACCTGTGGGTTTTCATGCACTAAATATAGTGGAAGTTGGGTCATCTTATCCTTAAATAAACACTACAGGTAGCAGAGACTTTTTTGAAAAGAATCTTTACATTGGCTCAGGTAAGCGGGAGCCTGGGAGAAGCAGCGCTTGGGTGGCTGTGAATGGTCTGCGGTAGCCTCTGGTCCTCACATCCCCTGCTATCTCAGGATCCCACACAAAACATTCCTTTCTGTTTTTTTTTCCCTGCTTTTAAGTCAACTGCATGTACCTCATTGTCCCTGTGCCCTTCATCCCCTCCCCCTACCGTGAGAGATCAGTTTCCTTGGCCTTCACCTGATCTGACCAGGGACAGCAGGAGAGGCGTCCCCTCTCTCTCTAGCTCTGGCAAAAGAGGCAGCTTTTCAGCAGGCTTATTTTCCATCCTACTTTAGATATTACTAAAAGGAAATGAACTCTTCTTTGACTTTGGCTTTTGAATTTTGGATGCTGCTGAATCGGGCACAGTCCCTACTTTAGGAAACGTTAAACCAGAAGCTTGTGGCCAGGTTTCTGGCTTGTTGTTTGAGTGGCAGTTTGGTGCCCAGTAGGGTTCAAGGGATTCAAAGTGAGGAGCCCTTTACAGAGAGGCAGTGGGGCAGAAGAGCTGGACCTTTGGAGCTGGAGACTCCAGCTCAGCTGCTCCTCTGCTCCCCTAGTGATTGCATAAGCCGCTCCAAGCCCAGTGTCCTTGTGGGAACAATGCAGGTGATGATGATGCCGGTTTTGGGGTCCCTAAGAATTAGGAAAGCCAGGTATTTTTTAATAAAGCTCCAAGCCCAGTACCAGGTGCCCATAGACAGTATCTATTACTTGATATCCTCTGCTCTAGAGGAGTTTACAGTCTGCTTGGGGAGTTAAGAAAAATGTCTAAGTCGTATTTAAATCATTAACATATGTGTGCCGCAGATTCTTTGGTTCTGCTGGACATCAGGAAGTAAAAACACTGACTACAATTTATTAATACCTACAGAGGCCGGTTAAGGGCATGCTACACACTTTCACGATGCTCGTGACAGCCCTGCCAGCTAAGGACGGTAGTCTCTCCCCCTACTCCACCCGCTACTTAACGGAAGAGAAACTAAGGCTCAGAGAGGTTGAGCAACATGCCACAGCCTGCACAGCTGCCTGGGCTGGCAGTTTCACACCTGGCGCCAAGATAGCGTGGACCGTGTCCAGCTGCTGGGCTGGGAGCCTAGGGCACCAGCCAGTGCTCTGTCCTGGCTGACTGCCCCGATGCCCGTTGGCCTGTGGGTTGCAATATCATCATAATTCCTACTAAGCAACCCATTAGCCTCACTCTCAAGGTACTGCCAACTCACTGAAGTTCCCCAGAACTTCAGACCCACTTCCCCCACTCGTCTGCTAAGGGTAAGCAGAGAATGAAAGGTACTGCTCCAGAGGACTGTGGCAAACTCTATACAATGAAGTTATTTTGTCCTTTCTCTGAGCAACTTCCCTGTACCAGGAATTAGAATCTGCACATTGAAAAGGCCCAGAAGCCTCCTGCTTTAGTGTGGCAGGCGCTTTTGTAAATGTGTGACCTGCTGGTTTTGCTGGGATGTGCACATTTCTAATAATGGTGTTGATCAACAAAGAGGACTTTGCATGGCAGGGGCGTGCCCTCCCTCCAAAGCTGCTGTTTCAGAGGTTCCTCCACCATGCAAGCCCCGGACCGGGGACACACTCACGCTCCCTAACATGGTTGTGTTTTCCTGTGAGACAAGTGCCTCTTCCACCCTAAGAGCATTTAGTGACTTCCGATAGGGTCAGCAGTCCAGGCCTGGTGAAATAGGGCAGGGAGAGAGACCCCGCCCAGCCATAGGGGATCAGCTTGGGTGACCTGACCCCACCACGGTGGAAACCAATTCGAGAAATAACTTACTGGGGACGTGATGAGGGTTGTTCTGGATCCAGAGGCAACAATCTTTTTCTGCAAAGGTCTAAATAGTCGATATTGTAGGCTTTGTGCGTCTCTGTCACAAATATTCCACCAATGTTGTATCACGGAAGCAGCCATCAATGACACACAAATGCATGGGCAAGACTCTTCCAATAGAACTGTATTTATGGACACTGACATTCGAATTTCATGTCGTTTTCGTGTAGCATGAAATATTCCTTTGATTTTCCCCAGTCGTTTAAAATCCAGTCCTATTTTGGCTGTTCACAAACCAGCAGCAGGACAGATTTGGCCCACTGGCTGGAGTTTCCTGCCCGTGAACTAGAGGACAGGCTGCCTCACAGCAAGACCCTCCCGCTGTTGTTTTCTGCCTCCCCTGTGCCCCCACCATGTTCCTCAGCAAGGTAGAACTGCAGTCTGCCAGTCCTGTTAGCTGGGATTACCTGCCTCCTTAGTGGTTCCCCCATTGCTCCTCCTCAGGGCTGGTTGTGGTTGCCCGTTGACAGCATGAGTTGTTGTCACTGCAACTCTGAAGTTGGGCCTCAAAGTTCCAATCACGTGGGCGTCACTGCCCTCTGGTTCCAGATGGTCCTGTTGGCCCACCTTCCACCATGCGCCTCACCACTGGAGAATCTCCTCTTCCCATCAGGGTCACAATTTCTTATGTCCCAAGGAAGGGTGGACTTCCTCCCTCGGTTCTTCATAGAGTTCCCAAACATTAGTACGCCTGCTAGGCAGGCTGGTTCTACTCCTTAGAACTCCTCTGAAAGAGCTTGGGACAATTTGTTTGGAATTTAAAGTTGCACCCCATATTGTTGGGTCAATATGTCCTTCTTGCCCACAGTCCCCAGGTGCACCTCCGAGGCTAACTTAGCAAGCCCTTTGTTCTGGTGTCCTGAGGGTGGACTGCAGAGCCCTTTACCACTTTCCTGAGGGGGCAGGGGGATAGGGACTGTTTGAAAATGCAGCAACCCACTGGACCCCCAGGCGCGGCCAGCAGAGTCGGCCCCACTGGAAGCAGACTTCTGGCCTGGGAGCTCAGCCTCTTTGCCTGCAGCAGGCATGCAGGTTGTCAGAGGCTGGAGAAATGAGATCCAGACATACCAAATGCTCCTGATGGGGGAATGTTCCAAATGGAAAACTATCCATTTAGACTCAGCCTTGATGAATCCAAAGGGGGATAGGGAGGGCCTTGACGATATCAGTGTGACTCTGTGGGCCGTTCAGGTTTGCAAGGGAAAAGATGAAGGAGAGGTCATCATGAAAAAGGCTTCACCCTGCCAAGAATAAGTCAAGAATACTCAAGTTGGCTGGGTGCAGTGGCTCACGCCTGTAATCCCAGTGCTTTGAGAGGCTGAAGCAGGAGGATTGCTTGGGCCCAGGATTTTGAGACGAGCCTGGGCAACATAGCGAGACCCCATTTCAAGTCATTAAAAACAATTTATTTTTAAAAGAATGCTTAAGCCATGAAGGAAGCTATCTGAAAAATAGTAAGTTTCAATAAGAACAGGTAGAGGATAGCTCTACTGCCTAGGGAGGGGAGACTGAAGTGGATGAGGCTGCGAGGAGAGCCCAGTGCTTGCTTCCTCCAGGGTTTCTCTCTTTTCCATTGCAGAAGGAACAGGCACTGAGAGTGAGAACTGAGTGGGCTGGGGAGCCGGATGGACTTTACCCTGCCATTTCCTAACCCTGTGGCATTTGGCAAGTTCTGTTTCTGCGGCTATAGAAATGGGGATGCTTACCTGCTGCAGTTAGTATAAGGATTAGAGGAGGTAAACTTAGTAAAGACCCTAGCACAATGTCGACGGTTACTAAACAGTAGCCTAGATATGTGTGTACGGGTGCGTAAACAAGGCAATTCATCAGTAAAGTAGCAAGCTTCATTTTGGTCTTCTGATGCCTGATTAAAATCACCTAGAGTGCTAGTTCAAAATGCAGACTCCCAGGATCCCGCCCTCAGATTCTGATTTAGAGGGATGGCGGAAAAGCTGAGGAAGGGCCGGGGAATCATGTCCAGAAAGTTTTCGGGTGCCCTGGAGTTTGGAAACCGCAGTCATAAGGGTTAAGGAGGAGGTGCAAGATGGGAACAGGTACAGTGGGAGAGTCCTTAGAGCTGGAATGAGGGTGACCAGCCTAGGAGATGACATCCCAGGGGACAGAGGACGCTTGAACACATGTCACAGGTCTTCACGAGGAAAACATCAGACCAGTAAGCTGGATGTCCACACTTAGGATTCAGTTTTTAAAAGATGGATTTGATTAAAGGGACCAATTTGCCTGTTATTTGTAGACTATTAGATTGGGGGTGGAAAGACAATTTTGTTTTGTGTTTTTAGTTGCCTGTTGTTAGAACAGCACATGTTTACTTCAGATTTGGATACAAAATTATTATGCTCGAATGGTGATAAAATCAAGGGGGTTTGTGGTAAGTAGAACAAAACTGAGTCTAAGAGTTGACGTCCGCACAGCCGGTAGTGATGAGGGATTTCTCACTTCCCCTAATAAAATCCCCAGTGTTGAAGGGAGTCTTCTGTCAGGAGGGGAAGGTGACCAAGTTACTCTTCCCTCTGGAGCCCTGACTTCAGTGGCCCTGTCCTCCCACTGTCTGGGAAGCTACTCTTCCTTTGCAGACTGCCCCCAATGAGAGTCCCCACAGGTACCCTTGGTTCCTGGAGCCAGCGGAGACAAGCTGGATGTTTAACAAGATACATTACTAAATTTGTAAAGGAAAATAAACATAGAGAAAACACAAATTATAGGATGATATAGAGTATCCTCATGATACCCCCTTATAGAACTGGATCTTCTGGGTCCCAGTCCACGCCCCCAGCTGCCCAGCTCTGTGCTGAAGCTCCCAGGGGCTGGCTGCTGGGCTGGTGGGTCCCGATTACTATCACCATGACTCCAAGACCATCTTCTTGACCTCTTGACCCTCCTTAAATTCAGATTCCAGAATCTAGAGACAGATTCCCTGTTGTTCTTTATCCAGGATCTTCCCTTTCAATTTTTACATCTGCCAAGAAACTTCCCAGCAAAGACCTCGCCATTCAAGTGAGACTCACTCTGCCCCTTCCCTGTGCATTCATAAGCCAAAGCTGTGGCATTCATAAGCCAAAGACAGACCACTTATGGGGGCAGTGGTCCTGCTTAGGTCCCTAGAGGCCTGCATTTCCCACTTCTCTCCTTCAGCCCGAAGCCCTGCTGCAATTAAGTCACCCTGTTCTCAAAAACCTTCAATAGCTCTTCATTGCCTGTAGGACGAGGCTCAGGATCTCACAAAAGTGAATGTTTAAAGGAAGTCTTGGGCTAGACACAGGGGCTCGCACCTGTAATCCCAGCACTTTGGGAGGGCAAGGTGGGTGGATTGCTTGAGATCAGGAGTTCACGACCAACCTGGCCAACATAGCGAAACTAGAAATACAGAAATTAGCTGGGCATGGCAGAGTCTGTACTAAAAATACAAAATTAGCTGGGCATGGTGGAGTGCACCTGTAGTCCCAGATACTAGGGAGGCTGAAGCAGGAGAATTGCTTGAACCTGGGAGGCAGAGGTTGCAGTGAGCTGAGATCACATCACTGCACTCCAGCCTGGGCGACAGAGCGAGACTCCACCTCAAAAACTAAAATCAAATACAGGAAGCCTCAAATCACCTTCCAAGTCTATTTCCCACCCCTCCAGCCCCACGTCCTCCACTGTAGCTTCCGGCCTCAAATCACCTTCCAAGTCTATTTCCCACCCCTCCAGCCCCACGTCCTCCACTGTAGCTTCCAGCCTCAAATCACCTTCCAAGTCTATTTCCCACCCCTCCAGCCCCACGTCCTCCACTGTGGCTTCCGGCCTCAAATCACCTTCCAAGTCTATTTCCCACCCCTCCAGCCCCACGTCCTCCACTGTAGCTTCCGGCCTCAAATCACCTTCCAAGTCTATTTCCCACCCCTCCAGCCCCACGTCCTCCACTGTGGCTTCCGGCCTCAAATCACCTTCCAAGTCTATTTCCCACCCCTCCAGCCCCATGTCCTCCACTGTAGCTTCCGGCCTCAAATCACCTTCCAAGTCTATTTCCCATCCCTCCAGCCCCACGTCCTCCACTGTAGCTTCCGGCCTCAAATGACCTTCCAAGTCTATTTCCCACCCCTCCAGCCCCACGTCCTCCACTATAGCTTCCGGCCTCAAATCACCTTCCAAGTCTATTTCCCATCCCTCCAGCCCCACATCCTCCACTGTAGCTTCCGGCCTCAAATGACCTTCCAAGTCTATTTCCCACCCCTCCAGCCCCACGTCCTCCACTATAGCTTCCGGCCTCAAATCACCTTCCAAGTCTATTTCCCATCCCTCCAGCCCCACATCCTCCACTGTAGCTTCTGGCCTCAAATCACCTTCCAAGTCTATTTCCCACCCCTCCCAGCCCCACATCCTCCACTATAGCTTCCGGTTGCAGTCAGAAGGGAGGATAGGGTGAGGAAGTCCACATTTTATCTGGAAAAATGGTTACCAGTTTCCAATTAGTTCCATTTCACATAGGGTGAGAGCTGGTGGGGCACTGGCCTGGACACCAGCAGACCATGTCCTGTTCTGGTGTGTGCAGCCTTCTAGCCTCAGGTGAGCCACCAGCCTTTGCTGGGACTCAGTTTCCTCATCTGCAAAATGCAGATATTGGGTTAGCCTATCTGTAGGATCCTTGCCCACAGCTCCACAGTGGCCTTTGTGACTCAAAAAAGCTGTGAAGGACTCAGTTGCCCAGAGAAGGCCTGAAGTGATGTGGGACCCTTGCTTATGCTGGTGACAGGAGTGATCCTGGGCTTTCTCTGCGCTCAGGCTTCTTGTGAGGGAGAAATGGCTCAACTGTATTCAGTGAGCACAGGAGCAGTGCTCAGCACATCCTGTGCACGCCACTTTGCCAGGCCCTGGGGGTTAGGGAAGGATGAGAAATAGCCCCTGCCCATAAAGAGCTCCTGAGAAATACAAGACAAAAACATGCTGGTGTCATGCTGTAGATGAGTACTGTGACAGAGGAGGACGATGTTAGGGTCTCGTTGGCAGGGGATGACTGGAAGAAGCCTCAGAAAGCAGGGGCCTTGGAGCTGCACCTTGCAGGATGAGTCCAGTTTGGCTGCATACTCCCTGGGGAATGGGGAGGCAGTCGGGAGCCATTGAAAGCTTTTAGCAGGGGAGTGACAAGAGAAACACCTGCATACAGTGGCTGCTTGGGAGATAGGATCCCTGTGTGGGGACATGAACAATACCCCAAATACTGTTTTGAAAGATTTGGGTTTGTATTTCAAAAGATCACTGTGGCAACTGTGTCGTGGATGAAGGGGCAGAGGTGAGACTGGAAACAGGGAGACCTGAAAGGCAGCCACAGCAATGGTCCAGGCAAGGCATGCTGACAGTGTGTAGGCCTGAACTTCGGCACAGAACAGTCACAGAACCCTTTACAAACACGGGAATTGCCACAAAGAATTCGATAGTAGAATTTGTTCTGTAGACTCATGGATGTCAGGCATACCTGTTTATTCTAGTCAGTCACTGTATTTTACGTCCTGGAATAGTTTCAATAGTTTCCCTCTCCTTCCTTCTCCCCTATTCAGCTATCTTCTCCACCTCGCCTGACTCACGCTATAGCATTATTTATTTTTTTTTTTTTTCTTGAGACGGAGTCTCGCTCTTGTCGCTCAGGCTGGAGTGCGGTGGTGTGATCTTGGCTCACCGCAACCTCTGCCTCCTGGGTTCAAGCAATTCTCCTGCCTCAGCCTCCTGAGTAGCTGAGATTACAGGCACCCATCACCACACCCGGCTAATTTTTGTACTTTTAGTAGAGACGGGGTTTCATCAGGTTGGCCAGGCTGCTCTTGAACTCCTGACCTTAGGTGATCGGCTTGCCTCGGCCTCCCAAAATACTGGAATTACAGGCGTGAGCCACCACACCCAGCCTACCCCCATAGCATTCTACTCCACTCAGCCCCACTTCAAGTAGAAGCAGCCTCACAATGAAAGCCAAAGAAAGTATCTAATTCAGCATTTCTCAAGGATGTGCTTTTGGGATTATGGGCAGAGCACTTCTCTGTTGAGGGACTGTCCCATGCATTGTAGAACATTTAGCATCCTGGTCCTTAGGGAGCTGATGGCTCTAGCATCCCCTAGTGATTCTGAGAACCAAACAATATCCCCTCGGTGTCCAAACTTCCCTTAGTGGAGCAGCAGTACTTGGGGTATTGTTCATGCCCCCACACAGGGGTCCTATCTCCCAAGCAGCTGCTGTATGCAGGTGTTTCTCTTGCCTGCCATCCCCTGAAACACCAGCCCCCAGAGACACATCATCTACCACCTCACCGTCTCACATCAGGGTAGACTGAGAAGATAGAGGGCCCAGCCAGTCAGCCTGCACGGATGTCTGAAATAGCTTTATTCTACCCTCATCTTGGATTGAATTTGGCTGAGTATAACATTCTTGAATTTGGCTGAGCATAAAATTCTAGGCTAGTAGTCATTTTTCTTCGGAATGTGGAGACATTTCCTCATTATAAAAATTTTTTAAAAGCATGTACGCTCTTACTGTAGTCTTAAAAGTTTCACGGAACTAATCCAGGGACAGATTGAGGTGAAGAGCAGAATGCTCACCTGAAAAACAAAGTAGTAGCAAGATACCAGGGAGATTTGACCCTCGCTGGTAGGTACTTGGAGCCATTAATTACATGCTTGTTTTATTCATGATTTGTAATGTTCTGGGATACCAAAATAATTCTAATGGTGGTTGAATTTGACAAAAATAATTTAAACCTCATCTTAAAATGTCCACTGATTCATCTCATGCAATGACAATATTCAGTGTGTAAAGGAACACAAAAACAAATGCGAGCACAACTGTGCAGTTTTCATAAAAGTCTATTTCATGATTAGTGGGTAGCACATTTAACAGTTAAATACATCTAAACAATGTACAGATAACTGCAGGACTGCAGCATTGGTAGCTAGAGAGAGAGAGCCTATTGAACTAGAAAGCAGCTAACAAGTAACTGTCTAAAGATTTAAAATACAGCTCTTGTTTAGATCATCCTTCATTTTAATCACCTTCTCAGGGGGAAAAAGCCTGCTAGTCACAATGGAAATACATCAAGGCCAAATCTTCTGATATCCATTCCCAGAGGTTTCTTTCATCTGGATTAAGCCTGCAGCTCCAGGGCAAGGCCAAGTGTGTGGCCTCCAGCATCCATGCTCTTCCCATCTACCAGAGCAGACAGGGTCACACCAAGCCTCCGGGGTGGAGTGTAGCCCGCCCCAGTCAACCAGTTGTTGACTTTTGCAGAAATGGAAGCAGTGGGTTTTAATTGAAATTTAGCTGCAAGGCCAAAACAAGCACAGCTGGTACCTAATGTCCAACCAAGGTTTACTAAATCATCAGGATCTTCACATACTTTCTGACAAACTGATCCTCCAAATTCTGCCCCATCATTGACATTAGTATGCAACTGGAGGTCCCCAGTCCTGTAGCCCACTGCAAAGTGATTCCTCCTCTGCTTTGACTTGGTGTTGTCAAAGCTCATCTGGTACCCAGCAAGCTGAACCATGAATTGCAAGTCCAGCAAAATCAAAGTTAACATCAAAGCCAAGCTTTACATGCTCCTTCTTGTAAGAGGACTTGATTTTGCCACTTTTTTTTTCTATGTTTGGTGAAAAGGTAGTATCTAATATCATTTTCGAACCCTGACAAATTTGGTCTTCAATTATGATTTCTGTCCCCAGAGTGTCATCAGTGTTCCATTTTTCTGTGAAAGTCAAGTCATACTTGCACCATTTATATTCGGACTCCAAGATCCCAGTAACTTTACCGGTGTCTGTATTAGATGAACCAGACTGATAATTCCACACCACCACGTGACTTTGCTTTTACCTCGTTTCACCAACTTAAAACCAAATCCTTTGTCGAAACCCTCTCTGGGAGCTTTGACAAGGTGAGCATGTGATGGAGGAAGACACACTGGCTGTGTACAGGTCTGTCGGTAGGTCGACATGGTCAGGACTGAGGAAGAGGTGATCTGGTGGTCTCCTTAGTGAGGCTGCTGCTATTGCTCCACTTGCAGGTGAGGCCACTGGACTCACTCATGGAGCTGCACCTGCCATGGCTGGAGGGCAAGGGAAGGAGCTTCATTGTCTTTTAGCTTCTAGTATTGCTGTTGAGAGGTCTGATGCCACTGATGCTTTATCCTTGTATGTGACCTGTTCCCCTAGCCCCTGCCCTCCGAGATTCTTCTCTTTACTTCTGGTGTTCTGGATTCTATGATAAAGTGTCTTGGTCTGTATGTGCCTCTGTATGATTTGTATGTGCCTTTGTCTGTGTCTCTGTGTGTGCATGTGTGTAAGTGCTTGTGTCTGTGTGTCTGTGTGCCTGTGTCTGTGTGTCTGTGTGCCTGTGTGTGTAAGAGTCTGTGTCTGTGTGTAAGTGCCCGGGTCTATGTGTCTGTATGTGTATATGTTTACATTCACTGTGCTGGGCACTCCATGAGTGATTTTAATCTGAAAGTTATATCCTTCAGTTATAGAAAAATTTTCCTTTACTCTTTCTTTAAAAATGTTTTCTCCCTTTTCTCTGTTTTCTCTTCCTGGATTTTGATTATTCAGATGTTGGACCTCTGGACTAATCTAGTGCTACTGTTTATTTCTGGTTTTCAATCAGAATCTCTCTCTCTCCATCTCTCTCATTTCTCTTTTGTTTAACCTTCTGAGTGACTTTTCTGAAAAAATCTTGTAAACTTTCCATTGAATTTCTAAGTTTTGCTGTCAACTCTAACCTGTTTTCGAACATATCCCCCTTTTACGCTTCCCTTTTCCGTTTCGCAGGTGCAATATCTTGTATCACTTTGAGAATATTATTTATAAGTTTTGCTGGCATTTTCTTATGCTCTTGTACTCTCTTTTCTCCAAGTGTGTTTTATCTGTTAATGTGTTTTATTCCTTGTTTTTGATTGTAGAGGTGTTCTTCAGAAGGCAGGTGATCCTTAGCTAATCATACTTATTTTGGTATGAGTCACATAAAAATTAATTAGAAGCTCTAGTTCATGCATGAACCTCACAGTCTTCCAACCTTCTCTGTATTCAGCCATGTTTTGTTAGGAGACCCCCAGATGTGGATATCTGTAGGTATTCTCTCCTGGGGCTGGTCAGTTTTCCCAAGAGGAATCTTCTGTCAGCCATATGTATGTCTGGATGTACAAGGCTGACTCACAGTAAAGCATGTAGATTTCACTTAATCCCACTTCCAAAATAAAAAGTCTCAACCATCTTCTGAGCTGCTATTGGTATCTCCAATTCCAGAGGCTTTCTAATTTACCTTCTGCAGAGAGTAAGCCTCTTTTCTTCCACTTGGGTGAGCAGGTACCATTGCTGGATAGTACAGGCTTGGGGAATAACTGCTCTTTATGAAGACTTTTTACAAATCCCATGGTTTTCTGTCTGCCCCTACATTCTGGCTTTCAAAGATATCTGGTGTTTCTGATTCCTAAGCCCTGCTGAGGCTTGAGGTGCGCACTGCCTTGCTTCTTTTTCATTTTTCCACTTTCTAGCTTTGATTTCAAGGTTCTCAAGTCTGCCACGTCAGTTACCACTCATCCAACTGCTTCTCAACTTCCCCAAAGCATGTGGATCGCTCTCACCACCTGCCATTTCTTCTTCCGTTCTCATTGTAATTATGAGTGTTTGCCTTTTGTATTCTTTCTCTGTCATTTTTGTTGGGATTAAGATGAAGGCAGTGTATAGCCTTTTCAGATTTTTTTTTTTTTCACTTAGCCATGTGCATTTTAGGTTCCTCCGTGCTTCTATGCATTCACCTACTGAAGGACATCTTGGTTGCTTCCAAGTTTTGGTAATATGAATGAAGATACTGTAAACACCCATGTGCCATGTGTAGGTTTCTGTGTGGACATAAACTTTTATTTGGGTAAATACCAAGGAGTGAGATTGCAGGATCATTCGGTAAGAGTATGTCTAGGCTTTTGTTGTTGTTGTTGTTTTGGTAAGAAACCACCAAACCCTCTTCCAAAGTGGCTGTACTATTTTGCATTCTCACCAGCGGTGAATATGCTGTACATCCTCACTAGCATTTGGTGTTGTCAGTATTTTGGATTTTAGCTGTTCTAATAGTATAATAATATTTTTAATGTCCTTGTCTCCTAATTCTGTAATCGCTGTCAGTTCTGGGTCTAAGTTGATTGTTTTTTTTTCCTTATTATGGGCTGTATCTTCTTGCCTTTATACATGCCTGAAAATTTTTTATTCATTATAGAAATTGTGAATTTTACCTTATTGGGTACACAATATTTTTGTATCTCTATAAATATTCTTGAGCTTTGTTCGGGATGTAGTTGAGTTTGATCCTGTGGGTCTTTTAAGCTTTGTTAGATAGGCCCAGAACTGCATTTCATTGTGGGCTAATTTTCCCCCACTATTGAGGGAAGACCCTTTTGAGTACTCTATCTGATGCCCCATGAATGATAAAGTTTTACACTCTGGCTGGTAGGAATAGGAACAATTCCTGGCTCTGTGGATTGTTCTCTCTAATCCTTTAGGGTGCTTCTTTTCCCATCCTTGAGTAGGTTCCTTACCTTTATGCGTGGATCAGGATTCAGCTGAAGACTCCAGGGAGACCCCCTGCACACCTCTGGGGCTTCCTCTCAGGGGTGCTCTCTCCTCTCTGGTACTCTGCCCTGCACTCTCTAGAGGCCGTGGCCTCCCCAGATTCGTAGCTCCATCTCTGAAACTGAGATCCTCTTGGCTTCTTCCTTCCTATCTTAGGGGCCTGGAAACTCTCTCCAGCCAGTAAACTGAGGCAGTCACAGCGCTCACCTCCTTTGCTTCTCATCTCTCCGGTATTGCTACCTTTCATTGCCTGATGTCCAATGTTGTTCAATATTTTGTCTTGTTTTTAATTTTTCAGCCAAGGAGATAAAAATGGTTTCTTTTATTTCAACTTGGCTGGAGATGGAAGTCTAAAGATTTCTTTTGAATTAAACCAATTCATTAATAAAGACAAATCTTTATTACTGCAGTGTTCAGAATAGAGAGACTCCACAGAAGCTGTGGTCATGATAAAAATAAAATCTAGCAAGCACAACCCTTTGGTCTGTGGTTTGGGTCAGCTATGATGGAGCCACTAGGAGGCTCGTGTTATCTGGCCACTCCCTTCCTAGATGGAGACCTGCAATGGTGGCAGTCAGTGAATCCACAGTGGAGGCTGGGTCTGATTTCCTGGAAGGCCAGAGGCCAGTCTCTGTCTTTGGGAAGTAGAGCAAGGGCATAAGATGGTGGGTGACGATGAAACCACTGGAAAAGTGATTATGATATCAGTGCTGTTTTTCTTATTAAAAAGTTCCATCTAACCATTTGGAAAAAGGAATAAGAAAGGGATCTATGTTGGCAACTTGAGAAAGACCAGCTAACTGGATGACTCCCTGGACCTTCATCTCTTATCTCCTGTGGCCTTCTGGTGCTATCCTGCTGTTATCCTGCAGCTCAGGGGGTGCAAGTCTCTGGGCAAGCTTGTTTCTCACATACCCAAAGACGAGCCCTTTGATCATAAGCACTTCAAAAATTTTATCTTCATGATAGAATTCTTTCCAAAATTTATTGCATACCTTCCTGCCTTGGTAAGAACAATAAAATGGCAATACTACTACCACTAATAACAAATGCTTATTGAGTTTGGCAAGGTTTAAAGTGCTTTGTGTGTGCTAATTCATTTAATCCTCACAACAACCCTGTGAAGTAGGTTACAAGTATTCTCACCATTTTATCAATGAGGAAACATACACAAGGAGATTAGGATTTTGTCCAAGGCATGCAGATCGCACAGCACAATTTTATCTATTCTTGGCCCCTTAGAGATATCACTAGGATCATCAAATATTGGACTAAATATTGGACTGTAGCCATGAATGCAGACATGAACATGGATGGGCCTACAAGTTTGAGTATGAAACTGAGGCCCCTCGAAGTTAGGTTCCTTGTGAAACCATTGAGGACCTTGTCGGGGCAGCACTTGTTCTACATGAAAGCCTCCAGAGAAGCAAGCTCTGGAGGTGTCTCCTAGAAAGTAAGAGTCACAGAAGATTGATGAGGACAGGGAAGAGTGGAGAACTGGAAACAATGTGGTTGGGGGAGGTGTGGTGGTGGGGGACATTAAAGGTGCACAGATGGCAGCCACAGCGGGCTTCCCTGAGCACGAAGCAGTGTGACTGCAGTTGATTCTTCCATAGATTGAATGGGGCCATTCAGACTTAGGCTCACTTGTATTAATGGTGACCCTAACGGTTACCTAATCTTCCCATGGGTTAACTAACACACTGATAAAATAAAGAACTTAAATAGAGTACTTAAAATTTAGGTATGATTGGCTTGGATTGGCTCAAATCTGTATATAAAGTGCTTAGCAGAATGTCCGGAATGTAGTAATAACTCAGTGAATGGTCTTAGCTGTTTTTAATAAGGAAGCACTGGAGTGAGGCCAAGAGGAACAGTTGCCTTTGGTTACATAATCCATCTTGTCCATGACTTTGAATTTAGTCTCAGGGACACAATGGGCAGGTTTCTCTGGAGGATGCTGGTTCCCCGAGAGGTGAGAAACTGGGCTAGTAAGCTCGGACCCACGTTCCCACCCCACTGGGCAGCCTTACTGAGCACGGCCCCTTCCGTTCTGGCTCCCTGGGACTTGGCTCACTGAGTTTGGCTCTGGGCAGAGTCGTGTGACTAGTCCTCGCTGCACCCAGCTTGCTCTGGCGGGTATCAGGTGGCCTGCAGCTTGAAGAACTCCTATGTCAGCGGCTCTGGAAGCCAGCAGGTCTGCAGAAGAGTCCAGAGGTCTTGAGCTGGAGACACCCAGAGGCCCAGCGGCAGACTAATCTAGAACAAGGACATCAGACCTGGCAGCACACGGCTCAGCCCTGTGGAGTCCAAACTACAGTGGCTGCAACTGTCCCCTAGGCTCCTTCTCCTGTGGCCCAGATATGAACCGCGCCCTGTACAGACCGGAGGACTATACCTCCTGGGAGCCGCAGCTTCCTACAAAAGACCAGTGGGTGCGCCAGCAATGTTAGAATGGGCCCATGTGCCCCAGGGAGGCAGCCTTGTCTGCAGCACAGAAGTGGGAGAGCATAGCTGGAAGGAATGGAGGACAGGGGAGCAGAACTCAGAACCAGAGGGAGGCCTGAAGGAAGTTATCTTAGTGTAGTCTGGTATAGAAAACTTTTTTAAAAAGAAAAGTAATTTTAGTATTTTCAAATCCTGTATCTAGTATTTAAGGGAGAATTGATGCCCTAGGAAGGTTTGACATTTTTCTTTTCACATCAAAACCTATTCTCTAAATGAAATTGCTGGTGGAAGCCCAATGCAGGGAGCAGGTGGAAGCAGAGCAGCTGTGCTGCGGCCGATGCAGACGCCTGGAGTCCTGCCCCCGCTGCGTGTGGCTCACTCAGGAAACCTGAGGCCCACTGCTACAGAAACAAGGGCCATGCTTTGAAACCTCTATAAAATAAGAGAAAGAGAAACTCAGTCACTGCCAAAAGAAGCAGTGCCCCGTAACAGCCCATGTCCCACTGTGCCTTATGGGCAGATGCGTCTCCCATTCTACAGCTTCAAGGTTCAATTCATGCCCCATCTTGAATTCTCACTGATTCTGGACTGGCACATCCAAGTGAATGAGCATTTTATTTTATTTTATGTATTTTGTGAGATGGAGTCTTGCTGTGTCATCCAGACTGGCATGCAGTGGCATGATCTTGGCTCACTGCAACCTCTGCCTCCTGGGTTCAAGTAATTCTCCTGCCTCAGCCTCCTAAGTAGCTGGAATTATGGGCATGCACCACCACTCCTGGCTAATTTTTGTTTTTGTTTTTTTTTTTGAGATGGAGTCTCGCTCTGTCGCCCAGGCTGGAGTGCAGTGGCCGGATCTCTGAGGCAGGAGAATTTTTGTATTTTTAGTAGAAACAGGGTTTCACCATGTTGGCCAGGCTGGCCTTGAACTCCTGACCTCGTGATCTACCCTCCTTGGCCTCCCAAAGCGCTGGGATTATAGGTGTAAGCCACTATGCCTGGCCAGAATGAACATTTTAAAAAGTAACTTTTGAATTAATGAGATAAGATTTATGCTTCATTACTTTTTTCATATTTGTCTAATTACCACCCAGTTTGCCAAATGAACCATTGCCAGTACTTGAGAAATCTCAAGAGCCCCTACTGCATCATTCTCCTCTTCCCCAGAGGGTACCGCTATCCTGACTTTTGTGATACTCTCTTTTTTTTTTTTTCTTTTCCTAATAGGTGTATCACCTGTGTATGTATCTCTAAGCACTATAGTTTAGTTCTGCCTGTTTTTAAGCTATATAGAAATGAAATCACAATTTCATTCTTATAGAAGTTGCTTCTTTCATTTAGCAGGATGTTTGTACAATTCAGCCATGTTATTGAATTTCTACTTGCAACGGATTTTGAGCATATCATTTCCATGTCCTTGGAAAAGTCATTTAACTTTTTTGAACCTAGGTTGCCTCATCAGAACTCCGAATTCCTCTCTTACTGGAGAAGAGAGAAGATAAGTGTGACACAAGGGTCACAAATCACTACTGGGAATGGGAGAAAAGAGAAGTAGACAGTTATCTATGAGTACTGACTCCCTTTTTACTGAACTCGAACAGAGAAATGAACATATTTGTGAACAATAGGAGGCTGGGCACTATGCTACGCAGGCTTTCTCTGTGTTAATTCATTGAATTAAGTAATTGAACAAATATTAATTGAGTGCTACTATTGTGCTAAGCATTAGTGATATAAAGATGAACAAGACATAATCCCTCAAGGAGCTCCAGTTGCAATGAGAGAGAGAAAGAGAGACAGAGAGAGAGAGAGGGGCAGTAAGTAAATGCTTCTCATTCAATACAGTAGGGTTATAATGGGGGTTTATGCACACTGCCTAATTAGCCCAGGGGGAAAAGTGGCGAATTAGACCTTCAGCACCATGCAAGGTGATGCAGAAGCGGTGGCATTTGCATGGTGTTTCGAAGGACAAGGAAAAGAAAGTAGAGAAGGGGGACATGGATGAAACTGGAAACCATCATTCTCAGCAAACTATCGCAAGGACAGAAAACCAAACACCGCATGTTCTCACTCACAGGTGGGAGTTGAACAATGAGAACACTTGGACACAGGTTGGGGAGCATCACACACCAGGGCCTGTTGGGGGGAGGGGGGAGGGTGAGGGATAGCATTAGGAGAAATACTTAATGTAAATGACGAGTTAATGGGTGCAGCACACCAACATGGCACATGTATACCTATGTAACAAAGCTGCACGTTGTGCACATGTACCCTAGAACTTAAAGTATAATAATAAAAAAAAAAAAAAAGAAAGTAGAGAAGGGAAGCTATGTCAGTCCAGGAAAGAGCGTGTGTTTATTTGTAATCTATTGCTGTGTAATAAATTACCCCCAAATTTAGCAGCTTAAAACAACAAACGTTTATTACCTCACAGTTCTGTGGACCAGGCGTTTAGAAGCAGCTTAGCTGGTAGACCTGGCCAGGACGTCCCCTGAGATTGCTACTGAGAAGTTGTCTGGGCCTGCAGCCATCTGAAGGCTTGACTGAAGCTGGAAAACCTGCTTCTAAGCACTCTCCTGGAGCAATGGACAGAAGCCTGTGTTCCTTGATGGCTATTGGCCAGAGGCCTCGGCTCCTCATCACATGGGCCTCTCTGGAGGCTTCTTGAGTATCTGTGTGATGTGTCAGCCAGCTTTCCATAGAGTGCTTGATGAGAGAGAAAGTAAACAGGAGGCCACAATGCCTTTTATGCCTTAGTCTCTGAAGTTGCTGTCATTTCTGCACTATTCCATGTTAGAAGGAAGTCCTAAATTCAGCCCACACTGGAGGGAAAGGGAATTGGGCTCCAACTTATGAAGGGAAGACTACTAAAGCATTTGCAGTCACATCTTAATTCTATCACCACGTACAAAGGCATGAGGTATGGATGTTGCTGGCGTGTGTAGAGAAAAGTGAGATGCCCGTTGTGGCTTGAATGGGTTAGTGTGGAATAGGTGGAGTAAAGGGGTGCCCAGAGATGAGACTTGAACTTGAGGCTGGGCCCTATGGTCAGGGCCTGGCATTCCAGGCTGCAGAACTTGGGCTGCAACTTGCTTCTCCAGGTGTACTCAGGCTCGAAGTGCCCTGGGGCTGGGAGTGCCCTGCCTCTTAGTGGTATACTTGGTACTTTGCTGGGAGCTCAGCACCATGACTGGCCATACTACCCAGAGGGAATGGCACCACATAGCCTGGTTCCCTAAGAGATTCAGCCCCAGAGGAACTGTGAGGCCTCAAAGCTAATGGTGCTGGGCCGCTCTGTGAACTGATGGTCTCTCCTCAAATAGCCACCAGCCAGGACTAGTTGTACCCTGATAGAGTGGCACAGCCAGAGCTGCCCACCTTCCTCTGCCAGAGCCATCTCCCATCTTAGAGGGGAGAAGGGTGCTGAACTGCCCCCACCAGCGCTCTTCACATCAGGAGTTCTGATGAGCCTGGTGGAAAATTTCAGCCACTCTTTTCAGGAAGATGTACACACATAACTTGTGCATTTGTGAGCCTGTTGGGGCTTTTCTAACCCCTCTTAGACCATCTGGGCACCCCTCCCCTCCCACTCCTCCAGGCCTCCCCCCGCCATAGGTTAAGAGCTTTGCTGCTGTGCTGTGGCTCCTCCATCTCAAACTCCCCTAGTGGGTGGGTTGGCGGGGCAGGGAGTGGATGGGAAGAGACAGTTGGGCACTCCCCGTTTGAGTCCTCAATAAGATTGTCTCAATAAGTTTGCTCCAAGTCCTCAGTCTCTGGCTTTGGAAAGTTTCAAGCCTTTCCTAAGATTTCCCCACTGTGGTCACCTTTCTGGTCGCCTCCAGCTCTAAACTCCTGATTCCACAGAACTAATTCAGTTCATGGGTTACCCTGAATCCCCTGTGCTACTCCTGTTCTGTGCCCCCGTGGTCCCAGAGCCCAGAGCCCCAATTTAGCTTCTTACATAATTCCACAAAACACCCTAAATTGTACGAAGCATGATGTTAATTATAGATGTGACTGTAAATCTATAGGAGGAGAGATTTATGTCATAGCATTCAGGGTTGCCAGATAATACCCAGGATACTCGGTTAAATTCAAACTCCAGATAAACAATGGATAATTTTTTTCATTGTATGTCTCCCCCTGCCTCGAACCCCCCACCCCTGAATTTTTTCCCTAAATCTGGCAGCCCTAACAGCAATGCTAACAACCTCGAATTGCACATTAAACATCCCTGGTCCTTGGCCTGCCCTCCACTGGGGATTTTTCATGGACCGTGGCCCCTCTGTCATCCCCAGTGCCCTGCATCTCATTGGCTCTCTGCTCCCGGTCTCCGGTTTCCCTTTGTTCCGCTTCCTCCTTTGTCCTAGTGCAGGTTAGCTTGCACATCTCGCATATCCAAAACCATCCTGGCTCTGAACACAACAAAAGGGACTTTCATTTACCCAGATCTACTCTCCTTCCAAGGTAGCTCCCTCTCTTACATACATATCATATGATAAGACTCTTAAAGCAGGCTGCCATGGTGACAGCAAGGCCTTGCCTTCTCCTCAGGATGGTCCTTGCAGGCTGCGATGTTCCCGGTAGAGGAGGTATGTGAGGCTGAACTATTCACACATTCAGTGCACAGTTATTGCCTCATATACTTAATAGACCCTGGGTATAAAATGATGAATACGATGAAGTGTGGGGCACCGAGTGGTGAGTGAGACCTCAGGGCAGAGAGCCACAAGATCCTGTAGTTGGTTCAGGGTGGAGGGATACTTAGTGAGCTACGAGATCCCAGAGGAGGGGTCAATCTCAGAGGACTTCTTGGAGGGGGTGTCATTTCAGCTAGTTCAGGATGGATAAAAGGTACTTTACAGGCCAAGAAAAGGGGACAGATATTCATTCTGAGCAGAGAAAATATAGGTACAGGGAATGATAGAGAAGTTGGCATGGGGAGAAATGTGCAGGAAAGGCCAGTAAGATGGGGGTGGTCCTGAGGGTTTGTGCTGAGGTTGGTGGGTTGGTGCACCTCTGTTTGTTGTATGCCCCTGCTTACAGCAGAAAGAGCTCACCTCCCTTTGTTCACACAGAAGTGACAGCAAGTGTATTTATTTCCTGTTGTCATGTAACAAATTAGCACAAACTCAGCACTTTAAAGCAACATGCATTTATTATCTCATATATTCTGAGAGTCGGAATCAGAACACAGCTTAGCTGGGTTCTCTGCTTCAGGGCTGCTTTCAAGGCTGCAGTCAAGATGTTGGTTAAGACTGGGCTCTCATCTGAGACTCGACTGTGGAAGAATCCACTTCCAAGCTCACTGATGTGGTTGCTAGTGGAATTCACTTCTTTGCAGGTTATTGGACAGAGGGCCAATGCTGTCTGTCAACTGGAGACCACTCTCAGTTCCTCGCACATGGAGCCCTCTGAAGTGGCACTTGCTTCATTGAAGGATGCAAGCCAAGAAGGCAATAGAGTCTTTTTGTAAGATTGAAATTATAATTCACGTAATCTAATTATGGAAATGACATCCTACCACCTTTGCAGTGTTCTTTTGGTTAAAAGCAAGTCATAGGTCCTGCCCACAGTCAAGAGAGAGACATACAAAGGGACCTACATGCCAGGAGGCAGGGGGCATTGAGAGCCATCTTAGAATCTGTCCACCACATTAAGCAGCCATGAGTTGTGTGAATATGTGATGGGGCATGGCTGGCAATGATCGGTCCCTTTGGGGAGGGAAGTACCATATTAGTGGGAGAGAGGGGCAGGGAGACCTACCCAGGACAGATTTGTACAAACTCACATGCTGGTCTCATTGGGTTAGGGAGAGCTGGCCTCCTTTTAGCCACCCCTGCACAGAGATGACATTCCCTCTCTGGAAGAAGGCCTGATGCCTCTGCGTTGGCTTCCTGTTACAACGGGCCATGATGAATGGGCATAGGCCCCCTTCATCCTAGTTTTACCCCTGGGGCCATGTACACCTTGCCAAGGAGGTTGACAGGACATGAATTAGGGTAGTGGCCATAGGGATGGGAAAGAAAGACTGAAAAAGGATTTAGAAAGTAATATTGGATGACTTATGACAGATTAGATGTGGAAGAAATGATGTGTAGGGAGAGGTGTGGGAATAAGTTTCCGCAGTGGGAAATTTGGTAGACAGTGATGTAATTAACCAACAGAAGAAAACATGGGTAGAAGGTCTGGTGTCTTTCATCATGCTGATTTCCAGAAGAAGATGCTGATAATTACCAGTATAGTTTCAGAGCTTAAGACCAGGAGACTGGCTAGGGATGGACAACTGGGAATCACAGTGAGGAGGTGATAACTGGAGCCTCCTCTGTGGGGTAAAGCACCCAAGCAAGCAAGAGTCAGCCAGGACAGATTCCTTGAGGAGCCTCCATCCAGAGAAAATTAGCAAAGCTGAAAAAGCTGGAGAAGGCTTAGAAGGAGTGGACAGAGAGGCGGGTGGCGAACCAGGACAGTGCAATGTCCTAGGAGCCAGGGGAGGAGCAGTTGGCAGCATCAAGTCTCGTACAGACAGGAGAATGGATGCCGCACATCACTGTGACTTTGTAGAGACACGTACAGGGAGCAGAGGGGACAAAGCCCTATTTCAGGGGGATGAAGAGTAAATGGGAGGCAATTTAAAGAAAGGGGACTAAGGCTTAGCAGGCAAAAAAATGAAATTGGAGCACTGGCTCCACAGGTTGCCAACTTAGCAGCCTCTAGGCAGGCCCCGGCCTCTTGGAAGAAGAGGGCACACAGCACCCCTCCTAGGGCTGTTGTGAGGTGTAATGAGGTTGTGCCTGTGACAGCACAGGAGCAGCAGCGCAGGAGGAGCAGCGCAGGAGCGGCAGCGCAGGAGGAGCAGCGCAGGAGTGGCAGCGCAGGAGTGGTAGCGCAGGAGGGGTAGCGCAGGAGCGGCAGGGCAGGAGGGGCAGCGCAGGAGAGGCAGCGCAGGAGAGGCAGCGCAGGAGGGGCAGCCCAGGAGGGGCAGCGCAGGAGGGGCAGCGCAGGAGGGGCAGCGCAGGAGGGGCAGCGCAGGAGGGGCAGCGCAGGAGGGGCAGCGCAGGAGAGGCAGCGCAGGAGGGGCAGCAGCGCAAGAGGAGCAGCGCAGGAGCGGCAGCGCAGGAGGAACAGCGCAGAGCTCATCTCTACTTCTACTCCTGCTTCCCGCCAGTGTCTTCTGCAAAAATGGTCTTTTAAAACTATTGCCCTCCCCAGCTTACACATACCCTTGTGTGGGATAACATTCACATTCCCTGCATGAGTTGGCCTCTACTCATCTCCCCATCCTCACACCCTCATTTCTGTCCTCCTTGAACATGTGAAGCTCTTTCAAACCTCAGAGCCCTTCCCTGTGGAGATTCCCCTGCCTGGGCCTGTCTTCTGACTTAGTTGTTGTCAGTTACCCTTCGGGGAAGTGATGGCTTAAATGTCATTTCCTAAATAATTTCTCTGACCCCTGACCTGGGTTAGGCTTCCTGGCATCTTCTCCAGCACCTGGCACAGTTCCAGGTGCATAGCAGGAATGCAAACAAATACTCATCCATGAATAAAGGAGAACTGACTGTGTGACCTTAGGCAAGTCACTTCACCTCTCTGTGTTTGAGTTTCCTCCTCTGTAGTAGAAAGGAGGACTATGTATCTCTAAGATCTGTTTTGGCTCTGGCAATCTTTGGCTTTTTAATGCTAGTGTCTGTGCAGGTTCCTCATAAGGCTTCACGGTATAATGCATGTGAGAGCCTTGTTGAATTGAAGGGGGAGGGGGAGGAGGCTAGGGAGCTTGGCAGAGGCAGCAGAGTACCCACAACGAGGCCCACTCACCCACTCATTTCCCCAGCCACCCATGGGGCCTGCAGTCCCCATGTGTAGCCTGATAGGAAGGGCCTAGGGGACAGTCAGAATCAACACCACAGCCTCCTGTTTCTAGTGTGTGGGGTTCAATTCAATGTGCTAGGGAGGAGGCTTCCGGAGAAAAAATATTCTGAAGGGTCACATACACCCAGACAGTGTGGACGCCTGCCACACACACATAATAATATGTGCATTTACAACTAATTACATACAAATAAAAGCACACACACAGAGGTGTACAAGCACATGGTCAATGTGCTGCAGAGCCCACCTGCAGCTCCCTGAGCCCAGGACAGCTGTGTTACCTTCTGAGTCTCTGGGTGTCTGGGTCTTTACCCTTGCCTTCTGGGTCTTCCCTGTCTCAACAGACCCTGAGGCTGGGCACCGAGGCCTAGGTGATTCAGTGCTTTCCCTGATAATGCTGAAAACAGGCAGGAAGGGAGGGTAACTTACAGCGCTCTCCAGATGTTACCGTATTTGCATTTCCATAGTCTATGTGTCTGAAAAAAACTGGGTTTAGTCTGGAAACTTGGTAGTACGCAGGTGTAGCTTTCAAGAGAACTGGGAAACAATGCTGTGTGGAGATGGCGACCACTTGTGAGCTGGGGCAGTTTCGCTATTTACTATTCAGGCTGGCCATGATCTCACTGAACTCTCAGAAGGGCCTTCTGCACAGGTGTTTATAGATGATGAAACTGAGACTTGGACATGTAAAGTAATTTGCCCAAGGCATGCAATTTGTAATTGGCAGATCTGGGACTCAGGGAGTGGGCTTCTGATTCCGAAGAGAAGGGCTCTTACCGCCCTACCAGCTCAGCCTCTTGCCTCCGGTGTGTGCCCCTGCCCTCTCCCGCCTCTGGGCTCCACATTCTGGCTGCTGACTCCCTCACACATGGCCTGGTGGAGCCCCTACCCATGCTGAGTGGGGCTGGGAAAATGGTGAATTTTCTAGAAACCTGTGAAAGCGCCGGCTAGGAGAATGGCTGCCTGGGACACTCCAGCTACAGCCCTGGGGCAGTGGCCTTTGGAAGGTGCAGAGTTTTCTGGAGATAAGCAAACATGAGTCAGGAGAAAGAGACAAACAGCTCACCCCTGCAGATTGGCTGCTGGGACATGAGATGATCATGCGATGTCAAACTAATAGCCTCAAATCTTTTTGAAATCGAGTGCCCAGTTGACAGTTAAATCAGTCTGGAGACAACTTCTCTCCCTCTCAAAACACATACACACACACACACACGTGCATGCGTGCGCACACACACACACGCTCTTGATGTGGATTGTAGGACCGGAGCATGCAGGACTTTACAGCTCTAAAGGACCTTCGAGCTCATTGAGTTCCTGACCACTTAGTGTCAAGAATCACCCATTTAAAAAACAAATTCCAACCTCAGCCCATTCCAGGTCTCCGGAATTCTAAGGGAATCTCTAAAAATCTTCTCAAGAAGCTGGATGTTTTACCAAGTTCCTGAAAGATTCTTATCACTTCAGAGTTGGCAGCAGGGCAAACGTGGATTCCCAGCACCGGGCCTCTCTGTCACACCACTCTTCTGACCGCATAGAGAAGGAAGGGTGGAAGGAAATCAGAGTTACTGAGCGCCTGCCATGGGTTGGGGTCTGCTGGACAATTCAGTAGTAAGAGCAAAAGGGAACTCCCTGGGTGCCAAGTGCTGTGCATGGTGCTTTTCCTGCTTTTGAAATTTAATACTTACAGTAGCTGTTGGCTGGGAATGGTTACCCTCCTCACGTGCAAGATGAGGAAATGGGCACATAGGGGCTGGGCACTTCTCAGGACCCAGAGGCCACAAGAGCTAGAAGCAGAATTTGAAGCTGGACCTCAGCTGGAACCTTGAGAGCCCAGGCTCTGCGGGCAAGGTGGTGGGTGCCTGTAGTCCCAGCTATGTGGGAGGCTGAGGCAGGAGAATGGCGTGAACCTGGAGGCACAGCTTGCAATGAGCCGAGATCGCACCACTGCAATCCAGCCTGGGCGACAGAGCGAGACTCCATCTCAAAAAAAAAAAAAAAAAAAAAAAAAAAGAGAGAGAGCCCAGGCGCTGAAGCACTGTGCTGCATCAGCTCTCAGAGAGGCACTTGATTCTGTGGCCGATTTCATCAAAAACTCACAGAAACCTTGTGACACAGGCGGCATTTCGTAGAGTTGAAGAAGCTAAAGCTCAGGGTATCAAGAAAACCTGCCTGAGATCATGCAGCCAGCAAACCATGAAGGCAGAATCTGCCCAGGTCTGTCTTGTGTCAAACCCACACACTCCTCACCACACGTGGTGGTTTCAGAGGCTTCTTTCCTGAGTCTCCAACTACAGACTACCTCTTCTGACAGTCTCACCCCCACTGTCCCAGCTCGAACCTTCACTCTCTTTGGACGGTCTGCATCTGGGGGCCCTCTCGCATCCAAGTGCTACTGTGTTTACACTTCTGTTTGTTCCTGAGTTCTCTTCTGACCCTCAACTGCTTTGAAGTTCTACAGCCATGCTCCACACAGTTTTTGAAAAGGGGAAGAGAGTAAATCTTGCAGGCTCTGGGGACCAGACCATCACTGTTGCAACCACTCAACTCTGCCCTTGCAGTGTGTTTAGTTCAGTCACAGACAATTCGTGAATGCGTGAGCATGGTTCAGTACAACTTTATTTCATGAGCTGTTGTTTACCCATTCCCCTGTTCTAGAAGAATGCTAAGGATTGCCTGTTTGAGCAGATTTTCATTTGATTCTGCTCTTTATGGGACAGAAGACACGTCTGTGTGGGAAGGCATGTGTTTGAAAAGAGCCTAAAGATGTCTGACCATTGAGACCCTAGTGCCTAAAAAGCTAGAAGAGACTGCTTAGATCTCAGGGAATGCTCCTTTCTTCCTTTATTCATTCATAGACTAGTTTGGAACACCTGCCATGTGACAGGCATCGTGTTGAGCCTTGGTGAGACAAACAGGCAAGTCCTTGCAGAGCTTATAGCTCAGTTACTGCTAGGGCTGCCACTGTGATGAGTGATAGGGAAGAGTGTAAAGAGGGACACCACTTCGTTGGGGGCCAGGGAAGACTTCCCAGAAGAAGCAATGGGTAAGCTGATTCCTTGACTGGGAATCCAAGTGAGGGCAGAGACAAGGCACAGTGTAATCAATGCAGGGAAAGAAACATCAGGTGACAGGCTTTTACATGCCATTTTCAGAGAATATGTGCACTGCTGTATTGACCCTTTGGGGAGGGTCTGATTCTTTTAGACAACAGGAACATACACTTTTCCCACTGGCAGATGAATCAGGCTGTTGATCCTGTTCTATGGTCCAAATAGCCCAGTCTCCATACCGGGAGATGGGGAAGGTATAGTTGATGTTTTGTGTGAGTTGGTGAATTGACAACACAGAAGTAATTGAAACAGATGCAAAATTTCCATCTGTTTCTTTGGATTTATCCCTGAGCTGAGTCTCTCAGATCATTAGGAAAAACAAAACAAAACAAAACAAAACAAAAACCAAAAAACACCCCAGATCACAGAGTCTAATAGATAGAATGTTGTGTTTAAGGCAATGCTTAAAACTCAGTGTTCGTAATGTAGTATTTATTTAAAACAAAATAGTTTTACTGGTTTTTTTTAAATGAAAAAAATCTTACCTAATTAGTTCCTTGTTCTTTTGACCCAAAAAACTCAATTTTACTTTGTTAAAGAAAATATAAGAAATACCAACTACATGAGAAAGTTAAACTGATATTTGATTCAAATACTACTTATTTTTATTTTTTAATTAAAAAATTTTTTTCACAAAATTATTCACTCATTTTAGAAACATTTTTGAGCTCATACCATGTGCCAGGCGTTGGGCTACAAAGATGAAAAAGACATCGATCTATTGTTATTTTTCAATATATTTCCCAGAACTTGTCATCTTAGGAGTGTCTGTGCCGCTGATTGGGCTCAGGGCACAGGTGCTGCTGGATGGTGTTTGGTGCTTTATGCGGTAACCTATTTCCCCAACAGGACATCATGGCTGCCTGGACGAAAGCGTATATCCATGGGCTGCATTGACCAGTGGCTTTGTGAATGTCTGGGGATGACTACAAGGATAATAGAGAGCGTTAGGGGGACATTAGTGATAGCACAGCACAAATGACGCCAGTGCGTGGCCTGTCTCCTCCTTGCACGGTGCTTCTGGCTCTCTGCTGGTAATACAAGATCCCCTGGATAGTGCTCTTGGCAAATGTCCCTCAGGCTGCTGGCTGTTCACATTGCCCTTGAACTCTGAAATATACCCCCTAGGGGTTGAAAACTGCTGGAGGCTTCATGTTCACTGGGGGAAGCTGAGCTGTACTGGTGAGAAGAATGGCTGAAAATAAGTCCCTGGAGTAGCTTGGTGTGGAGTTTCTAAACAATTTCACATCCAGCAGGTTCCAGGAAGGGCACGAGGCTACCCAACCAGGTCAATGAAAGGAGGCCATTTGTTGAGTGAGGACGGGAGGGGACGGGCACCAAGGAGGGGCCTGCTGTGTGTGTGTTTGAGGCGGTGGGGGATGCAGGGGGAGGAGGAGGTACACCAGCCTGCAGTCTTGCATGACAGGGACTTGGAGAAGGGCCTCAAGGTCCTGATGTGAAGAGGATTGAAACTGGCCTCAGCGGAAGCTAATCATGGCATGAACGAGACCCTGTGCTGGGGCCTCAGTGTGTATTGTGGTTCTGTGGGGGCAATTAGGGTTTCTGGGCTTCCTGAGCTGCAAAGTGTCCTGCTCTCAACACCAGTGCACCAGGTGTCCGACGTCAGTGAGGCAGGAAGGAAAGGGCCCTTCACCCTTCCAGGTGTCTGTTTTACCCCGTCATAGTTTCCAGAGCTCCAGGAGCTTTTTGCTTATACCTAGTTTGCTGAACTTAGTGCAGGAGGAGCCCATCCTGTGCATGCACCAACTACCAGGTTGGTAAATAGGTTTCATCCTGAGTGCCAGTTCTGGTCAATGCAGGAGCCTCCTGGAGGACTTTGCTGAGATGGAATTCTTAGGCCACCTCTGGCCCTGCAGGAAAGAGGCTGTGATCAATTATTGATGCCTGCCAGGGATATGCCACCAACTTACCATCTCTATAACTCAGTTGTATTTCCCTAGACCTACGTGTGTAGACCCACGTGCTACCTAGACCCACGTGTGTAGTCTTGTGGGCACTCCGTAAATACCTGTTGAATGACAAATTTAATCTACCTAAAATGCCTCTCCTCTTGAGTGTCCAGTAGATTGTGTACTTCCCCAGATGGCTTAGCAGGTGAAAAGGGGGAGTATCCTTTAGAGTTATCCTGGGAAACCTTACTGTTGGGTAGAGCAGGAAGGACGGGGTAGATGCCTTCAT
Source organism: Rhinopithecus roxellana (assembly GCF_007565055.1). Lineage (NCBI taxonomy): Eukaryota > Metazoa > Chordata > Mammalia > Primates > Cercopithecidae > Rhinopithecus > Rhinopithecus roxellana. The sequence goes on along the minus strand of NC_044556.1, from coordinate 53,011,466 downwards.
TCATTCTGCAGCTGTTTATTGAGTGTCCACTGTGGGCTGAGCCACGGGCTGGGTGCTGGGGATACACAGTGTGTGCTGGAGCTGGGGACAGACTTGAGCCCCCCTCTCTCTGCTGAGGTAGAGAGCAGCGAAGGCACCTCACTGCTCAAAGGAGTCAGAGAAGTCTATGCTTCTTGGTGGCTGAGGGGCTGGGGAGGAAGTCCTCTGCCAGAGCTCAGGAACCTCGGCCTCAGGCCTGACAGGTGGCCCTTTATACCACTGTGCTGCAGGCCTCCTGGGCTCCCTCTGGGGATGCTTGCAGCTTTCACTGAGCCAGTAAGCTCTTCTCTCACCTGTGCACACTGGCAGAGGACTTGAAGTGCTTCCCAAAAATAAGCTGGATGCCCCCAGTTCCAGAAGAAGCGGATAAAGAATGCAGAAGGTCCTTTGGCTTCCAGTCTACCAGGTTGTCTCCCCTCCCCTCAGCCAGCCCCTTCCAAAGCCCACTGGGCAGGTCTGGTTTCTCATCCTCAGTACATGCAATCCTTAGATAAGAATGTTCCAAGAACCTGACTAGCAAGCGTTTCATTACCACCCATTTGGGTAAGTCATGATGTGCCTGTCCTTGTGATCAGCTCCTAAAAGCTCAGAATTTGCCATTTCATGCACTTAAAATGGTTAAAGAAGTGTTTTTGAAAACGCAGATGTTAATACTACAAGTCACAAAATAACTTTACAACTATCTTGTAAATACAAGTAGGAGCATTTTTGGTTTCATTTTGTATTCCGTTTACTGAAAAATTAAATAAATTAAAATTTTACCTGTTACAACATGTATATGTGGATCTGTTCATGCACGTTTATACCCTCATGTGTATAAGAAGCCACCATCACATGTGCTTATGCAGATGTCCATGTGCAAGTGTGCAGTGTGGACACACACACACACGCACACATCTTCATGCCCACATGCTAACCTTTTGTTCTAGTTTCTGATCTTCTGCTGTGGTTAGTTTGTGAAGATGTGTATATCCCACAGCATGAGGCTTGAAGACATAAGTGTTAGCTGCTATATCTCCTTAACATATTTTTGTTTTCTCAATCTTCCTTTCATTACTCTAGATATTTGTCATACATTCAGTTACAAATTCATGGCCATCCAAAAGCTTCCCCATGTATGTGTCCTTCTTCCTGCTTCCGGAGGCAGAGTGGTGTGGCAGGATGAGCATGGCCGTTGAAGTCACTCACATCATTCACTGGACAGGAATGATAAGCTACATGACCTTGGGCAGAGACTTAATCACTGGAGTCTCAGTCTCCCAGTTAGTAAAACAGTGGTATGGCTGGGCGTGGTGGCTCATGCCTGTAATCCCAGCACTTTGGGAGGCTGAGGTGGGCGGATTATGAGGTCAAGAGATCAAGACCATCCTGGCCAACATGATGAAACCTCATCTCTACTAAAAATAAAAAAGTAAAAATAAAATTAGCTGGGTGTGGTGGCACACGCCTGTAGTCCCAGCTACTTGGGAGGCTGAGGCAGGGGAATCACTTGAACCTGGGAGGTGGAGGTTGCAGTGAGCTGAGATCATGCTACTGTACTCTAGGCTGGTAACAGAGCAAGACTCTGTCTCAAAAAAACAAAACAAAACAAAAAACAGTGGTATGATGATGCCTGTCCCATGAGGTTGTGGTTAGGATGAAAAGAAGTGACATACATGAAACCAATGCTTCCTACCTGCCACATGGGAGGGGCTAGCCTCTTTCCCTCTGTAACGAGTAGGGTAACTTCAATACTGTAAAGTAGAGGGGAGCCTTAAAGGTCATGGCCACCCCCACACCTGGCCTTCTCCAATCCTCTTAGTAACCCACACCTAGAATCAGCACCAAGTCCCAGCCAGTAGCAGGGTTGCAAAATCCTGTTAGACTGAACCTTCTGGATGTACAGCCCAGTCCTGACCAGTTCTAGGAATTAGGAAGGGAGTTACTTCTGCAGCAGGGAGCTCATTTCACTATCAGCTATGTTAGGTACTTGGAAAATACTTTCTGGAAACACTGGACAAGAAAAGCCCAGGAATGGGTCGGGAGGTGTAGGTGACTGTCTTTGGAGAGGGAGATGACCTGCAGAACCGCTGTTGGTGCCTATATTTGTTCCTGGGATCAAGAAGAGCACAAGATTCACCCACTGAGATTCTTTAGTTGCTGCTGCATGTTGCCAACAACTTTTTCGGCAATTACAAACTGAGAACATGTGGCATGGTCTGGACATTTGTCTTCTCCAAATCTCATGATGAAATGTGATTCCGAATGTTGGAGGTGGGGCCAGGTGGGAGGGGATTGGATCGTGGGGGTGGATCCATCATGAATGGTTTAGCACCATCCCTTTGGTGATGAGTAACTTCTCACTCAGGTAATTCACATCAAATCTGGTTGTTTAAAAATCTGGGACCTTCCCCTTCACTCTCTTGCTCCTGCTCTTGCCATGTGATGTGCCTGCTCCTGATTCACCTTCTGCCATGATTGTAAGCTTCTTGAGGCCTCACCAGAAGCTAAGCAGGTGTTGGTGACATGCTTCTACAGCCTGCAGAACCATGAGCTTTTGTTTATAAATTACCCAGTCTCAGGTATTTCTTTATAGCAATGCAAGAACAACCTAATACAGAAAATTGGTACAGAGGAGTGGAGTGCTATTATTAAGAGACCGGAAAATGCAGAAGCAGCTTTGGAACTGGGTAACAGGCAGAGGCCGGAAGAGTTTGGAAGGCTCAGAAGAAGACAGGAAAATGAAGGAAAGTGTAGAACTTCTCAGAGACTTGTTAAGTTGTGGTGGCCAAAATGCTGATAGAAAAATGGACAGTGAAAGTCAGACTGAGAAGGTCTCAGATGGAAATGAGGAATTGTTGGGAACGGAATTAAAGGTCACCCATGCTATGCCCTGGCAAAGAACTTGGCTGCATTGTATTCATGCCCCAGAGATCTGTGGAAATTTGGTATTAAGAGCTATAATATAAGGTGTCTTGCAGAAGAAATTTCTAAGCAGCAAAGCATTTGAGAGTAGCCTGGCTGCTTCTAACAACCTGTGATCAGATGCGGGAGCAACCAAATGCTTAAAGTTGAAACCTGTATTTAAAAAGGAAGCAGAGCATAAAAGTTTGGAAAATTTGCAGCTTAGTGGCAGAGAAATAAAAAGCCTTTTCAGAAGAGGAATCCAAGCAGGCTGTGGAACAACCACTTGCTAGAAATATTAGCATGACTAAAAGGAAGCAAAGTACTAATTTCCAAGACAATGGGAAAATGCCCTGAAGGCATTTCAGAAATCTCTGAGGCAGCCCTATGGTCAGTGGCTCAGAGGCCTAGGAGGGGAAGAATGGTTTTGTGGGCCAGACCCAGGGCCCTATTGCCCTGTGCAGCCTCAGGACACTGCTTCCTGCATCCTGGCTGCTCTGGCCCCAGCCTTGGCTCAAAGTGCCCCAGACACTCCTTGGGTGGCCACTTTGAGGAGTGCAAGCCACTGCTAGCCTTGGTGACTTTCACGTGGTGTTGAATCTGCAGGTGCCTGGAATGCAAGAGTGAAGGAGGCTTGGCAGCTTCCCCCTAGATTTCAGAGGATGTATGAGAAAGCCTAGATGTTGAGGCAGAAGCCTGCCACATGGGCAATGTGGAGGAGTAATGTGGGGTTAGAGCTCCCACAAAGACTCCCCACCCGGGCACTGCCTAATGGAGCTGTGGGAAGGGGGCCACTGCCCTCCAGATACAAGAATGGTGGATTCACCACCAGCTTGTAACTTCTTTCTGGAAGAGCTGCAAGTACTCAACTCCAACCTGTGATAGCAGCTACCATGGATTGTACCCTGCAAAACACAGTGGCAGGGCTGACAAACACCTTGGGAGCCCACCTCTCACACCAGGATGCAGGATATGGAATCAAGGATTATGTTAGAGCTTAAAGATTTAATGCCTTCTCTGCTGGGTTTCAGACTTTCATGGAGCCTATTACCCCTTTCTTTTGGCCAGCCTCTTCCTTTGGGAATGAGAATGTTTACCTAATACCTGTACCACTCCTGTATATTGAGAGTATAAATAATTTGTTTTTGATCCCACAGGCTCATAGGTGGAAGGAACTCATCTCATAGATGAGATAAGAACTCATCATCATAGGTAAGACTTTGTACTTTGGACTTGAGACTTTTGAGTTAATGCTGGAACAAGTTAAAACTTTGGGCGACTATTGCAAAGACATGATTGTATTTTGAAATGTGAGAAGGATATGAGATTTGCAGGGGGCTGGAGGTGGAATGATATGGTTTGAATGTTTGTGCCCTCTGAATCTCATGTTGAAATGTTATTTCCAGTGCTGGAGGTGAGGCCTAGTGAGAGGTGACTGGATCATGGGTAGATCCCTCATGAATGGTTTGGCATCATGCCCTTTGTAGTAAGTGATTTCTCCCCCAGTTAGTACACAAGAGATCTGGTTATTTAAAAGTCTGGGACCTCCCCACTCTTGTTCTCTTGTCCCCTTTCTTACCATGCGACATGCCTGCTCCTGCTTTACTTTCTGCTAATGATTATAAGCTCTCCTGAAGTTCTCACCAGAAGCTGAGCAGATGTTGGTGCCATTCTTGTACAGCCTGCAAAATCATGGGCCAATTAAACCTCTTTTCTTTATAAATTACTCAGTCTTGGGTATTCCTTTATGGCAATTCAAGAAAGGCCTAATACAACATGGAATGCATTTTCTTTTTCCTCTGATTATATTATCTGGGCACTACCATGGATCAAAGCCACAGTCATGACCTCATCATGTTGCTTCTGGGCGACAACTGAACAAATTTACATATGAATTGAAAGCACATACCTTTCTAGAAATCCAGTCAGAAGCCTTAAATATCAACTATTTATGTGAGTAGTCATCAAGTGTCTGGTTTGTGACGATTTTTGCACTATTTGTCACCATCTGATGGCTTACAGGAAACCTCCCCATTCTACGTGGTTGAAGAAAGAAGAAGTGACACCTTGATGTTTTTCTCAGAAACTGTGGTTGGGTACTTCCCCCTGAAAGCATGCAGATAATTAGTCATCTTGGAGACTCTATTTTAGCACAAGGTAGTCACAGGAAGGCCATGTGAGTATGGAAAGTTATGAGGCTTTGGTTGTAATCCCAGTGCACCTTCAAAATGTCTGTGGGATCTTAGGAAAATCACCCTCTCTGAGTCCTAGTTCTCTCAGATGTAATAAGAGAAGGTAGATAGAATGCTACCTAAGGGATTTTTTTTTTTTTGTCCTGACATTTTGTGATTTTTTTTCACACACAAATAGAGGATGATACTTTGCAATTTTAGTATAATTACAAAACTTACAGATCTGCAGAACTTTAGTCTATATCCTCATCACCTTCCTATAGAGCCATGAGGAGATTCTTCTAACAAGACTCAATGTCTCTTCCTAGGTCAGTCTTTTCCGGAGTGGGTCCTTGGGCCTTTCAATACCCGAGTGGTCCTTCTAAAAGATATAACTAATGCCTTTTTCGCTTTAAAAAAAAATCTTCATTGGGAATGATTTACCACTTTTCCTCTTAACTATGTGTGGCATTATTCTATTTCTTCACATGTCTAGTAATTTTTTTTTTTTTTTTTGAGACAGTCTTTCTCTGTCACTAGCTATGATCTTGGCTCACTGCAACCTCCACCTCCCAGGTTCAAGCGAATCTCCTACCTAGCCTCCTGAGTAGCTGGAACTACAGGCATGGGCTACCACGTCCATCTAATTTTTGTATTTTTAGTAGAGACAGGGTTTCACCATGTTGGCCAGGATGGTCTCGATCTCTTGACCTCGTGATCCGCCCACCTCAGCCTCCCAAAGTACTGAGATGACAGGTGTGGGCCACCATGCCTGGCCTGTCTAGTAATTTTTTATTGTGTGCTAGACTTTTGTGGATGATACTTTGTAGGAGCCTGGATTTACTTGTCTTCCTTTAAATGGTGGTGAGCTTTGTTCTAGCAGACAGTTAAAGTATTAGCACATCATTTTGGTCCTGTTAGGCTTGGTTTTATTCTCTGTTAGGGCAGGTCTATTTCTGTTTTAAGCTTAATCCTAGGGCATGCCTCTTACTCTAGAATGTGTTCCTTACTTTTAAACTATGGTCTTTCTAGTATCACCACTGAAAGACTGAGTTGCTCAGTGAGGTCTCTCCACTCTGCCTGGAACCCTAGAGTCTCCAATATTGCATCATCTGTAGAATTACTGTCCACTCTCAGCTCTGCAACAGGTAATCTTTGCTAAGCAATGGTCTTATCCAGTACATATATACTTTAACCCTGGATCAAGAATACTTATCCAGATTTCTGCCCCCATCCCCCAAAACACGTACACCATGTGCAGTTTCCTCTTCCTTCCGTCTTGTGGTAGAATAATCAAAATGAAATTTTAAAAAGTGAGAATGGCAAAAAGTATACTTGATAAAATTGTTTTTTAACCAAAAGATGTATAAAATAATAAAATATTCTAGACTATATTGATTTATATAAAATCTGACCCAGGAAAGTCAGTTGGTAGAATTAAAGGCCTATGTACATCTATCACCGTGAAAAAAGCTTTATTCAGTACAGTTTGGTGTGAACAAAACAGATCAACGAGTGAAACTGGTACTATACAATGCCAAAGGAAAGAAAAGAATAAATGGCAAAAATAATTCTGGTAACATAAAAGTGAAAGTCAAAAAAATAGGAAACTATTGAATTGCCTTGCATTAGAAAATTGATGAAGGAAATAAATGGGCTCAACAGAGTTTATGCTGGAAAATATTTTCTTAACAGGAAAATATCCCCAGGATGAAGTTGATGGGTTTGTAACACCCACTGTGTTCTTCCATTTCTCTGCATTTTTGTTTAAGGCCATCCTTTTGTCTAGAAGATGCTCTTCTGACTTGGCCTCCTCCCAACTTCTACTCACCCCTTGGTGAGTTCATGTCATCTCCTCTGTGAAGACTTGCAACCCAAGGCACTTCCTCTGCACCTTCTTTGCACTCCCACTGTCCCTTGTACATCTTTTATGTGACTTGACTGTGTTGTATTTTTTTTTTTTTTTTTTTTTTTTTTTTTTAGAGATACCATTTCACTCTGTAGCCGGGGCTGGAGTGCAGTGGTGCAATCATAGCTCACTGCAACCTCGAACCCCTGGGCTCAAGTGATCCTCCTGCCTCAGCCTCCAAAGTACTGGGATTACAGGTGTGAACCACTGTGCCTGGCTGATTATGTTGTATTAAACATGCATCTGTCTATGGGCTTGAACTCTTCCATGTATCTTGATGTATTTGGTTTTGGATCACCAGTATCCAGCAGATTTTTTGGTTCAATACGTATTTGTTCAATATAAGCATGTTTTGTATGAAGCCCTCACCTGAGCACTAGGAGGGAAGAAGAGGAGATGCACAAAGGTGACTAAGATGTAGCTCTTGTCCTCAAGAAGTATGTTATCTGGCAAGCAGATGGCCAAGGGAAGTTTTAAAAATGGCCACAGTAGGAGGCCATGAGAGGCCCTGTGCCCAGGGACAGTGAGCTCAGAGCTAGCTGAGGGAATCTAGGATTTCTTTCTTAAAAAATACAGTGAGAGGTTGGCCAGATGCAGTGACTTATGCCTATAATCCCAGCACTTTGGGAGACTGAGGTAGGAAGATCACTTGAGGCCAAGCATTTGAGACCAGTCTGGGCAACATAGTGACACCCCCCCCGCCCCCCGCATGTTTATGCTGAACATGGTAGTGTGTGTCTGAAGGCCCAACTATTTGGGGTCCTGGCAGATTGAGTCTGCAGTGAGCCATGATCACCACTGAACTCCAGTCTGGGCAACAGAGCAAGACCCTGTCTCAAAAAAAAAAAAAGAAAAAAGAAAGAAAAAGAAAAGAAAAAAAGTGGTATTTCCCTTGCATTATAACTTTTTAAAAATGAAAAATTGAGACAAAAGAGAAAATCACTCATATTTCTATTACATAATACAACTATTTTAATTTTTTAAACTTCTTTCTCTGTAAGTTTTGGGGATTGAAAAAAACTTTTTATTTTAAAATGATTATAAATTCACAGGAAGTTGCAAGAACAGTACAGAGATGTCCCGTGTACCCTTCACTCAATTTTCCCCAATGGTGACATCTGACACGTGTATAGTACAGCCTCAAAGCCAGGGAAATGACATTGGTCCAATCCCCAGATGTCATTCAGATTTCACCAGTTTTACATGATAGAGCTTTTTGCTAACAGAGTTACAATAGGCTTATATGTGTGGTCCATATCTTATTTCCTGAATTAACTTTATCTCATGCAGCTTTTTAAACATTATTGCATAAATCATTTATAAGGTCTACATAATGAACATTCACCCACGTCAAGTAACAGTTGGCTAAATTTTTCCCCCTTCTGAAATTTACATTACCTCCAGTTACACTGTTAGGAACAAGGCTTCTGTACTTTATATTCTTCTTATATACATACTTCTACATTTTATATTCTTTTTTCTTAGAATAAATTATCTAAAGAAGAAAGGAAGGAGATACAGGATGATAAATGCTTAAGGGGGATATGTAATACTTTTTTCTTAAGATAGGAAAGATTTAAACATATGCTGGTTTTGGGTCTGACCAAGTACAGAGGGAGCAGTGGAAGATACAGGGGAGAGGGCTTCTGACTGGAAAACACACAGGAGGGTTTGGGGACATGGGAGACTGAGAGCATTCACATCCTCAATTTTTTTACCCCTCCCTGTCTGCAAGCCCTTTGCCGTGTGACTTTGGAGTTCTTCCCATAAAAGCACAGTATTTATTTCCCTACTCTGTAGGGCTTGCTTTGGCATGTAGAATGAAGCAAAGGGTCAGTGTGCCAGTTCTGAGCCTAGGCCTCAAGGGGCATTGAGTGTTTCCAGGGCTGTCTCTTGAGCCTCTGTCATAGATATGAAAATGCACCCGAGCCAGCCTGCTGGAGGTGAGAGACCAGGGAGCAGTGCGGGATCTCCCCAGCTGCCTCTGCCAAGGGTGGCCTAGATCAGCCAACAGCCCTGAACCCCTCACACGTGATGTGTCCAGCCCAAATCAGCAAAGCTGCCTGACTAACTCGAAACACAGAAGCAGTAAAATTTATTATTTTATGTCATTGAGGTACTGATGACTTTTTACCTGGGAATTTTGCAGCAAAAGCTAAACTGCTTAAACACCTCCCGGGCTCAAGTAATTCTCCTGTCTCAGTCTCCCCAGTAGCTGGGACTTCAGGTGTGCACCACCACACCTGGCAATTTTTTGTATTTTTAGTAGAGATGGAGTTTCACCATATTGGTCAGGCTGGTCTCAAACTCCTGACCTCAGATGATCCACCTGCCTCAGCCTCCCAAAGTGCTGGGATTACAGGCATGAGCCACCACGCCTAGCTAGGAATTAAACTCTTAAAGGCGTTTAAGAGTTCCTGTGAGTCAGAGAGTCTCAGAAAGGGAAGGATCCGCGGAGTCATTCAGACCACCCTTTCATTTAACAAATGAGAAAAAAGAAGCCAGAGGGGGAAGGGACTGGCCCAGGGTCACGTAGCTCATAAACGCCGCAGCAGCAATGAGAACCAGAGATTTTTACTTCTCTTCCTTTGTTCTTTTTCTTCCATTCTCATCAAACCCAAAGAACAGGGATGCATGGTTGTTATAATACTGGACCAGGAGGAGAGGCTTTAAATCAGAGTCCAAGGCAAAGTCCCTTTCAGAAAGCTCTGCTGTCCTGAGTGCCTTCCTCAGTGCTTTGCCCACACGGCACTGTGCAACGCTGCCACAGCACTTCATGCCTCAGTGTGCTCTGGTTGTACCTCATGTCCCCCTGATCAAGAGAAATCTCCTGGAACAGTCAGAGGCTGGTCACACCCCAGGCTGAACGCCCTGGGCCCAGGGTTAGGATTCACAGAATTGCGTGCTGAAACCACCCGACAGTGAATGAACTCTGGGTTCTGACACATGAGTGGATCAGGACCAACTGAGTCCAGATTTCTAAAATGCCCTCTGAAATGCTGCTTTTCCAGCAGTGGCAGAGAGCAGGGTGAACAGTGGGGACAATATAGGGAGGGGAAGACTGTGCTCCCAGACACTAGCCCAAATATACACCAGAGCCTGGGCCTGGTGGGTTCTGGTCCTGCCCTGTGTAACTTGCTGTGCAGCTTTGGGAAGATCCCCTCCCCTATCTGGTCTATGGTCTCCCAATCTGTGACATGAAGGCGTGGACTGGATGGTCACTGAGGCCCCTCCTAGCTTGGCCATATGTCCAGCCTCGGACTATGTGTAGACTCAAAGCAATTAGCCAAGAAGAGGCGTCTCCAGACACTTCCTCTTGCTCCACCCTGCCTCTGTGTCTGGTTCCTCTCCTGGCATTTTCTATTTTCTGCTCTGTCTGGGCAGAAGGGCTTGCTTGGCTCTGTCTGTCTCCCAGCCTTCCCTAGGAAATTGTCTTTGCTTGGAGCACAATGACGCACAGGGGTGCCCCCTGCCGCTCAGCTCTGCGCCATGGGCTCCCAAGGGCCACAGAAAATGGGGTGGAAGGGGAGCCTTCGGGTCAAAGTCTTGGGCAGCTGCCAGGCAGAAGGGAATTGCAGAGGCTGGCTCTGGTGCAGGGTCCCAGGGCTTTCCCTTCTCTCTCTGCACTGTCTCCTTGGCCTGGGTGAGCAGAAGGTCCTGGATGCTGCAGCCACAGAGGCGGGAGGCAGAACAGCAGGGACCTGGGATGGGTAGGAGTAACTCTTAAAGGATGAGGTCTGGAGACCAGAGCAGGAAGCCCTCAGAATAGACAGAACATGGGCAAGGTGGTCAGCAGGCTGGTGGGCAGCGCCACTCAGATCCCTTCCCTAGAGGAGAATGGTCACAAAACCTGGGCACGGGGGCCTATTCTGGAGTGGCCTGGCCCAAACAGCAAATTGTTGTGAACCCCCATACTTTAACTTAAAAATCCAGTGCCTGTCACATGACGGACGCTCAGTAGATGTTTACTGAATTAATGTGAATCCTGCATTCTACCGCATCACCTGTGTAATTCCTGATTTTTGAGCTCTTGAGGGCTTCTCGTACCCCCAGCTTACTACCTTGTACCCTCTGAGAAGCAGGGCGTGGATGGAGAGAGCTCTGTGTGTGTTGTCAGGCACCCTGAGCCATCACTGGGCCAAGCCACTGCACCTGCCAGGGCCCTGGTTTTCCCATCTGTGAGACAGGTTAGAGAGGCAGGATCGCAGACCTCAGTCAGCTCAGGGATGGCAACTGCTGGCACTCCAGTGTCCAACAGTATGTCTGAGAGAGCTGGCGAACTGAGCACTGGGGCAAGGTTTGAAGGGAAACTGAACCTCACTAGGGTGAAGCTTGTGCCAAAGCAGCAGGAAAGAGTGTTCCATACTCTGTGCCACCTCTGATTGTGTCTTGAATATTCCATGCTTTTATGTTTCTGGGTATGACCAGAAGCTTGGAAAGTTTCCTTGCATTGTGACCCACATGTATATCTGTGTTAAAAAAATGCTGAAGTCTGCATTATACTTTTCAGATTTGTTAATTCATTTGATTATTCATTCGTTTATTCATTCATTCAAAAAACATTCATTGAACACCACAATGTGGCAGATGGTAGGGTCCCTCATTGGGAGGAGACACTCAGTGAAATAAACAGACAATTATCCTGCAATGTGTGAAGTGCTATAATGGTGGTATGAACAAAGCGTTTAGGATGGTTTGCAATGGCACTCACCTTTTCCTGTGGAGCAGAGTGTGTCCATATGCTCATCACCATCACTCTCTGAAGAGGGGACAGTGTCTATGGAGGAGGGCACTGAGGCTCAGAGAGGTTAAGTGATTCACACAAGATCACACAGTCCTTATCTTCTGATGCTAAATCCCATGCTCAAGGGATTACTTTGTATGTTCCCCCACAGCTATGGATATAATGTTATTACTCACCTCCCTTTGGGGTTCTTTTAGTGAATCACTATTGCTTTATTAAGTTTCTTTTGTCCTGTTAAAAAAAAACTAAACAAACAAACAAAAAACTAGTAGGCCAGGCGCGGTGGCTCACACCTGTAATCCCAGCATTTTGGGAGGCTGAGGTGGGCGGATCACGAGGTCAGGACTTTGAGACGATCCTGGCTAACACAGTGAAACCCCGTCTCTACTAAAAATACAAAAAATTAGCCGGACGTGATGGCGGGCACCTGTAGTCCCAGCTACTCGGGAGGCTGAGGCAGGAGAATGGTGTGAACCCGGGAGGCGGAGCTTGCAGTGAGCTGAGATCGTGCCACCGCACTCCAGCCTGGGCGACAGAGCGACACTCTGTCTCAAAACAAAACAAAACAAAACAAAAAACCCAAAAAACTAGTAAAACTATCTGCTTGACCACTTTTTTTTTTTTTTTTTTTTTAATAAAACTGGGCAGTCTGATGGGCTTGTGTTATCCTTTAAGAAAATGAAAATATTTTACGGTTTTCTTTTTTGGCCCTACCTTGGGCTGGACAGTCATTCTCATCCCTTCCCTCCACAGACAGCCATGGTCTTTAGACCATCCAGGAGAAACCTGTCCAGGTTTGTGAGCTGTTTGGATCATTGTTGCCACTGTGGGGTCCCTTCTCAGCCTCCCATGTATCAAACTGACTTTGCTTTCCTTTCAACCCTCCAGAAATTAGACCCACAAAGCACAGAGATGGGTCACATAAGTCAAAGCAGAGGGAGAGACTGGTCAAACCCTTTACCCTCTGACAACAGTGTTCTTCAGGATTCTTGAGAACAGGTGAACACATTTGAATTGAGCCCTGACTTTGCTCTGTGACTCTGTCCCTGTCCTTGAACCTCTCTCAGCTTCCATGACCTCTCTCATCTGTCATACAGATATATCAACAGTCACGCAGCTCACAAAAAGACGCCAGGGTTTACAGAGCAAGTTGTAAAAAGTGGCCTCCTTGACGAATGGAGGGTACCTAGCAGGCTTCTCTAGGGTGTGTGAGCAAGGCAGCAGGAATATTGGAAAGAAACTGGACTTTGGAGTTAGAAGATAAAGTTTCAGACTCTGAAGCTGCCTTTTACGAGCTGTGTGACTTCAAGCAAGTTTCCAACAGCCCTAAGAATCAGCAGCAAAACTAGGATGATGATGGCACCTTCCCCATCCACCTTACTGCCAAGTTGTTAAGAGAATGAAAGCAGCTGAAGCCCTGCTAACCAGGCAATCTGGGCTGCATGCTGGTCAGTGCCAGAAGCAGGGTTGAGTTTCTCCTTCAGCAACCGCAGTCCTCCCAGAGGATGGGAGTCTTGTGTGCTTCAGACAGTAAGATCCTGCCAAGACAAGAAAAGGAAGCTGACAATTTCTCACTTCTTTAAGCTATCTCCTGAGCTCCCTCCACAGGCCCACATCACCCCCACTAGACTTCTATACTCCCAAAACACTTTTCAAAAGGGCCTGGCATCACCAATACTCTCTCTAGTCCGGAGGTGGATTTGATGTTTCATACTCTAGAAAATGCGGGGCTGTTGAGTGGCAGTGGCACCCACCATGGGAGTCCCACTCTTTTACCCTACAAATCTCCTCTGGGCAGGTGCCAGGTTCCTAGGTTTGGGTTCGCTCCACTATGAGGGGCTCAGCCCAATTGGAGTCAAGAGGAAACAGCCCAGCTACCGACTTGTATAGGGGACCCTCTGGGAAGGTTTGCTGGTGGGAAGGCCGTCTCTGGCTGCTCCTCAAGTGTTGCTGGGGTGTACTCTGCTCTGCCTGCAGGCCTTCCCAGCCCAGGAGGACCCATTCCACCTGTTGGAGATTTGCCGGCTACCTCCAGGTGGCCAACGAGGGTGTGGCAACTTCACAAATAAGGAAAACCAGGATAAGAGGCAATGTTTGCCTCTGTGAAACAAGTTTGCGACAGTTTTGTGATAATTCTGATTAGGCTGTTCCAAAACCATTGTTTTGCCAACAGTAGCTCTCCTCCAGTTTTTTTTTTCTTCCTTTTTTTCTTTTTAGAAATCAAAGGCCAGGACTGTTCACCTTTCCTTTGAAGTGTTATGTCTATTTGCTTATTTGATTCAGATAGGTTGAGAACCATATGACGCTGCTTTTTAAGTAAAATTTTCCTTCTTTAAGCCACCGATCTGTAGGAAACAGACATCTGTAGAATAAGACAAAGTATACCATACAATGAATTTGACTAAATAGAAAATATGCATTCATATTTGAAGGCAAGACATGTAAGTTATATCAGTAATCATTGACCATATGCCGACTGTCAACATAACCTAAGGTGGTAAATGCTCTACCAGTGTTCAGGTTGTCTCTAGAAATTCCATCAGGTCTTCTAGGAGAATGACATTTTCTGTGTGGTATACCCATTCTTAAAAATATTTAACATAAGTACCCACATAATGTTTTTCTTACATATATTGCAAAAATAATTTTGGGAGAAAATCCATAAGCATGTCACATAATATTATACAGAATATAGTTGAGAAAAGTTGCCTAGAAGAGCAAAAGCAAAGGCAGATTTTGTGGGTTCCTGGTACCAGGGTACATACACATCTAGCCCAGCTTAAGACAGTGGAAGACAGTCAGGAATGTCCAGACCCCTCCCAGATTCTTGAAGACTTGAGCTCTGAGGTTCTGCCAACCTGTGGAAGATGTCCCCTTCCGCTGGAGGGCTTGACAAGGCCAAAGCAATCAGTTCAAGCAACTCCCCACACCCTCGGGTTTCTGCCTATAATTCAAACCATAGGAGAGGTACAGCTTAACTTTGTCTCCTCACTTTTGTTCTCATCTGAGAGGGCACTGAAACCCTTAGCCTTCCTTCAGTCAGTCCAGTACAGAGCTGGACCTGACCCAAAAGGCCATCAGTCTGTCTCGCACTCCAACACCAAGGACAGCCACTGACTGAATTCTTCAGTGACAAAGAACTCAGTGTTCTGGGCAACCATCTATTTTGTTTTCACATCACTCAAAATAGTTGGTCCTTATATTGAGCTAAAATTGGCCTCCCTGAAATTTTAGCCGTTGGTTCCAATTTCTTGCTGGGAAGCTGTGCAGAATACAGTGTATGCCTTCTTTCACATGACTGCCCTTACAAATAGATGAGGATAGGTCTCTGGCCAAAGCATCCAGTTCCTTCAACTTAGGGAAGAGTGTTTATTAGTGATTTGGGGGATTTGGGCCGCACTCCAGAATCCCATTAAAACTGTGGATCATCTCCCCAGAAAGATGCACACACATCTGCATACACCCCCGTTTGCAAACATCCTTCCCCTTCTGAGCCTACCCATGGATCTCTTCAAATGTCAATGGACCCTTGGTAGGCACCTTGCATTGGAACTCTAAAATCAGATGCCGGAGGTGGAAGGGTACTTAACGACCCAGTCTCCTCACTTCAGAGATAAGGAATCCATCTGTAGGCACTTTGCTCCTGGCTTGCTGGCCCCGGCATCAGGCCTTGGCTGCAATCGAATGGTAGTAGAGCCTTCAGTAGTGCAGGGTAACAAAAGAAGTTTGAGAGCTGTTTTCGTGTTTCCTCCCCGGGTGGGGAGGTCAATTAGTGCAACAACTCTGGCCTGTCTCCATCTCATCACCTGGGGCTTCCACAGGGAAGGGAGTGACTGAACTTGCTTGCTGAATTTGGGCAGAACAAATCCAGTTTGCTTAGTTGCTTTCCACCTGTCTCCTTGGGAGTGAGTTTCCCTCTAACCCCCATAGGCCACATGACTCCCCTCTTCCTCTTCATTTCTAAGTCTTAGCTAGGCGGGACCCTCTGACGGTGTTTTTGTCCATAAAAATGCTGATGCTCTAGCTCCCATCAGCTGCTCCTGGACTTTCCTTCTCAATGTTTTCTGAACTCGATCAGAAGAGAGGTGCCCTCCCCATCAGTCTCCTCTTAGAAATGTGGAATTGTTGCCAGGAGCGGTGGCTCATGCCTGTAATCCCAGCAATTTGGGAGACCAAGGCGGGTGGATCACCTGAGGTCAGGAGTTTGAGACCAGCCTGGCCAACATGGTGAAACCCCGTCTCTACTAAAAATACAAAAATTAGCCGGGCGTGGTGGCAGATGCCTGTCGTCCCAGCTACTCGGGAGGCTGAGGCAGGAGAATCACTTGAACCCAGGAGGCAGAGGTTGCTGTGAGCTGAGATCGTGCCACTGCACTTCAGCCTGAGCAACAGAGTGAGACTCTGTCTCAAAAAAGAAAAAAAAGAAAGAAACATGGAATTGTACAGGACAGACTGTTTTGTAAGCTGCCTCAGAAATATTTTTTGCTTAACAATATACTGTGATGCTTCTCCATGTCATTAAATATTCTGGATTTTGGAGGAGACTCTAGAGGCGGAGAGGGAGATAAAGAGACAGACACAGAGACACAGGAGACAGAGAGAAAAAGGAAGAATGTGAAGGAAGGAGGAGGAGGAGGAAGAACTGGAAAAGAAGAAAGATATAGAGACATAAGAGAGACAGACCGAAGTGAGGGAGGGAGAGAGGGAAGAATCTGGAGTCCGAGGGAAGCTGAATCATAAATAGGAGGGCTGGTGAGGCAAGGTCAGAACAGGATGGGGCTTTGGTCACTGGCTAACTCAGGGATCTTTTGCTGCCCCTTCAACACACTGACAATTACCACACTTGCTGCATTCCCCAAGGACCATCTTGAGGGGCCTCTCAGTCTCCGATAAGCCCAGAGGTGATGTGACTCCCTGGGGAGCAGTGTGCATGGAATGGCAAGTTGGCAGGGAAGTCAGATGCAGGCCAGCACTCCAGTGCCTCTCATGGGACACAGCTTCTTGACCCTCTAGTGTCCTGGTTGTCCTCCGGGGATGACAACTATTTTGGCAGTGACCTCATAGACTGTGATTTTTATCTTTAAGCGTGCATAGATTTTTCAACTTAAACTTTGTCATTTCTGCTTTACAAAAGTATTCTGCAAGTTATCCTGGCACCACTTCTTCTTGAGACGGCTCCCCTATCCTGGGCCTTGTAGCCCCAGCCTGGGGCAACTCTCTTCTTTGCCCTGTAGCACCCAGGCCCTTCTCTGTCACAGTTCTTATCACACTGCATTGAAATGATCTGAGAGCTCATTGCTGGCAGGGAGCAGGTGTTATTCATCTCTGTCTCCCTGGAGTCCAGCTGGCAAATTATCTGATCAGGTGATTCTCAAACTGGGCCCAGCAGAGTCCCTGCACTTCCACGGAGATGGTGGTATATAAGGCTCCCCAGCAAGGGGAGGTGGTTTAGGGCACTGTTGGGGGGACCCCAGGTCCCCGGTCCTCTATTTTTAACCAGAGCACCTGTGCTTTTTCTGGTTATGTATTGAATTTCCAAGTGAGGTTTCACTTTAAAAAGAGTTTTCTTTTCTTTAAAACAAAAGTTTCAAGAATCACCAATCTAGTCTGTTTCCATGGGTCATATGTATTTTACACATTCACAGGAATTGCAGAGGAAAATCTAATATCTGAGCACTAACCTGCCTTCTTCTTCCTTCTGTAGTCCCATTTTAGGGTTAACATTACTGCCTTCAACCCTCCCCTCTCAAGGGGAAAAGGATTGGAAGAGGATTGAATAACTGTTGTAGAATGAAAATGCTTGTCCTCTAAAGAATTACATCCGTGACAAGAGGGGGATGTTTCTAAGGAACAGGGAAACTTTATGGCCAAATTACTTTACCTTTATTCTTTCAAGTCAAAACCAAACTGATGAGTATGTGTAAATGCTTTAGGTGACACCAGGGTGCACACTGTATCGCCTGTCCTGGTACCTTTCAGTTAAGTTGGGAAGGTAAGACTTACTACCTGAACAACTGGGATTGTAAGTGTTTCTGAGGCAGGCTACAGCTGCAAAATTTCCCTGTACACTGTGCAAGTAAAAACAGAACTGTGTGGTGGAAAGAACAACTCTGGGTCCCAATGCCTGGATTCTGGTCTCTGGGTCCACTTTACAACTGTGTGTTCTCAGATACGTTGTTAACCCCTAGTCTCAGATTCATTCCCAAACAGTTCTTTATTCTGAGTATCAAATAAGATAGTGTATGTGAACTGAACATCTTTTATAAACTATAAAGAGTAGTTAGAAATGATTATTATTGGTGATAATGAACCTGAACCTGAAGGTGGGGGTGGGACGATGTTATCTTCCCAGCAGCAGAGGGCCCCTTATCCAGGAAAGAAGAGGCCTCAGGGATTTCAGAAATTTCCTTTGTCAGGTAGCTTTGGTCTTATTCTCCTCACTGAAAAGAAGTAGGTTCTCTTGTTTATAACTCCAGACCTGTGGAATCTCTGGTTTGATTAACCTATGTAGATTGCACATGCTGATAAGGAACGAAAATCCAAGTAAGCATGGACCAGCTTGGCCTCTTCCCAGTAAGGACCTGCCATGGATTGGTGCTTAGTTGCCCCTGGTGTCTATTATGGACTGGCTGGAGAGTGACCAATAGCTTAAATGGAGGAGTGTGCTGGGGGCTGGCACCAGCCAGGCACCTTGGGTGGAACTGTGAGGGCCAAAGCTATTTCCTGATTAGAACACCTTCTTGTCCCCCACCAGCCCCTGACCCTTCCAGCTCAGGGGAGCAGATAAACTGAGGTGCAAGGATGACAGGAAGGTTGCTAAGCAGTTTGCAGTTGAACTGTGGAAGCAGAAGCAGACGTGCAAAGGAAACCATGGCCCAGAGAAGTGAAGTGGCAGCTACAAAATGGCCAAACCAAAACTAGACCCCTTCCTTCTGGTTCTGCTTCCAGAATCCTTCCCATGGTGTCCTCTGCTTTCACCTCTCCAAAGGGGGACACGTATGTTTGCTCTTCACACCCCACCCTTCCTGCTCGTTCATTCCCTTCTCTAAATGCTGAGGAAGCTTTATCAAGGCTTCAGGGTGATCACATCTGTAATGTAAGTTACAAGAAAAAAATGCCCACAGGCCATCAGTGTTGACTTACGTTATTTTTATAATTAAATATATACATATATAAAACTAGATATAAATTCCTAAACCATATAGCTCTAAGACTAAAATAAATGTACAGATTAAATATCATCCAACGATCATAACAATAAAGTTAAAAGTGTCTCTAATCTAACTTAATGAAGGAGGTGGTTTTGCTGGAAGATGACTGCCTCTCATAAAATGGCGGCCATGGTTCAAGTTCTTCAGCATCCAGCTTGCCATGTACCATGTATTAGTCGGTTCCATTTTAATAACTGCAAAAGCGAGGTACAGTAATATCACGTGGCCTTCACGTGGAACAAACTCATTATTTCCATATTGCATCTGCCCCTGTGCTTTACTCAGTTGTTCATGCCAATGAAAGTACTGCTACTTATTGCCAAATGTGAAGGACAGGTTTGCAGTGCAGTCCTGAATTGTGAGAAGTCATCTGGATGATTCAGATAATGTTTATACTTTAACTTAGCACAGTAATGAGAACAATGAATATAAAGATTCTCCATGAAAAGCTCATGGATCCCTTAGCATATATTCACGGGTGGCTGTTTTGTCCTGGGACTTTGGAGGAGAAAAAGAAAAGCTCTTTGTGAGATGGCAGACGGGGATTTTGCTCCACACTGCTCCCTCATGGTGGCCTCCTCCTCAACCACACAGTCCCTAGTGTCTACCTACCCAGTGCAGTTCTAGAGGCCTGTCAGTCAGTGCCTAAGAGGGGAAGGGGAGAGAGCAACAGGGAATCTTCACATGTTGGCTGGGCTGAGCGTCTTGGGCAACAGGATGAGAATGTGGGTGGGGTAACCTAGGTCTTGGTTAAGTCTGAGTTCTTTATCTCACATGCTCCTCCTTCTTTGCCTCCCACAGCCACTTCTGCAGGTACCATGGCTATTGTTGAAAAGTGGCACAGTGTCTGTCCTTGAGGAAGAGTCTCAGACCCTGGGAGGGGGATGTAGTCCCTCTTAGAGTCAGTGGTTGGGACTCCCAAGGCAGAAGCAGCAAGTGGAGTAGGCCCACAGGAAATGGGCTGCCCCTGGGCTCCCGCCGAAGCTGGAGACAGGATGCCTGCCCCAGGAGCAGGGTTTGGACTGCAAGACCATCTGGAGAACTCAGGATTCTCCAGCCCCCATCTCTGCCCATGTTAAACTGTTGGCCTGGGCCCTGGTAACGTCACCAGCATTCACAGTGGTTTCAGGAGGCTTTTTTCAAACACTTAAGGGCTGGAATCACAGGCTCTTCACTACTATGTACCCTCTCAAGATATCAAAATCCTACCCTTTCATAAAGACCCTGCTAAAATGCTGTTTGGAATCACACAGACCAGCAATCAAATCCAAGTTCTACCACTTACTCACTGAGCCACGTTTCTTAATGCTTGTAGATCTCAGTGCTTTTACCTGTAAAGTGAGAGTAATAGTGCCTTCTGCTCAGACTTATGGTGAGAACTAAATAAGATAAGGTCTTTAAGATGCATAACCTGCTGGGTGTGGTGGCGGGCACCTGTAGTCCCAGCTCCTCTGGAGGCTGAGGCAGGAGAATGGCATGAACCCTGGAGGCGGAGCTTACTTGCAGTGAGCCGAGATTGCGCCACTGCACTCCAGCCTGGGCGACTGAGTGAGACTCTGTCTCAAAAAAAAAAGAAAAAAGAAAAAAGAAAAAAAAGATGCACAATCCAATGCCTGGCTCATGAGGCATTTGATGATTATAAGGCCCCGGTGTCCTCCTCAGGGCCATGGCAGGTCACATCCTTGTTGAGTCGAATACTTTTGAACCTCCTGGATGTTTACAGGCTTCCACTCTAGGGCTTTCCAGGGCTAACTGCAACTAGCTATGGCCACACTGCTGGCTCCATGACCTTGCCTACACCAGTCACCGTTTATTGGCCCTAGCACTAGATCCTCGGAAGATGCTGCCACTCTCCCCTGAACAAGAACAGTCCTAGGTTTTATTCTGTGATTTTCATTTTTTCATCCAGAGGACTTTCCCATGCCCCGAACTGCCTGTGTAAGCTGCGTATTTGGCCCCTCTCTGGTGTGTGTTATGTTCCAGTCTGGAGTTGTGGTGAAGCCAGGAGCTATTCTGAGATCTTTCCGCTATTTCAGGCTCTAGCTTAGACGTGGGGAGTGAATCCAGCACTCTCTGCCCATGTCTCAGCCACAACTTCCAAGACTGGTCCTTTTTATGTTTCTGACACCCTCAGATCCAAAATAGCCCTGACCTGGAGGTGGTCCCTGGGACCAGCTCAGATGTAGCAGGGATGTGCACGTGCCATCCAGCCTTCAGCTAGGCTAGAGAGAGTTCTGGAAGAGTTAGGTCTTGGGGAGGGGGGTGGGGAGAACTGAGCTCCAGAGAAGCAGCCCGGTTACACCCTCACCCCACAAACTGGCAGATATTTGGGGGCTGGGGGCCACTCCTTGTGGAACAGCAGCTGCTTCCAGTCCTGGCCAGATAAAGGAGGAGTGCATTTTCTGCCTGCCAACTTCTCAGGTTGTATACCTCTTCCTGGGCTAGCTAGCATTCATTCATTTATTCCATAGATATTACTGAGTGCAGACTATATGCCAGTCACTGTTTAGGCTCTGGGGTATAACTGTGGCCAAAACAGACAAAAATCCCTGCTCTTGTGGAGCTTACAAGTAACAAAAATCATAATAAATAAATTGCATTGGCCGATCTAGCTTGCAAAGCACTTTTCCATGCCATTTCTTGGTAGAACATCCAATTGAATACTCTGTGCTAAAACAATGCGTGTGGTTCTCCACTTGCCTGTCCTCAGTTCATCCTTCCAGCAATCCCCTGAGTTAGACACCACTCCATTTTACTGACAGGGGAACAAAGACTCCAGAAGAGGCAGTAAATTCTGTGAGGTCCACATAGCCAGGAAGTGAATCTTAACCCAAGTATGTCTGACTTGAGAGCCCAAGCAAGATCTCAACCACTGTGCACAGAGAAGCTGGTGGCACCCACTTGCAAATATAGAGGCTCAGTGAGATGCAGAGTTTGGAGAAGGCAAGTTGTTCTGTTGTTCTAAGGAATGATGAAACTTCACAGGTAGAAGGAAGTTAACTTGGAGGTTGCCAAAGACAGGCCTCCTTCTACCTTAGCCCGGGTGGATGAAGAACTGGACATTGCTGAAGCACTTTTGGGCTCTAGGGCACTTCCTGCATGTGGGGCAGTCCGTACCACGGCTGGACACTGTGATGACTTGATGGTCCTTCCTGTTTGGGGAGGAACTGTCTGCTCCAACCTGTCCACCTGGCAGGCTCCTTGGGGACTCCCGTCCTTCAAACAACCCTACGCAACTTGGCTCTGATTTGCTTCTTTCTCACCCCAGTAAACAGCATACCTCAGAGCGGGTGCGGCTGCCTCCTCTGCATTCTCACAGCTTGCAGCCGCACATCTGACGCAGTGCTTATCTCCCTGTGTGGGAACATCCCTGCCTCATGCCCGTCTGTGCCACTGCACAGCACTGTGCTGGCACATGCGAGGTGCTCAGCCCATGGTTTTATTGAGTGGCTGATGAAAGAATGGATAATATCTAGCCATTTTCAGTTGCCTGGAGAGACTGGGCCAGTTATTATTTGGCTGCAGCTACCTCACAAAAGAGAAATGGTCCTCTTTCATCGTTTCTACAGTCTGGGTCATGATATTAATGTGGCCTGTGGCTTTGAACAAATATTTGTGGCTTCAGAGTCTCCTTGTTTGAAGGCATTTCTGGAGGCTTTGGCTGGCACTATAATTCCTGAACTGACAGCTGATGTGAGATGACTGGGGGCTGAAGGAAGCTGGGATGTCGTGGTGTCTTAATCATAAACTGCCCAACCACCAAAGAAATGGATCGTTTCTCGGAGGTCTAGAAGGACACGCAATAAGATCCCTTAATGCCATGGAAGATGCCAGGACAATGCACATGTCCATGGCTCTGTGTGGGGTCCTTCTTCTCTGAAGCTGCTGCTGTCCCAGAAGATCAACCTGTGGCAGTCCACAGCCTGCCTGCCATTTGGATGGCCCTGCAATCAACTCTCCAGGAAGGTTCTCCCATGTTTTTCTAACTGCTTCTGTTGTTAAAAAATCTAGAGGGTCCCATAAGATTACTGTTCAAATGACTCTCCTGGGACCCTCCCTTAGCATGGACCTTCTTGCCACAAAGGGAAAATAACCCAGCAAAAAATACCTTTGGATTCCTCAACACCGGAGGTTGGTTGGGTAATCTTTCTTTAAATCGCTATTCCTTCCCAACCAAATAAAATCCTATATATATATATATATATATATATATATATATATATATATATTTTTTTTTTTTTTTTTTTTTTTTTTTTTTTTAGACGGAGTCTCACTCTGTTGCCCAGGCTGGAGTGCAGTGGCATGATCTCGGTTCACTGCAAGCTCCACCCCCCAGGTTCACACCATTCTCCTGCCTCAGTCTCCTGTGTACCTGGGACTACAGGTGCCCGCCACCATGCCCGGCTAATTTTTTTTTTTTTTTTTGTAGTTTTAGTAGAGACGGGGTTTCACCGTGTTAGCCAGGATGGTCTTGATCTCCTGACCTCGTGATCCCCCCGTCTCGACCTCCCAAAGTGCTGGGATTACAGGCGTGAGCCACTGTGCCCGGCCATAAAATCCTATTTTTATCTACAATGCCTGCTTTAGGTTAATCCCCATCTAACTTGTGGCCTGAGGGCTAAATAAGGCAAACAGATTTTTATTTTTATTTTTTTGGTTCAGAACAGGATTTTAAAAACACAATGTTTTAAGGCAGGGTATGTATTTTCCAATTGTCACAGTTGCTACCAGCCTCTGCCACATTGTACAGAGAGTATGAGAAGCACTGCAGTGATTGCTGGTGTGGTGTGAGGCCAGACTTCATGGGTCTGAGTTCAGGAAGCTCCCTCTTACTAGCTGTGCACCTTGACCTCTCTGTACTCCAGCTTCATCTATAAAATGGGCATCATCATTGTCATTATCATCATCATCGTCATGGTACCTGTCTCACGGGTTTGTTGGGAGGATTAATATGTCCAGGTATTTAGGGTATACAGTGAATATTTATTTGGACACCTGCTATAAGCCAGGCCATATTAGGGACAGCGGATACATGAGGGAACAAAACAGACAAATCTCTACCCTTATGGCACCTATAGCCTTGTGGAGGCATGGGAGAGACACATTATTTAGTAAGCACTGTGATAAATGCTACGGAAAAAGATGAAGTAGGAAAGCAAGGGGACAGTGCTTGGGTGCAGTTAAAATAGGGTGGTCAGGGAGACCTCACTGAAAAGATGACCCTCCAGAAAAGACTGGAGGGAGATGAAGAGTGAGCCACCTGGAGAACCCAGGGAGGAAGAGTGTTGAGCCAGATGGAACAGCAGCCATAGAAGTTTTGAGACAGCCCATCATGTTTGAGAAAATGTCATTATTGTGACCTGCCAGATCCCTAAGGGCATTTGAGTTTATGACAGTGCTATCAACTTTTGTTGAAAGTGGCTGTGGAAACTGATCCTGTGACTCTGGTCTTGATTGCCTAAAGGCTGAGGCGTAGAAAGAGGGAGCACAAGCAGTGCAAGAGAGACAGTTGAGAGTTGAGCATCTCCTCTTCTTGAAGGCAGAGACCTTGGCCCCCAGCCTGCGCTCGACTGATACCATCTATAACTGTTAGTGCGTGCATGTGTGTCTGCGTGAAAGCAGTCTTGTCCTGGCCTGTGGGGGCTGGAAGAGAGTAAAGAATAGTGATGGAGAGGGATGGGGTTGAAATAAATCAAAGCCATCAGGAGGCTTTGCTTTAGGGCCCCATGTTTCTAGTGGTGCTGATGATTCTAGGCCAGCAGTTGGTAGCTTTAAAGGGAGTTTTGTTTCCAGGTCACTAGAAACAGTCAGTCAGTTTAACTGCGAGGCCAGCTCCTAATTTGATGCACATCTAAGCAGATTGGAGACATTTTTGCCAGAGTTGCTATTTTAGCAGGCAACAATTTGTGTGCCCACCAGGAAACCAGGTTTGGTATGAAAATAGAGACTTCCCCTGGCATCTAACATTCAGGAATCAGCAGTAGCTGGCTTTCTAATCGTGCTGCTTCTTGTGTGGAAAACAAGGCTGAAAAATGGGTGGGGAGAGAATGGTGGCTGCCAAGGACATGTGCTATTTACAGACATGAGGAAGAATAACATTCTGGTTGAGCTCTCAAGTAAAATGAGGATAACAACACCTGCCTCACGTGGTTATGGTCAGGATTACATGGGATGGCCTACATAGAAGTGCCAGGCACATCACAGGTGCAGGGAAATATCAGTTCCTTTCTTTATCTGCTCTGGACCCCACAAGACAGCTTGCTGGAGACTGATCTCCTCCCTCCCACTAAATCAGGAGAGAGAAGAGGGTTTCCTCCTTGTGAGAGGTAAGCCCTGGGGGGTAAAGTATGGAGAGAAAAAATCCAGCAGGAGGCAACAGCAGGGTATGTGGGGTCCTTAGATAGGCAGGGCCAGGTAGCTGGATCCCATCCTGAGAATGAAACTGTCGTGGGAGCTGCAGGTGGACACAGCCGCCCCAGCCCTCCTAGGGGTGCTCTCTGCCCACTGCTTGTTGGCCCCGCCAAGTGTGGGCAGCACAGTGAAACCAGACACAGCACAGTCTCAAGTATGCAACTGCCAGGTACGACAATCACAAGTTACAGCTGGCAGGTGGATTGGTGTGACGGCTACTCATGTTTTCTGATCTCTCAATGTTGTTCTTGTTTTCAAAAAGTAACCCAGCACACTTAAGGTTCACACAACCTGTGTAACTTTGTAAATACCAAGACCTCACCTCAATAAGCAAAACAAGGAATTTATTCCTCTAAGAATCCTAAGACATGTAGAACAACCAAGTCTCGAGGATGTGGCTAGAACAAGAGACTCAAATGCCACCTATTGTTTTGTTCTGTTTATCTCTGCCTGTCACTTCGTCACTGCAATCCAGCTTTCTGGAAACATGACTGGCCATAGCTTCCCCTGTGAGAGGGAGTCTGACCTTGATTTCCTCAAGGCCCAGTTAAAAATTCCTGGGGAAGAAGTTCATTGGTTCAGCATGAGTCAGAGACCATCCCTGGGTCAGTTAGCTGAGGCCAGTGGGGTGGGGACATGCAAGAATCAGGACACTCTTGCCTTACTATGGGGCTGAGAGCAGACCAGGTAGACAGTTCTATGGATGTCCACAGCTTATATCTAACCTGGACATCAGATGTTTTGCAAGTGTTAGTAGCCACCTGGGGGCTGATGTCACTGTCACTTCTTCAGCAGGGGACAACCCACATCTTTAGATGGTTAGAAAAAGGTCCTGGGCTAGGAGGCTTGCCCGGTGAGAAGGGAGGTGTGGGACTCCCGGTGCACAGGCAGCCTCCCCTTCAGGTGTCTTTTTACTCCTGTCCCTCCCCGTGTCCCACTCACACACCCCACTCTGTTGTGCCAGGTGTCTCTGTGGGTCGTCCTTGCAGAGTGAGCAGCGGAGCATGGGTGTGTGCTCTCATTTCAGACGCTTTGGCTGGCAGAATTCTTTCCCTGCTATTCCATTCCCATGCCACCCTTCCTCCTCCACCGTAGGTCCTTCCTTGTGGAAAAGTAGCCCTTCGAGTAGTAGAAACTGATCCTGGCTCGAAGGGCAAAAGGGGCAGAAGGGAGTTTTACTGGAATGACTCTGGGGTATCTCACAACCCAAGGGGGCTGTGGGAAGGTCAGAGCAGGGCAGCTCTAGGACCTCTATGGTGGGAGTTCACGGACTCTGTGGTGCTGTTGATTACATGACTCAGCTCCCACTGAGTCAGGCCCATTGCTGCTCAGAGCCACCCTCCACCTTCCTGGGGAGGGAGTCAAGGGGCCCCAGTTTGGTCAGTTATGTGCCCTGGATCAGCCAGCTAGTGAGATGTCTGGCATATTAGATACCTGAAGTGAATAATTTTGTAACATCTCCCCAACAGTTATTTTCATCGGTAATCATGAAATATAGTTAACGTATGCATCAATATAACTGATGATGATGCCAGGAAAGAAATGCAGTGAAAAAACAATTTATTAAACTGTGTATATACAGTCATACTAATAAAATATAAATAAACAATATGATACAAAATAATTATTACAGTATAATAAAGGGCAAAGTAATGAAATAATACTTTTATTACATTAATTTTTTTGGAGAAAAGAAAAATTTAGACTTGCAGATTGGTCTGTCACAGCAATGAATGATAAAAATTTATCACAATTTTCATTTTCAGGTTGTAACTTTTGCAAACTTGTAAATAATTTTATCAAAATTAATCTTTGCATATTTATCCTCAATAGTCAGTATAATCAGGTATGTCACTCTATCTTTGTTCATACTTCTTATTAATTTTAATTTAAAAATTCATCTGAAGAAACATATAAATAAATAGAAAATATTTTAAGCAGAAAGATAAGTTTAGCAGAGACTCACAAAAATCTCATTTCACAAGAAGTTCTAGAAATTACAATGCCATCCATGTTTTCATGTCTTAGGGAATGAGTCTAGTAGCTTTCAAATGCTGACACAGTTGAAAAATTTCTAAAAAAATTAGAAAATTCATCATTTAAAAAATTGTAATATCTCTTTTATGTGTATCAAAACTCTTATTAAACAATGAGATCTGGGTTGCAAAAGAGGATTTATTTTTTGCACCTGTCTATAAGTGCTTGTTCACAAGTTAAACAGAAACGCAAGTGCAGTCATATTTTTTATTATTTTTAGTTAAAACTTCCAACATTTTTGTTCTACAAAAATTAGTTACAAACAACTTCACAGCAATCTCTCCCCCCACCAAATAATTCCATTAAAAATGGGCAAAAGACCCAAGTAGACATTTCTCAAAAGAAGACATACACATGGTCAACAGGTATTTGAAAAAATGTTCAACATCACTAATCATCAGGGAAATCCAAATCAAAACCACAATGAGACACCATCTCGCCTCAGAATGGCTGTTATAAAAAAAAGACAACAAACAACAAATACGGATGAGGATACAGAGAAAAGGGAATTCTTATACACTGGGTAGAAATGTAAATTAGTAAAGTCACTATGGAAAATGGTATGGAGTTTTCTCAAAAAACTAAAAATAGTACTACTATACAATCTAGCATTCCTACTGCTGGGTATTTATCCAAAAGAAAGTATATCAAAAGGATACCAGCACCCCACGTGTATTCTAGTACTATTTGCAAAAGCCAACATATGCAATCAACCTAGGTGTTTATTGATTAATGAAGGGGTAAAAGAAAATGTGGTATAGATACACCATGAAATGCTATTCAGCCATAAAAAGGAATGAAATCCTGTCATTTGCAGCTACATGGATGGAATGGGAGGTCAACATACTAAGTGAAATAAGTCAGGCACAGAAAGACAAATATTTCATGTTCTCACTCATCTGTGGAAGCTAAAAAAGTTGATCTCATGGAGGTAGAGAGTAGAATGATGGTCACCAGAAGTTGGGAAGGGATGTGCAGGGGGAATGAAGAAAGGTTGGTTGATGAGTACAAACATATAGTTAGATAGAAGGAATAAGTTCTAGTGTTCAATAGTTCTGTAGGGTAACTATAGTTAACACTAATTTATTGTATATTTTAAAGTAGCTAGAAGATGTGAAATAGTCCCAACCTAAAGAAATGATACATTTTTGAGGTAATGAATATCTTAAATACCCTAATTTGATCATTACATATTGTATGCATGTATCAAAATATCACATGTATGCAATAAATATGTATAGTTATGTTTCAATAAAAATATCAGCATTCATGTCTGAATATTAGCAAATACTAACATTATTCTGCCCATTGCTTTAGATCAGGTGCCCAGTTCTTGGTGATAATGACCAAGACATTTATACATTGCTCTTTTGATTTTTGCTGGCAGCATAAAACCAGCATCTTTTGTCATTTCTCCTGGCATTCACAGAATGATGGAATTAAAGTAACTCAAAATCTGTTTCTTCATTTCTGTAATCACTGTAATATTATTGCTTATTTTGAATCTACTGTTTAGATGCAAGAGTATGTGGCACCATGGGGTTGGGCATGTGAAGTAAGCTGGAATGATTTTCAAACTGTCAGGAACTTATTCAAAACAAACGTGTGTGGCTGAGTTTGTGTGTATTGGGGCATGACTGTATAACTGGGAGTTTGAATTAACTTCTAAGTAGAATGCAAGCTATAAAGGATAAGTAATAAAAAAGTGCTAATTTGAAGCTTACATGCATATTATTAAAACTCAGTAGTAACAAAACAATGGTTTAGAACTTAGACCCACAAAAGCTTTTTTTTAGGAAGCAGTACTGTATCACTGACATTGTTTGGAATTACCGGCACATGGCGATAATGAAAAGCAGACTGACTTCTAGTTGGCTTTATTATTGCTTTTAAACTCTCTACAGATATTTTTATTGCCTTCCCCCAGGCACACTGCTTCCCTTGCCCAACCTTTGGTACACCACTGCGTCCAGCTATTGTGGTGGTGGGAGCAGAGGGTGGGAGGTATCAGGATGCCACATAATACAGACAAAGGCTTCATGGGCTCATTCTGAGTTTCAGGGGCTGTACTCAGAGAAGAGGGCATCAGGCACCAGCTCCATGTGGTGACTATTACATTTTCCTTTTTAGCTGCTTAGCATTAAACACACACACACACACACACACACACACACACACACACACACACAAAATACACTTCATCCCATATGTCCCAAGATGCTCCTATTCAACATGACCTGATAACCACAAATGCAATGAGCTGCAATGCAAAGTAACACCAACTACTGAATCCAAGGTTACACCACAGAGCCATTTTTTTCTAAATCTAGATACCTAGATAATCTTCATTCCTTTTTTAGTTATATTGAAATCCCATCTGATATTCATCAGGAGATGGATTACTTAGTAAATGAAACCACTAATAACACACCCTATCCTCAAAATCTATGCCAACACAATATCCCCAGTCTTAATGATATTCCTTAGCTAGTCTCTGTGTATAACTTCTTTCTTCTCTGCATTGATTCTGTATAACCCCGTCCAGTCCATGAAGAGTTCAAATGTTGGTCATACAGTGGACATTGCTGAACAGTGGAGCCCAGTGGGCTGGATTGTTAGTTTCTTCTGGTTGGTAGGAATGGGGGTGCAATGTGGGAACATTTCAGAGAGGCTAGAAGGCTTAGTTTCCCCAGTTCCTCTGACTCCTCCCATATATCTCAGTTTCCATCACCAGGATTTTACTCTTTCCTGATCATGCTGTATCTACATATGAAACCTAGTTTATACATGCAAGTGGAGGTATAATTCAATACCTTAAAACATCAATTTCGAAATTTTTTTTTTTGTTATTTCAGGCTAGTAGCTAGTGGGATCATATGAAGACTTTGACTTTGATTTTACGCCTATAGGAGAGACTTATAGGACTAAGTGTGCTGTTCTCTTACATTAGGTTATCCTGATACACTCAAAACAACCATCTAACCTGTGGTATCAGCTTGTCTCATTTCTTTCAAATTCCTTATGGTGCCAGCTACTGGGTCCTCCAATACTTTCTTCCCAGTATCTAGTTGACCACAAGAAATTCATTTATTGCTGTTTTGCTACTTTTTAGCAAGCATTGCTAATTTCATATCTCCAAATACAGGGTAGAGCCTTACTGCCTTCCTTCACTCCCACTGCAATAAAATGAACCATTACATTTTTCTTGAAGGTCTAGAATTCACAGCATACTCTCTAGAAACAATTCATAAATTATTTATTTTTCTTCTTATTTGAAAACATTAGATACTGACTCTAATTGGTTTTGGCAAAAAAATCATGAGGGGAGGACATTTATTGGAAAAAAATAGGCTAGGCACAGTGGCTTACACCTGTAATCCCAGCACTTTGAGATGCCAAGGCAGGAGGATCAATTGAGGCCAGGAGTTTGGGACCAGCCTGGGTAACATAGAAAGACTCTGTCTCTACAAGAATAAAAATTAAAAAATTATCCAAGCGTGGCAGTGTGCACCTGTAGTTCCAGCTATGTGCTACTTGGGAGGCTGAGGCAGGAGTATCACTTGAGCCCAGGAGTTTGAGGTTATAGTGAGCTGTGATTACACCATTGCACTCCACCCTGTGTGACAGAGCAAGATGCTATCTCTAAAAAAAAGGAATACTAGGGCATCTATAGAGGGCAAATTATTGAATAAACAACCTGTAGGAAGGACAGAAACCAGGGCCATGCTAAAGGCCTTAGTAGGAATTTGTGACCCTTCTATCTGGAACCCTGCTAGAAATTTGAATCAGCCTCAATGAAAATCAGGTTTAGTATTTCTTAGGATAGAATTTGAAGTTGGCCCAGTTTAGAACTGTCGTCTGACTACGGACAGGACAGGATTATACAGTAGAGAAAGGGTCTGCTGGGGGATGGAGGTAGTGGTGCAGCCTGTGTATCAGAGGCTGTACCAAGAGAAGGGGCAGTTCTTGTGAGACAGGCAGATTCCCCAACAAGTATCCACTTCAGTTTGGGGGATGAAGGTTATTTTCTCTGCTTCTTTCATTACCTTTTGTCCTGCAATGTTTACCACTGTCTGTACTCACTAGGACTCACTAGATAGTGTTGACTGACTGATTAAAACATTCATTATCTAAAAATAGGAGATTATTAGACTAGGTTCAAGACCAACATGGCTTTTGGATAGGAAGATACTGGTGATTTGGTAAGGGAGAAAAGGGAACAAGGTGTTGATTCTAAAATCCAGAAGTGATAATTTAAAAAAATTATCAGTTTGTATGACTCTGAGGCTTTTCCTGGCATCCTTAGCTCCCAAAAAGCCCTCTGCTCTCTGAACTTCCATTCTTCTCACCCATATTGCTCATTTGACTCTGAGCATGGTTATCTGCTGTGCCCTGTACATCCCTGCATAGAAGTTCCATCTCCCAAACCACACTACAAGATCCCCAAGAACAGAATCCATGTCTTAAATTTTTTTTTTTTTTTGAGATTCTCAATATATTTTAGCATCAGTTAGAGCAAGTTTTGTATTCCCTGGCCTCTTGATTCTCCATTTGTACATGTTTATTTTCACAGGTGTGTCAGACTCTCTTTGTCATATTAGAATATTCTTACAGTTTTTGTATCTCCAGTACCAAGTTGTTATCCCCTCATACAATAAACAGGTAATTAATGTACTTTGCTGAGGACAATATGATAAGCCATACAGAGGGGTGTGTCATTGGCATAAATGGGAGAATTAAGTTTTTCTATTCACACATGTTAAATTTAAAAAATGTTAACTTGGCATAGCAATGACTGTGTAAAATTGGTATTCCATTTAGTACAAGATTTAAATCATTACACAGGTAGAATTTGTTCTGTTTTTTATTCACCATTAATAAAAACCAATTTCTGGTTTCCTTCCTCCCTCCCTCCTTCCCTTCCTTCCTTCCTTCCTCCCTCCCTCCCTCCCTCCCTCCCTTCCCTTCTCTTTTTCTCTTCTTTCTTCCTTCTTTCCTTCCTTGCTTTCTTGCTCTTTCTTGCTCTTTCTTTTCTTTCCTTCTTTCCTTCCTTCCTTCCTTTTTTCTTTCTTTCTTTCTTTCTTTCTTTCTTTCTTTCTTTCTTTCTTTCTTTCTTCTTCTTGCTTTCTTCTTTCTCTTTTCTCTTCTTTCTTCTTGCTTTCTTTCTTCTTTCTTTCTTTTCTTTCTTTCTTTTTCTTTCTTCTTTTTCTTTCTTTCTTTCCTTTCTTTTTCTTCCTTCCTTTTCTTTTTCCTTCTCCCTTCCCTTGTCCCTTCCCTTCTCCCTTCCCTTCCCTTTCCTTTCCTTTCTCAGAGTATTGCTCTGTTGCCCAGGCTGGAGTGGTGCAGTGATGCAATCTTAGCTCACTGCAACCTTCACCTCCTGGGTTCTAACAATTTTCTTGCCTCAGGCTCCCAAGTAGCTGGGACTATAGGCGTGTGCCACCACGCCTGGCTAATTTTTGTATTTTTAGAGACAGAGTTTCACCATGTTGGCCAGGCTAGTCTCAAACTCCTGGCCTCAAGTGATCAGACTGCCTTGTCCTCCCAATGTGTAGGGATTACAGGCATGAGCCACCATGCCCAGCCAATTTCTGGTTTTCTTTCAAGCTCATGCAGATAATACATTTCTAACTCTAAATGAGATAATGTCTATAAGAGATCTAGCAAGCTCCTTTGTACAGAGCAGGTACTCAGTAAATAGCAACTAAAATATAGTGATTATAAAAATAACTCACTTTGAATCATTTTTAGCCTTTCATTGAAGGCTCTTTGGAGCTCTTTAACACCTTGATTCCTGAAATCCTTTGTAAGAAACTTTTATTTAGCCTAGTGGGCTCAGAGGCTTGAGGCAGGGCTTGATCAGTAATCAGAACCCTCCTGGAGGTATTTTTTCTGATTCCTTTCCCCACCTCTTCCTTTCGCTCTTTTGAGAACCAACAGGAATTACGTTCTCTCTCAGGTGCTCCATGGTGGAAAAATATATTGAGATCACTTAGCCTTATCTTTTCTTTGTTTCTTTTTCTAAATGAGAAACACTTAAAACTATATGTTTGTGATTTACCTAAGGAAAGGCTGTCTTTTTTTTTTTTTTTTTTTTTTTTTTTTTTTTTTTTTTTTTGCCTCTTTCCTGCTGTCAGATAAAAGCAGAACTGGAGAGAAAAATTATGTTGCGGGCAACATAGTCAAAATAGTTCCAGAGTTGTATTGCTAACCCAGCTTAAAGTTTCTCTTTGCCCCAGACTTTTTTCTTGAGACTTGCTCTTCTTAGAATAGCACTGGCAGATGTAGAGCAGTGTACAGCCTGCCTTTTTATAAAGGCAGCCCATTTTCCAGAGAAGCAATAAGGAAGGAAGGGTCTGAAGGCAGTGTTTGGGCTCAGATTGTACATTCCTACTTCCTCCTAGCTGTATGATCTCTCTCGGCCTCAGTTTTCCATCTGTAAATGGAGATAATACTAACTCCTATTTTATAGCATTATTAAGAATTTAAAAGCACTTGGCACATAATAAATACTCAATATATATTAGTTTGCATTATTTTTACTTTTGTTTGAGTCAGGGTCCCGCTCTGTCACCTAGGCCAGCAGAGTGCAGTGGCACGATCATAGTTCACTGCAGCCTTGAACTCCTGGGCTCAAGCAATCCCCCTACCTCAGCCTTCCTAGTAGCTGGAATCACAGGCATGGGCCATCATGCTCAGCTAATTAAATTTTTTTTTTTTTTTTTTTTTTTTGGTAGAGACAGGGTCACACTATGTTGTCCAGGCTAGCTTCCAACTTCTGGGCTCAAGCAATCTTCCCATCTTTGCCTCCCAAAATGCTGGGATTACAGGCATAAGCCAACACACCCGGCTGCTCTCATTATTTGTAATGGACATCTAATTATTGAAAAATTGCTATGTGCCAGCCACTGTGTGTGTGTGTGTGTGTGCCCATAGTACATGTACAGATACCCACATACTATGTAATATTTATTTATTGTGAGTCTGCCCTAATCTTCATCAAGGAAGGTTCTTAGTCTGTTTTACTCACTACTGTATTCTTGTACCTGGAACAATGCCTGAGACATAGGAGGCATCCCAAAATATTATTTGAGTAAATGAATGTTTAGGGAAATCCCTAAACATATCATATACATATACGTGCATATACACACATTTATATTCACACACATACAATTATATATATACACACATATCTATATATACACCCATATGATTATACACATACACACACATAATTAAAAATACATGTTCTTGCCAGGAATCTTGATACTAGACTAAGAGTCCAATTAGCTAGCCAAGAGCAGATTATGAGAGATTTGGTTAGCACGATCCAATTTCAGGAAATATCTTAGTATATAAATCCTGAGGTTTCAAGAAGGTAGAGAAGAGGTTAACAGAGCAACTCTGACGGAATGGAAGAGGAGGGAGTGGGAAGTTGTTTCCAGTGAGGAGATGATGCTGAGGGAGGAAGAGAGACAGGGGAAGCTGCCAGGCCGGAACTGGGGAATCTGGGTTGTGAGAGCCTTGGTGCTGATTGGCTGGTGGTCACAACTACCCCGATTCCTCACCCCAGCGGGGTGGCTCTGGGCTTTCACAGGGTTTGTTCGGGAAGGGGGTGAAGGCAGGTTTGCACCCTTTGCTGGTCATTTCCAGGGCTTTCTATGGACGCTGCATCTAGTGAAGTAGTAGCTGCTTCTCTCTAGCCATCCAAAAGTTGCTTTTCTGTTTACGTCAGTTTGCTCTGTTTCCCAGAGCTCTGGGAATTGCTTTAAATGATAATTTCTGGACATTGTAAGTCCTTTGCTGAGTCACTGCTGAAGAACTTTCCGGCAAAGTAGTCTGAGACTCCACTGACTAAGGCGACAGGCTGCATCACTAGAGCCCTAGCAACAGGCCCAAACTAAACAGAAATGGATTTTGAGACTGCTAAGTGCTTAACATGGGGAAGAAAAATCCCAGGTATCCCTGACAGCTGAGCCACCCTCTCTCAATCTAGAACAACCTTCCTCCATGTCCTTTACTCCCAGGAGTCACAAGCTGCGGAGACCTCCAGCTGTAGGGCTCCCCTAATGCTCTCAGTTTCTCCTGGGACTTCCAGGAGAGCAGACCCCCCACTGGCCTGCCCATCCACTTCTCCCTCCTGGTGTCCCTGGAGACAGTCAAAGCGTAAGTGCTCAAACCAAAGAATGTGAGGGGCTGGCATGGATCACTTAATGTGCTATCTGCTCTTTGGAGAAACAGCAGAGATCCACATAAAATGTAGCTTAGCAATCACATACTAAGCCAGTAGATCTCTAATAATGTTAGTCCAGCTCATTTGGGAATTTCTGAGGCTTAGGAGTATTCAGCGTAATTCCATTCGTTTAGCAAATGGATGATGTAGAAAGAGAGCTCCGTATCCACTTAAACAGTAAACTACTCTGGCAGCAAGCTTTCATACAACAACACTTGTAAGTAAGTTACAAGTGATTTTATCTAGTTAGCAATGGTGGGCCTTCAAAAT
Source organism: Rhinopithecus roxellana (assembly GCF_007565055.1). NCBI lineage: Eukaryota > Metazoa > Chordata > Mammalia > Primates > Cercopithecidae > Rhinopithecus > Rhinopithecus roxellana. The sequence continues at coordinate 52,975,555 of NC_044556.1, read as the reverse complement.
GAGCTCATTTATGTAAGCATTCATTCATTAAAAACACAGTGAGAGCTTGCTATGTGGAAAGCTGCTAGGCAAGTGGGGAAGACTGATCTCAATTAGGAGGAATGAATATTTACTTTGCTGCACATAATGTTGGGTGCTTTCCCAATCTTAGCATTTAATCTTTACAACAACTTTGTGAGGCAGGCATGGCAAAGACTGGTATTTGTTCCCCCATATTCATTCTTAGTTTTATTTTGGTAACAGAACCTTCCTACTCTGAGTTTTGGTAGTGTGTGTGGCTTCCCAGTGATTGCTGAATAGGATGACTGAAGAATCAGAGGCTCAGGATTGCTAAGGCTTTCTCAGCCTCCCTTGTAGCTAAGTGTGGTCATATCGTTCTAGTCAATAGGAATTGAACAAAAGTGACTGTGCAACTTTAGGGGTGAAGTCCTTATAAAAGGAGCTATTTTCTCTTTGCTTGCCTTCCTGGGAACTAGAAAGAGACATGGTTGTGGAGCTGATGAGTAAGCTTTAGTTTATCTGGACAATGGCAGAGCAATGAACAAAAAGAAGCTGGGGCCCTGGATGGCTTGGGAGAATAGAGTCTCCTACCTATCCTCATCTGTCTGTCCATTTCCTTGTCATTATGTGAAGGAACGAGGTATTTCTATCTTATCTGAGTCTTTCTCTTTAGGGGATCTCCTTGCTTTTTAAGCCTAATTTCTATAGTTCTAATATAGTAATAAGAAAGCTACCCTAATGATGAAAAATATAAAGAAGTTAGGCAAATATTCTGAAATTCTGAAATGTCTAAGGCACTACATGGCAGAGCCCAGACTCAGACTCAGGTCTGCTGTGTTCTGCTACATCATGTCACTTTCCTTAAAATAAGCAGACAGACACAACGTGAACCCCCTGGATTTCTCAAGAAAAGGAGTTCTGCTGTGGCTGCCATGAGATTTTAGTGGTTCATCTTTCAAAAAGTCTACCAGAAGGGGGAGACTCTCACCTTTATTGAATACCTGCTGTGTACCAGGAACTCCGTGGTACACTTTACGTGTGGCATTGCACTGAAGACACAAATGTACACAAATGCTGCTCTCAAACTATGCACAATGACATGTACTTAAATAGTTCCACATGAGAGACAGAGAGTGCTAAGTGAGTGCAGAAGAAGGAGAGGATGTACCTAGCTGTGTGGGATCGGGAACAGCTTCAAGAAGGAGGTGGCACTGGGTTTGAGTCTTGCAGAATAGGTAGTATCTGGGGGACAAGGCATTGCAAGTAGAGAAAACACCATGAGCAAAGGATGAGGAGCAGGAGAGCACTAGAAGCAGGCCCTTAGCATGTCCAGAATGTAAGCTCCCTGATGAGAGCAGGTAAGTGACAAGAACAGGTAGGCTGATATCAGATGAGGGAGGGCCTGGAGTGGCAGGCTGACAAGTTCAGACTTCATGTATGGGGTTGAGGGATGCCTGTAGAAGTCTGAATAAGATGTTGGAAAAATCAGAGCTTCAGAAATGATGAGCATTTCTAAGCCATGACTGTGTCCCAAGCGCCGGACAAAGATGAATCTACCAGTAATGGGGACAACAGAGTGGAGGAGGACAGACAGGAAACCAGAAGGCCAGCGAGGAGGCTAACTCAGGAAGCAGCAGCAGGAGAGAGGGGTGGGGTCGACAGAAGAGATGTCGCAAGGGCAGGACTGACAACACTTGGCAGCCTCCTGGGTGTGGGAGGTAAGGGAGCAAGAGGAACCCAAGATAACACAGAGGTTTGTTTTTGACTGGAAGCTTGATATTACTTAAAGATATTCTGGTTAGCTGTTTTCTTAATTAACACAGGGAATGGGAAGTTTTACAATAAGCTAAAAAGGCCTCCCTTTTCTAAGGAATAGTTTATAATTAGATATATAAAAGGTATGGTTAAAGCACATTCCCTTTCTCTTAAGATAAAAGCATTGGCAGAGATTTAGGATTAATGATCCTCTCTGGAGACTAAAGCAACTCCATCTTGGATGCTAACCTGCCAGGATGACTTTTGATTAACCCTAGTTCCAGAAATGCCTCTTAGATCTCCAGTTTATCTATTGTTCTTTGTGTAAGAGCACGTACTTACTGTAAAGCCTGCCCTTAGGACAAATCCCTACCCATTCCCTCTGAGGCAGGTGTGCCCCTCCCCTGTGGTATATAATCCCTGGGTCTGGTGGGTAATGGTATGGGGATCCACCATCTTGTCTTGTGACCAGACAAGACACAGACATGGCTTCTGTTCATAACGTCCCTACTAAATATTTCTTTCTAAGAAACTGGGTTTGTCAGACTCTTTCTTTGGCCTATCAACTAGAAGACCACAACAATGTTGTCAAGACCCTAGTGTGTGACTCTGGCTTATATATATAATTTTAACTGTCAGAAAACTTTTTAATTTGCAAATTTATTCAAAGTTTGAAAATACCTTGGAGAGCCTTAGAAATCTTAGAAATTAGTGATTGGGATATCTCTATATTCTTGGTATCTATAGGTTTCATATCCACTCAGGTTTCATATCCACTCAGAAGGCTTCTGAAAAAAGAGGTAATATGAGAAGTTCATAATTGTTACGTCTGGCTTCCTCTTTCTTTGCCTTTCTCTCTTATATCTTCAATCATCTTTTTTCACTGGACACGGATAACTCTTTGGGAAGTGCTAAACTCTCACAGTAAAGTCAAATCAGAGTTAAAGGCAAATGTTTAACCAATCATGTTCAAATACAAGCTAGCAGATGAAGAATTTTAGGCTCAAAGAGTCAAATACTCTGCATTCCTGAGAAATCTCAGTTTCTTATTCTGGGAAATGTTTTCACATTGCACTTTGCTGCCACAGCCAAATGGGTATACCTTTTTGAATTTTTATTACTAAAAGGTTTAAATTGGGATTTGAATTAGATTTAAATTAGGAAACTGAAAGAAAACATTTTGTATCCATGCATTAAAAAAAAAATCCAACCATAAAAAGGGAGCTAGGTGTCAGTTTCTGATGTAGGGGCAGTGTTCTCATGGAGGTAATGGAAGGCTAGGTCTGTCCACGTCATTTCTTGTTCTTTGACAGATTCTGTGGTGCCTCTGTTGCCTTGTTCAGGTTCAGAAAACTCACTCAGTGGTGTTGCAACATCCTCATAAAGCAGCTTGTCTTACAGCCAAGCATTGTCAATCAAACCCAAGATCGCCCATCTCTCTGTACCTAACTATCCATTCTCTGGAAGCCTTGATTTTTATCAGATGGGCACCTGGCTCATCACAGCACCCACTTCCACTGGGCCCATTTTGGTTGATTTTTGTCCCTTCTCATTCTTCCTCCACTGTCTTACATCTTGGCCCCTGTGTGAAAGCTATGGTGAGAGCAGAGCTGGGGCCCCATCTTTCCTTAGGAGGACCAGCAGAGCTATGAGCTCTCGTGTGGGTTGGGGTGCAGTGGGTGGCAGGAGTGGGAAGCAGTTGGCATCTTTTTGGGGTCTCATTATTCACCCAGCAGTAGTTATTTTATATCAACTGTTTAGTAAGCACTGCTCTTGGGGGCACGAAGATAAATTCAAAATAGACTTACCTTCAAAGATCTCATAGTCTGTGGAGGAGACAGAGAGAAACAGAAGATTACAATGCAGTGTGGAGGAACAGCAAGGGAGGCTGGCCCAGGTAATAAAGGGAACAGAGGCAAAGGGCAGCTGAGCCCTGACGGTAAATGGAAAAAGCCACCCTGACTCCTTCCAGATCACACCCAATGGTATTGTCAATATCTTCATTCTCCATGGTGTTTGACTCTTGATAAACCTCCATTTTTAATTAATTTTGTTTTCATTAAAATATTCAAATTGTAATGTATTTCAAGCATGCATCAAAATAGTGAAAATAATGTAAGAGATGGCACCTCAAGTGGTGGTTTTGTGTGACTGTTAAGAGCACAGACTCTAGAACTGAACTGCCTGGGTTCAAATTCCAACACTCCCTCCTACCACTGAGTGATGGTTGGACAGGTTATTGTCCCATCGTGCACCTCAGCTTCCTCCTCTGTCAAATAGGGATGGTAACACTCATCTGGGCGACGGAGCAGTGCTGGCACACAGTCAGCATGTAGAAGTGTTAGTTTTTATGCTTTCCAGCAGGCCGCATGTACAGTGTTGTAGTCAAGCTGCTGTCATGTAAGTCCTATTCAGTGCCACACCACCTGTGAACAGTATAATATTGAGTAAGTTATTTAAGCTTTCTGTGCTTTGATTCCCTTACCTATATGAGTCTAAATTATATTAGAATAACCTCATAGGATAGCTTTAAAGGATTGAGTGTGTTCATACCTGTAAAGCTTCCACAACAGTTCTGGCATACAGAAAGCTCCCAACAAATATTAGCTGTTATTATGAAATGGAAACTCTTTACCTTCACTGCGCTTTAACAGGTGAGAACATTTTGTCACATTTGCTTCAGATCTGTTTTTCAATGGAATAAAATTACAATTAACATGGAACTTCCATCTTCCCTCCCAATGCCCTCTGCTCATTGCCAGAGCTCTCTACTCTGACAGTGTGTTTCCTTCCTATCCACACTTTATTTCTTTCCCATTGTTTCTCTATATAATAAAGATGTATTGTATATTAATATGGATAGACGTACATCTGTAAACAATGCATAGACTATTTTTATGTTCTCAGCTTTTTGTAAGTGTTGTCATGCTGTATATATTCATCTGCAACTTGGCTTCTCCCTTTTATCCAACTTAGTTTCTGAGACTTATCTATGTTCATTCATCTTCACTACTGTGTTGCACTTCATTATATAAATAAACTAGAGTTAATTAATCCATTCTCACAAGATGGACAGTTACGTTGTTTCCGGTTGCTGCTGTCTGTATAGCAGACTATACTGCATCAAGCATCTTTGTGTGCGCATCCTCTTTGAAGCACTCTGATTCCAGGGCTCTCATGTTTTGTTTTGCTTTTAATTATTATGTTCATATTTGACTATTCTATGAGAGTCTGGTAAGTGTCTTTGGTCTTAGAATGTTGAGGATTGTGCCAGATAAATTATGTGCATTGTCTTAACTAATCCTCACTGTGATTCTCTAAAGTAGGTGGTAGAGTAGGATGATTAAAAGCAGGGATCCTGGGCCAAGTACCGGGATTCAAATTCTAGCTTCTCCATACACATAATGTAAGGTTTTGAGAAAATCCCTTAATATCTTGGGCCTCAGGTTTCCTTTCTATAAAATAGAGTGATAATTATATCTCTTCCTGGATTATGGGAAGAGTGAGTGAATTACTGCATATAAAACACTCAGAAAAATGAGTGGCACATAATGAATGCTATGTAGGTGTTATAATTAGTTTTAACTCTCTTTTCACAGAAGGGAAAACAGAAATGCAGAGAAGATAAGCCATGTTTCAAAAGAAATCCAGCTAAGTTAGCCCTACTGAGACATGGACTGGAAGGTAGGCACACCTGACATTGCAAGCTTCCAAACCCATGCCTTCCCACCACACAGTGGGAAGCTCCTCTCTCTATGGAACTTTGTGTTCATGAAATCTCTGTCTCCTCAGTACAAGACTCCGCCTAGGAGATTTGGAGGCAAGAGCCAGGTTTTCTTGTACACCACCCCTCTCTCTGAAGCTCCCGCTGGACCTCCAGTGGGATCAGGAACTTCTTGGTGGGCTATCACATGGGTGAGCTGACTGGCCCTGTCCTTCCACTCATGGCAGCCACAGTGATCTGGTAAAATGTAAGTCAGTTCCTATCACTTGTCTGTTTGAAACTCTCCACTGGTTTTCCATCACACTTATAAGGAAACCCAGATTCCAGACTCTGAGGTGCAAGGCCTTCAGGATGTGCTCCCCGGCTTTCCATTGACCTTATCTCTTCCCCTTACTTTAGCCACAAGGGCCTCTTTGTGTCCTTGAATTTGGCACTTGATTTTACTTGGGGTTCTTTTGCATCTGCTGTTCCTTCCGCCTAGATCTCTTTGCTTCAGATCTTCACATGTTACTCACTCCCTCATTTCACTCAGGTCTCTGCTCCAGTGTCACATTCTGCAAGAAATCTTCTCTGAACACCAAAAATGACCTCTTATTTTTGCTTCCCAACCAACCAGAGCTGACACTGCCCATAGCTCTAGAGCAGATCTTTTAGGTGCTGGATCTTTGGGAGGTTCTAGAGGCCTGGGAGAGAGTATAGTATGGCCACAGTGGGAGGCCGGGGGCAGGGGAAAGGGGAATGGAGGATGACTTGGGGTAGCAGCTATTTACCACCTGGTAGAGGTGACCTCAGTATTTTCATCAGTATGGCGACATCAGTACACACAACTGTATCACTAGGGCCTAGAGCTGTGCCAGACAAACAGCAGGCAGTCAACAAATATTTGTTTAATTAGTTAAGTAAAAGGGAAAAATGGACAGAGAAAGCAACATTTCAAGGTAAGGAAGTCCAAACAGGTAGTATGAGGCACAAGGAAGAAACGTAGAGAGGTGTTCCCGGCTATGGGGGTTGACGTTGGAAGCTGGGGGAGTGGAGAAGAACCAGTCTCCCTCTTCAGAGGTTGCTTCTTCTTATGCACCTCTGGGAAAAGAGGTTGCCCTTTGGAAGGTGCTCTTCTGGTCTGCTGTGGCTGCACTGACTCTGCTGAGATTGGTCTGCTCCTCCAGGAATCTGGTTCAGCTCCACGTAGGTGGTAAGCAGCAGATAGAAAATGTGAGGTGGGCTCCCTGCTCTGTTCCCCACTCCCCCCCAACAAGGCTGGCTTCACCAACATGCCACAGCAGTTATACAGGGCCCTGTGCTCAGAAGGGCCCCACATTTGGTTTAATGCTTTGCTGTTGCTGTCTTGAAATTCTTGATTTTTGCACAGGGGCCCCCTGCATTTCCCTTTTGCACTGGGCCCTGTGCATTATGTAGCTGTGCATTATGAGTGTGCCATTCCATAAGACAAGAAAACAGCCTGCCCAAGTTAACCCCCAGCCCACAGACAAACTAAGGTTTCTCATTATCAGGGAACCAGCCAAACCCTGGGCCTGCCTGTGTAGCAAAGTGAAGCCCATCACCCAGCCTTAGACCCTCTGGTGGCCACACAAAATTAGGCAGAAGTTTTGAAGAGCTGCTTTTCCATATCTCAGGTGGGCCTCCTCATTTTGTTCTCAGGGAGCATTGAAGCAGCAGGAGGATATAGAACTCTCCAGTATAACGAGCGACCCCGCAGAGGCCTAGGTGGGTGGAACGCATGTGGGGAGGGGACAGCCTGTGCGCAAGCACACACATGCATACACGCCTCAGGTTTTTGGTTTTGACTTCGTTTTTTTTAAAAATTTTTTGTTTGTCACTGATTGGCTAAAGATGTCCTGACAACTGAATTCTGGTCTCCCAGTTTGGGAAGCTCAAAGAGTTTCCTCATGGACATTGGACTTTGCCTCCCAAGACCTGGGGTAAGGTAGAAGAGAAAAGGATGACTGAGTTTAAGGCTGGGCTGAGCAGAGTTCCAATACCTGCAAGTTCTTGTGTTTTTCCTGGGACTATGAAGTCCCTGCAGACAAGGTCTATCTTGTAGTTGTCTCAATACACCTAATTACTTTTTAACCAGTTAATTAATCCACCAGCCCATTCAACAACTACTGCCAGAGTCCCGGCTATGTGATGGTCACGTTTTTAACCTGTGAGGATATATACCTGTGAGGAGCGCTTCTCTGGGTTTCAGCCTGTGCCTCCAGCTCTCTTCCTTGACCTCAAACGCAATACACTCAATGTGGGCTCATGTGCCGTGGCCCCTGCCTGGGTCCCACCCAGAGTTCCCCCAACTGAGTGAATAGCACCATTACGCAGAGAGGCCACTTAGAATGGTAGAGACCATGGGCGTCAAACTTGCTGTCTATGGTGAGGACTGGCCATGCCCCCCTACTCACTGTGCCTCAGTTTCCTCATAGGGTAGAATGATGCATACTATTATGACCAACTGTCCAGGTACTCGAGCCAGAAAATCGGGAGTCCTATTTGATTCCTCCTTCTGCTCCAACCCCGATCCCAAGTCTTGTTATATTACCTTCTAAATGGTCGAGGAATCCATTCAGTGCTCTCTTCTTTATTAAAGTCCTGGTCCAAGCCACCATCATCTGCCAACTGGACTATTACACTTGTCCACTATTTAGTCGTTCCGTTTCCACCCTTGTCTGTTCTGTTCTCCACGCTACAGCTAAACTGTCTTTCCAAAACATCGATCTCATCATGTCACCCTGCCAACAAGACCTTCAGGGTTTCCAGACTCTGCTCACACCATACTCTCCCCACTCCCTTCGCTCTCTGCTCTGCCAGCAGGGGCACCAGTGACATTTTGGGCCAGATAATTCTTCGTTGTGAGGGATTGTCCTCTGGGTTGTAGGATGTTTAGTAGCATCTCTAGCTTCTACCTACTAGATACCAATGGCAACCCTTCCCCTAAGTTGTGACAAAAATAAAATCTCCAAATGTGACTGAATGTCACCATTGTCAGATGTCCCCTGAGGTGAAATCACCCCTGTTAAGAACCTTTGCTGTAAATGCTGTCCTCCCTCCTGAAATAAGGAAACAGAGGCCTCCTTTTGACAAGAGCACTCTCCAGGCCCTGCCCCTCTTCCTAATTCACCCCTTCTTGGCCTCACTCCAATGTCCACTCCATCATCACTTCCTGAGGGAAGTTTCTCTAATACCTCTGCTTCTCTGCTCCCCCTATTATAAGCTCTCCTAGCATTGGGTACTTCTCCTGTGTTGTACTTATTAGCTGGCAATCAAAATAAATGATTACTAACATATTTGTAGTTTTGCTTGTACTTGTGTGATTATTTGATTAACATCTGCCTCAGCCAACAGCAGACTGTAAGCTCCATGAGGGCAGGGACTGCATCTGTTTTCCTCATAATTGGATCTCCAGGATACAATGTATCTAGCCTAGTACCTGACACACAGTAAGTCATCAATCAATATTTGTTGAACTAATAAATACATGAAGATACAGCCCCTGCCCTCATGTTGTTGCTTTCTAGGGGAAGAGATAGGTAAGGAAACAATCATAACACAAAATTTTGCGATGAAGTAATTATACACAGGGAGTCCATGGAGCACCTCACAGTTCTGGGGAGGTCTGAGATGCTCCTTGAGGAGATTGTATTCTAGTTTCTGGCAGGAGATCTGAAGAGTATTTAAGAATTAAGTGAATGGGGGTGGGAGTGAGAAGAGGAAACTGGAGAGAGTAGGGGGCTCCAGGTAGATGGATCAGCTTGCTCAGTGACTAAGAAGTGGGACTGCCTGGTCCTCAAATCCCTTCTTCTCTTACCCTTCTGCCTTCTTTCCAATTCCCGTTTGTCCCAGGCTAAGGCCTTGCTTAAGCGATCTCTGTCAGAAGGATGGAGTGAAAGCAGGGAGAGAGTCCCTTCTGGCTCACAAGCAGGGTGGCCAACTATCGCACTTTTTCTGGGACAGTCCTGGCTTTAGCATTGAAGGGTTCACGTCCTGGAAACCCCTTGGCCCCTGGATAAACACGAAAAGTTGGTCCCCCTGCTCAGAGGGTTTGTTCTGGCCACCCAAGCACCTGGAAGGAGCAACAGGGCATCTGAATGTCTTAGAAGGATCCCTGGACTGGGGCCAGGACACCTGGGTTTGAGTCCCAGCTCTGTCCTACACCAGCCTTGTAATTCTGAAGAAGCTGTGTCTCTAGCCTCCCTATATTGACAACATTTGCTTATTTTCTATATTCTGTATGTTCTGGAATTTGGGGTCTTGATCCTAGAGAGATTCCTAGGGCTAGCTAATCTCCAGAGTTAGCAAATGGCTCCCCGTGGAGCATGTCTTTGATATGTGAACCAGCCAATCCAGAGCCTGCACCCCCAACCCTCTCCTTTATCAAACTCTCATACACCAATGCAATATCTCCCCTGCCCTAAACCACCCCAGGGCCAGGTCCTGGACAACTAGGGATCAGCCCTATAGCCCAGAACCTACTGAAATTATCCAAACTACCCAAAGCTAAACTTACTCAGCATATTTGCAATACCTCGCCCATTCCTTCCCACAGGAAGCCCAGTAAAGGCTCTGAGTCATGCATGCTCTCCTCTCCCCACTTCTGCCTCCTGACTGACCCAGCGCTTCCTGGGGTGGCCTGCATGGCATGCCGTACCTCCTGTTCTAGGGTCCTGTGAGTATAAACTTTTTCCTCCCTGACAATCATTTCCATTTCTTACCATGCCTGATTAAAACAAACTCCAGGTCCATTTTATGACATGTCTCCCTGCCCTTATTGGCCCCGCTGCCTCACAGGGTTGTTGCAAGGGCCTAATAAGATAATGTTTATAAAAATGCTTTGTCATCTTTCAAGGGTGAGGTATTTTTATGATCATTCCTTTCTGGATTATTTAGGTTTGAAAATGCTGGAAATCCCCACAGGGCCCTGTTGAGGATGCAGGGAGACCGTGCTTAGGAGGATGGTCCAGGTCACCGCCCTGGGCCCCTCTCCACTGTGAACAATCCGTCTGCCAGGCAGCAGTGGCCAAGGCCCATTTGGACAGCAGCCTCCTGGACTCCTGGTCTGGCCACCTCTTCTCTAGCTTGCACCTCCTTTTCCTTTCACTGGGGGAACAAACACATTGAATGGAACCACTCCATGAAATGCTTGTCCTCGGGAGAAAAGCTTCCCATTCCTTTGGAGAGCATGCACGCCACAGAGCAGGGCTCCCCAAAGCGTTCCTCCAAGAAAAGCATATGGGAGCTGTTAAAGCCAAGAGGCCAGCACACTGGGTGGGACCTTCCTCATAAAAGCAGGAGCCTGCATCCTCTCTTCTAAATCTCTTCCTGGAAACAATCCTCTTCTCTTCCAGCTGAGGGCTGTTTACTCTGGTTTACCTCCCGGCTGCGTGGTTCACATCCACGCGGCCAACACAAAGGCAGTGTATGACCCGTGACTACCTCTCAGGCACCCAGGCTATGAAATAAAGTTTTGAGCAGGCTGTGGGCAGTTATGTGGTTCTGTGGCTTCAGTGAGTGCTAAGGGAGCACGACAGTAGCTCGAAGGGTCTTGGAATAGAGTTGCCAGAGAAAACACAGGATGCCTGAATATTGCACAGGACATACTTACACACAAAAGTATTTGCTATGTATCTGAAATTCAAATTTAACTGGGCTTCCTGCATTTTTATTTGCTGAATCTGGTAACCCTAATTTAGGAGCCCATTTCTGAATCTATTTTTTACTTCCCGTGTAGAACAGGCCCATGTCCTTCATTTCCTGTGGAGATTTCTGGGTCTAGTCTTTTGTTCCTGTCCCCTATTGCATGGGTCATAGACTCCCAGGCATCACCAGGTGGGCTCCAGAAGTAACTTGCTCTGAGGTCTATAACTAATTAGGTCTCTACTTAATGGGCAGGTGAGAGAGCTCAGTGTGGGATTGGAGGGTGATCAAATTGGCGAATCTTGCAAAGTCTTGAAGAGAACACTTGTACACACAGAAAACATGAGTGTGGGTGGGTTAAGTGATGTCCAGGGCCTTGGGCAGGCAGTGGTCTGCTGCTGTGATGCTGGAGGGGACAGGTTAGACACCAGCCCTTCTGCAACATCTCTTTGGCTTTGGGGTCTTGATGGCTGCTGTGTGAAGTCATCCTTAATTGTATCCAGGAATTTGCATGGACCCTGGAGAAAAGGTGTCGGGGTTACAATCTCTTTTTCTAGACTTTCACAGTCATAAAGGCTTATGTGAACTAGGTGGCCTTGGTGAAGGCCTGACAATAGAAAAGGCAGTGAGGGACCCCAAGAGGAAACACTGCACAAAGAGGGAGGTGGGAAGGAGCAAGGCTCATGAAGGAGAGTGCCTCTCCAAGGCGCAGTGTGCAGCTGATATGGGGGACCACATGGACCATGGCCCAGTTAGGGAATCCTGGGGGGTGAAGAGAAAAAGGTTACACGTGTGAACAAAAAGAGTCGTGCCATTATGACTTACACATGTAGGCCCCGAGGGGGTTTTCTGTTAGGCATCCTCCTTGCAGGCTGGCTTCTCTCCTTCCTTGAGGAGCACCAAGATCAGGTGGACAAATAAGCATAACTTATACAGGCAGTTGTGGGGACAGCAGGCTGGGCCCTGGGACCAGCTGGAGTGGCGGCTCAGTCAGTCCTTATCTCTGGAGATCGCCTAAGACCTTGGCACACGCTCAGCCATACCTGCAGGTTGGAAGCAGCTGAGATGGAGATGGGTAGTTCAGAGCGTGGTGGTCCTGAGGTCAACCCACTCTGTGAATCTGAGTCCCTTCTCTTCCAGTAGGTGGCAGCAGGAGAGCAAAAAGAAGGACTAAGGTTGGGAAAAGGGGCACAGATGGGGTGTAGGGTGAGGGGTGTTGCAGTGTGCATGTATGCATGCAATTTTTAGGGACATTTGAGGACAACCTGCACAAATGCTTGAGCTTCAATTTAGCAGATGGGGGCTCAGAGTTATTATAATTTGGTTATTAAAGGAAATGGGGCATTATTTTATAGTCAAAAGTTAGTGAGATCGAGACTTTTAGAAGACACGTATCTCCAAGGAGCTGTCCATTGGGATACAAGTTGACACCAGATTGGACTTCTTTTGATTAAACTTCTTTCAACACCACATTAAATTTTTTCCAAATGGAAAATCTCGCTCAATGTTGAAAGAGGAGTGGAGTCAGGAGCTACTTTTAAAAGGCACCCCTTTCCCTGCATGGGCACAGCTCTATCCCAGTTGTGAAGAGTGGAGTGCAAGCTAGATTCCAGCCCCTGTTGCCTTCCCAGCTGTGTGCCCCAGCACAACCCTACATTTTCAAAAAGAATGCTCTAGAGCATGGATGCCATCGTCCTATCATGGCATTGTTATAGTAACAGAATTGGTGAACACTTGCTATATACCAGGCACTAATCTAAGCACTTTACATATGTCTCATCTGGTCCTCAAAATAGCTCTTCAGAGATGAGGAGACAGTAACCAGTGAAGGTTAACACAGTAATGGTAGAGCTGAGTGTGTTGTCCTAACCACCTGCTGTCCTACTAGACATGGAAAGATTCGCAGCAGCAGAGCAGGGAAAACGGGTCAAATGGAGACCAAATATGAGAACTAAGAGATTTGTGAGAATATTCAAGCAAGACAAGGAGAAAATAAGAAGGAAAGTAAAGTACTGCAACAAGCAAAAGCGGTAACAAAATGCTTGATATGAAGTCCTATTTACCAGTGATAAGCCACATGGATAGTTAGTTATGAGCTTTTTTATAATCAACAGGAAGAAGAAAATCACAGTTTTCAAGATTCCCAGTGTCTCTAAGGTATAAAGCTCAAGTATCTGGAGAGAAGCAGTACTATTTGTGGAACTAAGATAAAAATGAATTGCCTCTAGTCAGTTTTTGAAGAGCCACTTGTCCAGGGTCTCACAGCTGCTCAGCCAGAATTTGAACCCCAACCACATAGTTCCAGAGCCCACATTCTCAGACATAGCCCCCATGCTGCCTCTGGGCTGCAGCTGGTGTTCTCGATAACTGTTTGTTGAGTGTATAAGTGAATCACCAGTGGAGTTGGAAAAGGAGTTTAGGAGTTTCTGGAGCAATGAGGCTGCTGCTAGATGCTATGACATTCACTCTTATCTAGGGGCTGTTTATAAATTACATATCAGGGACTACCCGTATTAACAATAACCTTACCACACTCCTAAACTCCAAAGAAAACTAATGTCTAAATGCATTCCCTTAAAGAAGCAGCACAAATGGCTATCATGTGTCACCCTTTTCTTCTGTAGAATCTGAAATTTGCTTGGAATCAACCTGATATGAATGGAATTTTTCACAGGAGTTCCACAAAGACTCAATCAGTCTCCCTCTCTCAACCTCTCTCTTTCCCTAAGACCTAGATGAAAACAAGGCTTGAAATCAGATATTGGGCTGCTCTTCCTGATGTAGAGAGGGAATATTATTATAAGTATAAAACTGCTTATAAAATTCTTACAGTAATTGGAAAGAAATTGGAAACATTAACAGCTAAATCCCAGTTCAACTCACACTTCATTAAATAAAACATCCTTCAAACGTGATAATCATTCGAAGAGGACCTGACTCAGCACAGTTGAGCAGAAGCAAACTGAAGGCCAGTGGGAAGGAAGCAGATGGCCTCAAATCCATCAAAGTCCCCAGAGCTCTATAATCGGGCTTCTATTTTCACCAAATGGTATCTAAAATCCGTGTAACACCTCTTAAACGGAGCGCCTGAAACAAATAGACATCGAGAGTCTGCTACAGTCTAGCAGCATTTTGTTTCTTTCACACACATTCTGTCCTTTGGGACCTACAACAACCCTGGGAGTCAGGTTGGCAGGTAGAATTATCCCTGTTTTATAGCTAAGAACACAGGCTTGGAGAGATAAAGGGACTTACTGGAGGTTATAAGTGAGTGGGGACCCTCTTGAGAACCAAAGGGATCCTGAACTCAAACCTGGACCTTCTGAGCTCTCATACTCCAACCTCCGATCTCCACTGAGATGTGCCCTCCAGCTGGTGAAGGCAAAAGGGATGTCAGGTACCACCTGAGCTCCTCTCCACAGCTTCCAGTAAACCTACTTTCCTGCTGCGAAGATAAGGAAAGTTAGAATATTACCATGTCAAGACTTGGCAACTTATGTCGCTTCCCAGGTCATGTGTTTTAGCACTTTTCTTCTCCTGCTGACATGGCATCGATGCACCCAGGAGGCCCCACTCTTATTCTGCAGACATGGAGGGGCTAAGAGGCAGCAGGCTGCTACCCAGGGGCATGTTCATGCTCTAAGAGGTTCTGCCTCCTGCTGCCTATGTGCTTGTGGAAGCTTCGCTAACTCTCCCGGGGTTAATATGTGGGTCTAAAAGAGAAAAAGTATAAAGAGTACCTAGTACCCTTTCTAGCATGAAAAGTTTTAGTGATTCTTTCCTTTTCATTCATTGATTCAGTCATCCATTCATTTAGCAATTTTTGTTGAGCATTCACTATGTGCTAAGCCTTGTTCCCAGTAGTAAAGATACAGCAGTGGCCGAAAAAGACAAAAATCCCTGCCTTTAAGGAGATTACATTCTGGGGCAGAAATAGATAATTTAAAATAAAAAATTAAATAAATCATGGCAGTGTGTAAGAATATAAGGAAGAAAAATTAGGTGGTATGATAGAGAATGGTTGATTCTGGACACCTCTCAGAAGAGGTGACATTTAAACTGAATCCTGGAGGACGACAGGGGACAACTATGCAACAAGCCTAGAAAAGAGCTGGCCAAGCATAGGGAAGTTCAAGTGCTGAGGCCTAAGGTGGTGAGGACCTTAGACTCTCTAGGAGCTGCCGAAAGGCCAGTGTGTCTGGAGTGGAGTGAGGAAGCGAGTGTCAGGAAACGAGGTTGGAGACCAAAGCAGAAGCCAGATGGTGCAAGCCTCAGAGGCCATGGTAAGGAGTTTGGGCAGCCTGAAGGAAGGGAGGGAGCCCCTATGTGGATAGCCCTGGAAAGGGTGGGCCAGAGGAGGGGCATCAAGTATGAGGTCCATGAGGGAGGGTGTGTGTGTGTGTGTGTGAGAGAGAGAGAAACACTGAAAAACGTACACTCAAAATGCAAAAATCAATAAGTACTCAAACTGCAGAGAGAGATAGATAAGCCAACAACTGTAAGTGAAGATTTTAACATATCCCTCTGAGAAAGTGATAGAATGAACAGATAAAAATTATAAAATATAGAGATATAGAAGATCTGATAAATATAATAAATAAGTATATATGCATTTTTTTAGTATACATACTGTTTTTGAGTACACATAAAACATTAAAAACTGTCCATGTACTAAGTAGTTAAGGAAGCCTCAACAAATAAAATGAATCAGTATTATTCAGACTATGTTCTCTAACATATGAAAGAAAATTAGAAATAGTAACAAAAGGATTTTATTTTTAAAAACCTACATGTCTGAAACTAAATATCATCACTTGGGTTAAAAAACTAACTCATGAAAGAAATGACAAAATAATTAGAACCAAATGTCAATGAAAACACAGTGGAATTTAGAGGAAAATGTGTACTTTAAAATACATTTATCAGGCTACAAGACAGATTGAAAACAAATAAGCTAAGCCACCAATTCAAAATTTAGAAAAGAAGCAATAGAGAAAAACTCAGAATAAGACAATAGGAAATAATAAAAACTAAGACAGAAATCAGTGAAATAGAGAGCTACAATTTTAATAACCAACAAGATTAATAAAACTAAAACCTGGTTCTTTCAAAAGATTAATAAGATAGGTCACTGTCAAGACAGTTCAAGAAATAAAGGCAATACACAAACACAATACAGAAAAGTAAATAAAGTTATCAAAGAAAATTCAAAGTGCATTATGAAGACATGGGTGAAATGGTGAGACATTGGATATCTCACCATCCAATGGAAGACAATGGATGAAAAATGGCAGCTAGGAGGCAGGACTAACTTGTAGCTCCCACTTGGACGAACAGACTAGTGTGTGGAGACTCACATCATCAACTTTTGCTCCAAGAACTACTGCAGGAATATACCAGGAAAGCTGAGAGAGTCCACAGACCCTTTGAAGAGAGTGGATTGCTGCTACAGCCCCCTGGAGACAGCCAAAAAACTGTGAATGCCCAAAGTGTGAAAGTGTGAAAGGGGGATCGTCCACCCCCAAATACACCCTCACTGGGGAACCTGAATGTCCAGCTCACAGGAGAAGGATTTGACCTTACCTGGAGCTGAGACAAATTTAGAGAGGTGAGCAAAACACTGGGCAAAAGAAGCAGTAGGAAGAGCCCTGTGGGAAATCTTGGTCCCCACGGCCGCCATTTCAGACTTTGTCTCACAAAGGTCCTTCAGGAGGGCTGCCAGAGGAACTGGGAAAAGACCACAGGGAGAAGGAAACTTCCAGCTGAGCTTTGTAACAATTTTGACCAAGCATGAAGTTTCCTGGCCAGAACCTGGGGGAGAGGGGCAAATTCGGGGTGCAGGCACAGTACAGAAGTTGCAGCAGGCAGTGAGGCACAGAACCTGACAGCCCTGCTTGCTTTCTCAGCTGGGAGGCTGGTAGCAACAGCTGGGGCAAGTTCGCAGTCATGCTCACTTACTGCTTGGAAATAAACTTGGTGCCGTTGTTGGGGTGGACACAGTGGAAGTGAGACCAGCGTTTTGGGCTGCATGGGAGCTGGGTGAGTGCTGCAACTGCTGGCTTCCCCTCACTTCCCTGGTGACCTGCATGATGCAGCAGAGGCTCCCATAATCCACCTGGGAACATAATTCCATTGGCCTGAGAACCACACCCCATTCCCCAGAGCAACCTTGGTAAGCCTTGCCCAAGGAGAATCTGAGCTCAGATACACCTAACCCTGCCCCCATGATATGGTTTGGCTGTGTCCCCATGCAAATCTCATCTCGAATTCCCACATGTTGTGGGAGGGACCCAGTGAAAGGTAATTGAATCATGGGACCAGGTCTTTCCTGTGCTGTTCTCATGTTAGTGAATACGTCTCATGAGATCTGATGGTTTTATAAGGGAGAGTTTCCCTGCACAAGCTCTCTCTTTGCCTGCTGCCATCCATCTAAGATATGACTTGCTCCTTCATGCCTCCTGCCATGATTGTGAGGGTTCCCCAGCCACAATGAACTGTGAATTCTCCACTAAACCTCTTTCCTTTGTAAATTGCCCAGTGCCAGGTATGTCTTTCTTAGCAGCATGAAAATGGACTAATACACCCCACCTGATGGTCTTTCTCTATCTTCTCTGTTAGCCAAAGACAAAGGACATAATCTCTTGGGAGCCCTATGGCCCCACCCAATGCCTGATTCTCCCTATACTATGGCAACTGATGCACTCTTTAAAGTGCCACCTCCTGGCTAGAGGCCAACCAACACAAAACTAACTCAATAAACAAAACTACAACCAAGGACCCTCACAGAGTCCACTTCATTCCACTGCCACGTCCACCACAGCAGGTGCTGGTATCCACAATTGAGAGACTGGAAGACAGTTCACATCACAGGACTCTTTGAAGGCACCCCTAGTACCAGCCTGGAGCCCAGTAGCTCCTCTAAGTGGCTAGATCCAGAAGAGAAATAACAACCACTGCAGCTTGGATCTCAGGAAGCCACTTCCCTAGGGGAAGGAAGCGAGCACCACATCAAAGGGGCACCTGGTGGGACAAAAGAATCTGAACAGCAGCCCTTGAGCCCCAGACTTTCCTCAGATATAGTCTATCCAAATACGAAGGAACCAGAAAAACAACTCTGGTAATATGACAAAACAATAATCTTTAACACCCCCAAAAGATTACACTAACAAGCTAACAAACAATGGATCCAAACCAAGAAGAATTCTCCGAATTGCCAGGAAAATAATTCAGAAGGCTGATTATTAAGTTAATCAAGGAGGCACCAGAGAAAGGTGAAGTCTAACGTAATGAAATAAAAAAAAATGATACGAGTTATATAGAAAAAAGTCTTCAGTGAAATAGGCAGTGTAAATAAAAAACAATCACAACTCCTGGAAAGGAAGGACACACTTAGAGGAATGAAAAATACACTGGAAAGTCTCAGCAATAGAACTGAACAAGTAGAAGAAAGAACTTCAGAGCTCACAGACAAGGCTTTTGAATTAACTCAGTCCAACGCAGACAAAGAGAAAAAGAATTTTAAAAAATAAAGCCTCCAGGAAGTTTGAGATTATGTTAAATGACCAAACCTAAAAACAATTGGTGTTCTCAAGGAAGAAATCTAAAAGCTTGGAAAACATATTTGAGGGAATAATTCAGGAAAACTGCCCCAGCCTTGCTAGAAATCTAGACATCCAAATACAAGAACTTCAAAAAATACCTGGAAAATTTATCTCAAAAAGATCATCACCTAGGCCCATAGTCATTAGGTTATCTACAGTCAGGAGGAAGGAAAGACTCTTAAGAGCTGTGAAGAAAAAGCATCAGGTAACCTATAAAGGAAAGCCTGTCAGATTAACAGTAGATATCTTAGCAGAAGCCCTACGAGTTGAAAGGGATTGGGGCCCTATATTTAGCCTCCTCAAGCAAAATAATTATCACCGAAGAATTTTGTATCCAGTAAAACTAAGCTTCCTAAATGAAGGAAAGATATAGTTTTTTTTTTCAGACAAATATGTGCTGACAGAATTCACCATTACCAAGTCAACACTACAAGAACTGCTAAAAGGAGCTCTAAATCGTGAAACAAATCCTGAAAACACATCAAAACAGAACCTCTTTAAAACATAAGTCTCACAGAACCGATAAAACAAAAATGCAATTTAACAAAACCAAGGTATACAGGTAACACATAGCATGATGAGTGGAATGGTACCTTACATCTCAATACTAATGTTGAATGTAAATGGCCTAAATGCTGCACTTAAAAGATACGGAATTGCAGAATGGAGAAGAATTCACCAACCAACTATCTGCTGCCTTCAAGAGACTCATCTAACACACATGGACTCACATAAACTTAAGGTAAAGGGGTAGAAAAAGACAGTCCATGCAGATGGACATCAAAAGTGAGCAGGAGTAGCTATTCTTATCTCAAACTAAATAAACTTTAAAGCAACAGCAGTTAAAAAAGACAAAAAGGGACATTATATAATGATAAAAGGCCTTGTGCAACAGGAAAATATCACAATGCTAAATATACATGCACCTAACACTGGAGCGCCCAAATTTATAAAACAATTACTACTAGACCTAAGAAATGAGATAGACAGCAACACAGTAACAGTGGAGGACTTCAATACTCCACTGATAGCACTAGACAGGTCATCATGACAGAAAGTCAACAAAGAAACTATGGATTTAAACTATACCCCAGAACAAATGGACTTAACAGATAATTACAGATCATTCTACCCAACAACCACAGAATATACATTCTATTAATGAGCACATGGAACTTTCTCCAAGATAGATCATATCATATGAGAGGCCACAAAACAAGTCTCAATAAATTTAAGAAAACTGAAATTATATCAAGTGCTTTCTCAGACAAGAGTGGAATAAAACTGAAAATCAACTTTAAAAGAAGCCTTTGACTGGGCGTGATGGCTCACACTTGTAATCCCAGCACTTTGGGAGGCTGAGGCAGGCGGATCACAAGGTCAGGATATCAAGACCATCCTGGCTAACACTGTGAAACCCCATCTTTATTAAAAATACAAAAAATTAGCTGGACACAATGGCGGGTGCCTGTGGTCCCAGCTACTTGGGAGGCTGAGGCAGGAGAATGGCGTGAACGCCGGAGGCGGAGCTTGCAGTGAGCCAAGATAGTGTCACTGCAGTCCAGCTTGGGCGAAAGAGTGAGACTCCATCTAAAAAAAGAAAAAAACCTTCAAAACCATGCAAATACCTAGAAATTAAATAACCTCCTCCTAAATGATCATTGTAAACCATGAAATCAAGATGGAAATGAAAAAATTATTTGAACTGAACAATTGTGATACAACCTATCAAAACCTCTGGGATACAGCAAAGGTGGTGCTAAGAAGAAAGTTCATAACCTTAAATGTCTACATCATTAAGTCTGAAAGAACACAAATAGACAATCTAAGGTCATACCTCAAGGAACTAGAGAAACAAGAACAAACCAAACCCAAGCCCAGCAGAAGAAAAGAAATAACAAATATCAGAGTAGAAATAAATGAAATTGAAACCAGAAAAAAACACAAAAGATAAATGAAACCAAAAGCTGGTTCTTTGAAAAGATAAAATTGATAGACCATTATTGAGATTAACCATGAAAAGAAGAGAGAAGATCCAAATAAGCTCAATTAGAAACAAAATGGGAGATACTACAACCAATACTACAGAAATACAAAATAGCATTCAAGGCTCTTATGAACACTTCTAGTTTATGTGCATAAACTAGAAAACCTAGAGGAGATGGATAAATTCCTAGAAATATTCAACCCTCCTAGATTAAACCAGGAAGAAATAGAAACTCTAAACAGACTAGTAACAAGCAGTTAGATGAATTAAAATCATAATGAAAAAATTGCCAACCAAAAAAAGTCCAGGACCAGACAGATTCATGGTTGAATTCTATCAGACATTCAAAGAAGAATTGCTACCAATCCTGTTGATGCTATTTCACAAGATTGAGAAAGAGGAAATCCTCCTTAAATTATTCAATGAAGCCAGTATCATCCTAATACCAAAACCAGGAAAGGACATAACCAAAAAGAACACTACAGATTGATATCCCTGATGAACATAGATGTAAAAATCCTTAACAAGATACTAACTAACCAAATGAAACAGCATACCAAAAAGACAATCCACCATGATCAAATGGGTTTCGTACCAGGGATTCAGGGATGGTTTAACATGTGCAAATCAATAAATGTGATACAAAAATCATACATTCATCTCAATAGATGCAGAAAGGCATTTGACAAAATCCAGCATCCCTTTATGATTAAAACCCTCAGTAAAATCAGCATAGAAAGGACATAGCTTAAAGTAATAAAAGCCATCTATGACAAACGCACAGCCAACATAATACTGAACTAGGAAAGCACTCCCCCTGAAAACTGGAACAAAACAAGGATGCCCATTCTCACCACATCTATTCAACATAGTACTGGAGGTCCTAGCCAGAGCAATGAGACAAGAGAAAGAAATAAAGGTCTTCCAAATCAGTAAAGGGGAAGTCAAACTGTTGCTGTTTGCTGATGATATGATCATATACCTAGAAAGTCCTACAGACTCCTCCAAAAAGCTCCTAGAACAGATAAATGAATTTAGCAAAGTTTCAATGTACATTCAAGATGAATGTACACAAATCAGTAGCTCTGCTATACACCAAAAGTGACTGAGCTGAGAAACAAATCAAGAACTCAGTCACTTTTACAAAAACTGCAAAACAAAAACAAAAAGAAAAACAAACAAACAAAAAAAACTTAGGAAAATATCTAATCAAAGAAGTGAAAGACTTCTACCAGGAAAACTACAAAACACTGCTGAAAGAAATCATAGATGACACAAACAAATGGCAACACGTCCCATGCTCATGGCTGGGTAGAATCAATATTGTGAAAATGACCATATTGCCAAAAGCAATCTACAAATTCAATGCAATTCCCATCAAAATACCACCATCATTCTTCACAGAACTAGAAAAAGCAATCCTAAAAGTCATATGGAACCGAAAAAGAGTCTGCATCACCAAAGCAAGACAAGGCAAAAAGAACAAATCTGGAGGCATGCCATTACCCAACTTCAAACTATACTATAGGGCCATAGTCACCAAAACAGCATGGTACTGGTATAAAAATAGGCACATAGACCAATGGAACAGAATAGAGAACTCAGAAATAAAGCCAAATACTTAGAGCCAACTGACCTTTAACAAAATAAACAAAAAAATAAGGTGGGGAAAAGACACCATATGCAACAAATGGTGCTGAGATCATTGGCAAACCACATGTAGAAGAATGAAACTAGATCATTATCTCTCACATTATACAAAAATCAACTCAAGATAGATCAAAGACTTAAGTCTAAGACCAGAAACCATAAAAATTCTGGAAGGTAACATTGGAAAACCTGTTCTAGACATTGGCTTAAGCAAAGACTTCATGACCAAGAACCCAAAAGCAAATGCAACAAAAACAAATGTGACTAAATTAAACTAAAAAGCTTCAGCACAGCAAAAGAAACAATCAGCAGAGGAAACAGACAACCCACAGAATGGGAGAAAATCTTCACAATCTGTATATACATCCAACAGAGGACTAATATCCATAATATACAAGGAACCCAAACAAATAAGCAAGGAAAAAACAAACAATCCCATCAAAAGGTGAGCTGAGGATAGACAATTCTCAAAAGAAGATATATAAATGGCCAACAAATGTATGAAAAAATGCTCAATATCGCTAATGATCGGAGAAATGCTAATCAAAACCATAATGTGATACCACCTTACTCCTGTAAGAATTGCCATAATCAAAAAATAAAAAATATATATGTTGGCATGGCTGTGGTGAACAGGGAACATTTCTACACTGCTGATGGGAATGTAAACTAGTACAACCACTACAGAAAACAGTGCAGAGACTCCTTAAAGAACTAAAAGTAGAACTACCATTTGATCCACCAATCCCACTAGTGGGTATCTACCCAGAGAAAAAGAAGTCATTATACAAAAAAGATACTTGCACACCCATATTTATAGCAGCACAATTTACAATTGCAAAAATATGGAACCAGCCCAAGTGACCATCAATCAACAAGTGGATAAAAACATTATGGTATATATATACCATAGAATACTACTCAGCCATAAAAAGGAACAAAATAATGGCATTCACAGCAATCTGGATGGAATCAGAGACCATTATTCTAAGTAAAATAACTCAAGAATGGAAAACCAAACATCCTATGTTCTCACTCATAAGTAGGAGCTAAGCTATGAGGATGCAAAGGCATAAGAATGATACAATGGACTTTGGGGACTCAGGGAGAGAGTGGGAGGGGGGTGAGGGACCAAAGACTACAAATTGGATACAGTGTACACTGCTTGGTTGATGGGTGCACCAAAATCTCAGAAATTACTGCTAAATAACTTATTCATGTAACCAAACACTACCTGTTCCCCAAAAATCTATTGAAATAAAAAAATTTTTTAAAAGTGCATTATGGAAACTTTATGATAATAAGCTTGAAAGCTTGCATGAAATGAAAACATTTCTAGAAAAATAAAAACACAAAAATTGATAGAAGGAGAAACCAAAATTTG
This sequence comes from Rhinopithecus roxellana, assembly GCF_007565055.1. Classification (NCBI taxonomy): domain Eukaryota; kingdom Metazoa; phylum Chordata; class Mammalia; order Primates; family Cercopithecidae; genus Rhinopithecus; species Rhinopithecus roxellana. The sequence goes on along the minus strand of NC_044556.1, from coordinate 52,951,811 downwards.
AATAGACCAATAAACACTAAATAAAATGAAATGTAAACAAAGATCTCTCTTTCTAAAAATCCCTAGGCCTAGGTGATGGTTTTCTATATGAATTTTACTAAATTCCCAGAGGGCAGATAATTTCTCTCTTAGATGAGTTCCAGAATATAGAAAAAGAATAAAAAGTCTTCTACCATGAGGATTGTGTGTTCTTGTTTTCAAAACTGGATAAGAAAGTTCAGAAAAAAATATAGGGCTATTCCATTTTGAATATAGATGTATAAATCTAATTAAAATATTTTTGAAACAAATTCAATAATGTATTAGGAAAAAAAGTACATGATAATCATAAAATATGAGGAATGGAAGAATAGTTCAACGTTAGAAAACTCTTTCAATATAATTTTCCATATTATGAAAGGAGAAAATTACTTAATTATCTCAATGGTGTGGAAAAACACACTTGTTAAAACTCACCATTTTGTTGAAAACCCTTAAAGTATAATAGGAAGAGAATTTCCTCAACTTGACAGACATACCAAACCTTAATGTTATATATACCAAAATATATGATATAGTATATTTGTATAAAATGGTAACATTATACTTAATTGAGAAACTTCAACTGCATTTCCTCTGAGATCAGGAATAAGACAAGAGGCCAACTGTCAACCACTGTTTAAGATATAACTGGAGGCCCTTGCCAGCAATTCTAAGAAAGAAAAAGAAATAACGGATATAGAGTGGAAGGGAAGAAATGAAACTGCCACTCTGCAGATAATTCGATTTCCTACAGAGAAAAACTAACAAAATCAACAAATACTAAAACTTATATGACAGCAAGACTGTCAGATAAAAGATCACCTTGTAAAAATCAGTAGCATTTTTGATCATAAAAACAAAAAATAAATAACAAGGTAGCTTTGTGTTCCAGGAGCAGGGAAGTGTCTTGCTCAAACTGATAGTTATAGACTTAATGAGACATGAAAATTAGGATTAACTCTACCCTCTGATCCTGAGGTCAAACCATCCAACAGGCAAATAAATATGGCTGAAAAGGGGACAAGAAGAGAGTGCAAGCTGGAGGGAACTATTGGACCAAGGGAGAATTTTAAGATGGGAGAGATACAAGGGCATGTTATGCTGATAGGGATGATGTAGTAGAGAAGGAGAGATGAATGATGGGGAAGAAAGAGAAAGGATTAACTAAGGGCCAAGATGAGAAGGGATGGGATCCACAGCCCAAGTGGTAATGGTCTTTTGGCAGAAGAGACACATTTTCAATTCTAACAGAAAGGGGAGAAGGTGCTGGCACAAGAGTAGCAAAACCTTGATGGTGGAGACAGAAGGACAGAGCTCAGTTCTAGAGACTTCCATTTGTTCAATAAAATGTGAGGGGGAGTCGTCAGCTGAGAGTGGGTATGAGGAGACACTGGGAAGAAGGTGTGGGAGTTTTCAGGTCAGAAATTAAGGCATGAAATAGTCTTAGGTGATATGATACACAACTTAGACTGGCTTTGTGAACAGAGAGCCTCGTCCTAGCAAGTGCTCAGTAAGAGCTTGTTGAATGACTGACAGCCAAGGCTGGGCAGAGTGTTTATGGAGCTTGGGCTTGGAGGACAGAAGCAAAAGAGCACCAGATTTGGGGGCCAGAGACCTGGTTTATAGATCTGGTTCCACCATGTCTTTTCTGTGGGTTCCTGTGAACTTCTTGGCATGAAAGTTAACCATAAGAACTGGGTCATTTTTGTCATACCCAACTAAAACAGAGTTGAGATGCCAGTGGGGGTAAGCACTCAGGGTACAAAACATTGCTCCAACAAGGTAATTCTCCGCAAGCCTGACTGCAGAAACAGCTTTTTGTAACCTGAAACCAGCTTTATCTACAGCTTCTGAGACAGCCTGCTGCTATCTCAGATAGATAGGACTAATTTTGCCAATAGTTGTTGCTCACCAAGTGGAGCTAACCATCTCCCCAAACCCTTGCTCGTGCCAACGAACTTTCTCAAAGGGCAATACACAACATTTCTCCTTTCTATAAAACCTCTAACCTTCTCTTTGTTCTTTGGATATACCAAAGACAATCGAGGCTCGTGTATGCCCCAAATGGCAATTCTTTCTTCCCAAAAAAAAACCAGTATATTTAGAGATTCATCCCTACATTCTTATTTTGTAGACCCTGGGCTTCAGTTTTTCTCATCTGGAAAATGGGAATGATGGTGCCCACTGCCTTCACCTCACAGAGCTGATGTGAAGATTATGGGCTATTTTCTGCTTGTCACCCCCTCCAGATCCTTTCTCACCCTTTTCTGCGCTGCTCTGTGTCTCGCAGGGCTGATCTCCAAAGGCTGCAGTTTCTGGGTTACTTTGCCCTCTGGCTTCCCTTTGGGCTCTGCTGGTTGGAAGCCCCAGCAGCAGATGGGAGAGCAGACGAGGACACAGCAGGCAGAGCACTCAACACCGTCGTTCCTTCCGGCCTGGCTGCAGATCTGGCATTGCCATGTTCCTCTGCAGCCACGACTCTTGTTAGGCAGCCCCTTTTCCATGGCACTTGTTTTCATGGGCTCAGCTAACACTCTTGCTCATTCAAGCCTACGAGGTTAATAGCCTCTCCCACTGCTCTCGTCCCTGGGCATCTCCTTTGACCCTGCTCAGACTTCTGTGAATAGTCCCTTCATTAAACTCTCACCAGTCTCCTTTGAGGGTGCCATCTATTCCTGCCAGGCCTTGAATACAAGGACCAAGGACAGAAAGGTATTCCAGGTGCTGAGCAAGGTGAGATGCGTGGAGCCAGGGAGACAGAGAACACGCACAAGGGGAAGGGATCAGCTGTAAAATCTGGCATGCTCTGACTTGAGAAGGAAGATTCTGCTGCTTCCCCATGGCCTTGACCTCTCCTCACCATGAACTAGGGAGAATGTTCTGTTCTCTGGGGGCAGAGAAGGCCTGGATTCACTCTGAGGTATAAGGAGGTCGCAAAAACCAAGCCTCCATAGTTCCACTGTACAGAGAGCTTGGGGCACGGTAAATGGTAGGTCCTGCTCTTGGTCTCAAAGCGTTTTGAGAAGCCACTGACCTAGGCAAAGTTGCTCATTTTTCACAATAAAAAATGGGCTACATATTCTTGCCAAGGACAGAACAACAAACCAACCATTGATAAGCGTAAGAAAAATCATTGATGAGACTAACCACTCAATACATAAGTAGGTCTCCAGTTATAAGCCTCTCTATTTGATGCTCCCGGTTAGTAGCAATCCCTTCTGTTTATTCAGCATACCCTTTTAGGTTATGTCAATTTCAGGGTCCCAGCTCTGCCATGTGCCAGGCAAGTCCTCTTCACCTCTGCTCATCCCTGTTCCTTCCTTTACCAAGTGAGGAGCTTGAAGGCCATTTTGGTAACTCACCCTGCTTGCACTGGTTCTTTTCTCAGCATCCCCCAAATAAGCCCACTGGGCCGGTCACTGGGCCAGGCCTAACAGTGTCCGGGTTTATGGTCTCTTCTTTCTCACCCTTGTGTCTCCCACACTGATGCCCAGTGGGACCGGCAGACCCAGCACCCAGGGGCTCTGACATGAGCACTGCACCCCTTAGTCTTTCTGCCTCTCTTCCGTTGCAGCCAGCCAGACCCCCAAATTGGTCCCCCTAGAGCAAGGCTCATGTATTGGAATCAGGCAGACCTGACTTGTTCAAAGTTAACCCTTTGCCTCTGAGCCTCAGTTGCCTGAGCAGTCAAGTGTAGGGCATCATAGCCACCCCCAGGCTTGCTCTGGAGTGTCTAGCAAAATGTCTAGCATCCAGAAGGCAACTGATGAAGGAGAGGACCTCCTTCATGCTGGGGTCCTTCTGCTGCCTGGAAGCCTGAGTGCTAGGCCCCGCCCCCTGGATGAACATGCTGGTGAGCATAGCGATAGTGTCCTCACTGCATGATCTCTGGACCTCCCTGCCTCTCTCTCTCAGAGGATGACCACTGTACCTAGGTTAGGCTCATCCTCCACCCCAGCTCAAGCTTCCTTCCCCCTGTCCCTTCCTGTCTTCAGCCTAAGCATGTTGGAGTAACAATATCTTGGAGGCCCCAGATTCAACATTTCTTTCTTCACATGAGATAATGCAACTCTGCTTTGAGACCTACAAAATGAGTGCAAATATTTTGTAATCATTGATGGCACAGGGTGGGATGCCTGTAATTCTACAAAACTGTACATATGGCATGTAAAGATGCAGTTTAATTCTGCATACGTTTGACCTAGAGTTAATATACCAGTTATAATAATCTTCGAAGTCTAATAACAAATTATTTTATTAGACTCTTAGGAATATTAAAAGATGTTTGGACAGGATTTGGATGGCCCCGTTTTCTTTAAAGAGCTATCCAAGGATGTTTGACCTGTTTTCATTTGATAAAATTTCCTAGCAGTGAACAGAGACATTAGAAGTCATACCAGAGCATCGCATTAGAATTTGCTCCTGTGACTCCCTTTGAGGAGAGGATTTCAAACAGGGAGGGGCCAATGTGAGGAGCAGCGTTCCTATTTCACTTTCATTTTGTGCTGTTTACTTTATAAAAGGTAGTGTCTACAGAGTCTGGGAGTTTGTCCATGCTATTTTTGTTCTTTTCTTTGTTTCCTGTATTTTAAAACACTAGGAATGCTATGTATATTTAATAGTTGGTTGAGGTGTAATAATAAAACATACCTGTTTGATGAGTTTCAGCACATGAATACATCGCCAAAACCATCACCATAATCAAAATAATAAACGTATTCATCCCCCAGGTCCCCAATACCCCCAAATTTCCTTGTTTCCTTGGCAATACCTCCTTTTCAGCCACCCTGACCCTCACATTTCAAACAACCACTGATCTGCTTTCTGTCACTACGCGTTATTTTGCGTTTTCTAGAATTTTATGTGAATGGAAGCACACAGTATGTACCCTTTTCTGTCTGGCTTCTTTCAGTTAGCCTAATTATTTTAAAATTTTTCCCTGCTGTTGAATGTATCGCAATGGTTTGTTCCTTTTTATTGCCGAAGAGTATTTCATTTTAGGAATATACCAGATTTGTTTCCAATTTGGGGTTATTAAAGATTATTATAAATAAAGCTATGAACATCCACATATAAATCTTCATATAGACTTTCTCTAGGGTAAACACCTAGGAATGGAATGGGTAGATCATGTGGTCAGTGTATGTGTAACTCTCAAAAAGCCAAAATGTTTTCCAAAGTGACTGTACCATTTCACATTCCCACCAGCAATGTGTGAGAATTCCTGTTCCTCCATGTCTTCACCAACGCGTGGTATGGCCAGTCTTCTTAATTTTAAACATTTTGATAGGTACATAGTAGTGACTTATTGTGGTTTTAATTTGCTTTTCCCTCATGGTGTGCAATAAAGTATCTTTTTATGTGCTTATTTGCTATCCATTATCGTTTTTGATAAAAATACTTGTTCAAATCTTTTGCCTATTTTAAAAATTTTGTTTTCTTGTTATTGAGTTTTAGAGTTGCTTATATAACTGTGTACAAGTCCTTTCTTAGGTATGTGATTTTCAAATATTTTCTCCCAGTCTGTAGCTTTTTATTCTTTTAGTAGTGTCTTTTGAAGAGCAGAACTGACAGACTTTGACAAAGTCGTTTTACCAATTGGACTTCCTTTGTTGTTGTATCCAAGAAATCTGTGTCTAATCCAGTGTCACAAAGATTTTCTCCTAGATTTTCCTCTGGAAATTACATAGTTTTAGGTTTAGCTTTAGATATTTTGGATCATTTAAATTTAGATTGTTTGAATCTTTTTGTTATAGATTTATGTCCTTTAGACTTAGATCAACTGGATCTTGAGTTAATTTTTGAATTAATTCTGAATATAGTGTGAGGTGTGGATTGAAGTTATTTGTTGTTTTATGTAGATATCCAATTGCTTCAGCACCATTTGTTGAAGAGCTATTCTTTCTCCACTGAATTGTCTTTGCATTTTTTTGAAAATCAATTGACCATATGTATTTGGATGTATTTCTGGATTCTCCGTGGGATTCCTTTGATCTATTTGTATATCTTGATGTCCATACCACACTGTCTTGATGACTGTAGCTTTATAATAAATCTTGAATCAGGAATGTAACCCCTCCAACATTGTTCCCCTCTTCTCAAAATTGTTTTGGTTATCCTAGGTCATTTGTATTCTTATATAAAGTTTATAATAAGCTTGTTAATTTTTTACAAAAGAAAAGTCTAATGGGATTTTGATTGGGATTATGTTAAATCGATAGATCAATTTGCAGAGAATTGACATCTTAACAATATTGAATTTATTTAAAACACTTAAATAAATAGAGAGCTATACCAGGCTCTTTCAATCTAGGAGGCTGGTATATCTCTCCATTTATGTAGGTATTTTAAATGTCTCTTTTCAACATTTTGTAGTTTTCAGAGTACATATATTGTTAAATCAGTCCCTAAGTATTTCATATTTGTATGCTAGTGTTAATGGTATTGTTTTAAATTTCCCTTATCAATTGCTTATTTCTAAGACAAAGAAATGCCATTAATTTATGTATATTGGCATTATATTCTACAACCCTGCTAAGCTTATTTATTATTTACAGTAGCATTGTTGTAGATTACTTAAGATTTACAACATAGATGGTTATGTTGTCTGTTAATAAATCTAGCTTTACTTCTTTTTTTTTTTTTTCCTTTAAGACATGGTCTTGCTCTGTCACCCAGGCTGGAGCACAGCAGCACAATTACAGCTCACTGTAGCCTTGATCTCTTGAGCTCAAGGGATCCTCCTACCTCAGCCTCCCAGGTGACTGGGACCACCTGTGGATGCCACCATGCCTGGCTATTTTCTTTTGTAAATTTTTTGTAGAGAGAGTATCTCTGTATGTTGCTGGCTTTACTTATTCTTCTCCAATCTGTATGCCTTTTATTTCTTATCCTTGCCTCATTGCATTGGCTGGGACCTCCACTATCATGTTGAATAGAAGTGGTAGGAATGGACATCCCTGCGTTTTTCACTGTCTTAGGGAAAAAGTATTCAGTCTTTCTATAGTAAATATAAGCCATTGGGTTTTGGTTTTTCCATAGATACCCTTTATCAGGTTTAGTAAGTTCCTTTACATCTCTCAATTGCTGATAATATTTTTCCTGAATGGGTACTAATTTTTGTCTAATGTTTTTCCCATGTCTATCGAGATGATCACATGGTTTTCCTTTTACATTTAATTTAATAATACGGTTAGCTACCTTGATTGGTTTTTTAATGTTAAGCCAAGTTTGCATTCTTAGGATAAACTCCACTTGGTCACACTCCGTTATATTTTAACACAGTGTTAAATTTGATTTGCTTAAATTTTGTTTAGAAATTTTGCATTTATGAGGGATGTTGTTCTGCAGTTTTCTTGTTATATTCAGTTATTTTTAGGCAGGTTTAATAGAATCACTGTTTTCTCCATTCATTCTTTATGGATGAAGGCAAAGGGAAAGATTCTGAGTATCTGAGAGGTCTGAGTGTGTCCCTGATATCTGTAACATTTTAGAACCCCAGATGTTCATACCAATATTTTATATCATTTTTATACATAAAGTAGTAAAGAAAAACAGAAAGGACATTTCCCAAATTGTAATAGTAGTTTCTCCTGGGTAAATTAAGGATATCCAGACATTTGAGGACATCCTGCAATAGAAAAGAGAGTCATGAAAATAAACCAGGAAAATAGCTGGAGAAAAGAAAAACATTTATTTACTTATTGTTCTTTTTTTTAATCCTTTAAAATGGAATCCTTGTTGCAGAAAAAACTTTTTAAAACTTATCATTATTATTCTTCTAATGATTTGAGACATATCCCACAAACAAGGTCAGAATCAAATGAAAAAGAGACAATCATGGAACAGAAAAAGTTACGGAAAATAAAAATACAGTTATTATAATGCAAATAAATGATTCTAATCTTACAAAGGAGGTATATTAGTCTGCTAAGGCTACCATGACACAATACCACAAACAGGGTTGCTTAAAGAACAGAAATATATTTCCCACAGTTCTGGAGGCTGGAAGTCCAAGGTCAAGGTGTCTGCAGACTTGGTTTCTCCTGAGGCTGCTCTCCTTTTTTTGCACATGGCCCTCTTCATACTGTGTCCTTACATGACTTTTCTTTTGCACATGCACATTCTTGGTGTCTCTTCTTGTTCTTATAAGGACACCAGTCCTATTTTATTAGGTTCCCACCCTTATGACATTGTTTACCTCAATTACCTTTTTAAAGGCCCTATCTCCAAATACAGTCACATTGGGGATTAGGGTTTCAACATGTGTATTTTTGGAGGACACAATCTGTCTATAACAATGGAGAATTGAAAAATACTGTCATGGTGAATGGAAAAGAAATAAAGTCATGAATAGTTTATTTCATTCCTTTATTCAAGGAACTTAAAATACTGACAACTACATTGGTGGATCTAGATTGGCAAAGATGAAGCTAGAGACTTAAATCTCATCCAGGAGAGCAGAAAGTCAATGGTTATGATTCCAAATTGGTAAGTTAAGAAATAGTGGTAGAAGCAGATTATATAACCAGAATAAACAGTTAAAGAGTTAAACGTGGTTATCTCTAGGAAGCATCAATAAAGGTGGGCAGTGTGTTGCTTTTCATTATAAACCTCTCCTTACCATTCAGGCCATATTCATGTATTTGATTTAAAAATTAGCAAAAAGCACTATTACCAAAACAAAACAAAACAAAACTGTGGCTTCTCCATCTGTTCTGTTCTTTTTCTTCCAGTTAGGTCCTTCTTTGATATTTCCAACAGCAGAGGCCACTTTTGCAACCCAGGACCAGGAGTTACAAGCTCAACTCTCATTCAGGGTTTCTGCTTTCCTCTTTGTCTCTTTTTGGTTTTATTTTTGTGCAAATTTATTTCCACAACAGATTGTGGGTTCCTTCAAAGATTTATACATGGCTCACCTCCAATGTCTTGACAATAACCTGGCACATGTAGGGGCTCAGAGTATTTGCTTTTAAAACACAAGTCTTGTTAACCTTCTAGAGAGCAATTCTGCTCAGCATCACATCATCAGCTGTGTCCCAGCCCTTGGAACCAGTACAGAGAGAGCCTCATTAAAATCATTTTAAGGCAAAATGCTTAATTTTCTTTTATAAATTTAAGAATGTGATACCAGCAAATGCTATTGGGAATGACTGGGAGAACTCTTACCTACTTTACTAAAACATGAAGTTGTTAACCATAACTATATGTCTGTCTATATATCTTCTGCTTCACCACATTCATCCATTAGTTTGTCCTCAGTGGGCCCTGTCATCTGTAAAGCTTTGTGTCAGTGCATAATTTTGTAAACTGTGTTACTGTCCTCAAGATTACAAACTGTCCTCAAATGTGGAAGTCAATGTTGTTCCATAAATACAGAATTTAAACTAAAACAACTATAGAGAGTACACAGGTTCCTTTGCCTTGATAAAATTCATGGGTTTGCTTAGAACTAAATGAGAAGTTAATTTTTTTGTTAAATAAATCATATTGCCTCATTGCTTAAAACTGCTATCTCAAGAGATTTCTTTCCTGCATTTCTGATTTATGGTGACATGATGGCAGTACTTGGGATTCTAGTTCTAAGTTTCCTGCCAGCCCCTCCTCTCCTGCAATCTGTAAACAATGTCCTGATCATTCTTTTCAGAAAGGAATGCTCTGGGAGGCTGGAGAGCCTTTGGGAAGGAAAATGGTCATTCTCCGCACAGTCTGTTTGGTGTGAAAGGTACTGAAGCACCTGGCCTGGGACTTTGGAGCAGGCGATCCTCTGACTTCTCCCTCTGGGAGTGCTCCTACGCCTGGATTTTCAGCATCCACATGCTCAGATTCTCAGGCTATTTCCAGAGTGACACAGGAGCCAGATCAGGATGGTGGGAGAAAACAGTAGAGAGCAGATGATTTGCTCAGTATCGTGGGCTAAGTCTATGTACTTTATTATTCAAAAGATATTTACTGAGAACTTACACAGACCTTTTGGAGACTCCATAGCTGACCTTCTTTTCTGATTATTCCCCAGAACATGAGCTCGGCTGGTGAAAGTCTAGCTTCAGGCAGTCACATAAATATATACTTAGAATGCACTGTGTCCTGAGCAATAATCAGAGTAAGCATAAGATTCAGAAGCAGTGTATTAAAGAAATGAGAGATTCTATTTGTGGAGGCTGAGAAAAGCAGGGGAGATCAGTGTTGCCCAGGGTTTTAAAGGATAAATAGAAGCTCGTCAAATAGATAAGGTGGAAGAAAATTCTAGAAAGTGGGAACAGACTGTAAAAATGAATATGATTGTGACCACATGGAATTTTAAGAAATATCTATTATCTATTACCAGATCTATATACATTCCTGCATCTGCATTCATTTTATTTTATTTTTAATCTCCTTTTTTGATGTAAAGAAGACCTTTTATATAGATATTTGGAGTTATGAAGCATTTTTTTTGTAAAGATGAAAGAATTGCCCAGGGAACATTAAATTATGTATATAACTTTAAATGACTCCAGTATTTTCCTGTCCTTTAATCTTTGTATTTTTTATTTTTGTTTTTAAAATTTTTTATTTGCATAGTTTATTGGGGAACAGGTGGTATTTGCTTGCATCAGTAAGCTCTTTTGGGGTGATTTGTGAGATTTTGGTGCACCCATCACCTGAGCAGTATATGCTGAACACAATTAGTAGTCTATTATCCCTCACCTCCTTCCCACTTTTCCCCCCTAGTCTCCATAGTCCATTGTGTCATTCTTATGCCTTTGCATCCACATAGCTTAGCTCCCACTTATGGTGAGAATATACGATGTTTGGTTTTCTATTCCTGAGTGACTTCACTTAGAATAATTGTCTCCAATCTCATCCAGGTCGCTGCAAATGCCATTAATTCATTCCTTTTTATGGCTGAGTAGTATTCCATCATGTATATATAACCACAGTTTATCCACTCAATTGATGGGCATTTGGGTTGGTTCCATGTTTGTGCAATTGCCAATTGTGCTGCTATAAACATGCGAATTTGCTGCTATAAACATGCTATAAAAGAACATTGATTCGTTTTTGTATAATGACTTATTTTCCTCTGAGTAGATACCCACTATTGGGATTTCTGGATCAAATAGTAGTTCTACTTTTAGTTCTTTAAGGAATGCTCGCAATGTTTTCCATAGTGGTTGTACTAGTTTACATTCCCACCAGCAGTGTGAAAGTGTTTCCTGTTCACCACAGCCATGCCAACATCCATTAATTTTTGATTTTTTGATTATGGCCATTCTTGCAGGAGTAAGGTGGTATTACACTATGGTTTTGATTTGCATTTCCCTAATCATTAGTGTTGAGCATTTTTTCATGTTTGGCGGTCATTTGTATATCTTCTTTTGAGAATTGTCTACTTATGTCCTTAGCCTACTTTTTGATGGAATTGTTTTTCCTTGCTGATTTGTTTGAGTTCCTTGTAGATTCTGGATATTAGTCCTTTGTCAGATGTATAGATTGTGAAGAATTTCTGCCACTCTGTAGGCTGTGTGTCTGCTGACTGTTTTTTGCCATGCAAAAGCTCTTTAGTTTATTAAGTCCCAGCTATTTATCTTTGTTTTTGTTGCATTTGCTTTTGGGTTCTGGGTCATGAAATCCTTGCCTAAGCTGATGACTAGAAGAGTTTTTCCAATGTTATCTTCTAGAATGTTTATAGTTTCAGGTCTTAGATTTAAGTGTTTGGTCCATCTTGAGTTGATTTTTGTATAAAGTGAGAGATGAGGATTCAGTTTCATTCTCCTACATGTGGCTTGCCAATTGTCCCAACACTATTCGTTGAATAGGTTGTTTTTTCCCCACTTTATGTCTTGGCTTTCTTTGTCAAAGATCAGTTGGCTATATTTGGCTTCATTTCTGGGTTCTCTATTCTGTTCCATCAGTCTATGTGCCTATTTTATTCCAGGACCATGCTGTTTTGGTGACTATGGCGCTATAGTATAGTTTCAAATCAGGTATTGTGATGCCTCCAGATTTATTCTTTTTGCTTAGTCTTGCTTTGGCTATGCAGTCTCTTTTTTGGTTCCATATGAATTTTAGGATTTTTTTTTCTAATTCTGTGAAGAATGATGGTGGTATTTTGATGGGAATTGCATTGAATTTGTAGATTGCTTTGGACAGTATGGTCATTCTGACAATATTAATTCTACCATCCAAGAGCATGAGATGTATTTCTATTTGTTTGTGTAATCTATGATTTCTTTCAGCAGTGTTTTGTAGTTTTCCTAGTAGAGGTCTTTCACTTCTTTGGTTAGGTCTATTCCTAATTAGGTATGTATGTATATATGTATGTATGTATTGCAGCTATTGTAAAAGTGGTTGAATTCTTGATTTGATTTTCAGCTTGGTTGCCATTGCCAGAAGAGGTACTGATTTATGTACATTAATTTTGTATCCAGAAATTTTTCTGAATTCTTTTATCAGTTCTAGGAGCTTTCTGAAAGAGTCTTTAGGGTTTTCTAGGTAAACAATCATATCATCCGCAAACAGCAACAGTTTGACTTTCTCTTTACAGATTTGGATGCCCTTTATTTCTTTCTCTTGTCTGAATGCTCTGGCTAGGACTTTCAGTACTATGTAGATATGAAATACCATTCCATTCAGTACACATGCAGAATACAACTGGTGAGAGTGGGCATCTTTGTCTTGTTTCAGTTCTCAGAGGAACTGCTTTCAACATTTTCCCATTCAATATTATGTTGGCTGTGAGTCTGTCATAGATGGCTTTTGTTGCAGTGAGGTATACCCCATGTATCACAATTTTGCTGAGAATTTTAATTATTGACAAATGCTGGATTTTGTCAAATGCTTTTTCTGCATCTATTAAGATGATCATGTGATTTTTGCCTTTAATTCTGCTTATGTGGTGTATCATATTTATTGACTTGCGTGTGTTAAACCATCCCTGCATCCCTGGTATGAAACTCACTTGATCATGGTATATGATCTTTTTGATATGTTGTTGGATTTGGTCAGCTAATACTTTATTAAGGATTTCTGCATCTATGTTCACCAGGGATATTGGTTTGTAGTTTTCTTTTTTGGTTATGTCCTTTCCTAATTTTGGTATTAGGGTGATACTGGCTTCATAGAACAATTTAGGGAGGATTTCCTCCTTCTCTATCTTGTGGAATAGTGTCAATAAGATTGGTAACAATTCTTCTTTGAATGTCTGATAGAATTCTACGGTGAATTCCTCTGGTCCTGAAGTTTTTTTGTTGGTAATTTATTAGTTACCATTTCAATCTTGCTGCTTGTTATTAATCTGCTTGGGGTATCTAATTCTTCATGACTTAAGCTAGGAGGGCTATGTCTTCCCAGGAATTTATCGATTTTCTCTAGGTTTTCTAATTTAGGCACGTAGAGGTGTTCATAGTAGCTTTGAATGATCTTTTGTATTTCTCTGGTATCAGTTGTAATATCTCCCATTTTGTTTCTAATTGGGCTTATTTGGATTTTCTCTCTGCTTTTCTTGGTTAATTTTGCTAATGGTCTATCCATTTTATTTATATTTTCAAAGAACCAGCTTTCTGTTTCATTTAACTTTTGTATTTTTTTGGTTTCAATTTAACTTAGTTCTGCTCTGATCTTGGTTATTTCCTTTGGTCTTTTCTTGGTTATTTTCCTTCTTCTGGTTTTTGGGTTTGGCTTGTTCTTGTTTCTCTAGAACACCTTTAGGTATGACCTTAGATTGTCTGTTTGAGCTCTTTCAGACTTTTTCATGTAGGCATTTGGGGCTGTGAACTTTCCTCTTAGCACTGCCTTTGCTGTATCCCAGAGGTTTGATAGGTTCTGTCACTATTGTCATTTGATTTGAAGAATTTTTTTATTTCCATCTTGATTTCATTGTTGATCCATTGATCATTCAGCAGCAGGTTAATTTCCACGTATGTACATGATTTTGAAGGTTCCTTTTGAAGTTGATTTCCAGTTTTATTCCACTCTTGTCTGAGAGAGCACTTGATATAATCCAAATTTTCTTAAATTTATTGAGGCCCATTTTATGGCCTATTATGTGGTCTATCTTGGAGAAATTTCCATGTGCTGATGAATAGAATGCATATTCTGCAGTTATTGGGTAGAATGTTCTGTACATATCTGTTAAGTCCATTTGTTCTATGGTATAGTTTAAATCTATTGTTTCTTTGTTGACTTTCTGTCTTGATGACCTGTCTAGTGCTCTCAGTAGAGTATTGAAGTCCTCCACTGTCACTGTGTTGCTGTCTATCTCATTTCTTAGGTCTAGTAGAAATTGTTTTATAAATCTGGGGACTCCAACATTAGGTGCATATACATTTAGCATTGTGATATTTTCCTGTTGGACAAGGACTTTTATCATTATATAATGTCTGTCTTTGTCTTTTTTAAATGCTGTTGCTTTAAGATTTATTTTGTCTGATATAAGAACAGCTACTCCTGCTCGCTTTTGGTGTCCATTTGCATGGAATGTCTTTTTCCACCCCTTTACCTTAAGTTCATGTGAGTCCTTATGTGCTATACAGGTCTTGAGGCAGCAGATAGTTGGTTGGTGAATTCTTCTCCATTCTCCAATTCTGTATCTTTCAAGTGGAGCATTTAGGCCATTTACATTCAACATTAGTATTGAGATATGAAGTACCATTCCATTCATCGTGCTATGTGTTACCTGTTTACCTTGATTTTTTAAATTGTATTTTTGTTTTATAGGTCCTGAGAGATTTATGCTTTAAAGAGGTTCTGTTTTGATGTGTTTTCAGGATTTATTTCAAGATTTAGAGTTCCTTCTAGCAGTTCTTATAGTGCTGGCTTGGTAGTGGTGAATTCTCTCAGTATTTATTTGTGTGAAAAGACTGTAACCTTTTCTTCATTTATGAAGCTTAGTTTTACTGGATACAAAATTCTTGGCTGATAATTTTTTTATTTAAGGAGGCTGAAGATAGGGCCCTATTCCTTTCTAGACTGTAGGGTTTCTGCTGAGAAATCTCCTGTTAATCTGATAGGTATTCCTTTATAGGTTACCTGGTGCTTTTACCTCACAGCTCTTAAGATTCTTTCCTTTATCTTAACTTTAGGTAACCTGATGACAGTGTGCCTAGGCAGTGATCTTTTTCGTGATGAATTCCTCAGGTGTTCTTTGAGCTTCTTGTATTTGGATGTCTAGGTCTCTAGCAAGGCCAGTAAAATTTTCCTTGATTATTCCACAAAATATGTTTTCCAAACTTTTAGATTTCTCTTCTTTCTCAGAAATGCTGATTATTCTTAGATTTGTTCATGTAATATAACCCCAGACTTCTTGGCAGCTTTGTTCATATTTTCATGTTCTTTTTTCTTTGTCTTTGTTGAATTGGGCTAATTCAAAAACTTTGTCTTCACCCTCTGAAGTTCTGTCTTCTGCTGGTTTGATTCTATTGCTGAGACTTTTCAGAGTATTTTGCATTTCTGTAAGTACATCCATTGTTTCCTGAAGTTTTTATTGTTTTTTATTTTGCTATTTATTTCATTGAAAATTTCTCCCCTCATTTCTTGACTTCCTTAAATTGGGCTTTACCTCTCTCTGGTGCCTCCCTGATTAGCTTATTAACTAACTTTCTGAATTCTTTTTGAGGTATGTCAGGGATTTCTTCTTGGCATGAATTCATTGCTAGTGAGCTAGTGTGATTTTTTGAGGTTGTTAAAGAACTCTGTTTTGTCATATTATCAGGGTTGGTTTTCTAGTTCCTTCTCATTTGGGGCGCTATCAGAGGGAAGGTCTAGGGCTCAAGGCTATTGTTCAAATTCTTTTGTCCTACAGGGTGTTCCCTTGATGTAGTACTCTCCCACTTTTCCTATGGATGTGGTTTCCTGAGAACTGAGCTGTAGTGATCACTAACTCTCTTCTGGATCTAGCCACCCAGCAAGTCTACCAGGCTCCAGGCTGGTACTGGCAGTTGTCTGCACAGAGTCCTGTGATGTGAACTGTCTGTGGGTCTCTCAGTGGTGGATACCAGCACCTGCTCCAGTGGAAGTGGCAGGGGGGTGAAACAGACTCTGTGAGGGTCCTTAGTTTTGGTTTCTTAATGCACTATTTTTGTGCTGGTTGGCCTCCTGCTGGGAGATAGTGCTTTTAAGAGAGCATCAGCTGTGGTACTATGGGGAAGAACAGGTGGTGGGCAAGGCCCTAGAACTCCTAAGAGTATGTGTGCCCTTTGTCTTCAGCTACCAGGGTGGGTAGGGAAGGACCATTAGGTGGGGGCAGGGCTAGGCCTGTCTTAGCTCAGTCTCTCCTTGGGTGGGTCTTGCTGTGGCTGCTGTGGGGATGTGGGTGTAGTTCCCAGGTCAATGGAGTTCTGTTCCTAGGAGGATTATGGCTGCCTCTACTGTGTCATGCAGGTCGTCAGGTAAGTGGGGGAAAGCTGCAGTCACAGGACTTACTCAGCTCCCATGCAACTCAAAGGGCTGGCCTCTTCCCACGGTGCCCACCCCCAATAGCACCGAGTCTGTTTCCAGGCAGTGGGCAAGCAGGGCTGAGAACTTGCCCCAGGCTACCCACTTCCCAGCTGTGAAAGCAAGTAGGGCATTCGTGCTTCCCCTTCCTCTGGAGTCTGCACACCAGATTCACACCCTCTCCTGAGTTCTGGTCATGAGACTTCTTGATCAGTTCAAATTATTACAAAGTTCAGTTGGAGGTTTCCTTCTCTCTCACTGGCCTTTTCCCAATGCCTCTGCCAGCCCTCCCCAAGGACCCCCGTAAGGCAAGGCAGAAATAGCTTCCTAGGTGACCCAGCAAGTCCACAGGGCTTTTCTCACTGCTTCCTCTACTCCTGTATTTCACTCGGCTCTCTAAGTTCACTTAGCTCCAGGTAAGGTCAGAATCTTCTCCCGTGTTCTAGACCTTCAGGTTCCTGACTGAGGGTGTTTGTTTGGGGGTGGAAGATCCGTCCTTTCTCACCTCCACAGTTTGGGCACTCACAGTATTTGGGGGTGTTTCTTGGAGCCTGCAGGAGAAACCCACTTCCTTCAGAGGGTCTGTGCGTTCTCTTGGCTTTCCTGATTTATTCTTGAAGTTGTTCTGGAGCTAAAGTTCACAATGCAAGCCTCCACACACTACGCTGTCCATTTGAGTGGGAGCTGCAATCTCTTAATCTCCTTTTAAGGTGGAGCAAGTATGTCTTAAGGAAACTGATATATTTCAGGTATTGAGGTTTTCATCATTAACATAGTATTTCTATTCACTTATTTGGATCTTCTTTATTGCCTTTTAATAAATTTTTGTGGGATTTTTTTCCCACAAAAATCTTACACATGAACCTTCTGTTTTTTATTGTTGTTGTTGTTGCCATAATAGATATTAACTTTTAAAAATTATTATTTCTATTTGGATTGAGTAGACAAATACAATAGACTTTTGTATATCATTCTTATACCCAGCAAATTTGCTAAATTTTCTTATTCTGGTAATTAGCATATTACTCTCAATTTTACATGTAGACATTATGTCATCTGCAAATAATGACCAATTTGTTTCTTCTTTTAAAATTCTTATGCTTTTTATTTATTTTTCTTGTATTGTTTCACTGATTATGACCTCTAACATAATAGTGAACTAATGCAGCATTAGCAGGCATCTTTGTCTTATTCATTATTTTAAAGGCTCCCCATTTGATATGGTTTGGATCTGTATCCCTACCGAATCTCATGTTGAATTATAATCCCCAGTGTTGGAGGTGGGGCCTGGTGGGAGGTGATTGGATCATAGGGATGGATTTCTCATGAATGATTTGACACTCTCCCCCTTAGTACTGTTCTCACAATAGTCAGTGAGTTCTCATGAGATCTGGGTTTTTTTTTTTTTAAATATATATATATATATATATATTTTTTTTTGAGTTGGAGTCTTTCACTGTCACCCATGCTAGAGTACAGTGGCATGATCTCGGCTCACTGCAAGCTCCACCTCCCAGGTTCACACCATTCTTCTGCCTCAGCCTCCCAAGTAGCTGGGATTACAGGTGCCTGCCACCACGCCTGGCTAATTTTTTTGTATTTTTAGTAGAGATGGGGTTTCACCATATTAACCAGGATGGTCTTGATCCCCTGACCTCATGATCCACCTGCCTAGGCCTCCCAAAGTGCTGGGATTACAGGTGTGAGCACTGCGCTCAGTGAGATCTGGTTGTTTAAAAGTGTGTAGCATGTTCCCCCTACTTGCTCTTTCTCCCACCAGGTGAGATGCCTTGCTCTCCCTTTGCCTTTCACCACTATTTTAAGTTTCCTGAGGCCTCCCCAAAAACTGAGCAGATGCCAGCATCATGCTTCCTGTATAGCCTGCAGAACGTTGAGTCAAGTAAACCTCTTTTTTAAATTAATTACCCAGTCTCAGGTATTTCTGTGTAGCAGTGTGAGAATGGTCTAATACACCATTCATTTTCTCTCACCTCCACATCTTACTCCCCTGAAACTACTCTTGCAGACCAGATGTGGTGGCTCACACCTGTAATCACAGCACTTTGGGAGCCCAAGGAGAGTGGATCACGAGGTCAGGAGGTTGAGACCAGTCTGGCCAACATGGTGAAACCTCGTCTCTACTAGAAATACAAAAAATTAGCTGGACGTGGTGGCAGGCACCTGTAATCCCAGTTACTCAAGAGGCTGAGGCAGGAGAACCACTTGGACCCTGGAGGTGGAGGTTACAGTGAGCTGAGACTGTGCCATAGCACTCCAGCCTGGGCAACAGAGCAAGACTCCATCTCAAAAAGAAAAAAATAAAAACAAGAAAGAAAGAACTACTCTGTGGAGGTTGTCAATGACCTCTAGGTTGCTAAGTTCAACAGACACTTGAAAATGATAGTTTTGTTTGATCTCAGTTGCATTTGACATCATTGATCACCTCTATTCTTAAACATTCTCTTTTTGGCTTTCAGTACCAAACTCAGCTTCTATAGTCTCTGACTGCTTCTTCCCAGATTTTATTTGCTTAACATTTATCTGTCCCCTAAATGTTGAAGCTCCCTAGGGCTCCATCCTGGGTTTCTTCTTTTATACTACACCATTCTTAATTGAGATTATCCATTCCATGTCTCTATATGACATCAGTTTGATCATACACACACATATGCGTGTGCACACACACATACATACACATCTGCCAACTTCACATTTTGTTTACATATTTCATAGACATCTAAACTTAACATGGTCAAAATTTCTTCCTAAAATGGAATTCTTCTATTATCTTCCCATCTCAGTAAATGGAACCTTCAACCACTTAGTTACTTGTAAATCTGGGTATCATCTTATCTCCTTCCTCTCTTTCATCCCCCACATCCAATCTATTACCAAGTATTATTTATTAAAACATCAAGATGTATCTCATATGCACCTTCTTCTTCATGTCTGTTTAGTTTAAACCACCATTCTTTCTTGCCTACCCTACAGCCATAGCCTTCTAACCAGTGTCCTTTAACTTTTTATTTTCTCAAAATCCCTTTAACAAACCAGTTTAAAGGGATTGTTTAGGATTATAAACAAGATTATGTTGTTACTCGGTATAAGACTCTTCACTGATCTCTCACTGCCCTAGGAGTAAAATCCCAGACCTTAGCATGGCCTATGAGGACCTTCCTGCTATGACTTCTTCCTTCTCTGCCAGCTTTACCTGTGCCGCTCATCTCCTCACTCACTGTCCTCTAGTCACTTGGGCCTTCTTATAGTCCTCTGAGAGGTCCAGTTTTTCCTGACTAAAATCTTTGCACTTATAAACTGCAAGAGGGCAGGGACTGTATCTTCCTGTGCTCAGTTATATACCCATGTTCAAGCATGTGTAAGTGCTCAATAAATACATGCTACATAAATGAATGATGTTTTTTAAGTTTAGAATGTTCTTCCCCCACCTGGCTAAATCCTGTTTTTCTTTTAGGTCTCATGTTATTTAAAATGTCACGTCCTCAAAAAAGTCGTTTGCCTCCTCTCACCTCATCCTACCCTTCCTTCTTTAGGGAGCCACCATTCCCAGCTATGAGGATAGGAACTGATTTGGGGTGGGCCAACTTCAAGTATCCTATTCCTATGATTCATCTAATTTTTCTCTGATTTTCCTACCAGAAGATGAAAAGGAAGACGCTTTTGTTCTTGGACCAGAGAGCCATTCAGCTATGAAACATGTTCTCTGATGTGTGGAGAACATTTGCCTGGAGTAGGAGAGAATGAGGCCAACTCAGAGAGTCATGGAGGGGAGAAACAGGCAGAGAGAGAGAGTTCTGACAGTGTGCCTGCCTCTGAATCTTACCACCCATTTTCTCTCTCTCTTTTTTTTTTAATTTGAGACAGTCTGTCGCCTAGGCTGGAGTGCAGTGGTGCAATCTCTACTCACTGCAACCTCCGCCTTCCGGGTTCAAGCAATTTTCCTACCTCAGCCTCCCAAGTAGCTGGGATTACAGTAGTGCACCACCATACCTGGCTAATTTTTCTGTTTTTAGTGGAGACGAGATTTCACCACGTTGGCCAGACTGGTCTAGGCTCCTGACCTCAAGCTATCCACCCACCTTGACCTCCCAAAGTGTTGGGATTACAAGCGTGAGTCACTGCACCCGGCCTTATTATCCACTCTTGCGGCCTTGTCAAAGCTGAGATTGCCACCTCTTCCTTGCTTCTATGAACCACAGCAATATCTTTTCAATACGTTCTTTCTTTTTGCTTAAGCTTGTTCAGATTGAGTTTCTGTTATTTGTAATTGAAAGATTTCCCAACTAATATGCATTCCTTGACCTCCCAATATAAATCAGGTCCTCTTGTCATAGTTCTTAAAATGCTCTATGCTTTTCCTTCATAACACTTATCAGAACTTATGTTTGTGTATTTATTCATTTAGCACCTATCTTCTCATGGAGGGTAGACACCATGTGTATTTTGTTCACTACTCTTTATCTGGCTCACAGTGTTGCGCTTTACCCATGGCAAACACTCGATATATATTTGCTGAATTGATGAGTAAATAAATGACTCTGAGGGGGCAAAAAAGGGAGGAGGCTTAGGATGACTTCACATGTTTCTGGTTTTGCCAAGAAAAGCGGGGATGATATCATTGACCTGTATTGGGAACATATGCGGAGAAGCCAATGTTGGAGATAAAGCACATGAGTTAAGTTTTAGAGGTGAGTTTAGGGTGCTCATGTCATATAGAGTGTAGCTTTCCAGCAAATAGGGGGTCCATCTGTATCCAGCTTAGAAGAGAGGACTAGGATGGAGATCTGATTTGGGAGGCCTTAGATAATAGGAAGTGTTGGAAACCTTAGGGGCTTATGAGATCCTCCAGGGAGCATTAAATACGGGAAAGAACTGATGACTGAGGAGAGGGACCTGAGGGAAAAAAAAAAAAAACCCAGGCTGGTCTAGATGAAGAGCTGTCCAGTGGTCCTCAGAGTCTGCTTAATTCCTGTCTTCCAGTTGGGCCTGAAGAGCCACTGGCCAAAAAGGGTAGTCCTGATTTTGGAGGAGTCTGGAAGAAGTCAGTGTGAGGCTCAATCTAGCATCCTTGACTTTTGGGCAGACAAGTGCCCTCTTGGCCAGGGCAGAGGTTCCCACCTAGACACAGCCTCTGTCTATATTCTCAGAATCATGCATCCTCCACTTGGGGACTGTCTTAGGGTATCTAATATGTCAGGAACTTTAAAAACTTTTTCATATATGATCTCATTCTTTAACGTGGGTAAAAACTATTATGCCCATTTTACAGAAGAAGGATCAGAGACTTGGGAAGGTAAAAAACTTGCCCTGGATCCAACATCTGGGATGGGTCCTGGTTGGGACTCCAGCGCTGTGATCATTCCATTATAGGCTTTCTCTTTATCACAGGTTTGTGCCTTGTGGAGGGAGAATGGGTCCATCCCATGGGAGCTGTAAGAATAAAAGGCCCCAGAGGGCAAAGTCAGCAGCCTGAACACTAAACCATTGCTAAGTCTTGCCAAGCCCACTTCAAGGAGTGAAGTCTAGGTCTGCAAACCCACCTCATGCTGGATTCTCTCCTTAGCTGCTGCCAGCCAGAGCTACCATCATCTAGCTTGTTCAGGCTGGGGTCCTAATGAGGCCTACCTTCTCTGTGGCTTTCCAGGCTCCTTTTGTTTCCTGGATGAGCTGCTCCTCCATGGGTCTCCTTAGTTTCCCCTGGAAGATCATAGAAAACAGAGATCTAATACTCTGTACTGAACAGCACTTGGGTCCTAATTCTGGGAGTAGAATAATTCATTAGGAGAAGCAGTTTCTGGGAATTTAAAAGCAATAGAAAAAGAAAAAATCCTGTTAAAAGAAAAAAAAAAATTTTTGGAAAAATGAGCATGCCTTCAAGTACTTTTTGGATGCCATTGTTGATCTCAAGCCATTGTATTAGTTTAGAGCCACAGAACACATTATAACTCTGTTTGCTCCAAAAAGTTATCACATTTGGCATATTTGGAGACAAGCATGCCTGGGGAAGAAAAGGATAAAATACAGGAGAGAAAAGGGGATTCCTATATTTCCCCTTGAGTTTTCTAAGAAAACAGAAATTATTCTCAGAAAAAAAATCTTTCCAACTCCCAGATTCTTCCAATTCTTATTGTGACCAGAAAAGTATACTCACAAAAGCCACCACTCCTAGTCAATAGCTACCATATATTTCCACACTGGAGGGAATACTATATTATCCACATATGCCTCCACCCCAAGGCCAGGGCCCACCAGGCTGAGTGGGACCCCATTGTCTTGAGAAGCCACACCCAAACCAGTGCCCCTTCCAGAAGAGAAGAGGGTGTGAGTTCTGGGCAGGAGCCACAACCTAAGTTTCTAGCTAAGATACACAAACAGATAAGTGCCTAGGGGAAAATTCTTATTCCCATTTTATAGATTCACAATTCAACAAACATTTCTTGGGTTTCTTCTTTGCTAGGAGTAAAGCTAAGGAATGGAGTCACAAAAGTGAATATGCCACAGTGTTTTTCCTGAAGGATCTCAGAGAAACAAATAAGCAAGCAATCAGTTCTGGCACAGTGTGGTGAGTGCAATGATTGAGATATGTGCAGGAGGCTTCATGTGCGAGTGAACCTGGCTGGGGGTGGGGACAGAGACAGGGAAGAATTCCTGGAGAAAGGTCTGCCTGAGTTGTGTCCTGTTGGACCAGAAGGAATTAGTCAAGCACAGTGGGGAGGAAAACATTCCAGGTATAGGGAACAGCACGTGATAAAAGAAACATGTATGAGGAAGAGCATTTGGTACTTTTCTGGAACTATAAATAGATTAGTATGCCTCATACCATCAGAGTGAAGAAGGGAAGAGTAGAGATGAGGCTAGAGAGGAAGGCAGCCAACTTACGATGAAGGGATTAGATTGTTGGAGTCAACAAATGTTTTCGGTAAAGGAGCAAATAACACATATTTTAGGTTTCTTGAGTCATATCCTCTCTGTCGCAACTACCCAACTCTGCTACTATAGCACGAAAGTAACCATAGCCAGTATGTAAATCAGTGAGCATGTCTACATTCCAATACAACTTTATTTACAAAAACAGGTGTAGAGGTGGATTGGCCTGTGGGCTGTAGTCTGCAGACTCCTGCTGTAAATCACAATTATCCAGAAACAGGCTGACCAACTCATTCCATTTGGCCCAGGACTTCTTCAATTTTAGCACTGAAAGCCCCAAGTCCTGCAAAACACCTCAGTCCCAGGTAAACTGGGACAGTTGGTTGCCTAGGAAGGTTGTTAAAAATACGAATTCCTGAGCGGACTCCTGGCTCAATTAATCAAAATCCACTGGAGTTGGAAGAGCTACAGGTGATGGGGCGCCATCTATGGGCAAGAGAGTGATAAAATCAGATTTGTACCTCAAGTGGTTTGCTCTCAAGGCGAGAACACATTCCCCAATACCCCTACTCTTGATGGCAGGAGAAAATGGTCAATGTGGCTCTTTAAGAGGATAGAGTCAGCTGGCTAGCAGCAGCGGGGCTGAGACTGGGCATTAACTGGTTTGTGCAAATGGTTTTTCTCTAAGTAATCACTGCCCACTAAGGATAAAGGACAGTCCACAGAATCCAACGGTCAGGGCCCTTGGATAGACCATAGGAGGGGAGAAACCCGAAGAGCCTCTCCCTGTGTCCCCCTAGAGACCAGGGCTCATCATGCCAGTGGGAGCCTCACTGTTTGTCTAGAGCAGCTGCACCGAAACCAGTGCCCCTTCCAGAAGTGAAGAGGGGAATGAATCCTGGACGAGAGTTGCAAGCAACATTTCCAGCTAAGGCACATGGACAGATAAAGGAAAATAAACAGAGGGAAAGATAAACTTTTGGCCCTAGATGTCCATTTTTGGAAGGTTTTCATGGTCAACTCTTATCAGCAATAGCTCTAAAAAGCCAGGTCTGAAATTTTCCTTTCTGAAGCAACAGGTGTTTGACTTCTGTTCAGAAATGGCAACTGTTTGGCTTGGGCAAACAAAGAGTTTGCACTAAAAGGACTAATAGTACTCTCTTTACTTTCCTTAATCAGCCCCTTTTGAATTTAACTTCACAGCCATGGGGGAATTTTCCACTTTAATTACAAATAGTGCTTCCTATCTTCTGGACTGCTCATTTCTAAAACAGGTGGCTCTTATTTTAAGAACGTCGATATATGAAAGCCTATGCTCACATTGCAGATAATATGAATTACATACAAATTCTTAACATCTGAAATAGGTTCTCTCTTATACATTGCAGAGCTTGTTTGTGGACCATTAAGCCTATTAACAATTTGGCCAGCATTCTCTAGCTATTGCCAAATGAAGAACAATCAGAGATGAAGATAAAATATATTTTAAGTCAATGGAAAAACAAGGAGCTTTTTTGTGATACTAGGCAGCAGAGCTTGGTGGTTAAATGAAATGGCTCTTGAGTCAAACTGCCTCAGCTGGAATCCTTGATTTACTTCTCACTTGATGTGTGACTTTGGGCACGTTAATTCATCCTCCAATCTTAATTTTCCTCATCTGTGAAATAGGAATACTAATAATATTTCCCTATTGGGTTGTCAAGCAGATTAAATAAGGTAATATATGTAAAGTATGTAGCACAGAAAGCACATAATAAATGTTAGCTGTTAATATTACTCATATTAGGCAAATCATTTTAACTGTATGGGCTATGTTTCCTCATTAATGAAGTGACAGAGTTGACCTCTAAAACCTCTCTGTTAGTTACCAATTCTCCACTGCATGTAGTAAAATCAAAAAGAAGGTAGAGAAGAGCTATGTAGATACAGAAATATCACTCCCCAGGACAGCCCTATGAAAAGTGGCCTGGGGCAGGGGGTGGGGGTGGGGGGGCACCAACTGACACAGGGATAGAATATTTATTTGGTAATAAAGTGAGGCAAAAACAGAAGAGATGTTGTAGGGCTAGTCTATATGCTGCCTAGACAGAAGGAGGTCATAGATGATATTTTCCTGGTCTATACATGAAGCTAGCTCCGAAGCGAAGGCATTGGACATGATTGGGAAGTATGTGTTCTAAATTCTTTGCTGGGCATTTCATTCTGCTAAAAGGAGAGCATTTGATAAGTTTTCAACCTACTTCACTGGCATTTTTATTGTGTAGTATGTGAATGCATTAACAAAGTTGATAATACACTGGACTTCATTTTCACCGTCAAAGAGGAACAAGTTGGTGATGTAAAAATGGGAGGAGCATTGGGAGAAAATGACTATGTCATCTCCCAATTTATAAGCACAAGAGACAGAAATGATGTGCCTATCAGACAGTACTCTGAATAGTGGTGATTTTCAAAATGAAACTTTACAATCACAAATTATACCCATAAAGGAGAAAAAAGAAATAACTTTTTGGTGATACTAGTTTACTCCAGGTATTATTGTGCACTTACAACCTTCCAAGTTCTATGCTACAGGGGAAACACATTTCTTTTAAAAGGCCCTTGTCCTAAATAAGAGCTTACAGTGTATAATTTATGGGGATGACCATCAGGTATCCAATCTCAGTATAGTTTTATTACTGCTAAGAGAGAAGTGTGCACAGGCTGCCAATGAAACCTATGAGAGGCACCTAGTCAGATTAGGAAGAGTCACAGAAAGCTCCCCAGTGGAGGTGAGAGCTGAGTTGAGTTTTAAAGACTGCATAGAAATTACAAGGTAAGAAGGAGATTCCATTCCCAATAAATAGAATATCTAAAAGACATCATAGTGGAACCTTGAAACAAATTAACATTACTGTAAGACTGAGTTCAAATTAAGGAATAAAGGAAGATGAGCCTGGAGAGGTAGAGAGAGGGCCAGGTGATGGTGGGCCTTGTATAAAGAGAGCTTTGTCTGTAATCCCAGCACTTTGGGAGGCCAAGGTGAGTGGATCACGAGGTCAGGAGATCAAGACCATCCTGGCTAACACAGTGAAACCCTGTCTTTACAAAAAATGCAAAAAAATTAGCCAGGCGTGGTGGCGGGCACCTGTAGTCCCAGCCACTCGGGAGACTGAGGCAGTAGAATGGCATGAACCTGGGAGGCAGAGCTTGCAGTGAGCTGAGATGGTGTCATTGCACTCCAGCCCGGGCGACAGAGCAAGACTCCATCTCAAAAAAAAAAAAAAAAAAAAAAAAAAAAAAAAAAAAAAAGGAAGCTTTGTATAAAGGTCTTGCTACTAATGAGCTTGGATGTTATCCTGTACGCAGTGAACACCATGGAAAAGTTTAAACTGATGGAGTGCCATGGTCTGATTTATATCTTAGATCTGTGGCATCGTATGGGATGAATTTTATAGGGTCAAAACTGAAAGCAGAGAGACCAGTGCTGAAGGTGTGGCAGAAGTCTAAAAGAGGCCAGGCATAAATTAGGAAGTGGCAAGAGGATGAAGAAGAGGGATGGGTTGGGGTGATTTTAGGAGGTAGAATTGACATGATTTTGTTATGAATTGGATACAAGAGATAAGCAAAAAGGCCTGATGCTACTGCTGATGATAACACAAAAGATAATATTAATGACTGAAAGACATGGATGAGATGGCCCAGGGAGAGTGCTGGGATAAAATGAAAAGAAGATGGAGGGCTGGCTGGAGCTCAAACCAAGAAGAAAGTTGACAAGAAGCAGCCAAAGAAGGAGGAAAGAAACCAGCAGAGAGTTGGCATGAAAAATTAAGAAATGCAAGAGTTGTAAGTAAAAAGCCATCAGTGTTCAAGTATTGAACTTTGCAATACCAGGGCAGTTTCAATCCAGTCAAGAGCAGGTCAATGGAGTGGTGAGAACACAAGCCAGATTGCAGGGAGCTGAAGGGGAGCGGGAGAAGAGGAAGTGGAGACAGAACATGGTCTGGTCTCTCAAGACTCTTGGCTGTGAAGAAAGGACAGGTTTATAAAGAGGTTCCAATTGAGGGAGGAATTTTTTAAAGGACATTGAGAGACCTGAGCACATTTATGTGGAGAAGAGAAGAGCCATCAGAGGAGGAGGGGTTGAAGATAGAGGCCAACTGTAAGGGGGTCCACTCTGGCAATGGCCCATGCTGCCCCTCACAGGAATGAGCTCTCCATCACGAATGCTAGAGGAAGACTTCCTTGATCAGCCTAGCTCAATCCAGTAGCACCTTCTAACTCTAAGATTTTTCAACGTAACAGTGATTTATTGGAGCTTTCAGTATTTGCATTGCCTTACACTAACCCAGTGAAACACGCAGATAAATTGAAACCATAGCGCCGATGGAATCATCCAGTTCTGAAGCAAGAGCTGTTGACCACTTGGCCACCCCTAGGCCTCTCTGATGCAGAGATTACGACTACTGAACTCAGGAGTCCTTCAGAGGTGATGGTCAGGCCAGCCATCCCCTTAGTCACTTTCCCATGTCTCCTTTTGGGGGAAAGCCAGGAAAGGCCACTTCTTTCCAACTTCTAAAGCAATATTTGTCTTTGAACCCTATTATTATAATTCAATTCAACTTCATTAGCGAGTCAAACACTCTTTGAGTGCACTGTCCCCCTGGCTGCCTTGTGACAGGACACACAGCTCGTGCCTCCCAGAAACTCAGTCCTTCCCCAGGCATTTATCTCTTCTGGAAATGGAAGATAAATAGAAGAAGAACTGATACGACAACCAAGGTGGAGCTTAAAGAACATGTTTACAGAGCCCTCGGGTTCTAAGCGGGGCCTGCCCTAACCAACCAGGGGATGGAGGTAGGAGCAGTACAATCTCCAGGCTTTCCCACCCAGCTTCAAATCAAGTAGCTCTACTTTTATTCATTTTATATATTTGGGTTGTCATAAATTTTTGTTTGAACCAAGAAACCCTCAGCTAAGGGATGCTTAAAACCCCACCAAAGTAATATTTGCTGATCAAAATTAAGAAAAGCATAACTCAATACTGAGTTACCAAAAAAAGGAGCTCGAAAGTCATTGAATAAAGGGGTTAATTTGATCTTCTCAAGCTCTGTTCATGAACCTATTCATCTGGAAGACAAATACATAGCAGCAGGCCCTGTGCCAGTCCCATGTCGGGCACTGGGGAGACAGGCGTGAAGAAAACTTGGTGTCTGCTCTCCAGAACCTCGCAGGGAGACAGACAGGGGAATGATGGCTCTCTAGAGCGGTGTCCTGATCAAGGTGTGGATTAAAGACGGCGGGGAGACAGAGGTGACAAGGATTCACCCTGAGAAGCGGGGAGAGAGGCTTTGTCAGGGAGAGCTTCACCAGAGTCCTAAGGGACGCCTACGGTCAGCCGGAGAGGGAGGAGGAGGGGTGTACCCGATTCCCACGGCTGCAGAAGGGGGCGCGGAAAGGTAAATGCGTTTACTGGGCGAGGGAAGTCGCGGCTTACTCCTCAGGCCGAACCTGGGCATCTGTCTCAGAGGCTAAAGCGCTTCAGAGCCCTCGTGTCTGTCAGGGGCTGCCTCACCGTGTCTTTCTGAGTACTGCCACCTAGTGGCCACTCTCAATTCCCACATTTCCCTGGAGAGCCTGGAGTCATCTGTCTTCCCACTGATTTGAGGGTTGAGGAAACAGTGGGCACATACAGTGGAGAAGTGGCTTCTCCGGTAGCACACAGTTTGTGAGGCTGGGGCTAGAATAGAACCTAGCTCTTGTGATCCCAGGACTAGGTCTGGTATGGTCCAGTTTGCCACTGGCCACACTCTGGCTCTGGCAGGTTAAGGCTGAAGGTCAAGTCAATTGGTGACTACTCTGGAGTGCGCTTCAAATCCTCAACCCAGGCTTTAAAGGGGTAAGGACACTTTAAGAGAGAAGGAATGTGGGAATAAGTGGATGCGCTAGAGAGAAAAGAAGATATATATTGTTTTCCCCACCTCACTCTCACCGGTCCAGCCTTCAAACCTATCTCAGCAATGAGAAAATGGGGCTAATGATGTTCTGGAACTGGATAGAGACCATCATTTCAGGCATTAGGTAGCCACCATGTCGAGAAGAGAGGGGAGGGGGCTCTCAGCCATCTTTTTTTCTGAGGAATGGCTGGGGATGGGGGAGTCCCATGGCCACAGTCAAAGAATAATAGCAGGGTCCCAGGGACAGGGCTAGAAGTTTCTGAAACCACCTGTCGGTCGCTGACGGTAAAACAAACAAAAAACAAACCAAAAAAGGGACCATACCAGACCTAATCCTATTTGAATCATGTTTGAATATGATTCTCTGTTCAAGGTGACAATTTGCATGCAACATGTTTCAGACGCCCATCTGGGTGTTACAAAATCCACTGTGGTTTCAACCTGTCCTTTCAATCAACCATCCTGGTTGGATTATGAAGACTTTACATTAAAAATCATAGGGATAATAAGGATAATAGGATTGACACAGTAGAGAAAACAAAACGAGGAATTAGATAGTAAAGGAGGTGATAGACAAATCTATATATTGAACACCACAACTTTTGGCCAAGGAGGACTATAAAACTGAGCCTAATCTTTGGTCTTAGCATCCCATCAGCCTGAGAGAGAAAAGAATGCCCTGAATGAGCACTAGGCATCCTGTTCAGGTCCCATCAGGCAGTTATCTTCATCTTCATTTTGTAGAGGAGGAACCTAAACCTCATGGTGGTTATTTGGCTTTCCTGAGGTCATGCAGTTCTTACATGACAGAGGCACTCTGTGAAATGATAGATGCCTAACTTATTTCATTGGCAACCTGATCTGTTTACCTCCTGAACCCCAAGCTGTCTCTAATCCTACTTGCTTTTTTTTGTTGTTGTTGTTGTTTTTAAAGTATTCCCAGCATGAAGCCTTCTGTCACAAAGAAAAAAAGTTTCCTGGCTGGGTGTAGGGAGAGCTGGGATAGTTTGGTTCATGATGGGTGGGGGGCATGGCCAAGGTGAGCTTACATGGGAACTTCCCTTCTCTTCTCCCAAAAAAAAAAAAATCCCTGAGTTGTTTCTGAATGTCCCATGCTTGAGGCTGGGCAGTGTGGCTAGGGATCAAAGTGCTTGAGCCTTTCCTTGTATCCATCAAGCTGAATTCACAGAGGGAGAGAGAGAAGAAGGGAGGAGAGACTGGGGGCTGCTTCTGATTAGGCTGTCTTCTGCCAAAGTGAGATGTCCACTCTCTGTGGGCAATTAAATGGTTCTCACGAATCCACCATCTGGGCTCAGCAAAGTATGGTATAGCTGCTTTCTCTCTCCACCTGACCCCACCCCACCTCTGGCTCAGGAGCCAGGCCAATGAGATTCAGCAAATCTAGCCCTTCCCCCACCTCACTATCTCTCCCTTCCTGCAAGGGCTGCTGCAAACTGCTACAGAGGGCTACGCAGTTCTCCGGGGCTCCACCGTTCTCCGGGGCTCCACCTCTCAGCAGATAAAGCCAGCCCAGGGGCACGGAAAAGTTCTTGAAGAAAATTAAAAGTGCTATTCCAGTGAACACATAGATGATAAGAAAGTGGAACAGCCTTAATGCTGATGTAGAAAAAGTTTTAGTGTTCTGGATAGAAGATCAAACCAACCACAACATTTTCCTTAAGCCAAAGCTTAATCCAGAGCAAGAACCTAACTCTCTTCAATTCTGTGAAGGCTGAGAGAGGTAAGGAAGCTGCAGAAGAAAAGTCTGAAGCTAGCAGAGGTTGGTTAATGAGATTTAAGGAAAGAAGCCACCTCCATAACATAAAAGTGCAAGGCGAAGCAGTCAATGCTTATGTAGAAGCTACAGCAAGTGATCCAGAAGGTCTAGCTAGGATAATTAATGAAAGCAGCTATACCAAATAATAGATTTTCAATGTAGACAATACAGCCTTCCAACAGAATTGTAAGAAGATGCCATCTAGGATTTATATAACTAGAGAGGAGAAATCAATGCCTGGCTTCAAAGCTTTGAAGGACAGGCCAGCTCTCTTGTTAGGGCCTAATGCAGCTGGTGACTAAGTTGAAACCAATGCCCATTTGCCATTCTGAAAATCTGGTGATCATTGAGAATCATGCTAAATTTACCCTGCCTGTGCTGTATAAGTGGAACAACAAAGCCCAGATGATAGCACATCTGTTTATAGCATGGTTTATTTGATATTTTAAGCCCACTGTTGAGATCTACTACTCAGTAAAGAAGATTCACTTGTTATTGGTCTGTTCAGGTTTTTTAATTCTTCATGATTCAGTCTTGGTAGGTTGTATGTTTCCAGGAATTTATTCCTTTCTTTTGTGTTATCTAATTTGTTGATGTATAATTATTCATAGTAGTCTCTTATGATCTTTTGTATTACTTTAATGTTTCCTCTTTCATTTCTGATTTTATTTATTTTAGTTTCTTCATTTTTGTAGTCTGGTTAAAGGTTTACCAATTTTGTTTATCTTTTAAAACAACCAATTCTTAGTTTCATGATATTTTCTATATTTTCTCTTTATTTGATTTATTTCTGTCCTACTCTATTATTTCCTTTCTTCTGCTAACGTTGGGCTTAGTTTACTTTTCTTTTTCAAGTTCCTGGATGTATAAAGTTAGGTTGTTTATTTATGATCTTTAGTTTCTTCACATAGGCATTTATCACCACACACTTCCCTCTTAAAATTGCTTTTGCTGCATCCCATAAATTTTGGTATGTTGCGTTTTCATATTTGTTTGTCTTAATGTATTGTTTGATTTCCCTTTTGATTATTATTATTATTATTATTATACTTTAAGTTCTAGGGTACATGTGCATAACGTGCAGGTTTGTTACATATGTATACTTGTCCCATGTTGGTGTGCTGCACCCATCAACTCGTCAGCACCCATCAATTCGTCATTTATATCAGGTATAATTCCCAATGCAATCCCTCCCCCCTCCCCCCTCCCCATGATAGGCCCCAATGTGTGATGTTCCCTTTCCCGAGTCCAAGTGATGTCATCGTTCAGTTCCCACCTATGAGTGAGAACATGCGGTGTTTGGTTTTCTGTTCTTGTGATAATTTGCTAAGAATGATGGTTTCTAGCTGCATCCATGTCCCTACAAAGGACGCAAATTCATCCTTTTTTATGGCTGCATAATATTCCATGGTGTATATATGCCACATTTTCTTAATCCAGTCTGTCACAGATGGACATCTGGGTTGATTCCAAGTCTTTGCTATTGTGAATAGTGCCACAATAAACATACGTGTGCATGTGTCTTTATAGCAGCATGATTTATAATCCTTTGGGTATATACCCAGTAGTGGGATGGCTGGGTCATATGGTACATCTAGTTCTAGATCCTGGAGGAATTGCCATACTGTTTTCCATAATGGTTGAACTAGTTTACAATCCCACCAACAGTGGAAAAGTGTTCCTATTTCTCCACATCCTCTCCAGCACCTGTTGTTTCCTGACTTTTTAATGATTGCCATTCTAACTGGTGTGAGATGGTATCTCATTGTGGTTTTGATTTGCATCTCTCTGATGGCCAGTGATGATGAGCATTTTTTCATGTGTCTGTTGGCTGTATGAATGTCTTCTTTTGAGAAATGTCTATTCATATCCTTTGCCCACTTTTTGATGGGGTTGTTTGTTTTTTTCTTGTAAATTTGTTTGAGTTCTTTGTAGGTTCTGGATATTAGCCCTTTGTCAGATGAGTAGATTGCAAAAATTTTCTCCCATTCTGTAGGTTGCCTGTTCACTCTGATGGTAGTTTCTTTTGCTGTGCAGAAGCTCTTTACTTTAATTAGATCGCATTTGTCAATTTTTGATTTTGTTGCCCTTGCTTTTGGTGTTTTAGACATGAAGTCCTTGCCCATGCCTATGTCCTGAATGGTACTACCTAGGTTTTCTTCTAGGGTTTTTATGGTATTAGGTCTAACATTTAAGTCTCTAATCCATCTTGAATTAATCTTCGTATAAGGAGTAAGGAAAGGATCCAGTTTCAGCTTTCTACTTATGGCTAGCCAATTTTCCCAGCACCATTTATTAAATAGGGAATCCTTTCCCCATTTCTTGTTTCTCTCAGGTTTGTCAAAGATCAGATGGCTGTAGATGTGTGGTATTATTTCTGAGGACTCTGTTCTGTTCCATTGGTCTATATCTCTGTTTTGGTACCAGTACCATGCTGTTTTGGTTACTGTAGCCTTGTAGTATAGTTTGAAGTCAGGTAGCGTGATGCCTCCAGCTTTGTTCTTTTGACTTAGGATTGTCTTGGCAATGTGGGCTCTTTTTTAGTTCCATATGAACTTTAAAGCAGTTTTTTCCAATTCTGTGAAGAAACTCATTGGTAGCTTGATGGGGATGGCATTAAATCTATAAATAACCTTGGGCAGTACGGCCATTTTCACGATATTGATTCTTCCTATCCATGAGCATGGTATGTTCTTCCATTTGTTTGTGTCCTCTTTGATTTCACTGAGCAGTGGTTTGTAGTTCTCCTTGAAGAGGTCCTTTACGTCCCTTGTCAGTTGGATTCCTAGGTATTTTATTCTCTTTGAAGCAATTGTGAATGGAAGTTCATTCATGATTTGGCTCTCTGTTTGTCTGTTACTAGTGTCTAAGAATGCTTGTGATTTTTGCACATTAATTTTGTATCCTGAGACTTTGCTGAAGTTGCTTATCAGCTTAAGGAGATTTTGGGTTGAGACAATGGGGTTTTCTAAATATACAATCATGTCATCTGCAAACAGGGACAATTTGACTTCTTCTTTTCCTAACTGGATACCCTTGATTTCTTTCTCTTGCCTGATTGCCCTAGCCAGAACTTCCAACACTATGTTGAATAGGAGTGGTGAGAGAGGGCATCCCTGTCTTGTACCAGTTTTCAAAGGGAATGCTTCCAGTTTTTGCCCATTCAGTATGATATTAGCTGTGGGTTTGTCATAAATAGCTCTTATTATTTTGAGGTACGTTCCATCAATACCGAATTTATTGAGCGTTTTTAGCATGAAGGGCTGTTGAATTTTGTCAAAAGCCTTTTCTGCATCTATTGAGATAATCATGTGGTTCTTGTCTTTGGTTCTGTTTATATACTGGATTATGTTTATTGATTTGCGCATATTGAACCAGCCTTGCATCCCAGGGATGAAGCCCACTTGATCATGGTGGATAAGCTTTTTGATGTGCTGCTGAATCCGGTTTGCCAGTATTTTATTGAGGATTTTTGCATCAATGTTCATCAGGGATATTGGTCTAAAATTCTCTTTTTTTGTTGTGTCTCTGCCAGGCTTTGGTATCAGGATGATGTTGGCCTCATAAAATGAGTTAGGGAGGATTCCCTCTTTTTCTATTGATTGGAATAGTTTCAGAAGGAATGGTACCAGCTCCTCCTTGTACCTCTGGTAGAATTCAGCTGTGAATCCATCTGGTCCTGGACTTTTTTTGGTGGGTAGGCTATTAATTGTTGCCTCAATTTCAGAGCCTGCTATTGGTCTATTCAGGGATTCAACTTCTTCCTGGTTTAGTCTTGGGAGAGTGTACGTGGCCAGGAAATTATCCATTTCTTCTAGATTTTCTAGTTGATTTGCATAGAGGTGTTTATAGTATTCTCTGATGGTAGTTTGTATTTCTGTGGGGTCCGTGGTGATATCCCCTTTATCATTTTTTATTGCGTCTATTTGATTCCTCTCTCTTTTCTTCTTTATTAGTCTTGCTAGCGGTCTGTCAATTTTGTGGATCTTTTCAAAAAACCAACTCCTGGATTCATTGATTTTTTGGAGGGTTTTTTGTGTCTCTATCTCCTTCAGTTCTGCTCTGATCTTAGTTATTTCTTGCCTTCTGCTAGCTTTTGAATGTGTTTGCTCTTGCTTCTCTGGTTCTTTTAATTGTGATGTTAGAGTGTCAATTTTAGATCTTTCCTGCTTTCTCCTGTGGACATTTAGTGCTATAAATTTCCCTCTACACACTGCTTTAAATGTGTCCCAGAGATTCTGGTATGTTGTGACTTTGTTCCCATCGATTCTAAAGAACATGTTTATTTCTGCCTTCATTTTGTTATTTACCCAGTAGTCATTCAGGAGCAGGTTTTTCAGGAGCAGGTTGTTCAGTTTCCATGTAGTCGTATGGTTTTGAATGGGTTTCTTAATCCTGAGTTCTAATTTGATTGCACTGTGGTCTGAGAGACAGTTTGTTGTGATTTCTGTTCTTTTAAATTTGCTGAGGAGTGCTTTACTTCCAATTATGTGATCGGTTTTAGAATAAGGGCAATGTGGTGCTGAGAAGAATGTATATTCTGTTGATTTGGGGTGGAGAGTTCTGTAGATTTCTATTAGGTCTGTTTGGTGCAGAACTGAGTTCAAGTCCTGGATATCCTTGTTAACCTTCTGTCTCATTGATCTGTCTAATATTGACAGTGGGGTGTTAAAGTCCCCCATGGTTATTGTGTGGGAGTCTAAGTCTCTTTGTAGATCTCTAAGGACTTGGTTTATGAATCTGGGTGCTCTTGTGTTGGGTGCATATATATTTAGAATAGTTAGTTCTTCTTGTTGAATTGATCCCTTAACAATTATGTAATGGCCGTCTTTGTCTCTTTTGATCTCTGTTGGTTTAAAGTCTGTTTTATCAGAGACTAGGATTGCAACCCCCACTTTTATTTTTGCTTTCCATTTGGTTGGTAGATCTTCCTCCATCCTTTTATTTTGAGCCTATGTTTGTCTCTGCATGTGAGATGGGTCTCGTGAATACAGCACACTGATGGCTCTTGACTTTATCCAATTTGCCAGTCTGTGTCTTTTAATTGGGGCATTTAGCCCATTTACATTTAAGGTTAATGTTGTTATGTGTGAATTTGATCTTGTCATTATGATATTAGCTGGTTATTTTGCCCATTAATTGATGCAGTTTCTTCATAGTATCAATGGTCTTAACAATTTGGCGTGTTTTTGCAGTGACTGGTACCTATTGTTCCTCTCCATGTTTAGTGCTTCCTTCAGGAGCTCTTGTAAGGCAGGCCTGGTTGTGACAAAATCTCTCAGCATTCACTTGTCTGTAAAGGATTTTGTTTCTCCTTCACTTATGAAGCTTAGTTTGGCTGGATATGAAATTCTGGGTTGAAAATTCTTTTCTTTAAGAATGTTGAATATTGGCCCCCACTCTCTTCTGGCTTGTAGGTTTTCTACCAAGAGATCCGTTGTTAGTCTGAGGAGCTTCCCTTTGTGGGTAACACAACCTTTCTCTCTGGCTGCCCTTAACATTTTTTCCTTCATTTCAACTTTGGTGAATTTGACAATTACGTGTCTTGGAGTTGCCCTTCTCGTGGAGTATCTTTGTGGTGTTCTCTGTATTTCCTGATTTTGAATGTTGGCCTGCCTTGCTAAGCTGGGGAAGTTCTCCTGGATAATATCCTGAAGAATATTTTCCAACTTGGTTCCATTCTCCCTGTCACTTTCAGGTACACCAATCAATCG
Source organism: Rhinopithecus roxellana (assembly GCF_007565055.1). Taxonomy (NCBI): domain Eukaryota; kingdom Metazoa; phylum Chordata; class Mammalia; order Primates; family Cercopithecidae; genus Rhinopithecus; species Rhinopithecus roxellana. The sequence continues at coordinate 52,915,062 of NC_044556.1, read as the reverse complement.
TAGATTTGGTCTTTTCACATAGTCCCATATTTCTTGGAGGCTTTGTTCATTTCTTTTTACTTTTTTTTCTCTAAACTTGCCTTCTCACTTTATTTCATTAATTTGATCTTCAGTCAATGATATCCTTTCTTCCACTTGATCGAATTGACTATTGAAGCTTGTTCATGTGTCCCGAAATTCTCATGCCATGGTTTTCAGCTCCATCAGGTCATCTAAGGTCTTCTCTACAGTGTTTATTCTAGTTAGCCATTCATCTAACCTTTTTTCAAGGTTTTTATCTTCCTTGTAGTGGGTTAGAACATGCTCCTTTAGCTCGGAGAAGTTTGTCATTACCAACCTTCTGAAGCCTACTTCTGTCAATTCATCAAAGTCATTCTGTGTCCAGCTTTGTTCCGTTGCTGGTGAGGAGCTGCAATTCTTTGGAGGAGAAGAGGTGTTCTGGTTTTTAGAATATTCATCTTTTCTGCTGTGGCTTCTCTTCATCTTTGTGGTTTTATCTACCTTTGGTCTTTGATGTTGGTGACCTACAGATGGGGTTTTGGTGTGGATGTCCTTTTTGTTGATGTTGATGCTATTCCTTTCTGTTTGTTAGTTTTCCTTCCAACAGTCAGGTCCCTCAGCTCCAGGTCTGTTGGAGTTTGCTGGAGGTCCACTCCAGACCCTGTTTGCCTGGGTATCACCAGCAGAGGCTGCAGAACAGCAAATATTGCAGAACAGCAAATATTGCTGCCTGACCCTTCCTCTGGAAGCTTCATCCCAAAGGGACACCCACCTGTATGAGGTGTCTGTTGGCCCCTACTGGGAGGTGTCTCCCAGTTATGCTACATGGGGTTAGGGACCCACTTGAGGAGGCAGCCTGTCTGTTCTCTGAGCTCAAATGCCATGCTGGGAGAACCACTGCTCTCTTCAGAGCTCTCAGACAGGGAAGTTTAAGTCTGCAGAAGTTTCTGCTGCCTTTTGTTCAGCTCTGCCCTGCGCACAGATGTGCAGTTTATAGAAGCAGTAGGCCTTGCTGAGCTGCAGTGGGCTCTGCCCAGTTCGAGCTTCCCAACCACTTTGTTTACTTACTCAAGCCTCAGCAATGGCAGATGCCCCTCCCTCCACCCGGTTGCAGCCTGGCAGGTTGATCTCAGGCTGCTGTACGAGCAGTGAGCCAGGCTCCATGGGCATGGGACCCACCTAGCCAGGCCCAGGAGAGAATCTCCTGGTCTGCTGGTTGTTAAGACTGTGGGAAAAGGGCAGTATTTGTGTGGGAGTGTCCCATTTTTCCAGGTACAGTCTGTCACAGCTTCCCTTGGCTAGGAAAGGAAAATCCCCTGACCCCTTGCACTTCCTGGGTGAGGCAACGCCCCACCCTGCTTTGTCTTGCCCTCCTTTGGCTGCACCCACTGTCCAATCAGTCCCAGTGAGGTGAACCAGGTACCTCAGTTGGAAATGCAGAAATCACCCGTCTTCTGTGTTGATCACACTGGGAGCGGCAGACTGGAGTGGTTTCTATTCAGCCATCTTGGAACGGAGTCCTACATCTTTTGAATGAAGAATTTAATCTACTCACTTTTAAAGTAATTATTATGCAAGGACTTACTATTGCCATTTTGTTAATTGTTTTCTGACTGTTTTGCAGTTCTTTTTTTCCTTTTTTTCATTATTGCTGTCTTCCTTTGAGATTTGATATGTACATGTAGTGGTGTGCTTTTTCTCTTGTTCCTTTGTGTATTGACTACAGATTTTTTTCCTTGTGATTACCATGAGACTCACATAAAACATCTCATAGTTACAATAGTATATTTTAACCTGATAACAACTTAATTTCAATTGAATACAAAAACTCTACATTTTTACTCCCCCCAAACATTTTATGTTATTGAAGTAACAGAGTCCATCTTATTATATTATGTGTTCATTAACAAATCATTTCAGATATAGTGATTTTGATACTTTTTTCATTTAACTTGTATACTGGAGGTAAAGGTGTACTACTATTACAATATTACAATATTCTGAATTTGACTGTATACTTCCCTTTACCAGTGAATTGTATACTTTCATGTTGATAGTATCCTTTCATTTAAACTTGAAGAACTCCCTTTAGGATTTCTTGTAAGACATGTCTGGTGGTGATTAATTTCCTCAGCTTTTGTTTGTCTGGGAAAGTCTTTATCTCTCATTTCTTAAGGATAACTTTGCTACATATGATATTCTTGACTGGCAGTATTTTTTCTTTCAACACTTATAATATATTATCCCAATATTTTCTGGCCTGCAAGGATTCTGCTGGGAAATATTCTGATAATTTTATGGTGATTCCCTTATGGTGGAGAAGTCATTTTCAGAATTAATTAGTCATTCCCTTCCTCCTTCCCTCCTTCCCTCTCTCCCTACCTCCCTCCCTCTCTCCCTCCCTTCCTTCCTTCCTTCCTTCCTTCCTTCCTTCCTTCCTTCCTTCCTTCCTTCCTTCCTTCCTTCCTTCCTTCCTTCTTCTTGTCTTTTGACAGTGTGATTACAATGTGGCTCAGTAAAGACCTCTTGATGTTCAATCTATTTGAGGCTCTCTAGGCATCATGCTCTGGATAATCATATCCCCAAACATGGATAGTTTTCTGTCATTATGTCTTTCTTCCACTTTCTCATTCTCTAATCCTTCTGGGACTCACATAATGTGTACATTGGTTTGCCTGATAGTGTACCATAGGTCATGTTGACATTCCTCACTCTTTTTCATTCTTTTTTCTTTTCATTCCTCTAACTGAATAATTCCAAATGACCTGTCTTTAAGGTGCTGATTCTTTTTTCTGCATGAGAGAGTCTACTGTTAAGCTTTCTAATGAATTTTTTAGTTCAGTCATTGTACTCTTCAGCTCCAGCATTTCTGTTGAGTTCTGTTTTATAGTTTCTATTTCTTTGTTAAGCTTCTAATTTTGCTCATGTTTTTCTTTTTTTATTTTTGTTTAGTCGTCTATCTGTGTTCTCTTGTAGTTCTTTCAGCTTCTTTAAGATTACTTTTAATTTTACTTTAAGATTAATTTTAATTTAAAAATTTTTTTAATATCATGGATCTCCATTTCTTTAGGGTTTATTACTGGCACTTTATTAGTTTCCTTTACTGCTCTCATGTTTGCCTAATTCATCACGATCTGTGTAGTATTGCATTGGTGTCTATGCATTTGGAGGAGAAGACACTTATTCCTGTCTTTATAAACTGATTTCAGTAGGTAAAGATTTTTTTCTTGCCATGTTCCTGGATGAACTACCTCCAGGATTGTGGTTAGGTGGGGCTAGAGCCAGGTCTCATGGCTGTTTCCAGATTCACTGTCAGATCTGTGGTTGGCAAGCCTGTTACCAGGAACATGTTGAGGTATGGCTTCTTTGAGTCTCTAAGTATGCTCCTTTTAGGTAGCTGGGCTGGTCTCTGGGTGATCAGGACTGCCTTTGAACTTCAGTAAAATAGAATTGAAGCCAGGTCATAGGACTGCTTCAGTAACCACAGTTGGATTCAATGTTGTCAGATCTGCTACTTGGTTGTTTTTTGGTGTGGCTTCCATTAGGTCCCTGGGCAGGTCCCTGGGTGGGCAAGACTGCCATGGACAATGATAGAATGGGGCTGAAGCCAGGTCATTTTATTGCTCCAGAGACCACAGTCAGGTCCAAGGTTGGTAGGCTTGTTATGGGGAGCATGAATGGATGTGACTTCTCCTAGGTCCCTTGGTGGAAGGGGCTGGTGTCAGGACCGTGAACAAGGGGTGCTGGAGCTGAGTTCATAGGGGAATGGAGCTCCTTCAGCCCACAGCTGGAACTCTGGCCAGTGAAACTGTCACCAATGTGTTGTCTTGCCTTCTCAAAGCAGCCCTCCCGAGTCTTGGGTGCCACCAGGGCTTTGCAACCTTCTACCCAGATCCCCAAACTCCTACAAAGACACTTTTCCATAAATAGCCGCCAAATATTTAAGAGGTTGTGTGTGTGTGTGTGTGTGTGTGTGTGTGTGTGTGTAGGGTATGTGTGTGGGTTGGGGACCTCTATTTTGTCATCTTGCTGGTATCATCTAGTATGTTTTTTAAGATTACTCTGACTACTATATGGAAAATAGATTGGGAGGCCAGTTTGGATGCTATTGTAAAATCAAGGCAAAAAGGACTTACCATCATGTTTATGAAGCTAATTTCCATGGCTCTTCACTAGCACAAAGCTTTTATATGGCCCTGAGAGAGAGCCCAACAATGAGTTCTTATGCTCAAATGTTTTTGCAGAATTTGTGAGAGTAAGGTAAAACTGCAGTTTCTTTCTACTCTAATTCAACCTCCGTCACACTTGCCCTCATGACAGATGGCAGTGGTATAACTGTGAGTATTTTGTGATCTAGCTAAGTGAAAGTTGAATTGGGGGAATCATTTAGTGTGCATTTGATGGGATATATTTTATGGTTCTATGAAGTCCTGCCAGCAAAGGTATAAGCAATAAGAGATCCCCTAAACATTCCTCTTTCCTGTTTTTACCTTCACTCTATACTTAATGAATACCCCACTGCCAATCAGTTTTGATCCAGGTTTCAGTCATACAAATATTCTCCCAGTCTTCCTTTTCCAGTCCTGGCCCCTTTCTACCCCTTCTCCACACTATCCCCAGAGAGGACTTTCTGAAAATATAGATTGGATATTATCATTTCCCTGATTAGAAACCTTGATGACAGCTGTTCATTACACACAGGATAAAGTTTAGCTTCTATAATCTATCTTTATTCTTTTTCCGTCTTTTCTTGGCTTATAGTGTTAAGAATTGCCCACTATTTCCTACTTAACAACTTGCAGTCTTACAAAATAATAGGTTACAAAAATTATAGCCAAAGGGCAATGCTGACTCCTCTTCAACTTATCCACTCCTGGGCCTGGCACTCTTGCTTCTCTGTGGCCACAACTCTGTTAAGTGTTTCTTCTACCCCTCACACCCCATTCACCTCTAGTTGTTTTGGTCAAGTAGTAGGGAGAAATGGTATTGACTTGTGAGGGCAGAAGTATAACAGATTGCTTTCAACTATCACTATGCTAGGTAGCAGTGCTGATTTATTGGTTTAACAGAGAATTATCACTGAAAGAGTCTGTGAAGGTTCTGCTAGCAAGGGTTTAAAACCTGTTTGAATTGCTATACCTGGATTTGGGCAAGGAGTAGAGGAATAGGTTGGGGCTGGCAGAGAAAGGGTAGGAAAGCATGGCCATAAAATAGTAGCCAACTTAGTCTGCTTGATACTTCAACATGTTCAAAGCTTTCTATTTGTCTGTTTAATATAATTGTTGATCCTCCCCATAGTACCAAAGTCTAAGAAACAAAACTACTCAACAAGAGTGATAAAATTCTGGCCAGACTCATCAGAATGTCTACTCACTGGAGCTGTTTCTGGGTACATATATCATTATTCTTTATTTATGATCTTCCCAGCCAGTTGTTGAGTCCATGTGACCACATTCTCATCCAAGGCAATTTGAGCTGGCCTTGGAGGAGAAATGGTGTGGCAGGGTGAGCAAAATTTTTTACCCAAGTTCCAAACCATTTACTAAAAATCTGGCCTCGCTCTGTTTTTCTCCTCTGCTGAGTTGCTTGAACTCACTTCTTTCCATAAATCTTCTGTGACGTTACCCTTTCCAGATGGTGATGGATTTTCACTGTTGACATCTGTTTTATTACTGTGACTATCTAATTTACTGGCCAGTAAATTCCACAATTAGCTTTCTTTTGCTTTCCTTTTCAAACATTAACACCATATTTATGGCATCTTCTTCCTCTCTAACCTTGATTTTCAACTTCCTTTTAAATTCTTCAGTAATTTTTCAAATGCTTTATACTTTCTCCCAGGGTGGTAATGCTCAAGGCCCCACCTTCTTGGTGGCAGATCCAAGCATCAACAAAGGTGCTGCTTAACCTAAAACTGGAGATGTTGTTGCTTAAATCCATGTCCCCAGTTACTTATCTAGCTTGCTTTTTTGTAATTTTTTAACCTCACTCAGATAAAAAGAAAAGGATAATTTTAATGATGATATTAATAGTAACTCTAGTTATCTAGAAGACATTTATGTAGTCACTCAGGTATCTAGAATATAGTAAAAAGCAAACAAAAAAACCCCAAATCCCTGCCACCACTCCCCAAAAATAGAAGTAAGCAGAAAAGCCATAGAGAGATCAGAAAAGACGCCATGTGTCATGAAGTCCACATATCACATGACATCAATCTTCCACATTGTCTGTGTTCCTGGTGTAATCTCAGTAGTTTCCTTGTGTCCTCCATGGAGAGTAAGATGAGGGTTATCTTTAGTTTTCTAAGCCATTGCCTCTAGTGGCACTCTGGTAACCAGGTAACTACTTTGGTGTTTATCAGGCCTGCCTAGCACAAGGACCATGTGATTATTAGCCAGAGGATAAATGTGGGGGCATATTCAGCCCAATCTACTCTAGCCCACATAGCTGGTAGCATTTAAAAACAAACAAACAAAAAACCAAACTCCTAGAATTCTCTTCTCGTCTCTACTTAATATATCTTATTTATCATCTGAAATCATTTGACTTTCAAATTACATCAGAACAAAAGAAGCAAATCAGAAGTAGGGTGGTGGTTGCTATTAGCAGTCACTCTGATAACCACAAAAAGTGATAGCTGCCAAGGAAAAGAGAGAAAACCTAAAAAGTAAACAAAACCCAAAGCCTCTGGAGGTTTAGCAGAACGGGAATTATTTAGTGTAGAAGCAAATAACTCTACATTATTGTAATATCCTTTGTTGGAATCACGCTATTTAGTAGCAAGACAATAATGTTTATAATGAAGACCTTGATTCAGAAAGAAAAGTTAGGTTTAGCAACTATATTTAAGGAAGGAAGGAAGTGTGTCATCAATTTTAAATTAATACATAATTGATGAGCATGATCCAAAATTCACAAATACATAGTGAGAAATCCATTTCCTCCCACCCTGATTCCCGAATCTCCCAGTTATCCTCCATGGATACAACTATAACCAATCTCTTTTGGAATTTTCCAGAGATATTTCAAGTGCTTTTAGAAAAGTGTGTTTCGTAAATCACTTACATATTTTTTTTAGATTCTAATAGGTAAGCCCCAGTGATCCGGAAAATTCAGTTAGGTAGAACTGCTTATTGCCCAGCAATTCAGGATGAATTAGGCATGACTTAGTGCTAGTTGAATTTCCTAATTTTTTAGATTTTTGGGACAGAGAGGCCCTCATAGACCTCAGAGAGACTGTAGAAGAGACCCTATCTTGTCATTTGCAGGAGTGGGAATGTTCTAATTGTTGCCCCTGATTGCTGTGAGGATTGTTTTCTCATCTCCATTCCCCAAGTTTTTCTTAATCCTACCATGTGCAAAGGCAGGGTGGTTGGAAGAAAACACAAGGGCTTTAGGGCTAAATGAGATATAAAGAAGAAGAAGATAGGATCCCTAGTACTTGGGGATCTAATTTTTTTTTTAAAGTTAAGGGGGAAAAAAGGGTAAGGTGTGTACGAATTGCTGTAATAAAAGGTATAATGTTTGCTCTAGGAGAATTTAGAAAGCTATGAGAAGAGATTATTTGGGACTGAAGGAATCCAGGAAAGTTTCATGAAAGAAGTAGCACTGGAGATAACTGCGGAACAAAAAGTAGGGATTCAACAGGAGAGAAGACAGAGAACATCCCAGGAAGAAGAAAAAGCATGAACAAAGATATGGAGCACTTTGGGCAAAACTGTTAATGGGATGATAATTTGCCATCCATTCAAGTCTTTTTCTGAAATACTTAAAGCTTGCTCCCAAGTCTGGTATTGGAGCTGGGACAGGACATTGGCCCACAGACCAAGGGGTGTCTTTGGGAAGGAGCCAAGGGGATCATGTCCAATAAGGCAGGGAGAATCAAACTGATTTGTTTGCAAGGAGAGCCAGCTGCCTCCTCCACCCTGACTCCAGCAAGTCTGCTCTTGGGGACAGATGCCTCTTTGCTGGCCCAGTGTGGCTAAGCCATGGGTCTAGGAACAATTCCTTGTTTTCCTGGAACTGTCTCTCATTTTTGTGGTAGTTCTTGGAGTAATATTCCTAGAATGTTTCCAGAATGCCAGGCCATCTGCTCACCCTAGTTTGGGTTGGCTCACAGCTGCCTCACTTTCCCGAAGCAGAGAGTCTCTAAAGCAGCATCTAGAGCCATGCTTCCCAAAATGCCAAAAGGTGAACTTTCCTGGAAATGGGTTTGCATTTTCTGACACAGTGTCTTCCACGCTTTCCTGAGAGTAAGCATGGCCTGAGAGAGAGCATGTGTTTGACATTTCCCTCTGGCAGAGGCCCACAAGAGCTCTCATGGGCAAGATGGATTTGATTAATGAGGGAGACAGGCAAATTCTTTCATTTTAAGCTGGAAGGGGGATTTTGTAGGTGTTGGGGTTCTTTTTCCTTCTGCACTCGGTCTACCAGTGTCAAGTTCCAGACAGGGAGGGCACAAAAGGAGTGTTTGTCTTATTAGAAGACAAAGGTGTTTTGTTTGTGTTTTTGTTTTTCTGGAATCATACATATATAGACCTTTAAAAGAGAACACTGGGGTCACCTAGTTCAAATCTCTACTCTGTGTGGAAATCCCCAGTATCCTGGACATGCTACTAATAATAGATCTCAAGACTCATGAGAATGGAGACCATATCTGATGTATTTATTGCTATATTCTCAGTGTCTAGTTGTCTGGTTCATGGTAGGTGTTTGGTGAATAAGGGTTGAATGAAGACAGTCCAGAGACTAAGGAATCAGTCCCTTTCAAGGCAGCCCATTCTATGTTTTCATACATTCTTTTTCATAGTGAACATATTTTGAAACTAATAAACTGTGTATTTGTCATTTTCAATCGTACCTAATCATGTTTCTTTGCAACAACCATTACGGCTCGAAGGAAAAAAACGAGGCCAAATGCTGTCTAGTGAAAGAGGATATTATGATGCAGTGTTCCTATTCTACAGAGGTAAAAATGAAAATGAAAGGAAAAACTAAAAACAACAACAAAACTTGTGATCCAAGTTAGGGGTGAGGTTGTGAAGGAGAAAATGTTGCATATCAATTTTTAATCAGTTTGTCAATTTCTACTAGTCCCTTTAGAATTTTGTTTGTGATGGTGTTGCATTTTATAAATCAGTCTGGGGAGAACTGACATCATAATATCGAGTCTTTCAATTCATGAGCATTGTATATCTCTTCATTTATTTATGTCTTTAATTTTGGTCAGCAATGATTCAAAGTTTTGAGTGTACAGATATGCACATCTTTTATCAAATTTATTTCTAAGTATTTCATATTTTGATGCTATTATAAATAGAATTTCATCTCAATTTCTGATCTTTGTCAATAGTATATGGAAATAAAACTATTTTTTGTAAAATAACCTTGTATCCTGAAAACTTGCTAACTCACTTATAGTTCCAGTAACTTTTTTTTTGTAGATTCTTTAGGATTTTAAACATGGATAATCATGTAATTTGTGAAGAAAGATAGCTTTACCTCTTTCTTTCCAACTCTATGCTTTTTAATTCTTTTTATTTTCTTATAAAACTAGCTAGCACTTCCACTATAATGTTGAAGAGAAGAGGTAAAAGTGGACTTTATTTTATTTTATTTTATTTGAGAAGGAGTATTGCTCTGTTACTCAGGCTGGAGTACAGTGGTGCAATCTGAGCTCACTGCAAACTCTGCCTCCCAGGTTCAAGTAATTCTTGTGCCTCAGCCTCCCAAGAAGCTGGGATTACAGGTGCATGCCACCACACCTGGCTAATTTTTGTATTTTTAGTAAAGACAGAGTTTTGCCATGTTGTCCAGGATGATCTCGAACACCTGGCCTCAAGTGATCTGCCCACCTCAGCCTCCCAAAGTGCTGGGATTACAGGTGTGAGCCACCACACCTGGCCAAGAATGGACATTTTAACCTTTTTCCTGAATTCAGGAGAGAAGCATTTAATCTTTCACCATTAAGTATGATGTTTTGTCGTATGATACTGTAGATACCCCTTATCAGGAGGAGAAAGTTCACTTTTATTTCTCGTTTGCTAGAGTTTTTATCATAGATGTATCTTAAATTTTCAAATCCATATTTCATATCTATTGAGATAAATGTATGAATTTTATTCTGTTAATGTAGTAAATTGTGTTGATTGACTTTTTAAATGCTACGCCAACCCTGCAATCCTGGGATAAATCCCACATGGTCATGTTATATTATCATTTCTCTATGCTGTTGCTAAAATTTTGTTAAGAATTTTCCATCTGTGTTTATGAGGGATTTCTGTATGTAGTTTCCTTATATTTTATTGGTTTTGTACCACGGTAATGCTGGCCTTATAACATGAGTTGGGACGTATGCCTTCCTTTTGTATTTTCTGGAAGAGTTTTCATAGAATTGTTATGATTTTTCCCTTCACTGTTTTATAGCATTCACCAATAGAGCCATCTGAGCCTGTAGTGTGTGTGTGTGTGTGTGTGTGTGTGTGTGTGTGTGTTTTCTAGCTATTTTTAATTTTTAATATTTTCTTTTTTGATTATACTTTAAGTTCTAGGGTACATGTGCACAACGTGTAGGTTTGTTACATGTGTATATACATGTGCCATGTTGGTGTGCTGCACCCATTAACTCATCATTTACAAATATTTTCTTTTTAACTTTTGATTACAGATGTTTGACTATGCAGTGTTTTAGGTATAGACTTATTTGTATTATGCTACTTAAAGTTCTACTAAGCTTTTTCATATCTGGGTGTTGATGAGTTTTATCAATTTTGGGAAATTCTCAGCTATTTTCTCTTCAAATATTTCTTCTGCCTTCTTATTGTTCTCTGTTTCTGTCTCTGAATCTGTCTTTTTCTTTCTCTTTTCTCTTACTATGACTTTATAGTTTTTTCTCTGTCCTTTTTAGTTTGGATGATTTACATTGACCTGTCTTTGGTTTCACTAAATCCCTTTCCTCCTTTTCCCAGCAAATGAATTCTTCATTTCAGACATTGTATATCTCAGTTTTACAATTTTCATTTGTTTCTTTTTGGGATTTCTATTTATCTCAATCAATCCGCCATTTTTTCATTCATTTTGTATATCTCTTGTTCTTTGTTTTAAATATACTTGTAAAAGTTATTTTAATGTCCATGCTTGATAATTCCAACATCTAGGTCATTTGTGCGTCTGGTTTATTTGACTTATTCTCTTGATTGTATGTCACATCTCATGATTCTTTGCTTGCCTGGTGACCTTTTTATTGCACGGCAGAAGTTATAAATATGAGAATGGTAGAGGCAGAATTAGATATTTACCCCCAGAAAAGCCTTGCCCTTTCCTCTTTCAGGTGGGTGGTATGTAAGGCTTACCTCTTCTATCTAGTCAAGAACTGATAGATTGGGTTGGGGTTAAACTTCACCCTTTAGTTCACCTCTTATTTTAAATGTCAGGGTTTGGAGGTATAAGTATCACAAAACTATGAAATCTTTCCTGTCTTTCATTTCTAGACCAGCCTCATCGCTGCTCACTCAACAGAAGTCTGGTGAGGAAAACTTGGTAACAAGACCTAGCTGTATGTTTGGGACTCCACCAGATTCCAAGCTACCATGCCAGCCCACGTGCACTGACAAGAGCTCAGCTAGCTTGTCCTTGACCTAACCAAGTATCTTCACCAATGGTAGTTCACTGCTTAGCCCACCTGTGCCCCCAGGTAGAGGTAATGCCCTCAGGGATGATAACAGCTGCCACCTCTGCTCATCTAGGAAAACTCCGTTTCTCTCTGGGATTTATTTGTACTTCTTTGTGTCCACAGCTCTTCAGTGGCTTTCAACAATGTACGGTTTTTTTTTCATGTAGCTGGTATTTTTCTCTAGTTACAGCAATAGTGATGCAACCATCTTCATTCCAACAATAAGTAAAACTCTGCTGTTGCATTTTTAATTTTCGTACATCTATTTTTTATTTTAACCAACTGTCTTCCAGTCTCCTCCTTCATTTAGCCTATTTTTCCTTTGGGTTTCTGGCTTTTAGTTCATAGAAGCCACATCCTCTTTTGTCTTTTGGAGGACTTTCAGGATTTTTTTTTTCTTGAGAAAAATTATCTTCCTCTGAGCTTTTGGCACTATGCTCTATTTTTCCTTATGATACAGTAATTTTTCGTAACACATATTTTGTTTTCCTCACTGTCTTCTTGGTAGCCTACAGCTTCCCTCTTTCCAATTTAAACCTGAAAGTGAGGTTGATGTTCTTCACGCCCAGTTTAGTTTGCACTGCTTAGCGATAATTCATCTAGTAAGGTCTGCAGAACTGAAGAGAGAGCTTCTCCAGCTCCCATTCTCTTAGTTTTGGGCTAGTGTCAGATGCAGTTTGCTGTTGGAAAGATTTTATAGAATGCATTGTTCAGTTCACAGCATATTTTTTCTAGTTACTAAGTGTGTCAAATGACGATTCAGTCTTTGCTTGTCTCTTTTCTTACGGCCAGGTTGTTTGCCAGGAGTAAGCGGAAGATAACACGGGTTGAAGGCTGAGTAGGAAAAAGAAGAATGCTTCCAACATGCTGACTATAATGTGAGGTGAACATGGGAATAGAGTTTACAGCCTGATGTGTCTCTTGTCAACTTCCTGTTGAAATACAACCATGAAGAAACATCCAAGGCAAAAACAATACATAAGCATTGTCAAAAATGACAATAAATGAACTACAGACTAAAGAAGACTGGATACAATGTCTGGGAAAGTTTCTTTTAGCCAAATTAACAATGGGAAAGAGATGAGAAGAATAAGGCCCAAAGAAGGTGGGGAAGATTCACCTTTGCCATATACAGCTAACTCATCTTCTATCTGGTTACTAGACTGAAACCACTCTTACAGACACTGACTACTTGCTCACCAACTTCAGAGGGCACTTTGAAATCCTTTTATTTGACATCCTAATGCTTTCAGATATTATTACCCACTCCCTCCTAGTTGAAATTCTCTTCTTTCTTGGCTTCTAGGACAAACACTCTGTGACCACTTCTTGCCAGTCTTACCATTGTGAGCTTTTCTCCCTCCAATAATCCTTACCAATATCTTTTCTTTCTTTTTACTGTTACTCTATACAGTCTCACTCTTACACATGCATAGATTATTTGTTATGTTCTGCTCCCCAAACTCATATCTCTAGACCCAACTGCTTTCTCAGATATCAGATGCAGATTTCCAGGTAACCATTGATTATGTCCATTGGGATTCTCACGGGTACTTCAAATTAGACATATCTCAAACTGAACTCATATTTTCTGCTCTTCCAAAGCAACGTCTCTATTTGCCCTCCTATTCTGGTGAATATCACCATCTACTTAGTTCAGCAAGCCATATCCTCCCTTGAATCTTCTTAAAACTCTCTCTCTTCATCGTCTCACAAATTCAACTGAGTCTGGTCAACATTTTCCAAATGTTTCTCAAATATATCCCTTCTCTTTATCCCCTTCTACTGATTTATTTTCAGTCCTGATAATCTCCTAATTGGCTTCTCTGTCTGAAAACTTTTCTCTCTCCATGCTATTCTCCCCACAACAATCAGAATACTTTTTAAAAAATACTACTTGGGGGCCGTGTGCGGTGGCTCACACCTGTAATCCTGGCACTTTGGGAGGCAGAGGTGGGTGGATCACGAAGTCAGGAGATTGAGACTATCCTGGCTAACACGGTGAAATCCCATCTCTACTAAAAATACAAAAAATTAGCTGGACGTGATGATGGGTGCCTGTAGTCCCAGCTACTCTGGAGGCTGAGTTGGGAAAATCACTTGAACCTGGGAGGCGGAGGTTGCAGTGAGCCAAGATCGCGCCACTGCACTCCAGCCTGGGCAACAGAGCAAGACTCCAAAAAAAAAAAAAAAAAAAGCTACTTGATCTCAGGGACCCATAGAAGAAAGTATACAGTCCTTGTACGATTTACAGAACCCCTTCATTACCTGACTTCTGCATTCCTTTCCAGCCTTTTCTTTTACTGCTTCCCCAATGATTCTGCTCCCAACCAGCACTGGAATCTGGCTATGCTGAATAGCTTGCAACTCTAAAATATGCCACACTGATTCTTTGCATACGATGAATAAAATTCTATTTGTTTCTTGTTTGGCTGGAGAATTCCTCCAAAATTTTTACATTGACCTAACTCACTGTACATGATCTTCACACCCCTTCCCACCAAATCCTTACCCCTCTGGTCTTATTTCCTATTAATCTTTCACTCACTCACTCTGTTTCAGCCACATTAGCTTTTTAAAAATATACCAGGCATGCTTCTGTCTCAGGGCCTTTGCACTTACTGTTCTCTTTGCCTAGAACATGTCCCTTCCTCAGATATTCAAGGGACTTGCTTCCTCACCTCCTTCAAGGCTTTGCTCTTTTTTTTTTTTTTTTTTTTTTTTTATTGCAGTGAAGCCTTCTCTGACCACCTTATCTAAAATTTGAACATACATATGTGCACACACATGCACATACAATATTCCCCATTGTACTTTCCCGTTTTCCTTTCCTCCTTATTACTCATCATCATCTAATATATTGTGTATTTTACTTATTTATCTTATTTATTGTCTATCTCTCACTACTGAAATGTAAGCTCCATGAGGGCAGATTGTAGAGTGAGGGACTGAAATATAGACATCACATAGTTATTTCAGTAACTGCTCAATAAAATTGTTTTCCATACATGGAAATGAATTGATTCCCTGCAGACTATTTTTATTGTGATAAAATACACATAACATAAAAGTTACCATTTGAACCATTTTTAAATGCACAGTTCAGTGGTGTTTGTCACATTGCTGTGAAACCATACCACCGTCCATCTCCAGAATTCCTTTTACTTTGCAAAACTGAAACGTACCCATTAATTAATAATTCTTTATTCTCCCCTCCAATCAGCCCCTGGAAACCACCAGTATACTTTCTGTCTCTGAATTCTACTACTTTAAGTACCTCATAGGTGGAGTTATACAGTATTTGTCCTTTTGTGTCTGGCTTATTTCACTTGGCATGCTGCCTTCAATGTTAATCCATGTTGTAGCATGTTTCAGAATTTCCATCATTTTAAAGGCTGAATAATATTGAATTGTATGTATATCTCACCTTTTATTAATCCATTCATTCATCAGTGAACACTTGGGTTTCTTCCATCTTTTGGCTATTGTGAATAATGGTGTTGTAAACATTAGTGTTTTTGTTTTTAAGTCCCTGCTTTCAATTCTTTTGGTTATATACCCACAAGTGGAATTGCCAGATTATATGGTAATTCTATGTTTAATTTTTTTTTGTTTTTTTGTTTTGTTTTTGTATTTTTTAGTAGAGACGGGGTTTCACCGTGTTAGCCAGGATGGGCTCGATCTCCTGATCTCGTGATCCACCCATCTCGGCCTCCCAAAGTGCTGGGATTACAGGCTTGAGCCACCGTGCCCGGTTTAATTTTTTGAGAAACCACCATACTATTTTCCACATAGCTGCACCATTTTTATATTCCATACATACCAGCAATGAACAAGGGCTTCAATTTCTCACATCCTCACCAACACTTGTTATTTTGTCTTTTTTACATAATAGCCATCCATCCTGATGAGTGCGAAGTGGTAGTTTATGGTGGTTTTGATTACCATTTCCTAAGTGACTAGAGATGTTGAGCATATTTTCATGTGTTATTTGGTCTACAGTATATCTTCTTTAGAGAAATATCTATTCGAGTCTGTGATGGTTAATTTTATACGCTGACTGAGCTAAAGGATGGCCCAGATATCTGGTAACACATCATTTCTGGGTGTGTCTGTGAGGGTGTTTCCAGGAGAGATTAGCATTTGAATTTGTAGACTGAGTACAGAAGATCACCCTCACCAATGTGGGTGAACATCATCCAATGTCTTGAGGGCCTTAATAGAACAAAAAGGTGAAGTAAGAGTGAATTTGCTCTCTCTTCTTGAGGTGGGACATCCGTCTTCTCCTGTCGTCAGACAACGGTGCTCCTGGTTGCTGGGCCTTTGGATTTCTACTGGGACTACATCAGTGGCTCCCCTGGGTCTCAGGCCTTCAAGTGTAGACTGGTACTACATCACTAGCTTTCCTGGGTCTCCAGCTTATAGATGGCAAAATATGGGATTTCTCAGCCTCCACAACTATATGAGCTTATAACAATAAATCTCTTTCTATACATCTATGTATATCCTACTGTTTCTGTTTCTCTGGAGAACCCCACTAATACAAAGTCCTTTGCCCATTTGTTAATTGGGTTTTTTGCTGTTGTACTGGTAGAGCAGTTCTTTATATATTTTGGATATTTATCCCTTATCAGATATATGATTTGCAAATATTTTCTTCTATTCTCTGAATTCCCTTCTCACTCTGTTGGTAGTTCTTTTAGTGTACAGAAGCTGTTAATTTTGATGAAGTTCAATTTATCTGTTTTTTTTTTTATTTTGTTGCCTGTGCTTTTGATGTTACATCCCATAAATCATTGCCAAATCCAATGTCACAAAAGTTTTTCCATATGTTTTCCTCTAAGAGTTTTATAATTTTAGTTCTTATATTTAGGTCTTCGAGGTATTTGGATGTAATTTTTGAATACGATGTAAGGTAAGGGTTCAACTTTATTATTTTGTATGTAGATATCCAGTTTTTTCAGCACCATTTGCTGAGACACTAAAATTTTATATTGCATTTTTTACTTCATTAGGAGCATAAGATACTTCATTAAGGGTACAATGTGTTTATATCATAGTTTGTGTCCTTTGTGTGTAAATTTGGCAAAACTACCAAATCTAAGAATTGTTCATTTCTGGGAATAGTAAATTTCATATTTTTCTACAAGATTAGCTTCATCTAGAAAAGACAAAGAACTATATAGGAATTCAAAATAATAAGGGATGAAGGCATTAGAAGAAAGATCTGATGGCGAAGATGTGGTCTGCTTGGTTTAAAGGTGCAGGGTCTGAATGGAAAGACAAGATATCATGAGCTTTAGGTGGACTTTGAATCAGGTCTGCAGGAACACTGGGTTAGAAGGGCCTGTCTGGAGGTGGGAAAATGCCAGTTCTGATTCACAGCTCTGGGACCCCTGGAGGTGGGAGGATGAGCCCCTCCCTAAAGGTTGTTGAGGAAGTTGGGAGTAGGACAGAGAACTATTAGAGGAGTGTCAAGAAGAGGTTTAAAATGATGGAAGAAAGTGTGAAAGAGTGTAATGGAAGGAATTCCTGCCATAGGAATGGAGGCCATAATGGCAGGAAGCCCAAAAAGAAGGAGTGAGAAGAATGAAGCTGAATGTAAATGGAGAATAGAGTTCCTGTATTAGTCCGTTTTCACACTAGTATAAAGAAATACCGGAAACTGGGTAATTCATGAAGAGAAGTGATTTAATTGGCTCACAATTCCACAGGCTGTACAGGAAGCACGACTGGGGAGGCCTCAGGAAACTTACAATCATGGCTGAAGGCAAAGGGGAAGAAGGCACATTTTACATGGATGGAGCAAGGGGAAGGAGGGGATGGTGCCACACACTTTTAAACAACCAAATCTCTTGAGTACTCGCTCACTATCACAAAAATAGGAAAGGGGAAATCTGCCCCCCATGATCCAATCACCTCCTACCAGACCCCTCTTCCAACATTGGGGATTACAATTCAACGTGAGATTTGGGCAGGGATGCAAAACCAAACCATATCAGGGCCCAAGGGAGATGTATTTGGTCAGCAACTAGAATGAGGAAAAGAGTAAAAGAGGGGACCAAAAGTATCAAGATGGAATTAACCATCTTTAGGATTCTGTAAATAACTTTAGTGTTTCTTAGGGTCCTGATGTCATAAAGGTGACAAGATGGGTACAGGAAAAAGTTACATAATAATAAAATAATTATTCATCCAATATAAGTTGATCCCTGCTCAAGTCAATGTGTTCTGTCGTTGTTCAACAAAAAAACTAAATGATAGGAAAACAACAGCAGAGTTCCATCTGCAGCTTGAGTGCTAACGAGGGCCTCTAGCACTTCAGGAATTGAGGGGTAAATGGAGCGCTCAAAAGTCCATCCATCTGGTGTTGTGTGCTTGCTGGCACATTCTTTATATCACTATGGGAAGCTGTAGTAGGGTGGCCACAGATGGCTCTAACAATCACACCCCTTTCTCCCTCTGGATGAGACAGATTTATGCACCTGGTCACTGACAGAGGCCTTGCTTTTAGGGACAAGACTTTTGCTACAGAGCTGAAGAGTGCATCACAGTGTTATCTTTTTGCCATGCTGCACATCTGAAGAGCGGTCTTAAAAGAGGCAGAATCAT
This sequence comes from Rhinopithecus roxellana, assembly GCF_007565055.1. Classification (NCBI taxonomy): domain Eukaryota; kingdom Metazoa; phylum Chordata; class Mammalia; order Primates; family Cercopithecidae; genus Rhinopithecus; species Rhinopithecus roxellana. Next base: position 52,896,779 of record NC_044556.1, on the reverse strand, counting down.
CCACACTCAAGATCATTTCTCAAATTCATCTACGACATAAGTCCATTCTCCTCCTTAGGGGAAAAGGCAGGAGTATGACCCTAATGGAAATCCCTCTGCATGAAAACTTGAGCAGTGGGAAACCAGTTTTCCTTCTCACAAGGACAAACCAGGAAAAGAAATGCCTTATAATGGAATAATAACTTTAGAAGTTCCCTAGGGACTAGTTATCTCCCAATTTAAACAGGTAAAGCAGAGCCTAGAAATCTAATAAAGGCATAGCAATGTGGAAGACAGTTGTTGCCCTGTAAGTGGCATTTACCAATCTGAGGTAAGAACGGTTACTGAAAGAGTCGAGAGAAAGCACAGAATTTAGAGAAAGAGGAGACAAAAACTGTCTGTTGTTGTGTCTCCAGCACTCAGTCTCCTGGGGCAATAGAGATGCATTAAGAGCTCAGCCCGCTTCTAGCTAAATTCCATGCTCATGAAGTAACTTTCTGATAATAATTTGGCTTTCCATGTAGACTTTCAAACAAAGGAGAGATGGTACTAACCAGCCAACATGGATATTCACATTTTCTCAGAGACTATATATATTGGGAGCTAGTTTCTTGTGAGTTGTTTGATATAATCAGTCCCCCTGAGCCCAGTCATTTCCGTGTAAGCTAAAACGCTTGAGTTGTGGGCCTTGCAAAGCTGAGGAGGAGACCTAGATTACGGTTCCCGAGGCAAGATGGTAGGTTTTCTTCGGGAAATTTTAGAGTCTTCGTTCTAAATTGAACTTCTCTATGTGTCCTTACCCAGAAAGGGACTCAATACTTGATGGGTTTGTGCCAAACTTTTGTATTAAATTGTGCTACGTCATAGTAAATTATAAAAGTTAATGACCTATAATTATATTTTCTATGGTGAGGCACCTGGAACCAAGTAATTGCCACATACAAGTGAAATAAAAGCCAGCAGCAGCTAGAATTTTCACCCAGTTCTTCTATATTTCTAGGCCTTTCTAAGCTCATAGCAGCAACTTCCCTCTCCCTTTCTCTAGTCTTCTTGCTTCTCTTCCATCTTCTTCTCGCTCAGCTACAGTGAACCCCTCCACAACATTAAATGCCTTTAAACTCTTCCACATGAGATTCGATTTGGCTCTGAAGCGTTAAACCAAAGTGCAAGTTATAAATGTCCTAAGTGTTCTTCCACAGGGAGTATCTTAGTTGATGTCTTCAAACATACCGCACTCAGAAAAGCAAATATTTCAAAGACAGAAGTGCAACTGCTGGCAATTGGCAATAATTGCCATGTGGCAAAAATTCTGCATGCAGTAGTAAGACAAATTTGTGAATAAAACTGCACATTTCTAATCATATAAACTTTTTAAAAAAATGTTTAATTGAGCATGTATTGAGAAACTTGCTTCAGAATCTGATTCCGGTTCAGGGGCTATCGCTTGTTCACATCAGTCTGTGAGAGGACTGCTTCACTCTCACCACCAGGCTGACTAGTGCTCTGTGGTCATGGTCCATTGTCCCAGCAGGGCTGGTGCATGGGAAAGCCTTTCTTGGCCTTATCAGAAGCTCAGCCTGGGAGGCTGGCCTGGGGGCTGACCAAGCACAAAATAGAAAACCACTAATAAGATCCAGCTGGAACAAATAACCTCTATTTATTTTAGGAAACTAATGATATGTCATCATGACACATATCTAACCTTAGTATCTCCGATTGGACAGGCCAGCTATGTGGGCTATAATTCAAGCTATGGTTACGGCTCTTCTGCTGGAAGACGGATTCATCTGGTTTTGTGGTCTTGCTCTTCAGGTATTCCTTGCAGTAAGTAATCATGTTATACAAAATTTTATGTCTCAAGTACTGAAAATTTAGGGGGGTGCTTATTTTACATTAAAAAAGATCGAATCAAGGAATTTTTAAGAAGTGACCAATGATTAGTTTAATGGCAACATTGTCTATTGACATTGTTCTGCTGTTATTTTAGAAACTGTAATCGTTATCAATCCTCAGGAGGGAGGAATCAGTGTTTCGGTAGAGAAGAATGAGGTACAACCTAGACAAGTGAGACATTTCTATGGCTTGGGTCTGAGAAAACATGACGGGAAAGAAAGAGAAGGGCTGCAAGGCCACGGGCTCCAAGTGGAGGCTGCTGAAGGACAAACGTGTTACAAAGTGTTATGAAATGAACTGACTTGCTAGGAAGGTACAATACCCAGCATTACAGAAGGACTGCTCCGCCCTAGCCACGTCCAGCTGAATAACTGGTCACTATGTGGCCCTCCACACCTCCAGGGTGGAGGCAGAGCTTGCAAGCTTGTGGCCTGCAGACCTAAAGTGGCCCAAAGATGTATTCTTTTTGAGCCCTGTCCCCACAAGTGATTTGAAAAATTAAGCCACACTAAAACAACAGGAGATTTCACACACACACACACACACACACACACACACACACACACAAATTGAGATTTCTAGCGTCTCTTAAAAGAAAACAAAGAAATAAGCACTTAAAACTGAACTCATATGCCACATGGCAGCACCAACTGGCTAAGATTCAGTGGCTGCTGCTCCTTTGTTTGTTTTCTGTTTTTTGTTGAGACGGAGTCTTGGTCTGTCGCCCAGGCTTGAGTGCAGTGGCATGGTCTTGGCTCACTGCAAGCTCTGCCTCCTGGTTTCATGCCATTCTCCCGCCTCAGCCTCCAGAGTAGCTAGAACTACAGGTGCCTGTCACTACGCCCAGCTAATTTTTTTGTATTTTTAGTAGAATGGGGTTTCACTGTGTTAGCCAGGATGGTCTTGATCTCCTGACCTCGTGATCCACCCGCCTTGGCCTCCCACAGTGCTGGGATTACAGGCGTGAGCCACTGCATCTGGCCTCTGCTGCTCCTTTACAGAGCAACAGCAATGCTTCTGTGCCAGTGTGTGACAGTGAAAGCAGGACCCTGGGGCCGGCCTGCCTAACTGCCCTCCAACTCCACCCCTTACTAGCTGTGGGAACTTGTTAACTGTTCTGTTCCTCCATTTACTCATAAGTAAAATGTGACTCATAATTGTGCTTATCTCATAGGTTGTTGTAAAGATTAAATAAATTAGCAAGTATACTGCGCTTCAACTAGTGCCATGTAAATATAGTAGTCAGTATTACAAAAGCCTTTGCTAGTATTATAATATAGTATTAATACCTTGTCTTCTCAATTATTTAGTTATGTTAATCCTCCTAACAATCCTATAAGGTAGGTGAAGAAACTGAGGCATGTAGAGGTTAGAAAACCTACCTAAACTTGTCACATGGTCACATTGCACATTACTAGTAAGCAGTGAAACCTCCTCAGGGGTCAGTGATCTAAACCACCAAGCTATAGAATGACATTCCTTTAGGTGGAACCTGCACTCTCCAGTTTTCCATAGTACTCACCATTTCCACAGCATATGCACATAAATGTGCACACTCCGTTTCTATCTTCCCACCCACTGCCCTGTCCTCCTTTGGGTTATCTCCCTGGCCTCTACATGCATTTGAGTTTGGAACCCCTAGTCTAGAAAAGTGGATATGCTGAATAGCTGACTGTGTCCTCCAGGTAGATTAGCTCTCCCAATAAAGCTTTTATGAAGAGCCAAAGAGAAGACAAATTGTGTCCAGTGAGGGTCTATTTTAGCATGGGTAGTCTGTGATAGCAGACAAGCAGCATCCCATCACCTGAAACATGTAAGCAATGAAAATTATCTGGCTCCCACTCCAGACCTACTGAATCTGAATATCAGGTATAGAGCCCAGAATTCTGCGGTTTACTAAGCCCTCCAGGTGATTCTGATGCAGGCTAAAATTTGGAAACCACTGCCTTAGAAGGTCAATTTTTTTTTTTTTTTTTTTTTTTTTTTTTTTTTTTTTTTTTTTTTGAGGCAAAGTTTCACTCTTGTTGCCCAGGCTGGAGTGCAATGGCACTATCTCAGATCACCAGAACCTCTGTCCTCAGGTTCAAGCGATTCTCCTGCCTCAGCCTCCCGAGTAGCTGGGATTACAAACATGCGCCACCACACCCAGCTAATTTTGTGTTTTTAGTAGAGACAGGGTTTCTCCATGTTGGTCAGGTTGGTCTTGAATTCCCAGCCTCAGGTGGCCCGCCTGCCTCAACCTCCCAAAGTGCTGGGCTTACAGGCATGAGCCACCTCGCCCGGCTAGAAGGTAATTTTTTTCAGGCAAATAATAATAAGACTTCCATGGGAAGGAATAGTTATCTGCTCCTACAGAGCTGGCCCAGTGGTATGCAGAATAAACCCAAAAACACTCTAATGGGAGGACTAGTTGGGAACAACCTAGCTTTACAGTGAAGCCATCAGGATAAAATAGCAAATTGTAATTTTTGCAATCTACTCATCTGACAAAGGGCTAATATCCAGAATCTACAAAGAACTCAAACAAATATACAAGAAAAAAACAAACAACCCCATCAAAAAGTGGGCAAAGGATATGAACAGACATTTCTCAAAAGAAGACATTCATACAGCCAACAGACACATGAAAAAATGCTCATCATCACTGGCCATCAGAGAGATGCAAATCAAAACCACAATGAGATACCATCTCACACCAGTTAGAATGGCAATCATTAAAAAGTCAGGAAACAACAGGTGTTGGAGAGGATGTGGAGAAATAGGAACACTTTTCCACTGTTGGTGGGATTGTAAACTAGTTCAACCATTATGGAAAACAGTATGGCAGTTCCTCCAGGATCTAGAACTAGATGTACCATATGACCCAGCCATCCCACTACTGGGTATATACCCAAAAGATTATAAATTATTCTACTACAAAGACACATGCACACGTATGTTTACTGCGGCACTATTCACAATAGCAAAGACTTGGAATCAACCCAAATGTCCATCTGTGACAGACTGGATTAAGAAAATGTGGCACATATACACCATGGAATACTATGCAGCCATAAAAAAGGATGAGTTTGCGTCCTTTGTAGGGACATGGATGCAGCTGGAAACCATCATTCTTAGGAAACTATCACAAGAAGAGAAAACCAAACACCGCATGTTCTCACTCATAGGTGGGAACTGAACAATGAGATCACTTGGACTCAGGAAAGGGAACATCACACACTGGGGCCTATCATGGGGAGTGGGGAGGGGAGAGGGATTGCATTGGGAGTTATACATGATATAAATGATGAATTGATGGGTGCTGACGAGTTGATGGGTGCAGCACACCAACATGGCACAAGTATACATATGTAACAAACCTGCACGTTATGCACATGTACCCTAGAACTTAAAGTATAATTTAAAAAAAAAATGTATTATCACACACAAAAAAAATAGCAAATTGTGTGCTTAGGTGATTGATTAAATTGCACTTCTCTTTGTTATCATGTAAATGACATGCTATTTATAGGATGACCAATTAACACTTGGAGACCAACTGCTCAAAATAATGATCTTAATTTTAAAATAGTTCTTATTTTTTGCAAAAGTTAGATAAATGGTTCAGTTGTCTGCAGAGGCCAGTATAAAAGAGAACACATTATCTATTAACTCTCTATGGCAGACAACCTACGTGGAGGTCATCCTACAGCTGCTTTGAATAACTACAGTTTGTCCGGACTGTGGTTGTAATTGACAGAAACACAACTCACTCTAGCCTAAGCAAAACAGGAAAAATGCTGGGTGTGGTGGCGCATGCTTGTAGTTCCAGCTACTCGGGATTTTGACCACATTTAGGTTCAGAAAATGAAGATGTTTTGGTATATGCAACAAGAAATAATTTTGTATGGGTTGAAACCTAGTCAGAAGAAAATTTGCAATTACTAAGTCTGACTTTCTCATGTTTGAGTTAATCCTAATTAGATCCCTACTGGCATGGCTGGATCTTAGAAGGAAATAAGCCAGTGAGAGATAAAATCTACTTGTGAGGTTACAGCCTTAGCAGAGAAGATCCAGGAAATACCTAGTTCGACTGAAGGACAGTAGAGACAGGAGGGGCTACATAATGCAAGTCTGTTATTAACCAGGCTCTCACTGTTTGGTGTAATAGACATGCTATTTGGATTATGCCCTGACTCAACTCCACTCCTCTTTCTCTCCTAACATGGACATTTGGGGATCTTGCTGTTGGTCCGTTGTCTAGGAGAAGCCATTAATACAGTATCTGCTGTTAGCCTAATTCATCTGGATGGAAGGAATGCCTAAACCTTGAAAGCATTCCATTAGGGAGTTTGGGTTTTATCCCAAGGACAGTAGAAAACATTGCATGGTCTTAAGAAGAAGAATGACACCATCAGACTTGAGTATCAGAAAAATGAACTCTGGCTGCCGTGTGGAGACTAGAATTATTGGAGTGTTCAAGGCAATAGTAGATAGTGGCTTGTAAACAGTCTTACATTCCAGGCATAACTTAGAGATATTGCAGGTTCCGTTCCAGACTACAGCTATAAAATGTATATTGCAATAACACAAGCAGTCAATTTTTTTGCTTCCCAGTGTATATAAAAGTTATACTGTTACTATACTGTATTCTATTAAGTGTACAATAGCCTTATGTTGAAAAAACTAAGGTACAATGTAATTTTAAAAATATTTTATTGCAAAAAAATGCTAACAATCATCAGAGCCTTCAGCTAGTTGTAATCTTGTAATCTTTTTGCTGGTGGAAGGTCTTGCACTGATGTTGATGGCTGTTCACTCACTGATCAGGGTGGTGGTTGCTGAAAGTTGGAGTGACTGAGGTAATTAAAAAAAAAAAAGATCATAATAAAGTTTGCCCCAACAGTTGACTTTCTTTCATGAAAGATTTCTCTGTAGCGTGCAATGCTGTTGGATAGCATTTTGCCCATGGTAGAACTTCTTTTACAATTAGAGTCCATCCTCTCAAACCCTGCTACTGCTTTACCAACTAAGTTTGTGTAATATTCTAAATCCTTGTCATTTCAACCACGTTCACAGCATCTTCACCCATCGATTCCACTCAAAAACCACTTTCTTTGCTCATCCATAAGAAGCAGCTCCTTATGCATTAAAGTTTTGTCACGAGGTTGCAGCAGTTCAGTCACATCTTCAGGCTCCACTTCTAAGTCAAGTTCTCTTGCTATTTCTATGACATCTGCAGTTAATTTCTCCACTGACGTCTTGAACCCCTCAAAGTCATCCATGAGGATTGGAATTCACATTCAAACTCCTGTTAATGTTGGCATTTTGACCTCTTCTCATGAATCACAAACATTCTTTTTGGCATCTAGAATGGTGAATTCTTTCCAGAAGGTTTTCAATGGACTTTGCCCAGTTTCATCAGAGGAATCACTATCTATGGAAGCTATAGCCTTACAAAATGCATTTCATAAATAGTAAGACTTGAAAGTCAAAATTACTCCTTGATCCATGGACTGTAGAATGGATGTTGTGTTAGCCAGCATGAAAACAACATTCATCCCCTTGTACATCTCCATCAGAGATCCTGGGTAACAGGTGCATTGCCAATAAGCAGTAATATTTTTAAGAGAATCTTTTCTTTCTGAGCAGCAGGTCTCAACAGTGGGCTTAAAATATTCAGTAAACCATGCTATAAACAGATGCACTGTCATCCAGTCTTTGTTCTTCCATTTATATAGCCAGTGGGTAGATTTAGCATAATTCTCAAGGGCCATAGGATTTTCAGAATGGTAAATGAGCATTGGCTTCAACTTAAAGCACCAGCTGCATTAGCCCCTAATAAGAGAGTCAGTCTGTCCTTTGAAAATTTAAGGCATTGACTTCTCTCTAGCTATGAAAGTCCTAAATGTCATCCTCTTCCAATAGAAGGCTGTATTATCTACACTGAAAATCTGTTGTTTAGTGTAGCCACCTTCATTATTTATCTTAACTAGATCTCCTGGATTACTTACTGCAGTTTCTACGTCAGCACTTAGTGCTTTACCTTGCACTTTTATGTTATGGAGGTGGCTTCTTTCCCTAAACCTCATGAACTAACCTCTACTGGCTTCAAATTTTTCTTCTGCAGCTTTCTCACTTCTCTCAGCCTTCACAATATTGAAGAGAGTTAGGGTCTTTCTCTGGATTAAGCTTTGGCTTAGGGAATGTTGACGTTGGTTTGATCTTCTATCCAGACCACCAAAACGTTTTCAATATCAGCAGTAAGGCTGTTTCACTTTCTTATCATTTGTGTGTTTCCTGGAGTAGCACATTTAATTTCCTTCAAGAACTCATGGGCATTTACAACTTGGTTAACTGTTTGCCTTTGGGTAAGAAGTCTAGCTTTTGGCCCATCTCAGCTTTTGACATGCTTTTCTCCCTAAACTTAATCATTTCTAGCTTTCGATTTAAAATAAGAGACATATGACTCTTCCTTTCACTTGAGCACTTAGAGGCCATTGTTGAGTTATTAACTGGCCTAATTTCAATATTGCTGTGTCTCAGGGATTAGGGAGGCCTGAAAAGAGGGAGAGAGATAGGGGAGCAGCTGGTTAGTGGAGCAGTCAGAACACACACAACATTTATCCATTAAGCTTGCCTTCTTATGTGGGTGCAGTTCGTGGCACCCTAAACACTGACAAAGCAACATCAAAGATCACTGATCACAGGTCACCGTAACACATATAATAATAATGAAAAAAGCTTAAGTATTGAAAGAATTACCAAAATGTGACACAGAGACACAAACTGAGCGCAATCTGTTGAAAAAATGATACCAGTAGACTTGCTCAACACAAGGTTGCTACAAACCTTCAATTTGTTTAAAAATTAAAAATAAAAGACCCAGCCGGGTGGGGTGACTCATGCCTGTAGTCTCAGCACTTTGGGAGGCCAAGGTGGGTGGATCACTAGAGGTCAGGAGTTCAGTACCAGCCTGGTCAACATACAGAAACCCCGTCTCTACCAAAAATACAAAAATTAGTTGGGTGTGGCAGTGCACCAGTAATCTCAGCTACTGGAAAGGCTGAGGTGGGAGAATCACTTGAACCTGGGAAGAGTTGGTTGCAGTGAGCTGATATTGTGCTACTGCACTCTAGCCTAGGCAACAGAATGGGACTCTGTCTTTAAAAAAAAACCAACAAACCATAATATCTGTAGGAACAATAAAGTGAAGTGCAGTAAAATGACATATGCCTGTATTCTTAGCAGATTCTGCTCCTCTTGTAAAATATCAGACTGATACACCAAGACCTATAATGTGTTAGAATAAATGTGCATGGAGCTTCACTGAAATACCCAAAAAGTTAATAATCTACAGTAGAAGATTGTCAATTTTTAAAAAGTGTGATAGATTATGGCCTTTGTTCCATAGAGGTGGATTCAAACTTGTGAGTTAACTAAATGAAATGATAAAAATCAGAGCTCATCAGTTAATACAAGCTTTGGATGGTGCTACTGGAAAAATACATTCTGATCATTTAATTTCATATTTTAATCAAGTAGCCTACATAAAGATATACTAATGGGTCAAGATAATGGCCTTAGAACTTTCGAGCTAAAAAAATCAGGCCTCTCGGGCATAGACTTATATCTGTATTTCAGGAACTCTTTCAACCAGAACTATGCCTTGGACTATGACCCTAAATGTATTCTCACTACTGCTTTACAAAACCAGGCCTGTGACCTTCTCCAAGTATCTATTATGCATAGGTATTTCAGAGGTAATAATTTTATGATAATATTTAAATTTCATCAGTCCTTGGGTCATGAAGGGGGAACATTCTACCTCATTCTCTTTTACTATTCAGCATGTCTTCTAGGTAGAGTTTTTTTTTTTTTTTTTTTTCCTTTGGCGTCCTAATGTTCTTGTCAAATCAGAGACTGAGGGATTAAGACACACACACCCAAGAATGGAACAGACAAGCTGGAACCAGTTTATCAATAGATCTTTTGTAAGAGGAAAAAGAAAATGACTCTCTTCTGAGGTCAGAGAAAGAAAATCAAATGATTAAGCAGTGAGGAAGACTATGGTTCACTCTACAAATATTGGAAATTATATTAAGATGGTATATGTATAGGCAACTTTTATGTCCTTAGAAATGTGAGTATTTTGCCTGTGACACCCAAGCCAGCTGCAGTGGTGGGCAAAGCAGCCTCACTACGTTCTTTGTATGTCAGATCCCTCTTGAGTTGAGGTCTTGGCCCCAATTAAATAAATTCCGAGCTTTTTATAAATCAAGTCCTTCATAAATCTTGCAGTAAAATTTCATTCTCTTTGCTCTCCTGCCTCTTAGTGAGGGTAGCTTCAGGCATTTCCAGATCTTCCTGTTCAGCTGAGCCCTCTTGAGGAGATGTGTACAATTCTTCCTTTTGTTTCCCTCTATTTATAAAAAAATCCTCGCTTCCTCCAGGACATCTGTGTACCATCTCTACCCGAGAGGAAACCCTTGTCCTCCACCCACACTCAGGGCTGCAAGGGAGAAGTTCACAGCAGGACAGCTGGTTGATTAGTCATGTAATTCAAAATTACTAGGTACTCAAATTAAACTTAGACCAGTGAAATACAAAATGTGCTCTCGTGTTTGGTGTTATATAAGCTTATATTATCATAGAATTTAGATTCTTGTAGAATGGCATAAGCCACAGAGAAGCAGGGGACTTAGAAATCAAAAGCCACTTGGCCTATTTGAAATGATCATGTGACACTAGTAAGGCCCACCAATGCGGAAAGGAGTAGCTGGCAGAGTTCTGCAGGGATGAGCTCGTGCAGAGTCTCACCTAGTGGCATCAAACGCTGCTCCTCACACAGATGCTAAACTAGATAGATGTTTATTTCAAAGCCAAGAGCCCTCAGATAGACCATCCACGTGGCAAGCCTGTGATTTCCTCTCCTGAAATATGAAGTGGCTTCTTTTCAAACGTTTATGAGCAACATAAAATTTTAGTTTGCTTTCTTAAGTGAATAATAATTACTCTGGATGGGACGGATTCATCCAGAGACAGAAAAACATCCCCAGTCACTATTAATTAAAAGAAATCTACTAAGACATATATCACTTTGGCTAGAAAGCAATAGCATTCCTTAGTCTAACTATATCACAGGACTTGCCAAGTCTCAGTGAAAAGGGGAATTAATTTGACCCAGAAAGGCTTAATCAGAGAGGCATCCACTAGTCCTGAGCTGTTGTCAGACTAACAAAAACAGTGTGAAGAACAAGAGTTAGGGTAAGAATGATCTAAGAGAGGTTTTCTGAAGCCAGCACTATCAGGTTGAAGACAGTGAGATTCATTCAACAAGAGAATTCAAGATTTTAGAAACTGGCACACTCAGAAGCCTAAGCAGTGACACAGTAATTAGGAAACAGGGGATGACCACAATATTTTGGTGCTAATTCATATAAAGGGTCCATTGGATGATATGTGCTATGTCTTATTGACAAAGATCAGGCTGGACTAAGGTCTAGAGCAAATATGTCCTTACTCAAACCTCTTCAGAAATAGAAACAAGGCTGGGTGCGGTGGCTCACGCCTGTAATCCCACCACTTTGGGAAGCTGAGGCGGTTGGATCGCCTGAGCTCAGGAGTTTGAGACCAGCCTGGGCAACATGGTGAAACACTGTGTCTACCCAAAATTAGCCAGGTGTGATGGCACAGACCTGTAGTCCCAGATGCTCAGGAGGCTGAGGTGGGAGGATTGCTTGAGCCTAGGAGGTCAAGGCTGAGGTCAAGTGAGCCATGTTTGCACCACTGCACTCCAACCTGGGCAACAGAGTGAGATCCTGTCTCAAAAAAAAAAAAAAAAAAAGAAAGAAAGTAGAAACACTCAAGTACCCAAGTGTCCATCAAGATAAATGAATAAACAAAATGTGGTGTGTACACACGATGGGACATTTTTCAGCTTTAATAAGGAAAAAAATTCTGGCATATGCTATGACATAGATGATCCTTGAAGACGTTACACTAAGTGAAATGAGCCAATCACAAAAAAAAAAATACTGCATAATTCTACTTATATGGGTTATATAGAGTAGTCAAATTCATAGAAACAGAGAGTAGAATGGAGGTCGCCAGAGTGTGGGGGAGAGGGAAATGAGGAGCTGCTCTATGGTGGATATAGAGTTTTAGTTTTGTAAGATGAAATTGTTCTGGAGATTGGTTGTACAGCAATGTAAATATACTTAACACTATTGAACTACACACTTAAAATTGTTAAGATGGTAAATTTTATGTTAGGTGCATTTTACCACACTTAAGAAATTTTTTAACTTATACAATTATACAATCTATATGTACAGTTTATTGTATGTCAGTTGTACCTCAATAAAACTATCTTTTTAAGATAAAACAAAACAAAACAAAAATCAACTCCAGGTGGCCCATATGAGGTCACAGGGATGAGCCTGTTTTTTCTGCATAGTCAGAAAAGGCTGCAGTGCCAATCCACCTGGGTTGCCTATGCTACCTGGGTGTAACTGGACTCATGGGGTTAACTCTGAAGTACTTAACACTAATCATTCTAATTTCCTGAGTTTAGTTCCTCATTTTTTCTTTACTATATGTTTTCAAGATCTTCCTAAATTGCTTCTGTAAGTACGCAAGCTAATGGATTTGGTGAATAGTGACCTCTGAATGAGTAGGTTCAGTAGGGGAGGTAAAATGTAGATTTTAAGACATAATCATCATCACTAAAATTTACTGAGCTGGTTTTACTTGTCTGTTTTCACTTAAACCTCACAAGAATCATATAAAATTATATACACGCACATTCTACAGGTTAAGTCAGAGGTCAGAGTAGTTAAGTAACTTATCAAATGTCCCTGACTATTGTGTCAGATAGAGTCTGTCTCAATCCATTTCACATTGCTATAAAATAATAACTGAGGCTGGGTAATTTTGAAAGAAAAGAGGTTTATTTGGCTGACATTTCTGGAGACTGTACAAGAAGCATAGTACCAGTATCTGCTTCCGGTGAGGGCCCCAGGAAGCTTCCACTCATGGAAGAAGGGGAAGGGGAGCTGGTATGTCTCATGGTAAGAGAGGGAGCAAGAGAGAGAAGGGGTAGACTCTTTTTGACAACCAAGTATCAAGGAAACGAATAGAGCAAGAACTCACTCATTACCACAGGAGGGCACCAAGCCATTCATGACGGATGAATGACCCAAAAACATCTCACCAGGTCCCACTTTCAATATTGGGGATCAAATTTCAACATGAGACTTGGAGGGACAAATATTCAAATTATATCAACATCTTAGCAGAAGGCAGATTTTTACTTAGATGTTCAAAGTAAATAAATATTAATGAATGGGCCACTTCCTGAGGTGTGTAAGTTGAAGGTGGGCAAGTTTAAGGAAACCAGGAAGGAATGTCAAAGCACCCAGAGTCTAATACAAATGAAAATCCATTACTAGCCCTCTATGTGAAGGGCAAATGGGAGGTCAAATTTGGATAGTTACAAAATTAACATACATGAGAATGTTTATAAACTGAGGAGAAGAAAATATTAGAAAGAGAGAAAATATTAGAAAGAGAGAAGTGGTGGCTCACGCCTGTAATCCCAGCAGTTTGGGTGGCTGAGGTGGGTGAATCACTCGAGGCCCAGAGTTAGAGACCAGCCTGGCCAACATGGCAAAACCCCATCTCTACTAAAAATACAAAAATTAGCTGGACGTGGTGGCACACATCTGTAATCTAGGCTACTCTGGAGACTGAGGTACAGGAATTGCTTGAGCCTAGGAGGCAGAGATTGCAGAGAGCCAAGATCAGTGCCACTGCACCACAGCCTGGGCAAAAAAAGTGAAACTCTGTTGAGAGAGAGAGAGAGAAAGAGAGAGAGAGAGGGTGGGGGGAAAAGAGAGAGAGGGGTTGGGGAGAAGAGAGAGAGAGATTAAAAAGGGAATAACTAAGAAGGCATAGGCTGGAGAAAACAAGAATGGGTGTTTGCATTGGAAAAGAGAAAGAATACATCCTCCCATGAGACAGGGAAGAAGATTGGGAAAAGAATGAAGGGAAAATTGTTACTTATAAAGCAGATGGTGAGACTTCGATCTGAGAGAAAGGAGCCTGGGGTGATGTAGGAAAGAGAAGAGCTGACCCAGAGCTGTTTTGGTAATTTGAGAGGAGCTCAACTGGGGGATAATTAGTGCGTAGTACTGTGGGCCACACAAATGTCCAAGTAACCCAAATTGGCAACATATTCAGTCAGCATTGTTACAAGCAAACACAACAGATCACCCATTTTTTAATCTCAATTTTTCTTTAAGAAAATAACAGAGTTGAAATGGTTAAGAAGCCATTTAAGTTATTTTTACTTCTGGAATTATGACTGCTAGTATTTCAAGATATCCTTTTATCTCAGAATAACTAGGTCCTGAATAGAATGCATATTTAGAGATATTGCTGATCTGTCAGGAAAGAATCTTCTATGGCCCTCTCCATTCATTGACAGAGAGAGAGAGAAAGAGAGAGACAGAAAGAATATGAACTATGGTACTTTGGCAGCCAGGTGGGGTGGGGTTGCCTTGAGGACAAATGACAGTAGCTGCACTTATCTCAAAATATTGAGCTTAGACTGATGCTAAAACAAAGGAAGCATATAAAACAATATATACAACAAACACTGATACAATTTAAAGACGGAATTGACAAATTTTTCATCAAATTAGGTTTTAACACATCTCTTTGAAACATTATAGGTTACACATGCCAAAAGAACATCATAGTAATATAGATGATTTAAGTAAATAAACTTGATCTAATATATAGATCACACATAGAACTCTGCTCCCTCAAACTGGAGAATTACCTTCTTCTCAACATTCACAAAAGTTGATCATAATCTTGTTAAGCAAGCTGCAACAAATTTAAAACTTGGTACGTAAAGACCACATTCTCTGACAAGAGTGCAATTTGGTGAAAGTCAATAACAAAATGATGAAAAATCCTCATACATTTGAAAATTTTAAAACACTCTTCTAAACAAATTGTGGGCCAAAGAACAAATTGTGTTGCATATTTAATTACTCAGATCAGCATAATAATGAAAATAATACGTATCAAAACATGACATGAAGCTAAAACAGAACTTGGAGAGTAATTTATAATCTTAAATGTTTATTTTGGAAAAGAAGAAGGCTTAAATGTAATGAGCTTAAGAAATTAGAAACAGAACAAGAGACTACACTGAAAGAAAAAAAAGAGATAATGAAGGTAAGTGTAGAAATCAATGAAATAGAAAACAAAGACACAACCAAGAGGATCAAGAAAGCCAGAACTTAAATCTTTGAAAAGGTTGATAAAATTGCTTAATGTCTGTCAATATTGGTAAGGAATAAAAAAGAAAATGCATAATTAAATAATATTAAACATAATTACATACAGCAGTGATTAGAAAGAAAAGCTATTATGAACAACTTTATGCCAATAAATTTGAAAACAGAGATATAAAATGGATAAATTCCTAGGACTTTAAAACTGACTCTAGAAAAAATAGAAAGCCTGAATTTTTCTATCCTTATACAATAAGTTGAAGCAGTATTTAAAACTTTTCTCATAAAGAAAGCAACATAGCCTATGGTTGTACAGGTGAAATTCTACCAAATTTTCAAGGGGCAGATCATTCCCGTTTTTATAGAAGCTCTTCTATAAAATATAAGGAAAAGGAATATTCCCCAATGTATTTTATGTGGCCAGAATAATGTCAATACCAAAATCAGAGAAATACAATACAAGAAGTAAAACTACAGAACAAAACCACTAATGAATGTACACACAAAAATTCTCAATAAAATATTAATGAAATAAATCTTTTATTAAAAAATAGAATACAAGGGGATTGACTGCAAAGAGGCATGAGGACATTTTTGGGGTGATGGAAATGATCCATGTGTTGATTGTAGTGGTGGTATATAACTGCATATATTTGTGAAAATTTATTGAACTGCACATCTAAAATGTGAATTTAATTTTTTGTAAATTATATCTCAGTAAACCTTTTTTTAAAAAAGAGATTTTTCTAGAATTCCACACCCATTCCATGATTCTTAGTAAATTATATGAATAAAAGAAAATATTATTATCCTAATAAGGACTATCTTGCAAAAATTTACATCAAATATTATTGTTAATGAGGGAAGCCAGAAGCATTAGAAAAAAAACAAGGATGTCCACCATTATGGCTTCTATTCAACATTGTACTAAAGATTCTAGCTGCATGACAAGACAACAAAAAGCAAATAGAAGCATAAGAATAGAAAAGAAACCAAAGTTGATAATTTCAGATAATAGATTTGTTTACACTGAAAATCCCAAACAGTAGAATTAGAAATAATAGAATTTAGCAAGGTGACCAACTTAAAAAGCAAAATAAAAGGTAAATGTATATATCTATGTGCCAGCAAGAAACAGAAGGATTTTTAGAAAGGAAATAATTTGTAAGAGCAATAAAAAATGAAGTACTTAAGAATAAATATAACAAAAGATGTACAAGAGTTGTAGTTAGAAATTTTAAAAATTAAACAGGAAGAAAGGAAACTTAAATGGAGATATTGTTTAGTTTTTAAATAGAAGGATTAATTGCCATAAATATGTTAAGTATCTCCAAACTGATTGATTCATGCAGCTTCAGTCGCACTTCTAACTGGTTTGGAACTCAACAGGCTGATTCTAAAACGTACACGTAAGAGGAAAGAGACAATGAAGAGGGAGTATATTGGAATCTTTGCCTTACCAGTTGTTAAGACTTATAAAGTTATGGATATAGACAAATAGATTACTAGATGAAAATAGAGAACCCAGAAAAAAGCCTACACATATATGGAACTTTGATAAATGATATAGATGATGCCACAAATTTGTTGGGGGAAGAAAGAACTGTTCAACGAATGGTGCGGGGACAATTGATTATTTATATAGAAAAATATTAAGTTGGTTCCCTAGAGTTCTTCACACATGAAATCAAATATAGATGTACTATAAAATAAAACATAAAAGATGAAACTTTAAAAATGCAAAGTGAAAAGTGGAGAATGTCTTTCTGACCTTGGGAAAAGAAACAATGTTTTAAGACAAAACACACTGGAAACAATTAACATTAAAAACTTCTCTTCATCCAAAAATACTACAAAGAAAGAGAAAATAAAAATCACACTGTAGGAGTGGAGAATGATACAAGCACTTTGAAAAGCAATTTGGTTATTCTTATTAGAGGAACATTTGTTTATCCTGTGATCTATCAATTCCACCTCTAGCTATGGATACTCTTGCTTTTGTGCACTAGGAGGCAAGGACAAGAACATTCAAGCAGCACTGTTGGTAAAAGCAAATAGCTGGCAACCTACTACCATAATAAGGATTAGACTTATTTAGAGTTGCTCCACAAAGCCTAACATGGTTTGGTAAAAGGAATCTTCAGGAAAGCAGATTTTCTTTCAGTGAAAAGAACTTTTTAACATTCAAAACCATCCAAAGGCTTAGTAGACTGCTTCCCACAGAAAGAGTTTCCCTAACCGGAAGTGATCAAGTAGTTCTGGGTGTTGCAGAGAGAATTCCACCAGTGGGTGGAAGGTTTTACTAAATCAATAGCAAGATTTTTACCAGCTGTTAAGGTTCAGGGATTCTACACATAATCCTTACAAAAACTCAGCCATGCTACTGAGCTGATATTAGAAATACATTATTTGTACATCAGTTGACTCCAGAAATTCATCTTAAAAGCTCAGTTGCTTCTGGGAGTGGTGGGCTTTAAGCAATTAATACATAACACTGACTAAATCTATCAAAGACTGGCAACATAGTGGACTTAAAAATCTGGAAAGAAAGAGAACAAAATAAAAACAATATTACTTTTATTAACAAAATATGACCATAATAACTGTAAAAGAATTTTTATGACAGGAAAAGTCACCCTCACCCCATTCTTAAAACTTTAACATAACCCTTTATTGCATTTTTTTCTCTGCCCACTGGGGCTTTTAAAAAGGAATGTAATGGTAATCAGAAATATTTTGACCAGGGAAGACTGGGGGAGTCAGTTTAGGGTCAGCAGTCTGGCTTAGAGTGTGGGTAGACTACTGATGAGGGATATTTGGGGAGAGTCCTAAAGCCTTGAAGTGAAAGGTGAGGAGGCTGTAGGAGGAGAGGGACTGGCTGGGTTAAAGCCCAGAACCTTGTAAAGCACCTGCTTTTGGGTGGTGGTTCTTTACCTCCTGGGTCCTGCCTTAATCAGATCAAATGGCTACTCTCTCCTTAGGCACCAACCGTATGCCTTCTGCCCACTCGCTGCCTCTGGTGGCCTTGTACCCTCTCTTCTGCTCTCCCTCCTGTTGTTCTTCCTGCAGGGAAATCCAGCCAAGTAAGCCTCTTTTTTTTTTTTGCAATATGACCAGTCATGCTTTCAGTTCCAGATGTTGCTGGCATCAGTTGAACAAACCTCCCAAAAGTCATAAAGCCAAGCACAAACCCCAGATTAACTGTTTTAGATGTTTTCTCTTTCTGAGAATTGGGGCAGGGCTCTCAATCTTCTTCGTGCCTCTCTCAGTTCAATCAATGTGGGGACAAGTAAAAGTCACAATTTTCAATCAGTTGTTAATCATAATTGTGTAAGAATAGTGTAGGGCCCAGTCGAATCTAGTGAACATTACCGAGGATCCAGACATAGTGTTGTAGGAACTGGATCATTGCCGTTCCATACAGTGAGATGGTGGTCTAATTTGCCAGGA
The DNA here is from genome assembly GCF_007565055.1 of Rhinopithecus roxellana. Classification (NCBI taxonomy): domain Eukaryota; kingdom Metazoa; phylum Chordata; class Mammalia; order Primates; family Cercopithecidae; genus Rhinopithecus; species Rhinopithecus roxellana. The sequence continues at coordinate 52,878,168 of NC_044556.1, read as the reverse complement.
GGCCACAGAGCCTCTAGAAAGGTGACAGATAGGAATTTTGAGGCTTGTTTTTTTTTACCTTAAGGACATAACCTTAAACATTAGCATGATATAGACAAATATCTCTCAGCTAATAGAAGGTCAAGTCAGGCCAGGGTTAGGAGGACCCACAGCCCAGGTCAGGAGCATTAGGAAGAGAAAAGAATGATTCCACAATGAAGGAACACCAGGAATGTACCTTCCCAGGCAGAGTCCGAGTTCTCATGGAAGGGCAGCTACCACTTGTGCTACTAGGTTTCTGGTAGGGCCTGAAGTCTTGGGCACCATAGGTACATCTGCATGTGCCACAAGTCAAGGAAGACAGAGACATACTTTTTTCCAACCCCATAACTCTCTCTTAAGCCTCTAGGCCAGTGTATATGTTGCTCCTCTGCCTACAACTCCTTCCCTGTCCTAGATCCTTTTTCCTGGCTCCTACTTGTCTTTTAAAATTCATCTTGATGTTACTTCTCCAGGAAGCTTTCCTAAACCATCACTTCCAAATCCAAGTTCCCACAGCACCCTGGGCTCTATGACTATGTTATGTGTTATTTTTGTCTCTCTCCTACCTAGCCTGAAGCCTCCTCTAAAGTCGAGACTATTTCTTGTTCACTCTGCCCACATAGGAGCTGCTCAACATGCTCTTTGAATAATTGAATAAATGAATGGCATTCTGGGATTACCTGAGGAGCATCAGCAATAGTAGCAGACACGTTCTAAAAATAGTATGTCATCAGAAAGGAGCAGTAAGCCTTCTCCCAGGGACTCCAAGACCAACAGTTTTCATCTAGGTCAAGGATGAGAAAGAGACTGGAGACGCACGATGGCTCAGAGACCATCATGATATTAAAATGAATATGCAGAGTGCTGTAGTAGTTCAGAGGCAACTTCCAGAGCAATGATGATGAAGAACATGTTTTAAGTTATGATCTGGCCTCCACACAGCACTGGGAGGGGACCCTTGAGACATCTGAGTACTACAGCGCCTCAGAGATGTTTCCAGAGCAAGACCAATAGGAGCCCCAGTTAATCTGTGTTCTGTTGCCAGATATGGGGCAGCATCCAACCAACCATGGGGATAGTCACGGTGGTGGTGGCAGTGGGGGGGGGGGGGGGGGGGGGGGGGCATGGGGCTGAAGTAAAGAAATGGGCAGAATCTGGCACTATTTTGAGCCTGTCAAGTTGCCATACATGAAGTAAAGCACATAATTCCTGGAAGTGTAAGTAATATATTATATCTCAATATATGACAGACTAGTCATAGTCATTATTATGTTATTAATATTATTATCAATTAATAATCCTCAAATTAATTAATTAATCCACAAATTAAAATGATCCTAACATTACATGGCCAATTATTTGTGGGTGGAGGGGTTGACTACTCATGACCCGAGTGGTTTTATTGTTAGATGAAAAGGATGCAGAGTGAGTGGAAGCCATGAACTCTATCCTGGGCGTGATCAGCAAAGGGCTGCAGGAACCTCTCATTTTACCAGTCAATATGTTCCCCTTTAGAGAAAAGCTACAGAGATTTGTATTAACGGATTCCTGATCAGCTTCCATTACATTTTTGTTTCTGTTCCTGTAACACCAAGAAGCTCTCGCTGAGCTGAGTGGTGAGAAAACTAAAGGGCTTTTGTCTAGGGAATTATTGCCCTGCTTCAACCAGCAGAAAAGAGCTCCACCCCTTGCTCTCTCTCCTGGAGCAGGAACACCCTCGTCACTATGGGGGGGGGGGGCACTGATCTGCTCTGTGGGTGCAAGAAAGGAATCATGTCTCCTTTTGTTACTGACCTCTCTGTTGTATGGCCCTCACAAATGTCTTTCAAAGGCTCAAGAAACTTCTGAAGTAAACACCCAAGAACCACTTCTGCATACCAGAACCATGGCAGCCTGGTCTGGGTCACAGCCAGAAAACTTCTTCTGGAAATAGCTGGAGAGTAAATATTTTATGCTTTTTGCAGACCATGAGGTTTCTATCATAGCTACTCAACTCTGGCTTGTAGCAGAAAAGCAGCCATAGACACTATGTGAATGAACGGATGTGACTGTGTTTCAATAAAAGTTTACTGGGCCATAGTTTGCTGATCCCTGAGTTAGATCAACAAAAGGCTATCTTTACTAGACGTTACTTCCATATTACAGCAGGTTACCAGAGTGTTCTGGGTTCCTATGTTGAGGATGGTTGACCTGGAAGGCAGTAGGTCAGCAGCAGGTCAACAGCCATACCCTGACTGCTGCTCTCAAGGCCACTCTGCTGCAGGGAGCAGAGAGAAGGGACTGATCAGGGTAGTGAGGGGGAGGGGGAAAGGAAAGTTAAAATGTATGGTAAGAAAAGGGACTCTGAGTTCCCTGGATCTGAGGGATTGGGACAGAGGAGGGAACTGGGGAGAAGTAGGGGAGGTAGGAGTAGGACAGGCTAGTGGGTGGGGACCTCTGCTTTAGCCAGCTCCCTTTCCCTGGGGCAGAAACTGTAAAAAACAAAATAAAAAAAAATTTATCTGTGACAGAGATGGTTACTCCCAGCAGCTCCTGGACAAAGCTTCTAGCAACTGCAACTGGACCAAACCTCAAATGATCCATGACCTTACAGATTAAAGACCTGGTCCATTATTTATGTTGCCTCATTTCTTGTATCACCCCAAAACTCACTACAGCAGATTTACTTTCAACCGCACTCAATCAAATAGATGGTGTGCTTAGAGGTATCATGGGGCAGATCCCCTTTGCAGCCTTGCCCTCACTTTCCACTTTTGTAGAGTTAATCTTTAGAAATACTGAGTCCCCAGGCTTGTCATGCTCTCCTGGTAGGGTGGGAGGAAATACTCAGTGATTGTTTCTCTCCTGTGCTTCTGCTTCTCTTTCTATGTGGAGAATTCTGTTCTGTTTGTTGCTGATAACTCCCAAATAATGAATGGTCAGGTCGTGGGATGACTTCAGAAATGGCAATCACTGAATGGCAAAGAAAGTCCTTCAAAGTGTGTTTGTATCATCCAGAGCCTACATCATGCCTATATAAGGACTTCAGGTAGAGGATGACACAGGGCATGCAGCTCCACAGTTAGGAATTCTGAGCAAATACTGCACCAGAAGGAAGCATATAGGTGGCTGAATTGTTTTCAGGAAGCTTTCTCTTCCCTTTTCTGGTTGCTATGGTCTAAATATTGGTGTCCCCCCAAAATTCATGTTGAAAACCTAATCACCAATGAGATGATATTAGGAGGTGGGGCCTTTGGAATGTGATTAGATCATGAGGGTACATTCCTTCTAAATGCAATTAGTGTCTTTAGAGACTTCAGAGAGCTGCCTTGCCCCTTTCACCATGTAAGGACACAATGAGAAGGAACCAAAAAAAATGGGCCCTCATCAGACACTGAATCTGCCAGCACCTTGATCTTGTACTTTCCAGCCCCCAGAACAGTGAGAACTAACTTTATGTTGTTTATAAGCTACTCAGTCTAAGGTATTTTGTTATTGTAGCCCAAATGGACTAAGACACTGGTCAAGGTGGTTTTTACACAGACATAGTGGAGAGTGGTAGTGTGTTTAAGAAGGTGTGCTCTAGAGTCTGATGACTTGGGTCCTAAATCACTGCCCTGACACATTCTAGCTGTCAATGACTTTGGGCAAATTACTGAACTCCTCTGATCTGTATCTGCCTCCTCTCTAAAGTGAGCAGACTAATAGTATCTAATTTAGAGGACTAATATGAGAATTAAATGGAAATCATCTGTGTGAATTGCTTAGGTTAGCTTCTTTTTCTTCTCCTTCCTATTATTATTACATGGACATGAATGAAAGGATGCAGAGAAAGTCCCATACAAACCCCAGACCTCCTCCTCTGAGCCTATTCTAGCTGTACAAATTCTGCCCTTGCAGATTTCTTTGGAATAAATGTAAATCTCTGGAGATAGAACAAGGTACATTATCAGCCATTTATATTTCAGGGAGCATACATATGCTTCTCTATATGCATTACTCTTCACTTTCACATGCGTTAACACATTCAGGACTTGGACAGGCCTGAAAAAGTAAGGCTCAAGAGGGATCTTCTCTTCATTTTACAAAGGGAAAAATATAAGTCACATAATCTAAGTCATTCTGTGGGAGCCTGGACAGAAACCAAGTGCTATTGCACTAGGGCAGTGTTTTTCAAAGTGTGGGCCAAGGTTGCCCTCTGCTCCAGAAGCCTTTGTTAGGGTTTGTGTCAGGATCAAGCCCCAGCTGAGGTCTGAGGGGAGTAGGTGGATTGGGGGCAGGGAGCTGGAAGAACTCTCACAAGACAGCAGGTAGATGAGACATGGCTTTATTCAGTAGCTCTTTCACAGTGTCAGTGTTACATTCATACACCTCACAAACAGTAGTGGCTGAGAGCCAGGTCATGAGCATCTCTATGTTATGTCTACATAGCTGTGATTATATAAGGCATGGGAATGGGCACCTGCACTCTAATCCTGCTGAGCCATGCAGGATGTTTACCTCGGCCTATGACTGCTTGGCTGCAGTGCAGCCGTGTTTCCTACGCTCCACCCACTAGGCCAAGGGGATCCTCTTAGTGGTCACCTGAGCACACAGGCAAGCCCCCTGGACTTATAGGCCGCAACAACAATACAGAGAGCAACAACCTACTACCGATATTCCTGCTATGCTATCTATGATTATGAGAGCCCAACTTAGACCGTAGCTCAGAGATGCCCACTGTCTCTGCCTGGGGTTGTCAGTAAGGTTCTCAATCACCTTAATCTCCTGTGACACCACTTGTAAAGCTGTCCTTATGTTCTGGTAGTTGTCAGGGATGAATGTACAACATTGTGTCCCTACAAGGGCACAGATGCTAGCTTAGGCAGCTGTAACTATGTCTAAGGCCATCTGGTTTTGCAGCACCACTTTCCTGATCTGATTAACTTCATCAGTTAGCAAAAGGAGGGCAATTCAGGTGTAATTTAGGGCCCAAGCTGCGTGCTCTACAAGGCTGTAACCTGCATTTCTACAGTGATGACACTTGCCCCAGGGATAGTTATTGCTAAGGGATAGAACCACCAAGGGGCCTACCACACTCGCAAAAAACGAAAATGCAGCACCTCCCAGTTATGCGGGTGACTAGGCAGTGTGGGAGCACAGTGGCAGGCATATTCGGTCACCCCCAGCTACAATGTCCAGTCCAGTTGGCTGGCAGATACGGCCATCCTGTGTCCCCATAGACTCATAAACTCCCAGGGGCTACAAAGTCCATGGGGGCCTAGTCTTGGCAAGGTGTGTGGCATGTGTTATGTTTGCACAGGCCTCAGCCAGCAGCATCCGCCTTGACTTTATCCCAGTGTTACTCGATCCATCATGGTACTTGCAATGGGGGCACCGTGCGTTCTCCCATTAGCCAGCCCTCATGGACGTTATGAGTCAGCCAGGGGGCAAGTTTGCCATGGGTTTTGTGATGTCCCCTATCCAAAGCCTACCATGTTGGATCCCACCCATTGTCCGTGGGACCCCAAGTCTTTAGTCATGTCCAGTTCTGCACAGAAGCTGGATGCACGTGCCAGGGCAAGCTGTCTGCAGCTGCTGTTGGAAGGGTGGTGCAGATCCAGCAGTTGGAGACATTGGTCACCTCGGTGTAGGTGTAGGCCCAGTCCATGATGCTGCTGGAGCATGCCAACCTACGGCCGAAATGACAAAGCCTACAGCGGTAAATAACATCACTCAGGCAAAATATAGGCCAACTTTTTATCTCTGGATAACAATGCAGCCACCAAGGGCTTCTGCCCTGGCTGATGATACCACACCTTCTTAGCTCCCACTGGTTCTTTTGGGTCTTATAGCCGTGCTAAAATCACAGGGGAGCTCATAATAGGCCACACAGACAGTACATATGTTTCCCAGAGGAGGGTCCCTTCCCTACTTTTCCCCTACCAATGGTCAATCACGAAGGCCACACATTAAATACCCAAGGAGTCACATGTAAGTCACTGCATGCCCTCCCTCAAGGGGGCTACAATAGCTAACCATCTGTAATGGGGGGCTTGGAGGGTCCATGGCCAACACCAGATTTTCTGTTCCCCTCCCTTCAGGGGCATCAGAGCAGGCAACAACAGATGACCATTTGTCCCCAAACCTGGTCAGAGGAGGTCATTCTTGGTGTGTATCTATAGCAGGATGGTGGGGCGGCGGGCTGCTGTAACAGTGCCTCTGCCAGGGCCGGGCTCCCTTTCTGTGGTCACTTATTCAAGATTTGAAGCACCAGGTCCAACCTGGAACTCTAGCCCCTAAAGACAGGGGAGTAACATGCAAACATAACCTGTTCTTTGGGAGTCCGTTATATTGCTCAATCATGCCGGTGGCTTGTGGGTTATAAGGAACGTGGAACTTCCATTGTATGTCCATCTGCTGTGCTCCCTGTTGTACTTGATGTCCAGTAAAATGTGTTCCCCTATCACTTTCAGTGGCCAGAGGAAGGCTGTATAACGCACATAAGTGTTGCAGGGCTCAAATGGTGTGCTGCTGGTTGTCCACCCTGCAATGGTAGGTGAACAACAAGCCTGTGGCTATGTCTACAGCCATCAGTGCATATGTGTAGCCCTGCAATTTTGGCAGTGGTTCAGTGTAATCTATTTGCCATCTGGTCAAAGGCATCTGCCCTACTCTCACTTGTTGTGTTACATTGGGCAGTTGTCTCTGTCTTGGGTATGCCTGAGCACATGCTGGGCACTTCTGGCAGGCCTCCAAAATGTCCTGTGAAGGCAAAGATAGGCGCCAGCACCTATTGACCTGTTGCATCAGTTAACCCCGCTTGTCCCAGTTTCCTGAGTAGTCACAAGGCTACATCTCATGTAGGTGCCAACTCTAACCACTGGACCTTGGCCAAGGCATCTGCCTCATCATTACGGGGGTGGCCAAAGACATATGGCCTGACACATGATAGTTACCTATTTCTGATGACCTGTTTCCCAGAGGTCTTGCCACATAGTTTGGCCCCAAATGGGCCGATGGCCTACAAGCCAATTCTGTGACTTCCAGGTAGTCAAACATAAGGTTAAACCTCGATAGACTGCCTAGCTATTGGTGCAAAGTACCATAGGTGACTCCTCTCTGAGAATCACCATCCACACCACTCTGAGTTCAGCCCATTGGCTGCTTTGTCCACACCCGGTATCAAACTATATGGTGTCAGTGCAGGCTGGGTTGCCACAGCAGTACAGGAAGCCATAATACCCTGGCTGGACCCATCTGTATATCATGCGCCATCAGGAATGGGAGGATACCCTTTCTTTAACAGTGATGGCTCAGGGTCTAGGGGTGTCTCAGGCCCCATGGCCTTATCTTCCATTAGGACTATAGATCCCAAGACTTCTTGTAACTCTGCTGCTAAGGGACTTGTACTCAGCATACTCTGCTGTTCCAAGTAGGCACACCACTTCGCTAAAGTGGATGTCTGTACTGTCCCAGTCTGAGGGTTCATTACTCAGGAATGTACTCACCCCACTATTGGGTAAGTCATCTGCATGATGATCGTAGCCCATCCTGTCACACTCTCATAAGCCTGAAGAACAGCATATGCAGCACCTAATTGCTTCTCTATTAATGAATATTGGAGCTCAGCTCTCTTCCACAGCTGGAACCAAAAACCTACTGGTGTTCTAAAGCACTCTATGTGCTGCCATAGGACCCAGCCAAAACCATTTCTGGTTACATGTACATCAAGTTCAAATGTGTGCCCCTGACCAATTACTTGTAAGACCTGTGTTTGCTGAATGGCCCACGTGGCAGCCAGAAAGGCTGTTTCAGCCTCATTATCCCAATCCCAGATAGCCCCTTTTTTGATAACCTGTACAATGGTTTTATCATTTGAGCCAGATGGGGCACAAATGGCCGTCAATTCAGGCTTACAAAAGTCTGCAGCTGCTTCACCATGGTGGATTGGGGGTATGCCTGGATTTTATCAATGATGGCCTCTGGTATGGCCTTTGTCTTACTCGACCAAATAACTCCCAAGAATTTGGCAGACAATCCAGGCCCTGGACCTTGGATTTGTTGATGGCCCAACCACATGCTGCTGCCAAATGTTGCCACAAGAGGGGTGCTGCCCCTTCTAAATCTGCAAGAGAATCAGAGGTTAACATAATATTATCAATGTAATGAAACAGGAGGACCCCTTTTGGACATTTCCAGGCAGCTAATTCCATAGCAACAAGACCATGACAAACGGTGGGGTTATGCACATAGCCCTGTGGCAGCATGGTAAAAGTCCATTGTCCATCCTTCCCATGTGAAGGCGAACTGTTCCTGGCTCTCTGGAGCAATGTCAATGAAGAAGAATGCATTAGCTAAGTTCACCACAAAGTGATACTGTCCTAGTTCCATTGTCAAGTGGTCCATCAAATCCATGATGGAGGGTACAGCTGCATGCAGAGGAGGTGTCACCTTATTCAGTTCCTGATCATCCACTGTCATCCACCAAGTTCCATCCAGCTTTCTGACTGGCCATACCAGGAAATTGTAGGGGCTATCAGTACTACACACTATTTACACCTCCTCTAACTTCTTAGTAGTCTCAGTTATCTCTGTATGTCCCCCTGGCAAATGGTATTGATGAGTGGAGGTAACCAGTCAGGGTTGTGGCAGAGCTCGGGACTGGTGATGTGTATGTCCATGCAGTACCAGCTTTACTATACAAACTTGGAGTCTGAATTCTGTGGCCGTGATGTGTAAATCAAGACGATGCAAAATGTCCACCCCCAGAAAATATTCACAGTATAGGAGAGACATAAACAGCATATAGGTGGGGATCCAAGTGGCCACTGCCAAGATGCAGAGACAGGTTTCACCTTCACTGATTGGTCCCCATAACTGTCAATGTATGCAGTTTTGCCCAGAAACTTACCTGGGTTCCCAAAAACTAGACTGCAGTCTGCACCATTATCTACCAGCGCCAAGACCCGCTATACATTAGTTGGGGAGCAGTGGATTGCCAGCTCCACATGTGCCCTCTGGTCATCCACCCCCCTCACCCCCACAAAGCCAGGCATCTTGGCCAGTTCCCTAGTCAAACAAGAAAGATTCCATATCTTCGCCTGTCTGCAAATAGCCCTTGAGCTGCAGCGTCTAGACAGGGTTAGGTTGAACAACAGTGTTTTGCCCCTTCTTGGGCATTTTCCAGAATTGTTGCTCTGGGGACAATTGCCTCCAGAGAGCCAACAGCATTTCACTGGGTTGCCTGTCAATTGTCTCTTGAGCAACCCTAGCTGAAAGTAAATCAGACCACATTTGCTTGTGGGTCACCCACTGGGCCCATTGTTATCTCCTGGGGTAGTTACTTGTGGAGGGGGCACCTTCCTCTTCTTTATGGCATGGACTCCCTGGTCCTGCCAATGGCCTTCTGCCTCCCCAAGGACTGCCATAGCAGTAGTCACTTCATGGATACAGTGCGCCACATATGGGGTGAGGACAGAGGCCAGAGAGCCAAGAGAGTTTGGGGGTGCTGAGATCAGCACAAGATCCCTTATGTGGGAGGTAAAGCATTCATCATCTGGTCCCCAGGTATTCAGATCAAACGCAGCCTGCTACATACCCATCTCCTAGAGTATCTGCACCAAATCAGTCTATGATTGCCATTTACTCACAGTTTCGGGTATTTCTCTGGCATCATTCCAAAGAGTCCATATGGCTGCCATTAGCCACTCAATTCAAGTGTGGTCATCTTGTCCCTATGCTGACCATTGGCACAGCTGCAGCCACTGATGAAGGGAGGGATGAGTTGTGACAGAAGCCAGCTTCTCTATCTCAGAGATGGAGCAGGGAATGTTGTCAGCTCCTTTGTCCCAAAGATGGAGTAACCAGGCAGGGAGGGGCTGCTGGCACTGTTTACCTAACTACCACAACTCAGTGGGGGTAGAAGCACTATAAGAGGTGTATTCCACCACTGTGGGGATTCCCTGGGCTCTCCCCTGGGGTTCCACTGGCTGCTCATGTTCTACCTTCTGATGGATCATGGGGCGAGCCAGCAGCAGAAGAGCCTCCTCCTCGGCATCAGACCAAATGAGAGTGTCCAGCTGGGAGGATGTGCTCACGCGCGCACTAACAGCTGTTGCTAACTCCTGTTCCAGGCTGCTTATTTGGGCCTCTAAGCACCCTGCTTGAGCCTGGAAGTCCTTCATCCCCAGGCTGTGCTCCAAGCTGTGGGTTTGGGCCCCCAGGCACTCAGTTTGTGCCTGAAGATCCCTTACCTGCACTGTGTCCTGCAAGGACTGAGTATGTACTTCACACAGTGCAGTCAGAAATGACCATCGACTCTGCCGGCAAAAGTGCATTCCTTCTTGGAGCTGTGTGCTTCCAGCTGCTCCAGTATCTTCTCCACACTCGTGGGAGATCCATCCACTGCCTTCTACATTTCCACTGGGGCCCATCCAAGCAGCACCTCTGCCACTGGGTACCACAACCCATGCTGTGGCCACAGAGCTGACCTGGGAGCCTCAGGGAATGAAGACCCACTCACCTCATCCTGCCGACTACGCCAGTTGTCAGGTTCAAGCCCCAGCTGAGGTCTGAGGGGAGTGGGTGGATTGGGGGTAGGGAGCTGGAAGAACACTTGAGAGACAGCAGGTGGATGAGACATGGCTTTATTTAGCAGCTCTTTCACAGTGTCAGTGTTACATTTATACACCTTACAAACAATAGTGGCTGAGAGCCAGGTCATGAGCTTCTCTACGTTATGTTTCAATATCTGTGATTATATAAGGCATAGGAATGTGCGCCTGTGCTCCAATCCTGCTGAGTCATGAAGGATGTTTATCTCAGTCTATGCCTGCTTGGCTGCAGTGCAGCCATCTTTCTTACAGCTTGCTAAAAATACGCATTCCTGGGTCACATCTATCTGAGACCTGCTGAATTAGACTCACTAGAGGTGGGGCTTGGTAATCTGTATTCTTAGCACCCTCTTCATGCAGTTTAGATATATGTAACAGTTTAAAAATCATTGCTCTTGGGTCAAGACCAGTGGCTCTCAATCCCTATTAAACATCTCAATTACCTGCAGAGGATTTACTTAACAAAAACACATTCAAGCATGCCTGGGTCCCGCTTCCCAGAATTCTGATATAGTAGGTTCAGAGTGAATCCCTGGCATCCTCAGTGATTCTGATTCCCAGCCAAAGTTGAAAGTTACTGATCTAAATCAGTGTTTTAAAATTTTGCTGCACATTAAAATGACCTGCACTGGCTGCACCATAAACCAATGAAATCAGAATCCCTGGGAACAGAACCCAGCCATCGATATTTTTAAAATGCCTCCCAGGAGTTCCTAAAGTGTAATCATGATTGAGAACAAGTGATCTAGATCAGATATCAGCAAACCTTTTGCTTAAAGGTCCAGAAAATAAATATTTCAGACTTTGTGGGCTATGTGGTCTCTGTCACAACTACTCAATGCTGCCATTATAGCATGGTAGCAATCATAGACCATATGTAAATAAGTGGCTGTGACTGTGTTTTAATAAGATTTTATTTGCAAAATTAAGTGGTGGGCCAGACTTGGCCTGTGTCTGCCATTTGTAGATAAGTGCTTCTCAAATTATTTGTGGTACAGAATCATTTTTTAAAAAGAATTTCCAATCTGTGGCAGACTGATTCTTATGTAAAATACAATAAAAATAAATTACTAGAAAAATGAAATGAAAAAGACAAAATGTGAGCCCACTGCTTATGCAGTTGGATGTTATAGCAATATTAAATTGCTATGATATTTCTAAATACTTACACTCAATTTCTTTACTTATCTTGCATGAACTGACAACAACCATCTCAGACTAGACTCATTCAAAAACTACACTTTGAGTAGCATGGGTATAATCAAATCAATCATCTTCCTATTTAAGGAAGAAATGTGAACAGTTGGGTAAAAGTAAAGTGGTATAAACTTCATAGAGAAAGAACCTTTGAATCCAACTTTGAAAAAGGAGATGGACCTCGACTAGTGAAGAAGCAATGACTAGCCATCGTAGCCCAATACTTACCACTCAATAAAGCGAGCTGAATTGAATCAGGCAGTGAAAAGCAAGGTTTATTTGTTAAGAAGATAGAGAGAAGTGTGTGTGCCACTGTAAATAGAGGAGTGCTGATGGACTCCCAAGAGAAAGCATGTTGAAGGGCTTTGAAATCAGAAAGGATTTGAAATCAGCTACTGGCATTGCCACTTAACAGCTAAGTTTGTGGCAATTATTGACTATTTCAAGCCTTGGTAACCTCATTTATAAAGTCAAGAATATTGTTAACTTCCCAGGATTGCTGAGGGAATTTGAGTTTTATAGTCAAAGTGCTCAGTATATGCTGCTCAATACAGACAATGATTATTGTTGGGGAGCCACAAGGGGCAGTGGAGAGAATGCCAGCCACTTCAGAGTCAGGCAGAGTTGGATGTGAATTCTGGCTCTACCACTTGTGTGACATTGGGCCATTTAACCTCAATGAATCTCAGTTTCTTCATCTATAAAACAGAGACATTCATACCTACCTTTCAAGTTAAACTAAGAATTTGAGATTATCAAAATGTGTAAAATACCTGGCACAAAAGAAGTGTCAAGAAATGGTAGCTATCATTTTCTCATATCATTTTTTTATTCATATATAATCCACACACCATAAAATTCATCCTTTAAAATGTATAATTTAGTAGTTTTTAGTATATTCACAAAGTTGTTCAACCACCACCACTATCTAATTTTAAAATAGCTATTGATTTTAAACTATTTAAATTCAATAACTCTAGGTTGGCATCTGTCCTTCCATATCCCAAAACCTTCACTGGAGCTTGATGGGGAGAAATCATATCATACAACACTGAGCAATAATTGTACGTAGTCTCTTTCTAAAGTCTCACATGTTATAGCAGCTGCTCAAACCTTTTCTCTTTCTTCCAGAACTCCAACTTGGGTGGCTCTCCTCATCCTTATCTCTTCTCTTGGAGCTTTTGTAAGTCTAGCTTCCCTATAGTTCCATGTCTTTTCTCACACCCAGTAATGTATCCTATTTCTTCAGTTTCTTTGGTTTTCCACTGCCAGACATCACTTCTCTGTGCTCTGAGGTCTGTGCTCCATTCTCATAATGAGAAGGTCTTGCAGAGGGCACTCTGGCCAGGAGCTACACTCTTTAACTCCCCTTTTGTCTGGGAAGAGCCACATGGACTAAGTAGAATAGTCCCCATCACAGGGAGGTGAGCAGAAATGATGAGTGTCACTTCCAGACCAAAGTGATTAAGAAGTGGGTATGTCTCCTCTACCTTCTCTCTTCTTGTCTTCCAGCTAAAAGCAAAGGACTCCAAGACTCAAGAAAATAGCTAACCCTCCAACCAGGAGGAGGTTGGGCCCATGGTCCACAACTTATCACATGAGAGGCCACCCATTGAGTACCTGATTGGGATTAACATGAGCAAGAAACAAATCTACTCTGTTTATGCTACTGAGAGTTGGAAGATTGTTATAGAAGCTAGTTTTGCCTTTACTGAGAGCAACAACTTGCGATGATGTCAGTGTCAAAATCAGTGGTAGCATTCCTCTGGCATTGTCCCAGGGAGGCCAAGGATTTGGTGAGACCTAAGAGCCAGAGGTCCTTGGATGCTATGGGGACTGTGGTTAAGAAAGACAAAGTCTTTGGCAGTGGCTGCTCTGTCTCCCAGCAGGACTAGGGTGGAGCCAATTGGCAAAGTATAAAAGCACAGTGAGAAGCAAATGCCAGAGTTCAGTTGGCTGCTCCAAGGCACTAGGGAGTGGGCTCTGACTGACTCCAGATAGGGACAACACCTCTCTCTCTGAAGGTGACTGAACAGTTCCAGTAGAATCCTTCCTTGGAGACAGGCACTGGGGCTAAATTTCAATATTTAGATCTGGCTCTCTCCCCTTTCCACTTCTTTTTCCCTCAGTTCAGTGGCCTTGGTCCAGCAGGGCAGGTAAAACATTGGTCAGACCTTCCCAGAGCTGCTCTGTCAGAGAAAACCCCATGGTATCACATGAGAGGAGGCCAGCACACCTTTCTCTAGTGTTACAGAATGAAACTGTTGTATGTGTGTTAGGTACATGGGTAATTCTCCTGCCACTAAGTGGGAACCTCTGGTAGAGATGCTAGGTATTCAGGCCGCTACTACTTCTCAGTTTTCTCCTCAGAAAGTAAATTGAGAGGACCATGTTTCCCATAGCCCCGTGGGAAGACAAAAACAGTTTGAAATACACCTAAGATCTAATCCTGGGGCAGCTCTGGGGCCAGGTAGCTCATGGGTTTGGGTCAAAGCTCACAACCACACAGGGAAGACATAGTGTTTCTTCCCTACAAAACGAAGAGAGATAGAATGGGAAGATGGGGTGGAGGAACAAAATCCCAACTCCATCCAGTCTCCCCAGATGGTCTTGCAAGCAGGCTTGAAGCACCTGGCTTGTTGCCCTGGCTGTTTCCAAACCCCTGAGGCAGGCTCTGTGGGAAGCAGCCTTTGTCCCCTACAACCTTAGGAAAGTTATTTTTCCCATCTCAACTGACCCTCTGAGTATGCTTTCAGCGTTTCCCTTAGTCTGTCCCCAGGACCAGTGATTGCAGAGCATGCTACCTAAGTGTTTGTGCCCCAGGGATTCAGCTATTCCCACAGGGAGCCAGCAAAAGCCTCACTGACCAGATGTCTGACACCAAACTCCTTTTTATCCTGCCTACACCTGGACAGATGGAGTTTTCAGGTGCCCAGTGGCAAAACAGTGGTCTCCCTGTGGCTAGTCCCTTCTGTGTGAGATGTTTCCTTTAGGGAACTCATTAAATGATGCTGCCGGGAAAGTAAATTGCCTAAGGTCACCATGATCCAGGAGTTGGCCCTCAGGTTTGCTGGGTTGGGAACTTAATTCCATAAGTTCCTCAGAGATAAGCAGGCTATGGGGAGCTGCTTCTCTAAATAAGAGCCTGATTGACAAATGAATACAAACTTATCAATGAGGGTACGAGGTAAGATCATAAGTGCCCAACCTTTTCTGAGAGTTCTTCTGAGGATAAATAATCTTACTTGGGATGCTGAAATATAAAGGAAATGTTCTTGATGTAGACAAAAGCAGAGCAAAGTTTCAAGAGTGTTCTTGTTTATAAGGCTATTTCATCATTCTAGAGTAGCTGAATTCACTGCCTCTCTGCACTCTGGAGACATTTCTGAATAAAAAGTACTGGTTCTCAGAATTTGAGGGCTCTCACCCTACACAGTGCTTGAGGACACCCACCAGTTTAGAGAGTATTCATGCAGACTATCTGCGATGCCAGATATAATAGGGCACAATTGGGTAGATGACAACTTTTATAAGCTAGGGCTTTCTAATTTTTTGTAAATAATGCACTCATGCAACTATATTCATATGAATTGACAGAAGGACTCTAGCCATCCCAGGTCCTGTTCTGCCACCCTGAGATCTACAGGAAGTAAAAATCCCCACACATCTCTGACTCATTGTTGCTCATCAGTTGGCCCTGACAGATCTGTTGGAAAACTCTGGCACATACCATGGTCTTCTTTACTAGATTTTGGAGCATTTAGCAGAGATGATAAATATTCTAGTCTTATCAGCAACACATTTTCTCTTAGGATCAGATTCTTTTGATATTGTGTCTTGGGGTTTTCTGTCTCTACTTTCAGCAGGTGAATTTTTCTGACCCTGCCCCCAACATCCCAAATCTGGAATGCCTTCTGTGGACAATACTCTCATATTATGTCCAGATCCCCACTTCAGGGCTGAGGCACCAGCCTCCAGTTGCTGATGGCTCACAGCTGTGTCCCTTCCTAGGCAATGACCTTGGCAGAGAACTATCTGGCTCCAGACTAAGGCCTCTCCCAGGGTTGGCTCAATAGCCAATTACTGTCTGATGCAGAGATACAACGGTTGGGCCCCTTGGCTTTAGTAGGAGACAATTTTGAAGGCTCATCTCAGCTCCAGCGCTCCCTGTAGCATTGGTAAGGCCTCAGTTACAACATATGAAGGGTCAATTTCTCCCTCTCACCAATCCTTGTAAATGTATCTCTGGAAACATACCCAATAAACCTTCTGCTTGCTAGTCTCTGTCACCAAGTCTGCTCTCAGGGAACCCAACCTAAGCCACACTCTCTTTGATGTCTCTTGAGCATTTTAGTGTCAATATACTTTCTACAATACAAAATGACCAGATTTACGTAAACACATGGAGTAAATTGTTAAAAGTTAATGGGCAAGTGAACAGCTAAAACATCTGGGAAAAATATAATTCAAGAGAAAAGTCTGAGTCTTCCTTTGGGAAGGGAGGGAGGATCCAGAGAGACCAAAAGGTGACCTGTTCTCCGTGTCTTCTAGGACAAGTCACCTTCTCTCTCTGGGCCTTTCTTTCTCCATCCATCATGTGATCAGGTGCATATCTAATTCCTCTATTTAGACTTTCTGTGGCTCCACATTTCTCTGTTTCTCTAACGCAGTGGTTCTCAAACTTGAGTGTATATCAAAACCACTTTAAAGGCATTTTAAAAAACAGATTTCTGGGCCCCACCTTCAGAGTTGATCATTCAGTAGATCAGGAATGCTGCCCTAGAATTTGTATTTCTAACAGGTGCCAGGAGACGCAGATGGCAGTGCTGTTAGTCTGGGGTCCACACTTCAAAAACCATAGTTTCAGTGGTATCTAAGAGCTGTTTGTTCTCTCTGATGGAAGAAGGACCATATCACAAGTTATAATAGCAGTGGTATTATTACTCAGGGACTTTAAAGAGTTAATTCAGCTTCTTTATTTGCTTAGTGAGAAACTCTCTGTTAAGAAAAATTTTTCCAGCCCAGTTGAAACCAAACTATCTAAAGCTAAATCTTATGTGAAAAAGAGGTCACTTTTTCCAGAGGAGGTAGCAAAGATTATAAACCACATAGATTTTGATTAATGACAAACTCTTCAAAGAAGAAAGGAGGGAGGGGGAAAAGTGTCTTTTGGAGAGTGTCTTTCTTGAAGACCCTTGCCACCCGAACATGATCTGGATGCTGACAGGGTCTGATATGAGCCTCGCTTGTGCAAAAGATCTCAGTCTCCAGCCCCTGGGGACTCTGGGAGCTATGCTATAGCCTTTAAGGCATGCTCATTGCCAGCAAAAGTCATCCACACAGGGCTGCACTGCTGGAAGCACTTTCCCTTCTCTGGCCCCAGGCCTCACCACCCAGTGTGTTTTTACTGGACATTGCTGAGGTCCTGAGAGCCCAGGCGTCAGGGCACTTCCCTCTTAGGAGTGTAGTGTCTGGGATGCTAAGCCCAGGCCTGCCAGTTCCCATGCTCGCCTCCAGGCATGACGTAGCCCTGCTGGCTAGAGGAAGGCAGGCTTTGCCTGTTCTCACCGAGTGTGTGGTTGGATAATGCCCTGGACTGTCCTTTGAAAGCACTTGGACACTGCATGGGATCAAGAAAATCTTTAAATAATTCTTCCCCTTTGTACCAAAAGCAGTTTACCCATCTTTAAAGCATCAGAGGATTTCAGGACTCAGAGGGATCTTGAGAGACCATCCAGTCCAGCTCTTTCTCTTTAATAATCATGAAGCCCTATTCTTCGTAATGATACTAACATTTCAAGTGTATGAAGTTTACAGAGTGCTTTCATATATATCACATTTTTCTTACGTGGTCCATTGAATCTGTTAGAAACTCCTGTTGACTTTTCCTAAAACATATGCCCTATAGATCTGTCCATTTCTCTTCATCCTTTCTGCTATATCCTAGCCACCATAATCTCTTGCCTGGACACAGCGCTGGCCTCCAGACATGTTTCTTCTCTTGTTCCCTGTCTCCCCCACTGTCTTAGTCCACTCAGGCTACTGTAACAAAACACCATCTACTGGGTGGCTTATAAACAGAAGAAATTTGTTTCTTGCAGTTCTGAAGGCTGGGAAGTCCAAGATCAAAATGCCAGCAGAAACAGTGCCCCATTTCCTGGTACACAGAGAGCACTTTCTGTCTATACCTTACATGGTGAAGGAGCAAGGCAAGCCGGACATGCTGGCCCACACCTGCGATCTCAGCACTTTGGGATGCTGATGTGGGAGGATCACTTGAATCCAGAAGGTCCAGACCAGTCTGGGTAATATGATGACACCTCATCTTTATTAAGAAAAGAAAGAAAGAAGAAATGAGAAAGGAAGGCAGTACTCTGGAGTTTCTTTTATAAGGGCACAAATTCCATTCATTAGGGTTCCTGACCTGATCACCTCCCAAAGGATCTCCATCCTAACACCATCACATTGGACATTAAGATTTTCATATGAACTTTGGGGGGACACAGACATTCAGACTATAGGACCACACCACTATCCCTTTTCCACATAGCAACCAGAAGGATGTTTTTAAAATATAAATCAGTGGCAGTTGCGCAACATTATGAATGCACTAAGTGTCACTGAAAATGTTTACTTCAAAATGGTTAATTTTATGTTATGTAAATTTCACTTCAATTTAAGATATCTATGTGTGATATGGTTTAGTTATTTGTCCTGCCTATAGCCTACATTACATGTTGAAATATAATCCCCAGTGTTGGAAGTGGGGCCTAGAGGGAGATAATTGGATCATGGGGGCAGATCCCTCCTGCCTTGGAGCTGTCCTCACAATAGTGAGTACTTGTGGGATTTGATTGTTTAAAAGTGTGTGTCACCTCCTCCCTGCCCCTTGCTCCTGCTTTTGCCATGTAATGTGTGGGTTTCCACTATGCCTTCTGCCATCAGTAAAAGCTCCCTGAAGCCTTCCCAGAAGCTGAGCAGAAACCAGCACCATGCTTCCTATAAAATGGAACTGTAAGCCAAACGAAACCTCTTTTCTTTATACATTACCCAATCTCAGGTTTGAGTGGTTGGTTGGTTGTTTTTGTTTTTTTAGTTAGAGTTCATTTTGACTTGCACCAATCTCAGGTATTTCTTTTCTTTTCTGTCTTGTTTTGTTTTGTTTTGTTTTGAGATGGAGTCTCACCCTGTCACCCAGGCTGGAGTGCAGGGGCGTGATCTCGACTCACTGCAATCTCCACCTTCTGGATTCAAGTGATTCTCCTGCCTCACCCTCCAGAGTAGCTGCGATTATGGGCATGTGCCACCACGCCCAGATACTTTCTGTATTTTTAGTAGAGATGAGGTTTCACTGCCAGGCTGGTCTCGAACTCCTGACCTCGGGTGACCGCCTGCCTTGGCCTCCCAAAGTGCTGGGATTTCAGGCATTAGCCATCCTGCCTAGCCACAGGTATTTCTTTATAGAAATGTAAGAACAGCCTAACACAGAACATTTGTACCAGGAGTGGAGTCTTGCTATAAAGAAAACTGATAACGTGGAAGCACCTTTGGAACTGGGTAATGGGCAGAGGTTTGGAAGAGTGAGGAGACTCAAAAGAAGACAGGAAGATGAGGGAAAGTTTGGAACATCTTTGAGACTGGTTAAATGGTTGTGACCAAATTGGTGATAGTGATATGGACAGTGAAGTTCAGGCTGACAAGGTCTCAGATGGAAATGAGGAACTTACTGAGAACTGGAGCAAAAGTCACCTTTGTTATGCCTTAGCAAATAACTCAGCTATACTGTGTTTATGCCCTGGGGATCTGTGGAAATTTGAACTTAAGATCAATGATTTAGGGTATCTGGTGAAAGAAATCTCTAAGCAGCAAAGCATTCAAGATGTCGTGTGGCTGCTTTTAACAGCCTAACTCAGATGCAGGAGCAAAGAAATGACCTAAAGTTGGAATTGATATTTAAAAGAGAAGCAGAGCATAAAAATTTGGAAAATTTGCAGCCTAGCCCATAGCAAAGAAAGAAAAGGCTTCTATAGGGGAAGAATCCAAGCAGATTGTGGAGTGACTACTTGTTAGAAAGATTTTCATGATTAAAAAGAGTCAGGACTGATAGTCAAGACAATGAGAAGAAGGCCTGGAAGACATTTCTGAGATCTTTGAAGCAGCCCTGCCCATCACAGGTCCAGAGGCCTAGGAGGAAAATATGGCTCCAGAAACCCACTGCCCTGTGCAGCCTCAGGACACTGCTCCCCACATCTTGGTCACTTTAGCTTCAGCCATGCCTCAAAAAGGCCCAAGCACAGCTTGGGACTCTGTGATGGAGGGCACAAGCCACAAGGCTTGGTGGTTTCTATGTGGTGGTAAGCCTGTAGGTGTGGAGAATGCAAGAGTAAAGAAGGCTTGCCAGCCTTTGCCTAGATTTTAGAGGATATATGAGTAAGCCTGGTTGTCCAGGTGGAAGCCTGCTGCATGGGTGGAGCCCTCACAGAGAACCTCAACTAGGGCAATGTGGAGGGGAAATTTGGGGTTGGAGATACCACACAATGTCCCCACTGGGGCACTGCCTAATGGAGCTGTGGGAAGGGGGCCATTATACCCCAGACTACAGAATTATAGGCTTATTAGCAGCTTGCACCTTGTACCTGGAGAAGCTACAGGCACTCAACTCCAACCCACAGAGGCTGTGGCTAAGGGAAACAGAGGGATGGAGCTGCCCAAGGTCTTGGAAGACCATCCCTCACACCAGTGTCCTGAATGTGGGGCATGGAGTCAGTGGAGATTATTTTGGAGCTTTATGATTTAATGACTGCCCCACTGGGTTCCAGACTTGCATGGAGTGTGCAGCTTCTTCCTTTTAGCCAATTACTACTATTTGAAATGAAAATGTTTACCCAAGGCCTATACCCCATTGTATCTTGGAAGTAAATAATTTGTTTTAATTTTACAGGTTTATAAGTGGAAGAAACTCATCTCCAAATGAGACTTTGGATTTGGACTTGGCACTTAGGACTTGTGAGTTGATGCTGAAATGAGTTAGGACTTAGGGGGACCATTAGGAAGCCATAATTGTATGACTCAATATGAGAAGGACATAAGATTTGGGGGACCAGGTGTGGAATGATATGATTTAGATATTCATCCCACCTAAATCTCATGTTAAAATGTAATCCTCGGTGTTGGAGGTGGGGCCTGGTGGGAGGTGATTGGATCATGGGGGCACATCCCTCATGGTTTGGTGCTGTCTTCACAATAGTGAGTGAGTACTCGCAAGACCTGGTTGTTTAAAAGTTTGTGGCACCTCCCCCTTCCTCTTGTTTTCACCATGTGATGTACAAGCTCCTGCTTTGCCTTCTGCCATGAGTAAAAGGTCCCTGAGGCCTCCACAGAAGCTGAGCAGATGCTGATCCCATACTTGTTCAGCCTGCAGAATCATGAGCCAATTAAACTTCTTTTCTGTACAAATTACCCAGTCTCAGGTAGTTCTTTATAATAATGCAGGAACAACTTAACACAATATCTGTCTATCTATCTCAGAGAGAGAAAAAGAGAGAAGACAGCATGGCACCAAATCCTTCAGTGGTTTCCAACTGCACTTAGAGTACAATGTAAATTCTTTACCACGAGAATACTAGGCCTACCTGATGTAGACCTTGCAACATTACCTCCCTCATCTCCTATCACACTTTCTCTCACCTGTGCTGTTCCCAGGCACACTGTCTTCCTCTCCGTTCAAGCACCTTGTACCTGGAGAAGCTGCAGGTACTCAAGCTGCAAGCTGTTGAACTTGTTCCTAAAAACCGTTACAATTTCCTGTCTTTAATATGCTTCATCCAGGCCCACTCAATCCAAAGAAGCTTCCCTACTCACTATTAGTACCTCATCTTATTTTATTCATGTCACTACCTGATATTGCCTTATTTGCTTATTTATTGTTTGACTCCCTCTCCACAAAAATATCTGTTCCCTGAGAGACCTTGTCTGATTCAGTGCATCCCTAGGGCCTAGAACAGTGCCTGACTCATAGTAAGTGTATTAGTCAAGGTTCTCCAGAGAAACAGAACCAATAGGAGTATAGCCTCCACTGTGTATGTGTGTGTGTGTATATAGGTATATGTATACATATAGGTATATGTATATATGTATATGTATATATGTGTATATAGTATGTATATGTGTATATATATGTATACACACACACATACACATACACAAACACACATACACACACACACACATATATATAGTCATCCCTCGGTATCCATGGGGGTTTGGCTCTAGAACCTCCCTTAGAAATGAAAATCTGCAGCTATTCAAATCCCTGACATCAAATGGCATAGTATTTGCATATAACCTATACATATTCTCCCATATACTTTGAATCACCTCTAGATATGGCATTACTTGTAATACCCAATACAATGGAAATACTATGTAAATAATTGTTATACTGTATTGTTTAGAAAATAATGACCAAGAAAGTCTCTACATGTTCAGTATAGATGCACTTTTTTTCAAATATTTTTGATCCATGGTTGAATTCACAGATGTGAAACCCATGAATATGGAGGGCTGAGCACATGGAAAGAAATGTGTGATAGGAATTGGTTCATGCAGTTATGGAGGATGGCAAGTCAAAAATCTGCCGCATGCTGGAGACCCAGGAGAGTGGCCAGGAGGCAGAGACCCAGAGAGCTGATGGCAGTCTGCTGATTGGATGAGACTCACCTACATCTGGAGGGCAATCTTCTTCCTCAGAGTTCACTGATTTAAACATTAATCTCATCCAAAAACACTCTCCAAGTTGACATAAAATGAACCATTACAGTGAGTATCCTATAAGTGTTTGTTCACTGAATTATCTAATTTGATCATTGGAAATCCCATGAGGTAGGAATTTCTAGCCCACTTTGCAGGTGTCTCTGGAGCAAGGCTGTGAGCTTATTTGTTTAAAAATACACACCTGAAAAGGCTATGTTGAGCCCACTCTCTCATCAAGTCCAGAACTTACTTTAACAACTGCAGTGCACTTTGTATGTACTTCATCTCATTTGCTATATCAAGTAGGACTGAATCCTGAGCAATCTGGCCTTTTGAGAGAAATAGTTTCTCAATTCTTCTCCGGAAGCTTTTCCTTACACCTATAAAACCTTCCTGCTAGGACAGTGGTGAAGAAGAGAAGTTAAGAGTCTGAGGAAATAATCATGGTGCTTTTCCCTAGTACTCTAAACTTTTTTGGGGTTTGTGTGACTTTTGTCCCGTACTCTCTTTGCAGCAACCAAGTCAATCAACAACACATGAAAGAAAAACAATTCTATTTCTCATTCTAGCCCACTATTTGTTAAGATAGCTACCATTTATCAGACATCTACTATATGTCAGATAACTCTAAAGAGCAGATATTATTAACTGTGTTTTGCATTTGAGAAAATTGAGGTTCAGACGATAAGTAACCTGCCAAGGTCAAAATTTGTAAGTAGCAAGACATATTCAAATCTAGTCTGGATCCAAAATTGTAGTCTTCTCACTTTACTACAGGTCTTCTTAATGGAAGTCAAATCTGCTGACTCTGTACTAATTCATTCCACCCAAAACCCGGCCCCATTTCTGTGTATTTCTTTGCCAAACTGAAGAAGCATGGCATAGTGGATAGACCAGACATCCTGGAGAGAGAAACCCTGGACCTTTCCAGGCTGTCTGAACAAGTCATTTAGTCTATTATTCTACAGTTTATTTATGTATAAAATGAGGAAAAGAAAAAAAGTATCAACATTCAGATTAAAAGAGATGATGTCTGTGATGCTGAGGACTTGATAGTACCGAATGTATTAGCTGATATTGTTATAATCCATATACATTGCTTCTTTCTAAATCTACAGTAAAAACTTGTAGGAATCCTTTTCTGATTAATACAAACCCATTTAATCACTTTTTTGTTTGCCTTGAGCATTAGCAAGTAATTATGAGCTTATTTTCAAATAAATTTGGTGTCTGCTTTGTTTTCTCAAATGGACTGTTCAGCAAGGCAGGGAATGAATTTTCTATTTCTTTTATATGCTTTTATCATGCCCAATGCAGGAATCTTCATTTAACAGGAGCTCAGTAAGTCCAGGTTGAAGAACTGACTCAAGAAGAAGAAATTGTAGGAAAAGTCAAGAAGTCGTTTTGTTCATGAGGTGTAAGACATTTGATGAAGACTGAGGTCTGGTGAATGCAGAAAGTATACGTTAAGTTGGAAAGGCAGCTGTATCCCTAAGTGGACTGGCAAGGATAAATGGGGACACTGAGAGGGGAAAAATCTTGAAATCTCAATGCTTACACGTTTTGAGAGGATGGGAATTGGTTCTTTCTGCTTTAGAGCTGGCATGGTGCATTGCAAAAAATTATTAAATTAGAAGTCAAAAATCCTGGGCTGTGTTCTAACATTTGTAAGTCATTTAACACCCTTAAGTCAATTTTAAAACTTGGAACATGATAGTGCTGAACTAGATTATTGTAAGGTTATTTCCAGCTAAAAAATGTTATAATACATCAGACAAGAGGCTAACTTTAATATATAAAGGACCTCCTACAAATCATCTATTAAAAAAGCCAGTAGTGCTTGCAATGAGCAGAGATCGTGCCACTGCACTCCAACCTGGGCAACAGAGTGAGACTCCATTACAAAAAAAAAAAAAAAAAAAAAAAAAGAGCCAGTAGTGCAACAGACAGGGTGAAGAATATAAGCAGACAGTTCACAGAAAAGAAAATATGACAACTCTTAAAAAGAGCAGTGTAAAAAATTAAGACTGCAAAGAAATTCAATGTTTTCAACTATCAGATTGGAAATGATCAAAGAGTTCTAGAATTCATTGTGTAGCTCAGAGTCTGAGGAAGCCAGCACTTAAAAAAATTATCCTCCAAGGCCGAGCGTGGTGTCTCAAGCCTATAATCCCAGCGCTTTGGGAGGCCAAGGTGGGCGGATCATTTGAGGCCAGGAGTTCAAGACCAGCCTGGCCAATATGGTGAAAATCCATTTTTACTAAAAATACAAAAATTAGCCTTGCTTGGTGGCAGGCGCCTGTAATCCTTACTACTTGGGAGACTGAGGCAGGAGAATTGCTTGAACCCGGGAAGCAGAGGCTTCAGTGAACTGAAATTGCACCACTGCACTCCAGCCTGGGCAACAGAGTGAGACACTGTCTCAAAAAAAAAAAAAAAAAAAAAAAAAAAAAAACCTTCCAGAGGCTGGTCCTTGCAAGGTGTGCTTCCTAGGCTTCTGTGTCAGCTGGCTTATAATATTCTCTAGAGAGGTTAATTTGGTGATTACTATTAAACTTAAAAGTTCACATACCCTTTCTTTCATGTGGCAGTTGAGCTTCTAGGTGTTGATCCTACAGATACACTCACACACATGAGAAATGACCTGTGTATGCAGGCATTCACTGCAGCACTGTCTGTAGTAGCCACAGATTTAAAACAATTTAAATGTCTGTTTTTAAAATAAGTTATGATATATCATATTCCCACACATGCAATGATATCAATCTTTAAAAAGAATGAGGCTATCTCTATATGTTCTAATGGACAGATCTTCAAGATAATATTGTTTAACGAGAAAAGCAAGGGCAGGACAGTGTGTACAGTTAGTACCATTTGAGTTACTAAACAAAAAAGTATATATATATATATATATTATTTAATGAACACATTACTGTTTACTTAGAAATACTTTAAAACTTACAAAAGTTGTACAAATAACACAATACAAAGAACACTTATATACCTGTTACCCAGAATCACTCATTATTGTCATTTTACCCCATTTGGCTTTATCATTTGAATATATAGTTTTGATATCCCTGGAAACTACCATAAGAAATTTGTAACAATGGTTGCCTCCAGAGAGAGAACTGAGTGGCTGGAGGTAGGGGGAAAATGATTACTTTTGACTCTATGCCCTTTTAAACATTTTGAATTTTGTATTGTTCACCAAAAAATTAAGTTAAAAATTACGTAAGCATCTCTGCAAAAATTCTGGGGTCTGTACCTTTAGAGAAAAGATTACTATTTTGGGAAAGGAAGTCAGGGTATAAAGGAAAAGCAAAAATAAAAGGGTAAAAATGCAAGTCAAGAGACAGTTAAGAGTGACCAAATAGTGATGAGGAATATCTTCTCTTTAAAGAATTGTTCCAGTTGATAAAGAAAGAATGATAAAATTAGTTTTTCAGCATTTGCAACTCCTAATGTATCTAGGCAAAAGTCAATACTAGCTATTAACATCAAAAAGGACGTTTATGTTTACATAGCCCCTGATGGAAGTACGTACTGCCTGTGAAGGACTTATGCCAAAATAACTGATCCTGAATTGGATCAGCTTCTAGACCTATTTATTTATGTATTTTTTTGAGACGGAGTCTCACTCTGTCACCCAGGCTGGAGTGCAGTGGCACCATCTCGGCTCACTGCAAGCTCCGCCTCCCAGGTTCACGCCATTCTCCTGCCTCAGCCTCCCCAGCAGCTGGGACCACAGGCGCCCACCACCATGCCCAGCTAATTTTCTTTTTTTTTTTGTATTTTCAGTAGAGGCGGGGTTTCACCATGTTAGCTAGGATGGTCTTGATCTCCTGACCTCGTGATCTGCCCACATCGGACTCCCAAAGTGCTCGGATTACAGGTGTGAGCCACCATGCCTGGCCTAGACCTATTTATTAATCAAAGAATGGACAAGGGTCAGAAGAATATGTAAAATAAAATTGTCTGGGGTGCGCCCAAGATGGCTGAATAGGAACAGCTCCAGCCTCCACCTCCCAGCGTGAGTGACACAGAAGATGGGTGATTTCTGCATTTTCAACTGAGGTATGCTTTCCCTTCCAATCAATTCTTGACAGAAATAATGTCAGAAAATATGTTCTGTGGATTCTGGAGCAAGATGGCCGAATAGGAACAGCTCCAGCCTCCAGCTCCCAGTGCAAGTGACACAGAAGATGGGTGATTTCTGCATTTTCAACTGAGGTACTGGGTTCATCTCACTGGGGAGTGCCAGACAATAGGTACTGGTCAGCTGGTGCAGCCCGACCAGCGAGAGCTGAAGCAGGGTGAGGCATTGCCTCATCTGGGAAGTACAAGGGGGAAGGGAATCCCTTTAGAAACTGAGACACACAACACCTGGAAAATCGGGTAACTCCCACCCTAATACTGTGCTTTACCAAGGGTCTTAGCAAACGACACACCAGGAGATTATATCCCATACCTGGCTGGGAGGGTACCACGCCCATGGAGCCCCCCTCATTGCTAGCACAGCAGTCTGAGATCTAACTGCAAGGCAGCAGTGAGGCTGGGGGAAGGGTGCCCATCATTGCTGGGCACACAAAGCCCCTGGGAAGCTCAAACTGGGTAGAGGCCACCGCAGCTCAAGGAGGCCTGCCTGTCTCTGTAGACTCCACCTCTGTGGACAGGGCATAGCTAAACAAAAAGCAGCAGAAACCTCTGCAGATGTTAATGACCCTGTCTGACAGCTTTGAAGAGAGCAGTGGATCTCCCAGCATGGAGGCTGAGATCTGAGAATGGACAGACTGCCTGCTCAAGTGGGTCCCTGACCCCTGAGTAGCCTAACTGGGGGACATGCCCCACTAGGTGCAGACCAACACCTCACACTTCACAGGGCCAGATACACCCCTGAGGCGAAGCTTCCAGAGCAAGAATTAGACAGCAGCACTCGTTTTTCAGCAATATTCTATCTTCTGCAGCCTCCGCGGCTGATACCCAGGCAAACAGGGTCTGGAGTGGACCTCAAGCAATCTCCAACAGACCTACAGCTGAGGGTCCTGACTGTTAGAAGGAAAACTAATAAACAGGAAGGACACCCACACCAAAACCCCATCAGTACGTCACCAGTATCAAAGACCAAAGGCAGATAAAGCCACAAAGATGGGGAAAAAGCAGGGCAGAAAAGCTGGAAATTCAAAAAATAAGAGCACATCTCCCCCTCCAAAGGAATGCAGCTCATCGCCAGCAACAGATCAAAGCTGGACGGAGAATGACTTTAACGAGTTGACAGAAGAAGGCTTCAGTCGATCAAACTTCTCAGAGCTAAAGGAGGAACTACGTACCCAGTGCAAATAAACTAAAAATCTTGAAAAAAGAATGGAAGAATGGATAACTAGAATAATCAATGCAGAGAAGGCCATAAACAAACTGACAGAGATAAAAACCATGACATGAGAAATACGTGACAAATGCACAAGCTTCAGTAACCGACTTGATCAACTGGAAGAAAGAGTATCAATGATTGAAGATTAAATGAATGAAATGAAGTGAGAAGAGAAGTCTAGAGAAAAAAAAGGAAAAAGAAATGAACAAAGCCTCCAAGAAATATGGGATTATGTGAAAAGACCAAATCTACATCTGATTGGTGTGCCTGAAAGTGAGAGGGAAAATGGAACCAAGTTGGAAAACACTCTTCAGGATATTATCCAGGAGAACTTCCCCAACCTAGTAAGGCAGGCCAACATTCAAATTCAAGAAATACAAAGAACGCCACAAAGATACTCCTCGAGAAGAGCAACTCCAAGACACATAATTGTTAGATTCACCAAAGTTGAAATGAAGGAAAAAATGTTAAGGGCAGCCAGAGAGAAAGGTCGGGTTACCCACAAAGGGAAGCCCATCAGACTAACAGCAGATCTCTTGGCAGAAACTCTCCAAGCCAGAAGAGAGTGGGGGCCAATATTCAACATTCTTAAAGAAAAGAATTTTCAACTCAGAATTTCATATCCAGCCAAACTAAGTTTCATAAGTAAAGGAGAAACAAAATCCTTTACAGACAAGCAAATGCTTAGAGATTTTGTCACCACCAGGCCTGCCCTACAAGAGCTCCTGAAGGAAGCACTAAACATGGAAAGGAACAACCGGTACCAGCCATTGCAAAAACATGCTAAAATGTAAAGACCATAGATGCTAGGAAGAAACTGCATCAACTAACGAGCAAAATAACCAGCTAATATCACAATGACAGGATCAAGTTCACACATAACAATATTAACCTTAAATGTAAATGGACTAAATGGCCCAATTAAAAGACACAGACTGGCAAATTGGATAAAGAGTCAAGACCCATCAGTTTGCTGTATTCAGGAGACCCATCTCACATGCAGAGACACACATAGGCTCAAAATAAAGGGATGGAGGAAGATCTACCAAGCAAATGGAGAACAAAAAAAAGCAGGGGTTGCAATCCTAGTCTCTGATAAAACAGACTTTAAATCATCAAAGATCAAAAGAGACAAAGAAGGTCATTACATAATGGTAAAGGGATCAATTCAACAGGAAGAGCTAACTATCCTAAATATATATGCGCCCAATACAGGAGCACCCAGATTCATAAAGCAAGTCCTTAGAGACTCACAAAGAGACTTAGACTCCCATACAATAATAATGGGAGACTTCAACACCCCACTGTCAACATTAGACAGATCAACAAGACAGAAAGTTAACAAGGATATCCAGGAATTGAACTCAACTCTGCAACAAGTGGACCTAATAGACATCTACAGAACTCTCCACCCCAAATCAACAGAATATACATTCTTCTCACGACCACGTCACACTTATTCGAAAATTGACTACATAGTTGGAAGTAAAGCACTCCTCAGCAAATGTAAAAGAACAGAAATTATAACAAACTGTCTCTCAGACCACAGTGCAATCAAACTAGAACTCAGGACTAAAAAACTCAATCAAAACTGCTCAACTACATGGAAACTGAACAACCTGCTCCTGAATGACTACTGGGTACATAACGAAATGAAGGCAGAAATAAAGATGTTCTTAAGAATCAATGAGAACAAAGTCATGACATACCAGAATCTCTAGGACACATTTAAAGCAGTGTGTAGAGGGAAATTTATAGCACTAAATGCCCACAAGAGAAAGCTGGAAAGATCTAAAATTGACACCCTAACATCACAATTAAAAGAACTAGAGAAGCAAGAGCAAACACATTTAAAAGCTAACAGAAGGCAAGAAATAACTAAGATCAGAGCAGAACTGAAGGAGATAGAGACACAAAAAACCCTCCAAAAAATCAATGAATCCAGGAGCTGGTTTTTTGAAAAGATCAACAAAATTGATAGACCTCTAGCAAGACTAATAAAGAAGAAAAGAGAGAAGAATCAAATAGATGCAATAAAAAATGATAAAGGGGATATCACCACCGACCCCACAGAATTACAAACTACCATCAGAGAATAATAGAAACACCTCTACGCAAATAAACTAGAAAATCTAAAAGAAATGGATAATTTCCTGGATACTTACACTCTCCCAAGACTAAACCAGGAAGTAGTCGAATCCCTGAATAGACCAATAGCAGGCTCTGAAATTGAGGCAATAATTAATAGCCTACCAGCCAGAAAACATCCAGGACCAAACGGATTCACAGCCGAATTCTACCACAGGTACATAAAGGAGCTGGTACCATTCCTTCTGAAACTATTCTAATCAATAGAAAAGGAGGGAATCCTCCCTGACTCATTTTATGAGGCCAACGTCATCCTGATACCAAAGCCTGGCAGAGACACAACAAAAAAAGAGAATTTTAGACCAATATCCCTGATGAACATAGATGCAAAAATCCTCAATAAAATACTGGCAAACCAAATCCAGCAGCACATCAAAAAGCTTATCCATCATGATCAAGTGGGCTTCATCCCTGGGTTGCAAGGCTAGTTCAACATATGCAAATCAATAAACATAATCCAGCATATAAACAGAACCAAAGACAAGAACCACATGATTATCTCAATAGATGCAGAAAAGGCCTTTGACAAAATTCAACAGACCTTCATGCTAAAAACGCTCAATAAATTCGGTATTGATGGAACGTATCTCAAAATAATAAGAGCTATTTATGACAAACCCACAGCCAATATCATACTGAATGGGCAAAAACTGGAAGCATTCCCTCTGAAAACTGGCACAAGACAGGGATGCCCTCTCTCACCACTCCTATTCAACATAGTGTTGGAAGTTCTGGCTAGGGCAATCAGGCAAGAGAAAGAAATAAAGGGTAATCAGTTAGGAAAAGAAGAAGTCAAATTGTGCCTGTTTGCAGATGACATGATTGTATATTTAGAAAACCCCATCATCTCAGCCCAAAATCTCCTTAAGCTGATAAGCAACTTCAGCAAAGTCTCAGGATACAAAATCAATGTGCAAAAATCACAAGCATTCTTATATACCAGTAACAGACAAACGGAGAGCCAAATCATGAATGAACTTCCATTCACAATTGCTTCAAAGAGAATAAAATACCTAGGAATCCAACTGACAAGGGATGTAAAGGACCTCTTCAAGGAGAACTACAAATCCACTGCTCAGTGAAATAAAAGAGGACACAAACAAATGGAAGAACATACCATGCTCATGGATAGGAAGAATCAATATCGTGAAAGTGGTCATACTGCCCAAGGTAATTTATAGATTCAATGCCATTCCCATCAAGCTACCCGTGACTTTCTTCACAGAATTGGAAAAAATTGCTTTAAAATTCATATGGAACCAAAAAAGACCCCGCATTGCCAAGACAATCCTAAGTCAAAAGAACAAAGCTGGAGGCATCATGCTACCTGACTTCAAACTGTACTACAAGGCTACAGTAACCAAAACAGCATGGTACTGGTACCAAAACAGAGATATAGACCAGTGGAGCAGAATGGAGCGCTCAGAAATGATACCACACATCTACAGCCATCTGATCTTTGACAAACCTGAGAAAAACAAGAAATGAGGAAAGGATTCCCTATTTAATAAATGGTGCTGGGAAAATTGGCTAGCCATAAGTAGAAAGCTGAAACTGGATCCTTTCCTTACTCCTTATACGAAAATTAATTCAAGATGGATTAGAGACTTAAATGTTAGACCTAATACCATAAAAACCCTAGAAGAAAACCTAGGTAATACCATTCAGGACATAGGCATAGGCAAGGACTTCATGTCTAAAACACCAAAAGCAACTAGCAACAAAAGCCAAAATTGACAAATGGGATCTAATTAAAGAGCTTCTGCACAGCAAAAGAAACTACCATCAGAGTGAACAGACAAGTACAGAATGGGAGAAAATGTTTGCAATCATCTGACAAAGGGCTAATATCCAGAACCTACAAAGAACTCAAACAAATTTACAAGAAAAAAACGAACAACCCCATCAAAAAGTGGGCAAAGGATATGAATAGACATTTCTCAAAAGAAGACGTGCATACAGCCAACAGGCACATGAAAAAATGCTCGTCATCACTGGCCATCAGAGAAATGCAAATCAAAACCACAATGAGATACCATTTCACACCAGTTAGAATGGCAATCATTAAAAAGTCAGGAAACAGCAGGTGCTGGAGAGGATGTGGAGAAATAGGAACACTTTTACACTGTTGGTGGGATTGTAAACTGGTTCAACCATTGTGGAAAACAGTATGGCGATTCCTCAAGGATCTAGAACTAGAAAATACCATATGACCCAGCCATCCCATTACTGGGTATATACCCAAAGGATTATAAATCATGCTGCTATAAAGACACATGGACACGTATGTTCATTGTGGCAGTATTCATAATAGCAAAGACTTGGAATCAACCCAAATGTCCATCAGTGACAGACTGGATTAAGAAAATGTGGCACGGCCGGGTGCGGTGGCTCAAGCCTGTAATCCCAGCACTTTGGGAGGCCGAGATGGGTGGATCATGAGGTCAGGAGATCAAGACCATCCTGGCTAACACGATGAAACCCCGTCTCTACTAAAAAATACAAAAATCTAGCCGGGCGAGGTGGCGGGCACCTGTAGTCCCAGCTACTCGGGAGACTGAGGCAGGAGAATGGCGTAAATCCGGGAGGCGGAGCTTGCAGTGAGCTGAGATCCAGCCACTGCGCTCCAGCCTGGGTGACAGAGCAAGACTCCGTCTCAAAAAAAAAGAAAAAGAAAATGATACATATACACCATGGAATACTATGCAGCCATAAAAAAGGATGAGTTTGTGTCCTTTGCAGCGACATGGATGCAGCTGGAAACCATTATTCTCAGCAAACTATTGCAAGAACAGAAAACCAAACACCTGCATGTTCTCACTTATAGGTGGGAACTGAACAATGAGATTACTTGGACTCTGGAAGGGGAATATCACACACCGGGGCCTATTATGGGGAGGGAGGAGGGATGGCATTGGGAGTTATACCTGATGTAAATGATGAGTTGATGGGTGCTGATGAGTTGATGGGTGCAGCACACCAACATGGCACAAGTATACATATGTAACAAACCTGCACGTTGTGCACATGTACCCTAGAACTTAGAGTATAATAAAAATAAATAAATAAATAAATAAATAAATAAATAAGAATAAAATTACCTTTCCCTAGGCAATTGTCACAAATGCAGAAAAATATTTAAGCTTATGCATATACAAAATTAGAATAAGAAAAATAAATTAACTATAGAGATTTTATATGATAAAATATAATTTTACACTAATAATTTAAAAACCTCAGTAAAATAGATGATTTTCTTGGAAAATAGAGATAACCAAAACTGACTGAAGAATTAGAAGAAAAACTGTTTACTAACCCCAGAGAAAGGGTCTGGGCTCAGATATGGTATTAGTCCTGGGCCTTCTGCCCCTAGATCACTCTGTAACCTTCTCCTTCTAGGCATTATCCTCCTGAGGCTGGCCCTTGCATGGCTTGCTTCCAAGGCTCCTGTGTCAGCTGGCTTCTGATATATTCAGGAATTGGGACATAACAGCAAGAGGCTGGAAACTAGGGGAGGGGATAAGCCAGGGTTTTGGGTTTTTGTTTGTTTGTTTGTTTGTTTTTGTCCCATTCTACTCTGCCTCTGGTGGAGACTCCCACACTGGTTACCTCCTTTCTTAGTTTCAGCTTCTTTTAGTCACATCAACATGGTTCCAGCTTCCACCTGATGACTTCAACCTTATATCACCTCCTCCTTTTGTTCCCTCCTGGTTAGAAATGGCAGGGCATCTGCTATTGCAAATTCCATTTGGTTGGCTTTTCAGCTCCTTCCATCAAGTGTATAATTAATTCCCTGCATTAAATTCCTTCTGTATTAGTCCATTTTCATACAGCTATAAAAAAACTGTTCAAGACTGGGTAGTTTATAAAAGAAAGAGGTTTAATTGACTCACAGTTCTGCATGGCTGGGGAGACCTCAGGAAACTTACAATCATGGCAGAAGATGAAGGGGAAGCAAGGCACCTTCTTCATAAGGCAGCAGGAAGGAGAAGTGTCAAGCGAAGGAGGAAAAGCCCCTTATTAAACCATCAGATCTCATGAGAACTCACTCACTGTCACAAGAACAGCATGGGGGACCTGTCCCCATGATTCAATTACCTCCACCTGGTCTCTCCCTTGACACACGGGGATTATGGGGATTACAATTCAAGATGAGATTTGGGTGGGGACACAAAGCCTAACCATATCACCTTTTTAAAAAATACTCCAGTGGTTTCTGTTTCCTTGATTGGACACTGACTAGATGAAGACAGCTTTAAGGTTAAGTATTTCATTTGTTTTTTACCTTATCCCCCATGTAGAACTAAGGGTTAAGGATTTTGAAATTTTAAAGAACATATAATTTCCAAAGTACAAATATTTCAGAGCATATAAAGGAGACCCTCTGGTCTCTACTTATTTTATGAGATCAGCACAATCTTTATATAAAACCTATAAACATGGCAAAGAAAAATTACAAATGAAGTATAAGAAATGGTTTTTATTTAGTCACTTGATTTGTGACAAGGATGCCACTGCAATTGAGTGCAAGAGAAGCCAGTCTTCTCACTGAACAGTATTGGGTCAATTGGAATCCATTAAAATAAAAAGAAGCATTAATCCTCTACTTCACATCATACCAAAATAAAAATTGTGATAGCTTACATATGAAAACTAAAGCTGTGAAACTTCTAGAAAAAAAATCTTCATGATTTTAGATAGGTTAAAACATTTTAAACAAGATATAAAAAGTGCTAAAGAGAAGAGCTTAATAAATTGGATTTCATTAAGAACTATTCAACAAAAGACAAGAGAATGAAATGGCAAGCCACAGACTGTGAGAAGATTTTTGGAAAATATGTAATACATATGACAAGGGATTTATAGTCAGAACTACAAATTTAAAGAATTCAATAAAAAGGGGGAAATACTGGAAACAGACACATAACAAAAGAGTGTTTTCAAATGACTGATAAGCATATGAAAAAGGAAGTTTATATCATTAGACATCAGAAAAATACAAATGAAAACCACATTGTGATACCACTACACTACCATCAAATGGTTAAAATTAAAGGCACTAATTAAGATCAATTTTTGGCAAAGATGTAGTAGACAACTAAAATTCTCACATATTGCTGATAGGAATTTAAAATAGTTCAACCACTTTGGAAAACTTCAGTCATTTTAAAAAAATTTTTAACAGCTTTCAGTATAATTCATATACAATCAATTGCACATTCTTTTTTTTTTTTGAAACAGAGTATTTCTCTGTCACCCAGGTTGGAGTGCAGTGGCGCGATCTCAGCTCACTGCAAGCTCCACCTCCTGGATTCATGCCATTCTCCTGCCTCAGCCTCCCGAGTAGCTGGGACTACAGGGGCCCACCACCACACCTGGCTATTTTTTTTTTTTTTTTTTTTTTTTTGTATTTTTAGTAGAGATGGGGTTTTACTGTGTTAGCCAGGATGGTCTTGATCTCCTGACCTTGTGATCTGCCCATCTCAGTCTCCCAAAGTGCTGGGATTACAGGCATGAGCCACCATGCCCGGCCCAACTACACATTCTTAACGTGTACAATTGGATACATTTTAATTGTAACATTATATATTTATATATGTATATATATACACACACACACACCCATGAATCCATTACCATGCCAAAAAAAAAAAAAAAAACATGAACATGTCCACATTCCCAGAAGTTTCCTCATGCCTTTTGCAATTCTTTTCTTTCTCTCTAATCAATCCTCACTATACCCAGGTAACCACTGATCTGCTTTCTAGCACTATGAATTAGCTTGTATTGTTTAGAATTTTATGTACATGAAATCACATAGTATGTACTCTTTGTGTCTAGCTTCTTTTACCCAAAACAATTATTTTGAGATTCACTCAATTGTGTATCAGTAGTTGTTTTGTTTGCTTGTTTTTTATTGAATGTTATTCTGTCGTATGGCTACACATCAATTTGTTTATCCATTCACCTGCTGGTGAACATTTGGGTTGTTTCTGGTTCTTTGCTGTTACAAATAAAGCTGCTATGAATATTAATTTGCAAGTCTTTGTGTGTGCGGATGTATGCTTTATTTTCTCTTGGGTAAATACCAGAAATGGAATGGCTGAGTCATAGTATGTGTATGTGTAAGTTTTAAGGAAATATACAGCAATTTTAAATAAAGCTAAAGATACATATTCTCTTTGATCAAGCAAATCCCAAGAGAACTCTATTTCTCTGTGTATATTCCTAAGAGAAACAAATGCATATGTCCACCCAAAGATATGTATAAAAATATTCATATAAGGTTTATTAATAATAGCTCAAAATTGGACATATGTCCAAATGTTCATCAATGGTAGCCAGGGATTCACTTCCCACTGTGGTGTCCTGAGTTGCCTCAGGCCAGCAGAGGTATTTTGCTGTTCATAAAATCTGTTATAATTACTGCATTACATACACTTTCAATTCCTTTGACTCTCTCTCTTTTCACTGTCCTTTTCTGTCTAACCCTAACACTCATAAACCCAGATTTTACATAGTCCCTGCCAACATCTGAATGTGACTGAAGAAAACTATGCAACTTTGTGATTAGTCTCTCTGTGATCCTCAACCAGGAAAGGTTCAGTTCCCTGGGAAGTGTTTGGAAGTGGGGAAGAGAACATTTTGATCAGCACAATGATTGAGGGGTACTACCAAGGGCCAGGGATGCTAAATGCCAAGGAACATGCCTGCCTGAAACACTGACAGCAACTCCACTGAAAAACATTGCTTGACCACAAACCTTAATGGTCATAGCTGTCCGAAATCATACTACGATTCTCTCATCAATTCCCTTTCCCACTCTCCTAGAAAAACTTGTATCTCTTCTCTCTTCAAACCTACAATGTCTTCTGCCTCCTCCTCATTTTTACCCGTAAACCATTTTTATCTGTAAACCATACTTCTTATTCAATAGAAAAATAGAAAAGTTCAGAAGAAAACTTCCACATACTCTTGATATCTGCCAGTCTACTTACATCTATACCCACACACTCAGTATCCCATCCTGTTACGATAGGTAAATTGTCTAGGCTAGTTTCTAAGTCCTCTATTTGTGTACTGGATTTTACCCCCTTTTACCTACTCGATAACTTCCCTCTTACAATCATTGCATCATTGATTTTCCCCTCTGCTCTATTATTTCCATCAGGACATAGGCAATCTATACTATTTCATGACCACCAAATACTCTCCCCTGACATCATATTTACCTCCACATTTTAGAAGGTGGTAATTTACAGAGAGTCAGGTGACCTAGCTCTGCCACCATCTCACCAATGACCTTGGGTGGCTGGCCTTTGCACATCTCAGTTTTCTCATGTTAAAATGAAGAGATGATGCTAGTTAATCTCTGAGGTCCCTTCCATGGTTAACATCTGACATCTATGACATATTGCTTCACAATGTGCATATGTGGCAAGAGACAGAGCCCATCTAGCCTGTGTTAGGAAGATGCCAGGCTAAGCACCATAGGGAGTGGAGGAACGGATAAGGCATGCTGTTCTCTGCCTGTGGAAACAAAGGGGGATCCAAGACAGGAACACAAGCAACTCTTCTACAAGGTTAAGGATAAGGGCCTAAAAATAGGGATCAAGTTCAGAGCAGAGCAGCAGAGGCAGATCAATGAGGTTAGAAGAACTGAGCAAAGCTTTATGGAGGGTAGTGCTTATGATGGGACTTAAAGGATATTCAAAGGAACAGTATGCATTCAAAGAGATGAAGAAGCTCTGGGTTAAATTCAGTCTAATTTGTTTTGAGGTAAAATTAAGCAAAGTAGAGGGGGAGGGCAAGATGGCGAACTAGACACAGCCAGGTGGAACCGTTCGCACCAAGGGACTGAGACGACTAGCGTGCTCCTAACAGACCTTCAGAGGGAAGACACTGGGAATGAAGGGAAGACATAGAAGCTGGACTGAAAGGGGAGAAAGCTGGAAACCTTACATGGGGATACAGCACACTTGGACTCATTCCTGATTCTCAGTGGCACTGGGGGAACGAATGAGTTGAACTGACAAGTAGCAACCCACTCTCACCATGGGCTTCTGGAACCCTGGCAGGAAGAGACCTCTCAACCACCATGGACACTCGAATTGGCAGAGAGAGCTGCTTAGAGAAGTGGTAGGGACAGCCAGCTGAAGTGGAGCCCAGAGGGTTTGGTGTGGGAGTGTCTGTAGCAGAGCACAGTCAGGGACAGCTATCCCCCTAGGCTTGACCTGTTCCTATAGGAGACTTTAGCCCTAGGGGAACTATCGGTCCCGAATTCTGCAGGGCAATCTTGCCCATCAGATGGGGCCAGTGTGACCTGAGCAACCCTTGGTCTGGTGGCCTCTCCTGGGGCCCCAGCCTGGCCACACCTGCTCACAGGACAGTCTCAGGTACCCTTAGGGCCCACACCATGGTTTTTGTGGTGGAAGACCATGCCTGACTGGCAGAGAGCTCCAACAGGGTGGCTCCTACTGCCACATACCAGTTCACATGCTTCCTCCCCATACTGCGGCTTCCCCCACAGGGCCCATGGCAATTCCGCAAATTGTATTGCTGGTGTGTGTTTGCATGAGTGGGTTTTGCTTTCATTGCCCTGCTAGCACATGAGAGTGCAGTCTGCCTCACCTCATTCTGCTGACTGCCATTGCAGATGGAGCCTTGGTGGGCACAAAGCCAGCCAGCCCCACCCCTTACAGTACCCCACCCTTGTGCTAACACTGTGCAGAGAACAGCAGATCCTCCCCCACCCTGAGCAACCACTCCTGCTTGCAGAGCACAGAGAAGGCACCTAGACCTGTGTCCACTAGTGTCCTGCTCCTGAGTCAACACCACCTCCAACATGACCATGCACACAGTTATCAGCAGGGGCCCCTCTGGCCGTCTTCCCCAACAGCTGCATTACCTCTACCACTATACAGGGAGGCAGGCACCCTGCTGCTGCTACCACTGCTGCTGACATGTGTGAATGAGGATGGACCCTGCTGTCACTGCAGTATAAAATGCTTTGGATGACACCACCCATTGAAGTGTAGTGACAAGCAGTCTGGGAGCACCTTGGCCACCCCCAGCACAGTTGATTTTTAACCTTAAGGAGCCAAACAAAGTCAAGGCCCCAATACAAGTTCCCCAGAGTTAGAGCACATAGGCCAGGAGGTGGGAGCTGAGCACTGACCCCCTAAAATCTTCCAGAATTGAAGTCAGTCAGCTGAATCCACCTTATATCACTATCACAATTTGATAACAATCAAGGTAATCAAATAGGATACCCATTCAAAGAAAATAAACCCATCCAAAGGTCAGCAACCTCAAAGACCGAAATAAGATACATCCACAAAAATAAGAAAGAATTAGTGCAAGAACGCTGACAACTCAAAAAACCAGAGTGCCTTATTTCTTTCAAATGATGATATCTCCTCTCCAGCAAGGGTGCTGAACCAAGCTGAGATAGCTGAAATGACAGAAATACAATTCAGAATATGGATAGGAACAAAGATCATTGAGTTACAGGAGTACATTAAAATCCAATCCAAGGAAGCTAAAAATCATAATAAAACAATGTAGTAACCAACAGACAAAATAGCCAGTATAGAAAAGAATGTAACCAACCTGATAGAGCTTAAAAACACTCTACAAGAATTTCATAATGGAATCACAAGTATTAATAGCAGAATAGACCAAGTGAGGAAAGAATCTCAAGAGCTTGAAGACTGGCTTCTCAAATAACACAGTCAGAAAAGAATGGAGAAAAAAGAATGAAAAGGAATAAACAAAACCTCTGAGAAATATGAAATTATATAAAGGGACCAAATCTATGACTCACTGGTGTTCCT
Source organism: Rhinopithecus roxellana (assembly GCF_007565055.1). Taxonomy (NCBI): domain Eukaryota; kingdom Metazoa; phylum Chordata; class Mammalia; order Primates; family Cercopithecidae; genus Rhinopithecus; species Rhinopithecus roxellana. The sequence continues at coordinate 52,838,269 of NC_044556.1, read as the reverse complement.
GAAAGAGATGGGGAGAATTGAACCAACTTGGAAAACATTTTTCATGATATCTACCATGAGAACTTTCCTAATCTAGCTAGAGAGGCCAACATTCAAATTCAGGAAATGCAGAGAACCCCCAAAGTTACTTTGCAAGAAGATTATCCCCAAGACACATAATTAGCAGATTCTCCAAGGTCAAAATGAAAGAAAAAATATTAAAGGCAGGTAGAGAGAAAGGTCAGGTCACCTACAAAGGGATGCTCATCAGACTAACAGCAGACCTGTCAGTAGAAACCCTACAAGTCAGAACAGATTGGGGGCCAATATTCAACATTCTTATAGAAAAGAGATTCCGACCCAGAATTTCATATCCAGCCAAACTAAGCTTCATAAATAAAGGAGAAATAAGATACTTTTCAGACAAGCAAATACTTAGGAAATTTGTTACCACCTGATCTGTCTTACAAAAGCTTCTGAAAGAAGCACTAAATATGGAAAGGAAAGACCATTACCAGGCACTACAAAAACACACTGAAGTACACAGACCAGTGACACTACAAAGCAACCATATAAATAAGTCTGCAAAATAACCAGCTAACAGCATGATGACAGGATCAAATCCATACATATTAATACTAACCTTGAATGTAAATGATTTAAATGCATCAATTAAGAGACACAGAGTGTAGCAACCTGGATAAAGAAACAAGGTCCATTGGTATGCTGTCTTCAACAGTCCCACCTCACATGTAATGACATATATAGGCTCAAAACAAAGGGATGAAGAAAAATTTACCAAGCAAATGGAAAAGAGAAAAAATGCAGGTGTTGCAATTCTAGTTTCAAACAAAACAGTCTTTAAACCAACAAAGATTAAAAAAAGACAAGGAATCACATTAGTAATGGTAAGGGTTCAATTCATCAAGAAGATCTAACTATCCTAAATATAAATGTATGCAACACAAGAGCATCCAGATTCATAAAGCAAGTTCTTAGAGACCTTCAAAGAGACATAAAGTCTCCCACTATTATTGTGTGGGAGTCTAACACCCACTGACAATATTAGACAGATAATCAAGACAGAAAATTAACAAAGATATTCAGGACCCGAACTCAGGACTGGATCAAATGGACCTGATAGAAATCTACCGAATTCTCCATCCCCAAGAAACAGAATGTACATTCTTCTTATTGCCACATGGCATATATTTGAAAATTGATCACATAATCAGCAGTAAAACACTCCTCAGCATATGCAAAAGAAATGAAGTCATTACAAACAATCTCTTGGACGACAGCACAATCAAATTAGAAATCAACACAATGCAATTTCACTCAAAACCATACAAGTACATGGACATTGAATAATCTGCTTCTGAATGACTTTTGGGTAAATAATGAAATTAAGACAGAAATCAAAAAGTCCTGGCTGGGTGCGGTGGCTCACGCCTATAATCCCAACACTTCGGGAGGCTAAGGTGAGTGGATCACCTCAGCTCAGGAGTTTGAGACCAGCCTGGCCAACATGTTGAAACCCTGTCTCTACGAAAAATACAAAAATTAGCTGGATGTGGTGATGGGTGCCTGTAATCCCAGCTACTCAGGAGGCTGAGGCAAAAGAATCGCTTGAACCCTGGAGATGGAGGTTGCAGTGAGCCGAGATTGTGCCATTGCATTCCAGCCTGGGCCACAAGGGTGAAACTCCATCTCAAAAAGAAAGAAATCAAGAAGTCCTATGAAACTAGGGAGAACAATGATATAACATACCAGAATCTCTGGAACACAGCTAAGGCAGTGTTAAGAGGGAAATTTATGGCACTAAATGCCTACATCAAAAAAGTTAGAAAGATCTCAATTTAATAACCTAACATCACAACCAGAGAACCAAGAATAAACCAATCCCAAAACTAGCAAAAGACAATAAATAACCCAAATCAGAGCTGAACTGAAGGAGACTGAGGCACGAAAAACCATTCAAAAGATCAACAAATCCAGGAGCTGGTTTTCTGAAAAAAATTAATAAAACAGATAGACCACTAGCTAGATTAATAAAGAAGAAAAGAGAAAAGATTCAAATAAACACAATCAGAAACAAGGGGGATATTACCACTGACCCCACAGAAATACGAATAGCCATCACAGTATATTATGAACACTTTTACGCACATAAACTAGAAAATGTAGAAGAAATGGATAAATTCCTGGACACATACACCCTCCCAAGACTGAACCAGGGAGAAATTAAATCCTGAACATACCAATAACGAGCTCTGAAACTGCGTCAGTAATAAATAGCTTGTCAAACATAAAAAGCCCAGAACCAGATAGATTCACAGCTGAATTCTACAAAAGAAGAGCTAGTACCATTCCTGCTGAAACTATTCCAAAAAATTGAGTAGGAGGGACTCCTCCCTAACTCATTCTATGAGGCCAGCATTGTCCTGATATTAAAACCTGGCAGAGACACAACAAAAGAAGAAAACTTCAGGCTAATATCCTTTATGAACATCGATGTAAAAATCCTCAACAAAATACTGGCAGACTGAATCCAACAGCACATCAAAACAGTTTTTATCCTAAGAAATTGAAAAAGAGTCAGAGCCTATTGATTTACTCAGGAGAAAGTGCTTCGGGGACCATATAGTGGGAGCGCCTGAGGAAATTTTTATTAACAAAATTTTCTGTATAAAAGATGGAGAACAGTCATTTTCTAGTATGAAATACTTTCCTCACATCTGGAGCTAACATAGTAAAAATTCAATTCAGGAGTGACCACAGGAATACTTTTAGACATGTTAAAAATTCACTCAAGTTCAGCATCCTCCGGAAATACTCTGGAAAAATCTTTGCAAGGCCACGCCTCACTAGAATTTTGACCAAACAAAGGTATCCTATGTAGAATGATTACTACATAATCTCCCCGGAATAGCCTCAAATGCAATAAAGTTCTAGTCTCCTCAAATGCTCACTTGCAACTGTCATACCACACGTGCAAAATTTTAATTTGAAAACTTTTCTAACTATAAGACAAGAAAGTATAGTGCTATATTTCTGTCCATAGTTCACCCAGAATATTATGCACTTAGCAAAGGTCAGGACTAACAGTTCTCTGCAGGAATGTTTGTTTTCTTTTCTTTTTTTTTTTTTTTTTGAGACGGAGTCTCTCTCTGTTGCCCAGGCTGGAGTGCAGTGGCCGGATCTCAGCTCACTGCAAGCTCCGCCTCCCGGGTTCACGCCATTCTCCTGCCTCAGCCTCCCAAGTAGCTGGGACTACAGGCGCCCGCCACCTCGCCCGGCTAGTTTTTTTTGTATTTTTTAGTAGAGACGGGGTTTCACCGGGTTAGCCAGGATGGTCTCGATCTCCTGACCTCGTGATCCGCCCGTCTCGGCCTCCCAAAGTGCTGGGATTACAGGCTTGAGCCACCGCGCCCGGCCTGTTTTCAATACTTCATAGCAAAGTAAGATTCTTCAAATAAGACAGCAATAATCTGGTATGGAGATAGTCAAATCTTCTGGCTTTTATTCTGAACGCAGTATCTAAGTCTACTCCAAGTCATTTTATGACGTATCTACTTGAGGAATCTTGATGCTTTTGTCACTTCTTTCCTCCATCTCCCACCTCCGGATCAGTTGCCAAACCATGTTAACTCCAACAGGATATAATCATTGGCCAACACTCAGGACTTTCTGAACTGTTTCTGTGGCACTGTGTTCTTTTCAGGAATTTGCCTGGGCAAAGTCCTTGCATTTATTATATTAGATTTGGGCTGACAGAGGCCATTCCTCAAAGATATAATTCTGGCAATTTCTTAAAATATCTAGGGTGATGGGGTTGGTCTTGATTTGCAAAGGATGTGATGGTGATGATGACAATGAGACTTAGATAGTTGGATATAGTGCTTCATAGTTTACAATTTACCTGCAGCTGTATTTTGAGGGGATAAGAAGAGAACAAAGTCCACAGATAAAGGCTACATAAAAAACAAAAAACAAAAAACAAAACAAAACAAAAAAATGCTGAGAAGCTAGGGTCTTCTGATTTTAGAGCATGTATTCTTTCTGAAAGACTCAATCAAGGTAAATGCTATAAACAAGCAAACCAAGGAGTGGTAGCAGTAGAAGAAAAAATCTTCAAGCCCTGAAACACAGCACAATATGAAGGCATTCTTTCTAAAATGGGACAGACACTCTTTCATTCACCAAATAATAAATTTTTAGTGAAAATATATCCACCCTTTCAATCTTCTTCACAAATAACTCACTCAATACAAGAAATTATATTAACTCCTCCCCTTATATTTAAATATTTAGACAAGAGCAAGACATTGATTTTCTTGTCTTCTCTTCTTCCTACCTTCACCACATAATTGTAAGAGATGGCTTTATAATGCATGGCTTTTCATAAGAAAATTGATAACTTTCAATATTATATACCATATAAAGTCAAACAAAACATAAAAATGGGTGTGAAACAGTTAACCACCACTCGCATGTATACTGGCAATGAATAAGTCATTAAAAAAGTAATGTAGTAAAGGATTACATACTTATATACCATACAAGAAGTAACCATAAAAAGCAGGGCTTTCAATAAATGTGAGAATCCAAGGTGGTACTTAGTCCCATCAGCTAGTGAAAAAAAAAAAAAAAAAAAAAAAAGCCACATACTAAATGCCATATTCTGCTCAGCACTGGATAGTGTTTGAAACAGACACTGCATAGTTTGCCCTACTGAAGTTCACCATCTAGGTGGGAAGTTGCTGTCTTTCACCAAAACCCACGTAGAGGATTAATAAAACTCCTCTTATTACTGTAGCAATTCAAAGAAAATATTTTGTAGCATAACTCAATAACCTATTTGCAGATTTGGAGAAGACTGGCAAATCTAATGACTGCAAGGATTGCCTAAGTAGTAAATAGGTAGAGAAATAGCTGCAGTAATAGAAATACAGCTGCTAAGATTCTGTACTGTGAAGCCTGAAATTAGAGCGATTGTCAGAGTGACAACTGAAATTAGTTGCTACATTCACGAGAAGGTCACTGGTCTCCAGTGAACCAGAGGGATCCCACACCAGCTTGGATCACACAAGCAGCTGAATGATACAAACCAGCATGATGAAAGGGAGAGGATCTAAAAGAAAACGAGGCTTTCATAAATCATACATTAGCCTCTTGATTGTTGGAAGGGGGAGTGGTAAGCAGAGAAGGAATCATCATAAATACAAGTAGGAAGTTGGTGGCTCCTCTTCTGAGGATGAGAATCTGGTCGCAAAACAAGTTCAAAGGGCAGATGTTCATACAGGATTACAGAGTATAATATGGGAAGTTCTGTACAAGGATGATTTTCAGAATCATAGGAAAGGCTGTTTAAATGCACAGCAAGAGAGTCTAGAATCATGGTCGAGAGTTGATAAAGCAGAAAGTTTATATCACCATGCTGCATGTGGACCAATGACTCCATCTGCTTCCAAACATTGAAATATCAAACATAGGGAAGCCATACAGAATTAGACAAATACAAGGCATATAAGCTGTTACTATAAGATTTCAGTACCTTTTTCTGTTCAATACAGGATGTTGTGATGGTCATTTTCAACAGAGTGATGCAAGCAGCTGTGATCAGTTAGCGTTCAAAATAATCTTTCTGCAATACCTGGAGTAGGCTTTTTCTAGACCTCTCTTATGAGCGGGGAAAGATACATTAATATGTTGCCTATCAAGATTCTCACTGGATGGAGGACCAAATGAAGAGGAGCTCTCAGGTGGCTGATTATATTTTAGTGCAGATATGTGTAAGGTATTTAAAAAATTTAACATCACCATCAGGCTATAAGATACATAAAGCTAAGGACTAAGAAGTATTTTTGAGCAAACCTGCTATTTAGTTGGACACAGTAGCGTGGGTTCAGTTACTGACAGCTATAATTGATTCTCATTATTTGCAGTCATGTTTTATAAAGTCATCATAAACACTGAAGCAGTGAATACTGAAACACTGCTCCTAGGGGAAATACAGAGAGAAGTTCCTGTGAACCTCTGGTCACAACATTTTCATCAACTGGTTAATACATAATATTGTTTTATGTGTGTTTCTGTTTGAAGACATCTTATTTAACAAATATTGTTGATTCATTAACACTGAACTCAACAGCACTAAACTCATGCCTAAACAAAGCTTATCTAACATGTCTTTTCTCTGTAAAAGCACATCAAAGCACTTAGGAAGACCAGACAGCACTTCAGCACTATACTTGGGACCATTTTAAACAGCAAAATTACCAAAAAAGGAGCAAAAAACAAACAAACAAACAAACAAAAAACCCAAAAATCATGGCACTAAATAAACCATGCAAAGGAAACTTGATGATGAGAGCTGGAACAAGAGGGCAGAGCATCACCTTGTTCTTCCTGAGTTATTTTGCTATCCTGAGAAAGACAAAACAGAAACTTTGGTGCAATTAGGGGTAGAAATGGATCCAAAAAATAGTCTGTGGTGACTATCCACATGCTCAGCAGTTCCCCAAGAAAATGGGGCCTGATTAAGAGTTATTTTTATCTTTGTACGGCTACATAAAGAAGGACACATGAGGAAGATGATCATGGAACTAAATGAACACCGAAATGTAAAATGCCATGTTTAGCAGGTACTACTAGAACATTTACAAAGGCATATTTAGAACAAATAGATAAGTAAAAATAAAGAAGGGGTAGAACGGGCTAGAAATATGTTCAGAAGAAGTTCAGGGACAGTCACAGGTGGCTATTAAGAAAAGGCAGGAAGTATCAGATAACTTTTTAATAACATGCCACACTAAATTCTTTGAATTCTGCTAAGGTGAGGTGAAATGTATGTGTTTCTTCTTTGTTTCCTTGCCTAGGAAAGGAGACATGTTGATGATGGTGCCCAGGTTTGTGTAGGTGAGCTTTATCTATGGGTAGCTCCACAAGTAGATATTAAGCACCCATTGGTGCTCATTCTTTCTCTTGTGCGTGTGCAGAGGCCCAGCTGTCAGGAAGGACAGGAACAGCTCTGGCCAGTTAGGCTTAATGACTCATTTTAGCTATTTTGGGTGATTGACTCTCCACAATTACAGAAGGCGGCTCAAACTCCTTGGCAAGATTGCCTCATCATCGCCTCACAGCCTTACCATACGCCTCCATGCCTTGTAAGCTTAAAGTGTAAGCCAACTATCTCCCGGCCTAGTATCTGGTCATTAATGAGGCAATTAATGGGAAAAACAAAAGCTTTAAGGGTTCACACTGTGAAGCAAGGCTCCAAACTGAAGGAAAGACCATTTGATTGTCCCCAAAAAGATATCCTAACTTGTATGGCTTCCTTGCTCTTATGACTTACCCAGTGGTTTCCAAATCCTGATCGATCAAGTGGTTCTCTTGAGATATATATATATAGTGATAAATAGGTATGACATCTAAACTGGCATGGCACTGGCACTGGCACTGACCAATCAGAAGAGATGTTGGCCATAGTTTTGGAGTGGGGTCCTGGAAGGACATGAGGTATTAACTTTTTGATTGTTGGATTGTGGGGAGATCCATGGAATCTGGAGGAAGGGGGATGGGAAGCAAAGGGTACTTAGCTCAGGACAGCAGCTATTTATCAGCTTATATGTAAGGAAGTATTTCAGCATTTTTAACAATTGATGTGGCTGAATAGGAGCCTGGTGATAAGTGTCATGGAGAAAATGATGGCACAGAATGAACAAAATGTGAAGAGAATGACTTATCCCAGGGACAGTGAAAGAAAATACTTACGTTTTACAATGGAACTTTTTAGAGGAATGCAGTAAAATAAAGTTGGAAAGGGGGAGTAGGTGAGAGCAGTACTTCAATTTTTTCTAAGCAATATATTTTGGTTTTATACCATTCTGTGAAAACAAAACACCCTTAATCTTATTTACCTGGAGTGCATCATTATCTCAAGGTCCTGATGTAAATGATAAGGGTACGAAAACAACAGATGCTTTACAGGAGAACAAATATAAACCAATAACACCTGAACTTAGTAACATTTGAATATTGGTAACTTCCTCTCATTGATGTAACAGGACGCAATGGAGTAGAAAATAAAGCTGTAAGTCATGACAAGAAGCAGAAGCAGCAGGTCTATTCTGAGCAACATACTAGCTTCAGACTTGGTTGGCCTTTAGGCATCGAAGGGTGTATATTTCTCTAACAGCTCTATTTCTGAAGACAAAAAATTGCATGTTAGGCTTAACAGGCTTCTCGCTTTTCATTTTGAAGTAGTTTGGATCCAACAAAAGTCATTTTTAAGTATTAGTTTTTGAGAAAGTGACATTTAAGAGACTCAAGAGTTTTACTGTAATCCCAGCATTTTGGGAGGCCGAGGTGGCAGATCGTGAGGTCAGGAAATCGAGGCCATCCTGGCTAACACAGTGAAACCCCGTCTCTACTAAAAAAATACAAAAAATTAGCCGGGCATGGTGGCAGGCGCCTGTAGTCCCAGCTATTCAGAAGGCTGAGGCAGGAGAATGGCGTGAACCCGGAAGGCGGAGCTTGCAGTGAGCTGAGATCGCGCCACTGCACTCCAGCCTGGGCGACAGAGCGACTCTGTCTCAAAAAAAAAAAAAGAAAAAAAAAAAAAAAGAGACTCAAGAGTTTTAAAAGTAGGTCCAAGAGCTATGAGCAGACTATAGACAGAAAAAAAACATTTTAGGCCTTTTAGGCCTATGTAATGCCCTCAACATAAACACAGGAAAGAAACAAGACATCTAAAAATCCTGTTTCCATGCCTATGAAAAGAATTCTAATCAATGTTATTCAGAGTGTGGTGAATAGCATCTTCTTTCAATAGTCTGCCAAATCCTAAATGCAAAGTTTTTCAGTTTGAGATCTGATTTATCTGGAAGGATGATCCATAACTTTAAGATTTTTTCAAAGCCATCCCTAACCTAAGATTAAGAACCAATGGCATAAATTCATTCATTTATTCAACAAGTATTTATTCAGTGCCTACTATATGCCAGGTACTAGTCTGAGCATGGGGGTAATGCAGAGCAAGTCCAGTGAGGTCTCCATTCTCATGGAATTTCCATTCTATTAAGGAGGTTGGAAGAGTTTATGAGAGTTTGAGTCAAACGCATTTGGGCTTAGACACTGGTGTGGCAACCTGGAACAGGTTTTTTTTTTTGGCTCCCTGAACTTCCATTTCTTATTGTATAAAGTAGAAATAAAAAGACTAGAATTAAAATGATTCAAATATCTAGCATAGGGATAAAAATTCAGTAATTTAATTATTACTATTAAACTCCCTTCACCAGGAAAAAGTAGGTATGGGTTGGAGATATATCATTACTCCATTTTTATAGATGAAAAGGTTAAGCTCAAAGGGGTTGCATGAATTGTGTCAGGCAAGGGAGTGATTAATATAGCTGTGCTCTGGGCTAACTAGCTGATAGATTGGCTGGCTCTTGATTTCTCTCTTCCACAATGCTTTTCCCTAATTAGGGCTCTGCTGGATTCATAAGCTTTAAAGAACCATTGAATTATTTAAAACAGGGATTGGCAAACTATGACACCCTGCTTGTTTTTATATGGCCCTCAAGTTAAGTGTGGTTTCTACATTTTTAAGTGGTTGAACACAAAGAAAATAGTATTTTGTTTATACATGAAAATTATTAGAAATCTAAGTTCCAGTCTCCATAAATAAAGTCTTACTGGAACATTGCACAACCATTTGTTAATGTACTGTTCTATAATGGCTTTCATGCTACAACAGCATATTTGAGTAGTTGTGACAAGAGACCATATGGCCTGCAAAGCTTAAAATATTTACTATCTGTCCCTTTACTAAAAAAGTATGCCAACCCTGATTTAAAATGTCATTTTCTCTTGTAGGATAGACATACCAAATATACATCTTCTAAATGAGTAATGAATATACCTTAAAATTAAAAAATCAAGTGTATCTGATAAGTACGCAGTGTGAAACATTTTGATCACAGCAATTGGAATATTTAAATGAGACAATAAATATGTATGAGTATTTTAGAAGTATTAAGTCATCTGAGTTTCACAACAACTCTAAGAAGCAAGTACTTTTTACATCTGAGAGAAGCGAAACTCAACAAGGTTGGGAAATACATCAGAGGCCACAAAGCTATTAAATAGCTGGGCTGCAATTTGAATTGAAGCCTATACTTCTATCTACCAGACCAATATCACATAATGGATAGCCCAACAGTAAGAAGCTATGTATAGGCAGGTTTACCTAATCTCTGCCTTTTCAAAATCTATTCCCTGATGTTACCTTATAGCTAGTTTCATTACTTCTCTAAGATACTTTTTTCCTTCTGTAAAATGAGAAAAATACCTAACTTGAGAGATTTTTTCATTCATTTTTCGTTTTTCATTTTCATTTTTTTCATAATATTCAATATAATTGCCAGGTTACTGTAAAGACTTAATATATTTACAATGTCCTACATGTATCAATATATCACATGTACCCCCAAAATATGTGCAATTATTATGAATCAATCAAAAATGACCATATATTAGGTCACATAGAAACCTCAATAAACTAGTATGTGTGTGTATATATATATATATACACACATGCATATGTATATTACAATGCCTGGATACTATATTATATATATATATATTACAATGCAAAAAAATATATTTTACAATGCCTGGCATACTATAAATGATAGCTGCTACTATTTCATTACTATTGCATAGGAGATATTTTCTTAAGATACACATGCATAGCAAATCTGCTAAGCCAACTCTGGGGGCAGAGGGAGGTGGCATCTATAACAATTGCAAAGACAATTAAATATGTTCCTTAGTTCCTGAAAGAAGGCCTAGCAATCATTCCCAGGCTTTCAGTGCTTGTTAGACAGCTTCTCCTCCTGGAGGAGCAGTTTCTGCACCCACGGTAAAGTAAAGGAGTGACAAATACTGCTGAGGTTGGGATGAGGAGCTAGTAATTCATCCTAGGTCAGTTCTTCATAGTTGATGGATGGTGTTTGCCTATAAGAAAGTGTGTGCTCTACAGGAAGAATCAACATTAGCATGTGGAGAAGAAATAGCTATTATGTAGAAATAGGAGAGGCAGCAGTTGTGAGGAAAGGTAAGTACAGTAGTTGTAATTTTTACTTTAGAATTCTCTTCTTTGAAAAAGGAAACTAGAGAGACTGAGGCACTGAAACATGCTGTGACATTACTTTGAACCCCTAGTCGGGGAAATACCTGCTACAAGATTTCCTTAATCTCTAACTGGTAGCAGATACTTCCCCTGGTCACGAACCGAGGAGTTTATCTTCCATTGATGAACAAACAATAAATACCTTCCTAGTGTGGGCCAGGCACTGTTGCCAAGAACTGTGATCAGATCTCAACTGATTCTCACAACTACCCTGTGAAGTAGATGTTGATATCTACATTTTATAGACGTGAAAACAGACTTGGAAGGGGCAAGTGACGCTGAACCTGGCCCAACACTGCTTGTAAGAATCAGAGTTAGGACTGAATCAAGTCTTTTGACACCTATTCCACTGCGCTTTCAACTAATCCTTAGCTACCACTCATGGCTAGTGTTCTGTGTGGATATAATGCCCTATATGTATCAAAATATCACAGGTACCCCCATGTGTTAATTTGTTAGTTCACTCAACAAATACTTATGAGACACATCACGAAGCAAGTGTCTTAAAAGGGAGCACACACTGCAGTAAAATCCAGACATGGGAGGAAGCATGGAGGACAGTGGGAATAAGGAATGACTGCAAATGGGTATGGAGTTTTTTAGTATGTTGAAACTGTTCTAAAAGTAGATTGTGGTGATGGTTATACAACTCTTGGAGTTTACTACAAATGATTGGACTGTACACTTTAAATGGATATTTATAATATGTAAATTATATCTCAATAAATCTGCTAAAAAAGAAGAAAATAAAAATAAATATACCAAGAAAGGATATACGCCATAAGATTAGAATAGAAATAGGCATATGTCATATGAGTCTTTATATCAAAGAGGATACTGCACAGGATTATATTATAGTTTGATTTTGGTACATGCCACAATAAATGATTATAAACATAAGAACAAAACAAATAAATAAAAAATCCCAGGTACAGCCAGATGCAATGGCTCATGCCTGGAATCCCAATTGGGGAGGTAGGTGGGGGCAGGAGGATCACTTGAGCCCAGGAGTTTGAGGCCAGCCTGGGCGACACAGCGAGACTCTGTCTCTACAAAATAAAAAAATTAGCCAGGTGTGGTGAGGCATGCCTATAGTCCCAGCTACTCAGGAGGCTGGGGTGGGAGAATTGCTTCAGTTGCTTCAATCCGGGAGGTCGAAGCTGCAGCGAGCCATCATCACGCCACTGCACTCCAGCCTGGGTAACACAGTGAGACTCTGTCTCATAAAAAAAAAAAAAAAAAAAAGGAGGGATTCTTATTTCTTTCCTGTGTAACTCCCACAGGTGTTATGTTAGGCTCAAAATTAGGTTTGCTGCCCAGGTGTGGTGGCTCATGCTGTAATCCCAGCATTTTGGGAAGCTTAGGCAGAAGGATCGCTTGAGGCCTGGAGTTTGAGACTAGCCCAGGCAACATAGCGAGACCCAGACTCTACAAAATAAATAAATAGAAATTAAAAAAAAAATAGGTTTGCTAGGACACCTTTTTCCATTGCTAGGACACCTTATTTCCAATAAGATACATTTAATAAGAAAGCATTGAGCACCTCTTAGTTCCGGTCTTGTACTAAAAGCTTTACAAAGAAAACAACTTGAAGCATCTCATGCTTCCTTTCCAAACTTGAAGTTCATTTCTCTATGAATTGAGAAGCAGGGTCTGAATGCATAGGAATATATAACAATTTTGACATAGATGGGAACAGAAAGGAGTTCCCTATTAATATGAAAAGTTCCCACTGATTCATGATTCCAACCAATCAATGGTACAATTCACCAATTGAGGTTAAAGTTTGTACCTTATTCCTATTTGAACTCAAATGTAAATGGTGCTAGATTTGCTCCTTTCCTTGAGTAAAAGCTGTAAGAATTAAGGCCTTTCAATTTATTTTCTAGTTTTACAGAATTTGATGAGCCTAAAGTAAGCCATCCCATCACATCAGTAAACATACCATAATTAAACGGGAATTTTAACATTATAATTTACTTTTAGAAAAAGAGGCAAAAGCCAAGTAAGCTTATAGTAGGAACTTACTTTAAAGATGCTCTGGAAGTCCCAGACTGTGTTCTTAGGGCAGTACAGATTCTGCTCTATCTGATAACCTTCTACACTGACCACACAGGATGAAGTGAAACAGTATGAGAAGGATGAGCCCGAGACACTGAAAGACCTGGATGTGCTTTCCAAATCATTACATAAGACAAACATGAAACTTAATACATTATACTTACTAAACGACGCACAAAGATTACACTAAAACATATTTTCAAGAAAGTTGAAAACCAGGTTATCTTCTCTTTGCACAAAATTATTCTATATATAAATATCCATTTCACCCATTTCAGCTAATCTAGGGTTACAACATATTATGACTAAAGTCCATTAAGCACCCAGTGTCCTTCAAGGTTCGACAAATTAGTAGATTGTTTCTGTGTACATTTTTAAGTTTATAACTTGATAATTCATTGATTGAAGTTATGGCCATTTGTCTATATGAGGGCTTATTAGGACAAGCACTATTTGCTGACTTCGGAAACGTTTATTTTTCCTGTGCTTACTCATCTCTAAGGAACAAAGACTAAACCATATGAATAAAAATCCTCCCCAACATTTCAATAGACTAAAAACCCTTAATATGACATAAATAAGGGTAAGGGTTTAAAGAGGATGAGTTTGAATACTTAGAATTTGAAAGCTGTATCCCCTTACAGTTGTTTTTGAAAGTACTTAGCATGTGAAATAACCAGTGCTTACCAAGCAAGAGGTGTTATTTAACATTTGTGTACATCATCTCTAGAGAGATACCCCAGTATCCAATTACATGCACCCTGTCTGCCTGCACTCCACCCTCCGTTTTACAGTTGACAAAGTGGAGACAGAGATTATGCAATCTAACATCACACTGCTAGTAAATGTCAGAGCCAGGATTACAAGGACTCTTAAACCTTGATGTGAATGTAAATTGCCTGGGGCATCTTGATAAAATGGAACCTGATTCTGTAGTGCTGGGGTGGGGGCTGAGGGTCTATATTCCTAACATGTCAATGTTCCTGATCCACAGACCTTCCTTTGAGTAGTAAGATTATTACAAGATTCAGTAAAGAATGTCTAGATGCTCCTCCATCCCGTTTGTTTTAGAGTATTGGCATTTAGAGTATTGGCATACATCATCTTACTGTGCTTTGCTTTATTGTGCTTGGCAAAAATAATTTTTTTAATTGAAGGTTTGTGGCAACTCTGCACCAAGCACGTCTATCAGTGCCATTTTTTCTCAACAGCATGTGCTCAATTCATGTCTCTGTCACATTTTGCAAGACACGCAAGACATTGCAATACTGATGTGTCAATATTGCAAGACTATTTCAATTTTTTTCATTATTACTATACTAATATGGTGATCTTTGATGTTGCTATTGTAATCATTTCAGGGCCACAAACTGCACCCATATAAGATGGAAAACCTAATCAATGAATGTTTTGTGTTCTGACTGCTCCACTGACTGGCTGTTCCACTGTGTCTCGTCCTCTCTGGGCTTCCCTATTTCCTGAGACACAGCAATACTGAAATTAGGCCAACTAATAACCTTACAATACCTTCTAAGTATTCATCTGAAAGGAAGAGTCACATATTTGTCACTTCAAATCAAAAGCTAGAAATGATTAAGTTTAGGGAGAAAGGCATGTCAAAAGCCAAGACAGGCAGAAAGCTAGGTTTCTTGCTCCAAACAGCTAAGTTGTGAATGTGGAAAAAAAAAAAAAAAAAAGGTTCTTGAGGGAAATTAAAAGTGCACTCCAGTGAGCACAAAATGTGATGAAATTGAAACAGTCTTCTTACTGATAGGGACAAAGTTTTAGTGGTCTGAATATAAGATTAAACCAGCTATGACATTCCCTTAAGCCAAAGCTTAATCTACAGCAAGACCCTAACTCTCTTCAGTTCTATGAAGGCTGAGAGAAGTGAGAAAGCTGCAGTAGAAAAGTCTGACACTTGCAGAGGTTGGTTCATGAGGTTTAGGCAAAGAAGCCACCTCCATAACATAAAAATGCAAGGTAAAGCAGCAAGTATTGATATAGAAGCTGCAGCAAGTTATCCAGAAGATCTAGCTAACTGATGAAGGTAGTTACACTGAACAATAGATTTTCAAAGTAGACAATATAGACTTCTATTGGAAGAAGGTGCCTCTAGGACGTTCATAGCTAGAGATAAGTTAATACCTGGCTTCAAAGGTTCAAAGGAAAAGTCTGACTCTCTCATTAGGGGCTAATGCAGCTGGTGACTTCAAGCTGAAGCCAATGATCATTTGCCATTCCAGAAATTCTATGGCCCTTAAGAATTATGCTAAATATACTCTACCCGTGCTCTATAAATGGAACAACAAAGCCCAGATGACAGCCTGTTTACAGCATGGTTTACTAAATATTATTATTTTTTTGAGACATGGTCTCACTTTGTTGCCTAGGCTGAAGTACAGTGGTGCAATCTCGGCTCACTGCAACCTCTGCCCCCCAGGTTCAAGTAATTCTCCTGCCTCAGCCTCCAGAGTAGCTGCGACTACAGGTGTGTGCCACCACGCTTGGATAATTTTTGTATTTTTAGTAGAGACGGGGTTTCACCATGTTGGTTAGGCTGGTCTCGAACTCCTGACCTCATGATCCACCTGCCTCAGCCTCCCAAAAGTGCTGAGATTACAGGTGTGAACCACTGTGACCGGCCGGTTTACTGAATATTTTAAGCCATTGTTGAGATCTACCTCTTAGAAGAGTTCTTTTAAAATATTACTGCTCATTGCTAATTCACCTGGTCACCCAAAGTCTCTAATGGAGATTTACAAGATGAAATTTTCATGCTTGTTATACATCTATTCTGCAGCCCATGAATCAACGAGTGAATTCAACTTTCAAGTCTTATTACTTATGAAATACATTTTTTTCGTAAGGCAATAGCTGCAATAGATAGTAATTCCTCTGATGGATCTGGACAAAGTCAACTGAAAGCCTTCTGTGAAAGACTAACCATTCTAGATGCCATTGAGAACATTTGTGATTCATGGGAAGAGGTCAACATATCAATATTAATGGGAGTTTGGGAGTAGATCCCAACCCTTATGGATGACTTTGAGGAGTTCAATGCTTCCATGGAAAAACTAACTGCAGACGTGGTTGAAATAGCAAGAGAACTTGATTTAGAAGTGAAGCCTGAAGATGTGACTGAATTGCTGCAATCTCATGAGGAAACTTCAATGCATAAGGAGATGTTTCTTATGGATGAGCAAACAAAATGGGTTCTTGAGATGGAATATATTGAAGATGCTGTGAACATTGCTGGAATGACAACAAGGATTTAGAAAATTTCACAAACTTAGTTGGTAAAGCACTGGCAGAGTTTGAGAGGACTGATTCCAATTTTGAAAGAAGTTCTACTCTGAGTAAAATGCTATAGGACAGCATTGCAGCTTACAGAGAAATCGTTTGTGAAAGGAACAGTCAATGGATGTGGAAAACTTCATTGCTGTTTTATTTTAAGAAATTGCCACAGTCACTCCAACCTTTAGTAGCCACCACCTTGAGCAGTCAGCAGCCACCGACATCAAGTCAGGACCCTCCACCAGCAAAAAGATTACAACTCACTGAAGGCTCAGATGATCGTTAGCATTTTTTCACAATAAAGAATTTTTAAATTAAGGTATGTACATTGGCTTTTAAAAAACATGCTATTGCACACTTAATAAGCTAGAGTATAAACATAACTTTTATATGCACTGGGAAATTAAAAAATTCTGGTGACTTCCTTTATTGCAATATTCACTTTACTGCGGTTACCTGAAACGGAACACACGATACTTACAAGCTATTAGGCTGTATGTGAACATATGGTGATAGGAATTCATGAAACTAAGAGCTTCAGTTCAGTGTCCCAAGTTATGCCATGGGATTTTGTTTGAGGCAAAACTGTGATCATGAGTCATTTGACTTACTCTGTGAAATGACATTTGATACATTTCTAGTGAGGCATTTCTTTCACTATGTTGCAATTTATTTCCACTTAGCTGGAATATCTCTTTTATAATTTTGTTTCCAGCACCAACAGACAGCCCAAAAGTTTACTGCAGAAAGCTGAGCACCAAACTCTTATTCTCTTCCTCCTGGGCCCACAGACTGCATTTCCTAGCCTCCTAAACTTGCACTTAAGTGCAGCCAAGTGACTGAGTTCTACATAATGGCATTTGAACAGAAGTGGTATGTGCCACCTCCAGTTCTGACATATAAAAACTTTGTGGGCAGGTCCTCCATGCTGTTTTCCCATCTGCCAGCTTGAAGCAGAAAAGCACAAATCCTTTGGGAGCCACATGTTGAAGCTGGCAGGGCCCCAATATTGAAGATACTTAGGTCTCTGAATCGGGACTTGGAGAAGAGCTGCTTGCTCATCAGGAACATCTGTTTAGGCTACGTGAAAAATACATTTCTATTGTGGTAAGTCATTATGCATTTTCAGATTGTTATAGCAGCTAGCATTACTTCAACATATAGATCCTTAGTAATGATTTGCTGAATGAGTGGAGGAAGTATAGAGTTTCTCTGTATTGTGATCTTGCCCATTTCAGGCAGGAACAAGCTAGAATTTCCATGCTATCAAATTAATGTCAGAAAAATGTATTCCCAGGTAAGAATTCAGTTTCTCCTGTGACAGCCTCCATAATTTTATTATGAAGCTTATCTTGGCATTTGATAGGGTATCACTGCCAAAGTCTGCAGAGTTTTCTAGGTGGCGTAAGTTTATGATATTCAGATGAACATTTTCTTAGTGTTACTTGGTTGCCCAAGAGGTGGTTCTAAATGCTGCTTTTCTGTTTAACTTTGCTGAAAGGAGGAATTTCTATTTAAGGGATGAGACAGTAAATGAACATTTGTGTAAAAAAAAAAAAATCCCAAATGTTTAAATTTAACTTAACATTAAGCCCACCTCAAAATATTTTCACAGTCTCAGAATGATGATTGCTAACCTCTGCTGCTAGTTCCTGAACTCTGGTCCTCTCCTGGAACTTGGCTAAGCAAGTGTCATATAAACAAAAAATAAATAATGAATTTTTAACCCCCCCCTTCTTTAGAGGACATAAGAGGGAATGTTAAAATCTAACAGCCGTGCAAATGTAGTTATCAACCAAACAGCTCAAGCTATCAGTGGCAATGTCACCCTGACACTACCTATAATCTACATGATTTGGCTATTAGTCCAATCTGCTTTAACCAAAGCCAGAGCCTCCATTTCTTCATTTGTAAAATTAGAGGTTTCAGTGATTCTTAACTGTCTGAGAACCAGTATCCCCTTTCATAATACATTTTAACACCTAATTTACTATTAGAAATAAAATTGATAACCCACCTATTTAAAAAAATACATTTTATAATTTATATTATTTCAAAATGTAAATATCAGACACACTAGAACACATAAAGAAATAGTCAAATGCTTTACAAACCTACTAATAATAAGTTTGGATTTTAATGAAACAAAAGACTAGAGGCCATCCCATTCAATTAGTAAAGGAAGAGTTATATAAAAATGTCTTATTTGTGTTCAACAAGAGACAGAGGAACATAACTGAACTAGTTTACAATTCAAGTCAAATAACATTGTTGAAATGAAGAAAATTAGGAAGACTGGGCTGTATCTATAAATGTTATGCCAGAGCAATTTTTTCTTTTTTTGTTTGGAGACAGTCTCTCACTCTGTCATTCAGGCTGGAGTGCAGTGGCACGATCTTGGCTACTGCAACCTCTGCCTCCCAGGTTCAAGCGATTTTCCTGCCTCAGCCTCCTGAGTAGCTGGGACTACAGGTGTGTGCCACCATGCCCGGCTAATTTTTGTAGAGACAGGGTTTCACCATGTTGGCCAGGCTGGTCTCAAACTCCTGACCTCAGGTGATCCACCTGCCTCGGCCTTCAAAAATGCTGCGATTATTACAGGTGTGAGTCACCGTGCCCGGCCAAGCAATTTTCTTATGGTATTATATGTTGAGGCAGTGATGAAGTATTACAGAAAACATATGTTCTATCTTGATAACCCACACATATGGAGAGAAATTCATTCATTAAACTTGAAGACTCTGGAGATGTAGAAAAGCGGCTGCAATGGAAAATAATCAATAATTTCCACAACATAGATTATTATTATTGTGTTGTTATCTAGAATGGGATAAAGGGACACATTTTAAAAATAATCTTAATTAACAAAAATCAATAACAGCCTCATATTTCATGTTTCCACTATTTTAATAATTTGTGCAAATTTATGTTCTAGTAAGTAGAGAAAATTTTTAAATTTGGTACCTACCATCTTCATTAATAAATAATTACCAGAGTAGTTTCTTTTGCAACTCTCTCCTAGTACTTTCTCCCATTACCCAAACAGAGATAAAGCAAAACAAACAAAAATCCAGCCTACAGTATGTTTCTTCATTTTTACAGAACTGCAGACTTTACCTTAGAAAACTAAGAGAAGACTGACTAGAAACTAAAGTTTTGAAAGATGTTTTACATATGAACATTAAGATGTTTGCACACTATTTCACAAAACTGACATGGAATATCAGAATAATACTGATGGGGGGGAATGTTTCTTCTGCAAAAAAAGCTATATCGTAATTCAGGGAGAATCTCATGTTATTAGCTACTGATCATAAATATGCAAGAGAATAATAATGCTAAGTTGAGCCCAATGGTCCAAATATTCCTTTACTGTAGCACAATCTGGCATGACTGCCTTTAAATGAAATCTATGTTTCATGTCAATTTGAAATCAGCACATCATACAATTTTCACAAGGAAATTTAGTTATTTACCCCTCTACAGAATCACTAATGTGATAATAAATATTTTTGAGAAAATATAAGACAAAAACTTTCTAAATAAGCAATCTACATGGATATTCTATATTTAAATTATTTTTTATAAAAGCATGAGCTTTGGAGTCAGATCTGGATTTGAATCCTGCTTCTACCACTCAATATGTAATATATATAAAGAACTTAGCAACGTTCAAGGCACATAGTAAATCCTCAACAGTTAGCTGTTATTTCTAATCAAAGCAGTGGTGGCTATTTATAAACACGACTATGCAAGCTTTATGTACATTATTGCATTTGTTTCTCCTAATTATTCAATTAGTATTATCCCTGTTGAATACATGAAAACACTGGGGTTTGGAAAAAGTTGAGAAACAGGCCCAAGGTCTGAGTGTGTCAGAAGCCAAAGCGCCAATGCTACTGACTACTAAATTGTTGCTTCTTAAACGGGTCCATGAGAAATCCTTGTGGAGCATGTATGTGTTGGGTGTAGGAAAGTGCCCATGAACTTACTATGAGAATTAAGCATTATTCGTGTTGATGAAACATTTTAAAATAATATTCATGTTCTGAATTATTTGGATAATTGTATTAAAACCAAATACTGGCAGAACCATTTCAGTGCTTAGATTTGCATCTGTATTGACTTCCCTGTTAAGGCCCAGTTCTACATTAGTGGTGGAAGGTTTACGAAGAACAGAGGTTGTTTTAATAGGGGAATGATGCATTCAGGCTAGATGAGGACCAAATAACATCACTATGTGCTGAACAAATTAAAGTAACAGTCTGAATAGAAAAAAACAGGGTGAATTGGGTCATCACATAGCACACAGTACATGCCTGTTGAACTGAAAAGAGCCTGTACTGTAGCACTCAGTACCATAATCACATTACAAGTGATGATTTCGTTTTGTCAAAACATCACTATTTAATACTATTTTAAATTTTATTAGTTTTATAGTTTTGCTTGTATTAACCCATAAACTTGTTTTGGTTTTATACTTGTGCAAGACGTATGAACATAAAGCATTTATTCCTAGTTTTATGTTTATATATATTTAGATAACATTATAAGAAATATAAATTAAGCAAAAACTGAGCTAAGAGATTTTTTTCCTTATTAAAAAATGAAGTACATTATTCAAGTTTGAGAAAACTGGTCTACACAGTCGGTCCTGCTTGTGAGTGTCGTCTTCAGCAGGTAACTTCTATTATCACCAACCTCACAGGATTTGTAAAAGGATTAGAAGAGATGATGAGCTTTAGAGTGCCGGGACTACAGGAGGAATTACAATGATAGTTCTGTCTCCTTTCCTTGAAGGAGAAAATCTGCAAGCTAAATGCAATCTACGCTCCTTTACTCTAATTATGGTCTGGGGACCAGGAAAATTGATAACACCTAAGAGCTTGTTAGAAACTGATAATCCCAGAGGCCACTCCAGAACTACTGAATTGGAATCTCCATTTAATAATATAGTCAGCTGATTTGTTATACGCACATGAAAGTCTGGGAATCACTAGTCCAGGTCTCCACAGAGAATGCTGACTAACATTCACTGAGTTTTTAACTACTCTCCAGGTTAACTTTGGTAATTAGAGAAAGACCTGAGGTAAATGGTCAAAAAATAATGTCCCATCTTGGGGTTCAATATAAACACTATTATTTCACTATTGGTTCTTCATAAGCTATAACTGTATAAAGTGAGACCCTCTTTAAAAGGGATCTAACTTCTAATTCAGAATGAGCAAAAAAATTTTAAAACACAAAGTTTTCATAAAAGCTTTCTGAATTTTCAGTAAGCAAATTGTAAGATCTGCCAATTTAAGCATTTTTAGGTTTCCTTCGCCCAACAGCAATTAAACACATTTATATATATTAAGTTCTTAAATATTTAGCTCACAAGATCTGGTCTAACAAAGTCCTGTCTCAGTCTGTGATGACTGTGTGCTTACATTAACCAAACACATTACCAAAAAAAATGGTGACTGTATACAAAATGTATTAGCTTTACTGTCTCACAAAAGTATCAGGTGACATTCTGCAGTTGTGATTCTCTTAGTGTAATTCACCTAGAGAATACCTATGCTTTTCTTCCTGAACTCAGTGGTCCTATACCTTTAAGGCATACTGTACTTGAAAAGATTCAAAGATGCTCTTCTTGAAAGTGTAAAAAATAATAACTAATATACAAGAGAGTCACTAATATCTAAAATGATCTTGATACCATCTGTTTAAGGACTAGTTCAGTAAGACTCAAAGCTTGAACTAGGTTATTTATTGCTCTGTGTTCTTTACATATGGACCACAGAGTCAGGCTCAAACAATGTAAAGCAAGGCAGATTACGCATATATGTGTGTGTGCATGTATGTCTATGTATATATGGTTAGGCCTACCAGGCAATCCTTATCATCTCTGGGTTTATGATATGACCTAGATTATAGGTATGTTATGAACTGAATGCTTATGTTCTCCTTCTCGCCTGCAAATTCATATGTTGAAACTCTAACATACAAAATGATGGCATTTGGAGGTGGGGCCTCTGGGTGCTAATCATGTCATGAGGGTGGAGCCCTCACGAATGGGATTAGTAGCCTTACAAGAAGAGACAGGAAAGTAACGATGTCTCTCTCTCTCTCTGCCAAGTGAGAATATAGCAAGAAGCAGATCATCCACAAACCAGAAGAGGGCCTTCATCAGGAATTGCATTGGATGGCACCTTGATCTTGGGGTTTCTCAGCCTCCAACTGTGAGAAATGAATGTGTGTTGTTATGCCACCTAGTTTACAGTATTCACTCAAAATGACTAAGGTAAGGTAAAGCCCTCCTTCATTCTTCATGGTCTCAGGCAATTGCAAAACAAGAGTTAATTATATGCCGAGAAGTATTAGTGCCAGCACAGTGAAAACACTCTAGCACATGTTAATTATGATGATTACAACTTAAGAAAACTATAATCAGAAACCTGGCCAGGCATGGTGGCTTATGCCTGTAATCCGGCACTTTGGGAGGCCGAGGTGGGCAGATGAATTCGAGAGCAGCCTGGCCAACATGGTGAAACCCCGTCTCTATTAAAAATACAAAAATTAGCTGGGTGTGGTGGTACATGCCTGTAATCTCACTTACTGGGGAGGCTGAGACAGGAGAATTGCTTGAACCCAGGAGACAGAGATTACCGTGAACTGAGATCGTGCCATTGCACTACAGCCTGGGCGACAAAAAAAAAAAAAAAAAAAAAGGTATAGTAAGGCCCTTAAAAAAAAACAACAACAACCTAACTAACTCCAGTTTTCAAGGTGTTTTTATATTATCTTGTAGTTCTTTTGGTCCTTAATACAATCAATCCACTGCCACTAGAACCATATAACTCTCCTCTATCAAGTACTTCAAATTCTAATAATTTCTGTTCATATATTAAGCAATTTAAACTCTATATACATACATACAGTCAATGTAGCATAGGAAATACAAAGAGTGATCTTTAGTTTATGCTGAATACTTAATTTTATCACTTCTCCATTAACTGTTATAAAGACAAGACTAAACCTACAGTTTGAAACCATTAAACAACATCCAAGCAAACAGAAAAGAGGAAGAAAATAGGCAAGCCATATTTTTCTACTGGAGTGACCACACTTACCCCTCTTTAGAAAGAAGTGATATTTTCTTTTCAATTTCAGAAATTTGATAGAAACTCTACCTTTATTTTTCCTACCAAAAATACTCTAAAAATCCTCTGCTAATTACTCTCAAAATACTGCAGATGTATTCCTTTGGAAAAGGAAATATAGGATGGGGATGGTGGCTCATACTGGTAAACCCAACACTTTGGGAGGCCAAGGTGGGTGGATCACTTGAGGTCAGGAGTTTGAGACCAGTCTGGCCAACATGGTGAAACCCTGTCTCTACTGAAAAAAGAAATACAAAATTTAGCCAGGCATGGTGACACACACCTGTAGTCCCAGCTACTAGGGAGGCTGAGGCAGGAGAACTGCTTAAACCTGGGAGGTGGAGGCTGCAGTGAGCCAAGATCACACCATTGCACTCCAGCCTAGGTGACAGAGCCAGACTCTGTCTCCAAAAAAAAAAAAAAAAAAAAAAGAAAAAGAAAAAAGAAATATAAAGCATCCACCAATGATATATAATAAATATTAAAGGAAAAAAATCTTTAAAATATGTACCATTTGCCCTCACAGTTCTAATAAAGGCTGAACTTTTTTTAAGAGGTAATTTTCACTATCAAGAAA
Source organism: Rhinopithecus roxellana (assembly GCF_007565055.1). NCBI lineage: Eukaryota > Metazoa > Chordata > Mammalia > Primates > Cercopithecidae > Rhinopithecus > Rhinopithecus roxellana. The sequence continues at coordinate 52,814,010 of NC_044556.1, read as the reverse complement.
CTTGGATATAGATGAATTAAGAACCCAAATACATATGGAAACAAGAAGTGTACTTGTTTTAAAAATCATATTAGGCCTTGCATGATTAATAAAAATTTTATAATTTGTGTCTTCAACAATTCAATTAGCATTTGGCATGACCAAAGTTTAATTAAATTAAAGACTTGGCGATGCTTTGAATTAACATCAGACGCTGGTGGTCATCTCCAGTCTCCCCTTTATCTTCCAATATGTCCTTGAAAATGGCATGTATTATTCAGGCTAAACCTTTTCACAAAGGCAGACTGGTATACCAAATGTTGCTTAATTATTTCAATGTCAAGGTCACTCTGTTTCTCCTCTAGGATTTGATACTTTGAAGCAACTTCATTCTATAACACTATAGACATTTGTAAAAGCATCAAATTTAGTTTCAGTGAGAAGAGTGGTCCTTATCTTTCTTTAGACATCATTGAATCATAAAACACAGTTGATATGTATATAGTTCTGTACCACCTTTAAACCCTAGGACATCAATTGTACTAAAATCTCAGAATATGTAGAATCCTGCTTGTGTTACTAAACATTAATATACTGGTATGAATACAGCAAAGGAACATCCTTTCAAAATTACTACTGCCTGTAAGAAATTGTTTATATAAATTTGCTTCCTTTCAAATTGGCAAAGTAGCTTATGGCCTCTATTATCTATACAGAAAATGGTTTGGGCCAGATTCTTGAGGTAGCCAAGTTCCCCTTTAATAAGGAAAAGTTGGCAGACTTTCATAGCTGCTCCTTGTGAAGAAGATACCTCAAATATGATCTCGCAATTGACTGTAGAAGATGAAGTTAAAGTTTCAGACTTTTAAGGTACAGGGCCAAAGGGGTTAAAAAAAAGTACTATTTGAGAGAAAGCTTAACATTTGACATCTGACTGGCTGCCTGGATGCGATGACCTAGGGGACATAAGAGAGGACCTTAACACAGATGTATATATAAGGATCGAGTAATTTTGAGGTCTGACACAAAGAAAATGTGTTCAATACATGTAAAAGATAAGAACCTTTATCTAAAAAATGTAAAGTCCCTTCTTGTTTATATGGGAAAATACAGGATGAATTTAATGCGACTATAGGGGGATTTCTCTATCATAAATGAAGAGAATATGTTTCTTTGATCTCCAATGAAGAATTAGTTTGGGCAGAAAAGAATGGGACCCCTGGAAGCACTGATCTGGAGCACATGATAGAACAGAAAGGTTGTTTCTTTTTTTTTCTCTGAACTGCCAATTTATGTGATAGGTTGAGGAAGATGGGGCCATTGGGAGGTGGCTGCAGGAATAAAAAAAAAGTAAAAAGCTACCCAGATGGTAATAATAATGGTTTGACCTTAATTCAAGAAGAAATGTTTAAAATGGTCAACAGATGCCTCTCATTGAAGTATAGCATCTGGGATGAGCAGGCCAGAAGAGATTCTGGACAAAAGAGGAAGGAGGTCATCAGGGTTGGAATTTTAGACTAACAGGTCTTGCCCCACAAAAAGAAAAATCACTCAAATGGTATCAAGGACAAGAGGAGTGCTGTGTAGCATTCCCTCATACATATTTATTCCCATTTAAAAACTAACTGAGGATACCCCACCACAACAAAGCCCTTTCTAAATGCTATCTTCATGATACCTCTGTGAGGTAGGCAGCATAATTATAATTCTTACTCATAAGCAAGCTAAGGCACAAATAGAGCCTGAGTGGTAAAAGTGGTCTTTTGCCAATTATCAGCTCCCTGGATTTGTTCACTGTGACACACTTCCTCCACACTGATGCAGGCAACTCAAAAGATGCTGCTATGAAATGTCCTTAGAGGTAGTAGACCTGATAGCTAAACAAAATCAATCATGACTCTGGAAGACAACACACTCTCTAAATGCTCACCGCTGGAGTCTTGGAAGATGTTCTTAGGAGTACAAATATGTGCAGTCCTTGTGAATAAGACCAAATCATCCATGATTATAGGAAAAAGGCTGAAGATACAGTCTTCTTGTTTCCCCACACTATTGAGATCAGAACTGTGGCAATCTTAACAAATCATGTAATCCAAGGAAACTTAGTCCTTAAACTTTAGTCTTAACTTGTGCATTAACATTCTAAGTCCTATATTTTGCTAATGATTTTGATGTTTTTTGTCAGATACATTTCTACATTCTTGGTCCCAGATAATTCTCTTTCAACATAGCCGAATTATCTTTATAAAATGTACATGGTATTAACACCATGGATCTGAAGCAAACAATGCATCTGGTTAGCATACATTGGTTCTGTGTATTTCGAGAATCACTTAAGTACACAAAGGAAGCGTGCAATGTTAGAGAGATGACGTGAACAGTCTTGGTGGTTTATCTAATGGAGAATTCAGTGTCCTTCAGGAAACTAAAGATACTCAAAAGTTGCTCCCCAATTTCTATTAACAATCTAAAAATGAACATTTCCATTTGATATAAATATACAAATTTAAAATGTGTGCAGTTCATAATGGCCTACCATTTTTAGATTGCTTATGTGCCAGAAAATATACAGTCAATAAAAAAATACCAGAGAGGTGGGGACAAAAGGCTCTCTGGATCTGTACAGCAAAAATGAGTATCACTTCAACAGGTAGCTATTCGTGGAGGAAGTGGCATCCTGGGAACCAAGAAGCACTGAAAGATGGCAGGTCACAAATCTGGTGATGGGGGATATGATGTATAGTAAGGCCCGTTTTCCTGTGGAAAGAAAAAGCACAAGAACATTTAAGTAACAGAACCAATTTAACTGGAAATGTGAAAAAAAGGGATGTACAGTCATTGAGGCAGTGATATAAAATGTCTAGCACATGTCTGGCACTAAGCAGGCCCTCACCCATTAGGTAGTTCAACTAGTATCACTCAGAGTATAAGGTAAGCAAAGGCAATAGGATCATAACGTTTTTTAAGAATAATACCACTTATTGAATATTTTATATGCCAGACAATTTATAGGTGCTTTTAGTCATCCCTTTATATCTTCACGTAATGCCATGAAGGAGGTAACATCCTCACTTTACAGAAGAGGAAAGTGAGGATCACATAAATTGCATAATTTACCTAAAGTTACCTAGTTGGTAACCAGCACAGCCTGAATTTAAATTCAAATCTATTCGAATCTAACATCCAGACTCTTTTTTGTTAGACTGTGTTGTCTTACTGCGTGCCAAATCTTAATTTAGAGTTATGAAAACAAAGAAGCTATCACAGAGGAATTTAATAGCTATAACTATTTTGGCAGAAGTGAGTCTTCATGACATGCCTGAGTGGCAAGGCTTGTAACCATTACAGTTCTCAGGAAATTTAGTTCAAGATCAAGATGGAGAATTAAATGCCAAACCTTTAATGTCAATGTAAAGGCAACAAATTAGTGTAAGGGGGGATTTTTTGGCCCTTATTTTGGCTAATCTCAATAAAAATCAAGACAGGTTTATGATAGAAGGATCTTCAACTAGATTTATGAGACTTAAGACTGGTTTCTCATTTTTAAGGAAAGTATTTCTTTGACAAATAATTTGTTTTTCAGCAAATCACAAACAGATAATGCTTAGTGCTAGTATAAGACAATAGTTTGAAATGAAGAGTAAGCAGAAGAAAATAGCATTTCTTCATGGTACATTTACATTATAGCTATTGTAGAGCATTAAACCTACCAGGTCTTGAACATAGTAGGCAGTGAAATTGTTTGAGACTAAATAAATCAGGTACTCTGCCATTCTTCAGCACAGATGCTTTGGAGCAAGACTTGATCTTGGGCCATAACCAGGATAACAAGACATCTAGGAAAACTTACCTTCCGATTATAAACCTAACCATGTATTAAACAAAATTAAAAAAAAATAGGTACAAATAAATCCTAGGATAGGCTACATTTCTAAAAACTTGAAAAACTTTAATAAAACCTTTTTTAAAATTGAAAAATCGGATCCAACTAAACTAAAGAGCTTCTGCACAGCAAATAAAATTATCATGAGTGAACAGACTACCTACAGAATGGGAGAAAATTTCTGCAATCTATCTATCTGACAAAGGGCTAATATCCAGAATCTACAAGGAACTTATGCAAATTTAGAAGAAAAAAAAAGTGGGCAAAAGATATGAACAGAAACTTCTCAAAAAAAGACATATATGTGGCCAACGAACATTTAAAAAAAAACAGCTCAACATCACTGATCATCAGAGAAATGCAAATCAAAACCACAATGAGATACCATCTTATGCCAGTCAGAATGGCGATTACTAAAAAGTCAAGAAACAACAAATGCTGGTGAGGCTGTGGAGAAATAGGAACACTTTTACACTGTTGGTGGGAATGTAAATTAGTTCAACCATTGTGGAGGACAGTGTGGTGATTCCTCAAAGATTTAGAACCAGAAATATCATTTCACCCAGCAATCCCATTACTGGGTATATACTCAAAGGAATATAAATCATCCTATTATAAAGATACATGCACGTGTATGTTTACTACAGTACTATTCCCAATAGCAAAGACATGGAATCAACCCAAATGCTCATCAATGATAGACTAGATAAAGAAAATGTGGTACATATACGCCATGGAATACTATGAAGCCATAAAAAGGAATGAGATCATGTCCTTTGCAGAGACATAGATGAAGCTGGAAGCCATTATTCTCAGCAAACTAACGTAGGAACAGAAACCCAAACACCACATGTTCTCACTTGTAAGTAGGAGCTGAACAATGAGAACACATGGACACAGGGAGCGGAACACTTACTGGGGCCTTTTGGGGGAGGGGGAGGGAGAGAGCATTAGGGAAACAAGCTAATGCATGCTGGGCTTAATACCCAGGTGACATGCCTGAGTGGTAAGGTTGATAGGCACAGCAAACCACCATGGCACATGCTTACCTATGTAACAAACCTGCACATCCTACACATGTACCTCAGAACTTAAAAAACTAAAAAAAAATAATTTTATACAAAAAAGAAATCCCTATAAAAATGTTTCATTAACCAAATCCTTTATCTTCAATTTGCATGGACGCTACACTTACAGAAACATGCCCTGAAGAGATGAATCTATTCTGAGTTTCATCTGAAAAGTTCACTGTCTTTAAGAGTTCTCTATTCCATTCTATTACCACTTTTTTTCTAAGTTTCTCACATCTACATTAAATTATGACAAACTAAGAAGAGCAAGTTCAATACTTAATGCCATGAAATAGAATTTCCATTATTAATTTCACACTGGGCAAGAGACTGCTGAGCAATCAAATATTTTTTCTATTTCTGGAAGCAATCATAGAAATGTAAAGAATTGTTGCCAGGAAAAACTGTATATTCTCTGCTGTGTGTTTTTTTTTAAGAATGCCAACTAACTCTCTTTCTGAAATGATCTCAGTATCACTGTTACCTAGATTAAACAATAGCTTCTGATTGCCTTCAAAGGTCCCTTTTAATCCTATAAAATTTATGTTGCTATTCCAAGTCACAGAAATCCCAGAAAAACAGAAGTCCACTGAAACGGGTTTCTATTTTTTTTTTTTTTTTTTAAACAGATACTAATCACTTCACTCCTTAACCAAATAAAGAACCTTCTATATGCAAGGCACAATTTGAACATGATAATGAAATTAACCAACTCCATACTCATTTCTTTTCTCTGATCATACTTTTAATTTTTCCTAACAAAGGAAAATGTTTCCTTACAAAGTAACATGCAGCTACCTACTGGTATCTCCATTTCAATGTCTGACGGGGCACCTCAAACCTATTATGTCACAAACTGAACACAGTACCTGTCCCGCCCCCCTAATCTTTCAATCCTTTTCCTCCAAATTGCTTCTCTGGTGGTAGCAACACTATCCACCAAGTCTCCCAAAGCAGAAACTTACTTTCTGCTTCACCCTTAGTGGCTACTCAGTCACCAAATGCTGTGAATTTTATTTCCTAAAATGTCTATTTCTAAATCTCTCTAAAATCTTCAAATCTCTGCCATTATCACTATCACTGCCCTAACAATATAGTCTCGTTTCTCCTCCAGGCTTTACTAATAGACCTCATCTTTTCCCCCATGGACTTACCCTTCCCCCTCTAGTCATTCTCTATACTGTTTCTATAGTCATTGTCTAAACAGCAATGCAATGGCAATTCTCCCTTACAGAACACTCTTCACGGACTACAAAGCCAAAGACCTGCAGCACTAATATGTAAAGTTACTGTATTCAGTGATGTGCTCTCTGCCTGCCCCTTCCACATCATCTCCTGATATCTTCTGCTATAGTTTGAATATCTGACCTTCCAAACCTCATGCTGAAATGTGATCTCCATGCGGGAGGTAGGGCCTAGTGGGAGGTGTTTGGGTCATGGGGCAGATCCCTCATAAATGTCTTGGTGTTGTCCTTGTGGTAGTAAGTTCTCACTCTATTAGTTCCTATGAAAGCTTGTTGTTAAAAAGGGACTGGCATGCCGCTTTCTTCTCTCTCTTGCTTTCTCTTTTGCCATGTGATCTCTACACCCACCGGCTCCCCTTACCCGTTGACCATGAGTGGGAGCAGCCTGAGTCCCTCACCTGAAGTAGATGCTGGTGTCATGCTTCTTGTACAGCCTGCAGAAATGTGAGCCAAATAAACCTCTTTTCTTTATAAATTACCCAGCCTCAGGTATTCCTTTATGGCAACATAAAAATGGATGAAAACAGAAAATTGGTACTGAGGGGTGGGGTGTTGCTATAAAGAGACCCGAAAATATGGAAGCAGCTTTGGAACCGGGTAATGGGCAGAGGCTGGAAGAGTTTGCAAGGATCAGAAGACAACAGAAAGACTGAGGTAAAGTTTGAAACTTCTTAGAGAGTGGTTAAGTTGTTGTGACCAAAATGCTGATAGAAATATAGTCAGTAAAGGCCATGCTGATAAGGTCTCAGATGGAAATGGGGAACTTAAGAATTAGAGCAAAGGTCATCCTTGTTACACCCTAGCAAAGAACTTGGCCGCACTGTGTCCATCCCCTAGACTTTTATGGAGGACAAACAATACTGGTACCCTATGGTATCTGATGGAAGAAATTTCTAAGCAGTAAAGCATTCAAGAAGTGGTGTGGCTGCTTTTAACAGCTTATAATCAGATATGAGAGCAAAGAAATGACATAAAGTTGGAATTTATAATTAAAAAGGATATAGAAGCCCAGGTGCGGTGGCTCAAGCCTGTAATCCTAGCACTTTGGGAGGCCGAGACGGGTGGATCACGAGGTCAGGAGATCGAGACCATCCTGGCTAACATGGTGAAACCCCGTCTCTACTAAAAAATACAAAAAAACTAGCCAGGCGAGGTGGTGGGCGCCTGTAGTCCCAGCTACTCGGGAGGCTGAGGCAGGAGAATGGCATAAACCTGGGAGGCGGAGCTTGCAGTGGGCTGAGATCCGGCCACTGGACTCCAGCCTGGGCAACATAGCGAGACTCCATTTCAAAAAAAAAAAAAAAAGATGCAGAACATAAAATTTTAAGGAAAGAATATTTTCAAGAGAGGAATGTAAGGATGCTGTGGAGCAAGCACTTCCTAGAGAGATTAGCAAGGATAAATCTTTGAGGTAGCTCCTCACATCACAGGCCCAGAGGACTAGGAAGACAGAATGGTTTGGGAGGGACAAGGCTTTAACACTTCAGGATGCTGCTCTCTGCATCCCAGCCCCTTCTGGTTCCAGCAATGGCTCAAAGGGTCCCACGTACTGCTTGGGCAACAGCTCTGGAGGGTGCAAGCTGTAAGCTTTGGTGGCTTCCATGTGGTGTTAAGTCTGCATGCAGCATGCAACAGTGGTGGAGGCTTGGCAGCTTGTAACTAGATTTCAGAGGATATATCAGAAAGCCTGGGTTCCCAGGCAGAAGTCTGCTTCAGTGGTGGAGCACCTCCAGGTAGTCCTCACTGGGGCACTGCCTAGTGGAGCAGAGGAGTTCTGTTGCTCCCATCTAGACCCCAGAATCATCCTGAAAAAACCTCTGGCATTCAGCTTTAACCTGTGAGAGAAGACATGTGGGTGCCAACTGGCAAAGCCATGGGGGTAGGGGTGCCCAAAGCCTTGGGAGCCCACCCTTTGTACCAGTGTGCCTGGTATGCAGAACATGAAGCCAAAAGAGATTATTTTGGAGATTTAAGATTTAATGTCTGCCCTGATAGGTTTTGGACTTACAAGGGGCCAGTTACCTGCTTCTTTTGGTCTGTTCCTCTTATTCCTCCCTTTTGGAATGGGAATGTTTACCCAATGCCTGTAGAATCATTATATCTTGGAAGCAAATAACTTGATTTTGATTTTACAGATTTACAGCTGTGAGGAACTTGCCTTGAGTCTCAGATGAGACTTCGGATTTCCGAGTTGGTGCTGGAACAAGTTAAGACTATTGGGGACTGCAGGGATGGAATGATTATATTTTGCATGTGTGAAGAACATGAGGTTTGGGTGGCTAGGGGCAAAATGCTACATTTTTGATATCTGAACCTCTAAACCTCATGTTAAAATTTGATCCCCAGTTTTGGAGGTGGGGTCTAATGCCAGGTGTTTGAGTCATGGTGTGGGGTGGATCTCTCATAAATGGCTTGGTGCTGACCTTGTGGTAATAAGTAAGTCCTTGCTCTATTAGTTCCTGTGAAAGCTGGTTGTTAAAAAGAGCCTAACACCTCCCTTCCCTCTCTCTTGTTTCCCTTCCCACCATGTGATCTCTGCGCACACTGGCTCCCCTTACACTTCTGCTATGAGTGGAAGCAGCCTGAGTCCCTCACCAGAAGCAGATGCTGGTGCCCTTCTTCTCATACAGCCTGCAGAACCATGAACCAAATACTTAGCCTCAGGTACTCCCTTATAGCAACAAAGAAATGGACTAAGAAACCCTCTTTTGTTTTTTCCCCATTTTTATGCCTCTCTTTGATCTAACATCTCAATTTTAGAAAGCTCTAGCATAGGGTACAGAGAGCAATCTAATGAGCCAAGTGTTAGATTGTAAGTTAGTCTACTTAATTTTGATTAATTATATTGTTATGCTTGTATTTATATAAAAATATAACAGCTAAAATACACAACCAAACAAAACAAAAAACAAAACCAAGCTTGAGTGAGGTGGAGCTATATTTAATATTTAATGAAAGTCTGCTTTATAGGCCCGTAAGTATATAGAAAATGCTTTGGCTTAAAATACAGTCCTTTAGGTTTTCTAATCAACACCCAACTTGTATGTTTCTATCCCAGAAAATAAATGATAAATCCAGATACTAGCTATGAATTGTCATTCAAAATTTTAAGTATAAAAATGTTTCTTAGTGTCTTTCACATTTTCTGCTATCCATTTTTTTAAGCATTAAGATGAGTGATGTAGAGTTCAAAGGAAAAACACTAAGATCATTTTCTACTCCAGCAATCTGCAGTAAATACAAACTAATGTACTCTTTTCTCTTCCCTATATTCAACAACTTTTGTATCTATGATCCAGCTGCTCCAATTACAAATCCTCTCTGTACAACAGTCAAACATGAAATTTTATTAGTCATTAGATCACATTATACACTTTACTCTGCACATAAGGGAAAAAAATTATAGCTAAAGTTAGAGAAATGTTAGAGAGAAATTGTGTTGCAGAATTTTTATTTTGCTGTATACACATTGCACAATAATTAGGGAAGAATAATTTATTTCAAACTGAATATAACTTTCAAATATATCCCCTGGTTCATGAATAAAGATATGCAATCAACAACAGTTAAACAATGAGCTTGATGAGCTTTTGGCCAAGTGTGTTACTTTTTTTTTTTTTCCCAAAAATTACTAAGGTGAAATCATGAATAAACACAATAGAATAAATGATGAAATTCACGAATAGTCCTTTGACTAGTGCTTATGTAACAGATTCATAAACGCATCTATAAATAATAACACTACCAGATGATGCTCTTAAAAACATTATACAAACTTTTAGAAAAATGAAACTTTTGGCAGGGCAAAGACTACTGAAATAGGCTACATGATTTACAATTAATTCTAAAAGTGATCACCAATAAATTCTTCTGGCTCTGTGTGGATGGAAAGCCATTCAATCTTAAGAAAATTAGGTAGAGGTATCTGTTTTAAATATGGTAGAAAACTTACAATACAAACGAAAATTGGTTCCGAATTCACAGCAGAGAGATCTCCCACTGAAACGTTTATATGGGGAAAATGTCTCTCTTGGGACAAACCCTTTTCCTAACGTTATCATAGGGAAAGGATGTTAAGTGATATTACCAAGTTTACTAAGATTTGCTAATTTACATTAATATCTGGTAATGATAGGATGTTGTGCTCATAAGTGCTGCTCTATAGAACAGTTAATATACCATACCAGGTGAGGGAGAACTTCTGGTACTTCTTACCCTGGCATCATATTCAAGGACAAAAGGAGGAAAGTCGATCTGTTCTGGTGATATGGCAGAAAACAGCTGGTGGAGGCTGTCCACATGGTGGATTTTGTCCTTCAGTCCTGAGACAGAAAAGGTGGTAAAAAACCATGTTGACACCTGATTAATAGAAGAGAAAAAATAATTTAAGCTAGTTGCCATAGTTAGAAACATAAACACAATTTGGAAAATTTATAGTAGATAAAAACTATATTTCAAAATCTTAAAATAACTAGTGTTTTTCAAAGTGCAATTTGAGTTGTGCAATCATCAGTTTAGTTGATTATTAATAACATTAAAAAGAAGAAACAAAGATAACACTGACTAGAGACTATAAGAAGAATGAGCTTTGTTTCATGAAGCTTTTGTTTCCATTACATGTATATAAGTTCCCATGTGTGCAGTGTATTAGTGCTGTACTACATGCTTTTTACTGTGGGTTGTAGTCAAAACCGTTGCATTATTTGGTAGAATAATTGGTGTTCCAGTCTTCTGAAAATGGTTAATATCTCCAAATCTCACACTGTGAATTTTTCAAATGAGACTGAAAAGAAAATCTGTGCCAATATTTGGGACTTATATATTTTCAGCTGATGCTTGGCATGAGTTTCTTTCTCGAAGTCCATCAAAGTGAATCACTTGTAGATGTGATGTCATCTTTGTTCATTTCACCTGACAACATGCAATCCCTCTCTAGAAGCTAGTCTACAAAATTTGTTGGTTCCCCAAAAAAGGATAAAAAATTCTTGATACCAAACAATACTGACATAAACTAGTAATGGCTTGAACTTAAAAATTACTGTTTATCTAAATTGGCAATCACAAATTAGTCCATGTTTATCAACATACTATACAATAGTCTTATGAGGCAGGTATGATATTGTTGCTATCCCCATTTTACTTACAGAAGAAGGTAATGTATGTAGGAAATAGTAAACTGTTTTGAAAAGGACCATTATAGTAAATAGTGGAGGCTTCTTATAATAACATTATCAGAAAATTGTTCACAAGGCATGCCTGAAGGCCCTTGGAGCAGTGCAATATTGGAGGCAGGACAACATGAAAATTAATTAGGAGGCTGCTGTGTCATTTCAAGTAAAAGCTGACAGTGGGATGAACTAATGTAGAGCCAGTGGGAATAAAGATACAGACATAAATTTGAGCAATTGTAAACACGCAGAACTGATGCAATGTGCTAGGAGATGAGGTAGAGAAAGTGCTCCAGAAAGGCTCTCTGGTTTCTGGCTTAGGCACTTGGGTAGGCAGTAGTCCCATTTACTAACACAGAGAACACAAACAGCAGTTCGGGAATAGGTGGAAGAGGAGTACATGAGGAGATCTGTTTAAAAATGTTGACCTTCAGGGTCCTATAAGACACCTAAGTAGAGATATCTAATCAGTAGTTCAATACCAAGGTCAAAGCCTAAGAAGGATAATGATGATGATGATGATGATGATAATAAAAATGATGATGATAGCTTACATTTACTGAGCACTTATTATACATCAGGTAATGTTTTAAGTATTTTACATGTATTAACTCATTTCATCTTTCAATAACCCTAAAAGATAGGCGCTATTATTAATCCCATTTTATAGGGGATAAAATTAAAGCATAGAGAAATTATACTACTTGCCTGAGATGACAAATTGGTAACTGGTAGAGCTGGGATTAGAACCCAGGTCATCTGAATCTTGAAACCATAGTTCTAAACATTAGGCTTTATTGCCTCCCCAGATATATGTTTGAAGATTGCATATATTTTGGAGGGTCACTGAAGAAATGGGAATAAAAAAGGTATAGAATTAAAGATGAGGGTGGAGAAACATGGAAACACTAACACTCAAAGGATGCAAGCAGGAAGCCAGGGGCAGTGGCTCATGCCAGTAATCCCAGCACTTTGGGAGGCCAAGGTGGGAGGATTACTTGAGGCCAAAAGTGTGAGCCCAGCCTTGGCAACACAGCAAGACCCCAACTCTACAAAACTACAAAATAAAAAAAAATTAGCCAGGCATGATGGTGCATGTCTGCAGTCCTAGCTACTCTGGAGGCCAATGTGGGAGGATCCCTTGACGCCAGGAGTGCTAGGTTACAGAGAGCTATAATCACACCACTGCACTCCAGTGTGGGTGACAGAGTGAGACCGTCTCTAAAAAGAGATGAGAAGAGAAAGAGAGGCCGACAAATGAGACTGAGAAGCAGCAGCTACAAGTAGCAGAGAAACCAGGCAAGGTAAATTTCAAAGAAGAAAAGACAAAGTGTGTCAAGGAAGAAGTGATCAACTGTGCTTAAGGCTGCAGGGAATGCAGGTAACATTGAGAGAGAAAAGTGTCTATTAGATTTAGTGACCCAGAAATTATGAATGATTTTGGTGTGAAAAGCTTCAGCTGGCACAGCAGGATAACCACACTGGAGTCATTTAAAAGGTACATGAGAAATGGAGATGGTGGGCATAGAACAAAGATTATACTAAACAATTTTGGTCGTAAAGTAGAGGAGAGAAAAATAGATCTTAGCATTTTTAAAAGTTGATAGATAATTTGGATCCAGCAAAGCGGGAGAGGAGAAAGACGCTAACCGTTGAAGAGAGTTTCCTAAGGAAATGGAAATACATTCTGTAGTTTACGGTCTGGGAAAAAATGCCTAGATTCAAATCTAGCCTTTGCTACTAACTGTTGGTTATCTTGGTTCCTTAATCTCTCTAAGCATCAACTTTCTTACCAGTATAGTGGGACAACTACTGCTAACTATTTCACAGGTATACTGCAAAGCTTAGGCAAGATAATTCACAGGAGGAACGGGCAGATAGCAAGTGCTCAGAAAACTTAAGCTAATGTCATTACTGCGGGATCCACAGCACAGGGAGAGGGACTGTCCTTCAGTAAGAAGGACATTAATGAAATGTGTTCATTAAGATGGAACACATTTTTCTGACAGAGAAAAAGGGGGCAATGATAAGAACAGTTAGCAAGTAGGTTTGGAGTGGGAAGGTAAAGATAAAGAGCTCCTTACTGATGACTTCTATGAGTGAAGAAAGCAGTACAATGGATTATTTCAAGTTTAGGTTTGATGGTCAGGTGTGATAAAAGGGTAAGAGGTCCTAGGTTAATTTAGGGTGATTGACAAGAGTGGATGAAGTGATGAAATGTCAGTTTTTAGCTTGATAGAGAAGAAAATAAAGGCAAGATGATATTTTCAGAAAGAGTAAAAAGACCGAGAGACTAGATGTCTTGATGAAGTCAAGATGTAGGCTTAGGTAGTGGGAATACAATTGTGAGCAAGACTGCTATATTCTAGCCCTCATGGATCTTGCTGGCTCATGTATAAGGAAGAAAATTAAACATGCAACTAAAATAAAAACATAACAATGATATAAGACTACAGAATCTAAAGGGGTTACAATGCAAGAACAGCTACTAGCTGCAGGATTGGTCAGGGAAGGATTTCTATAGAAAGTAGAGCTGAGACCTGAAGGTCAAGCAGGAGGTAGCCATGGGCAGGGGAGGTAAGTGTATTTTGTTAACAACAGCATAAACAAGGCCCAGATGAACAAAGAGCAAGAAAAGAGGCAGGGACTGATGGGCTAATGGCTTATAAGGGTTGCCCACAAAGGCGCTGGAGTCACATACAACCAAAACATCAGGACCACAACTCAAGATCACTTAGAAACCAGGAAATTAGCAGTCACAATGGTGACAGCAACAATTAAGTTGCTGAGCTATTATCTTAATACTCTGGGCATGTAGTACACATAAATTCTAGATTTAGCCAAAGAGAAAAATACTGTACCTTTGAACGAAATGTGGGATGAACAAAATAAACAGCCTTCAAATTCCTCTTGTACCTGATCCAAAAATAAAATGACAAAAAAAATTAGTATAAGTTCATGCCTATAACCAATTACTATCATAGACTATTAACTATTTGCCTAGCTATATAAACATAATCAGAGAAAAATAAAGGCAGCTATAATTTACAGATTGAATTTTAGGTGAGAGTCAAAAACAAACCAGAGAACATTTCATTTTTTAAAGTATCTGTTTTACAGGAGATATTAAGTGCTTGTCAGCTGAGCTAGAGCCACCTATAGGTAGGATAAAGTTAAGTAAATTTGCATTTAACAAATTTATTGTGTGTCATTTTTTAATATGATGCTAGAATCTCTGGGATCAGAGCTAAACAGCAGCGAAATCACTTAAAATTAGAGCAAAAATTTAAACTAAAAGTTTCAATGGTCATATTACAACAACTAGCAGAATCTGCTGTGTCCCAGAAATTGTAGAGGCCTTCTACTTAAATTCTCCTAACAATTCTACAAGCGCAGTACTATTACTGCAGATATTTTAGCCCTCCCAAAGTCACCCAGCCATCAAGTGGCAGAGCCAGGAACGGAACCCAGGCAATACCGCTCCAGAATCATACTCCTATCCACTATTCCATCTGGCCTCTCTACGTGTGCCTGAGACTTTTTTCAACAGTTCAATAATCAGCATCAGGTCATGTGAGGTTAATTGGAAAGGACTTCAGAGAAACAGTACAAACTATTTCACAGTTGAGGCCTGTTCCACGTTAAAGAACTGGTTAGTGGTAGAAGCAGAACTACAGTGGAGTGAAGCTTCCTTTCACATATACAACCCACATTCTGAGAAAGCTAAAAAGGTGTCTATTGGGTAATGAAAGCTTTAATATTCCTAAATAAGATGAGATTTAATGGGAGAAGTAGGATAGCTGGAAATTTACGGTAACTTGCCTTCTTTGTACCCTAACTGTAAAATGGGCTTCTCAATGTAATCCACACAGACATTGTGATGCTACAAATAACAAAACAGCTAACAGGAGGGTTGAGTGCCACTTTTTATTCAGAAAAAAATGTTAATAAGAAAAAATGTAAAACACTACATTTCATCTTTGCTACAGTGGGGTGTCATATATTTTCTGGTTAAAATTTCCATTATCGGCCAGGCATGGTGGCTCAAGCTTGTAATCCCAGCACTTTGGGAGGCCAAGACGGGTGGATCACGAGGTCAGGAGATCGAGACCATCCTGGCTAATGTGGTGAAATCCCGTCTCTACTAAAAAAATACAAAAAACTAGCCGGGCGTGGTGGCGGGCACCTGTAGTACTAGCTATTCGGGAGGCTGAGGCAGGAGAATGGCGTAAACCTGGGGGGCGGAGCTTGCAGTGACCTGAGATCCAGCCACTGCACTCCAGCCTGGGTGACAGAGTGACACTCCGTCTCCAAAAAAAAAAAAAAAAAAAAAAAAAAAAAAAAAAAAAATTTCCATTATCATTTCAAGGGAAATATGCTTTAATGAAAATAATTTTCTAGCTCCAAGTCAGTAACCTGGGTTCAAGTCCAAATTCTGCATTTACTGTTGTGAGACTTTGGGCACATATTTCACCTTGCAGAATGTCAATATCTTCCATTTTTCAAACACAGATAGTATCTCTCCTAACCAACTCCTGGGTTAAAGGATCAAAGTAAATAATGTTTATAAATGTATTTTGATAAGTATAATACATCATATAAATAGAAGGTAGTATTTTTGTTATTTTATACACAAAGATTGGTAATGTAAAAAGTTTACATATGAATTTACTTTAATGCAAAATAAGTTTCAGTTAGGGAAGGTCTCCTATGATTCAAATATCTAATCTATGTGTGATAAAAGTCTTTCTTACATGAAATATCCTTTCACAGAATACAAAGCAATGTTTGCCACTGCTTGATATCAGAAAAGAAAGAAACTATTTCCCATTCATAATTTGCAAAAATAACTAACTTGACATCAACAACATCATAGAGTTTCTTCAGGAAGTCAGAGTCCAGATGATTGTATTCGCTGGTCAGTGTGTGAAAATACACTAATACATACTCCTTCACAGCAATGTGATCCATCACATGAATGAAATATAAGAGAGCCTAAAAGAAAAAAGGGGGAATAAAGGTGAAGATCATTTTGAACAGTAGTCTATTTCACAGAGGCCAAGAAAAAAACAAAACAAAACAGAAGATTAACCTACTGTCTGCCCTAGTAATTACAGATGGATAAGTCAGAGTGATAAGTATCCATTCTCTTTAAAAAGATCTCCAGGAAAGTGAATTATACCAGTGTTTAATAATTCTCATAAGTGCTACAGTATAATTCCTTTCTGCCTTGTTTTAAGTGATAGAGGAGAACAATCAGTCTCTATCCTCTAAAACAACTCTTCATATACTGGAAAAAGTTCTTGGATCAACGGTCAGGTTTTCTCTTTCTAGGATAATGATATCAAAATCATTAGAAGTAGAATTTCTATACTTTTAATCATTTTTGAAGTTTCTGCTTAAATTCAATCAAAGTCTTTGCAGTCTGTACTCAGAAAGAGACTCATGGCCTGCACATAACCAAGAATTACTATAGAAAGATATAATGAGTGGTGCCTCACATGATTCATGTTGAGAGCTAGTATTTTTAGATCTTTAGTGTCAATCTGAAGGAGGACATTGAGAGCAGGTTGAATCAGTAGATGACAATAGGTTGGGAAGCATTTCTAGAGCTCTGAAAGATTCAAATTTAATGTGACCCAGATTGGTTATAGAAATATTCCATTACAAAAATGATGAATTTAAAAGAAACACTAAAAACAAAACAGAGATACAATATAGGCAGGGCCAGTATGACCCAGTGGTTTAGCTGTAAACACTCACATAGAAAAAGCTAAGAGGTAATAACTGAGGGATTACTATAAAACAAACTGTTTTCCAATTCTTCTTCAGGTGAGTCCTTGACATTAACATGGTTGGATTAACATGGACTAGGATCCAACTGCTACCAGCAGACAGAAGGGCATTAAGAAAACACAGTATCTTTCCATTCATTACCTGCTTTAGTAACAATTATTATTATCATCATCTATGTCAATATTTTACAGGAAATGATATATCATGAATATCCAGAACCCCAGGCAAGTGCACACCAAAATCAGATGCAAGGATTTATGGTTTTATTGGTATTAAACAAATTATTGACCATGAAAATGAATGTCACACTGATTATTAAGAACATAAATGATTACAGATAGAAACATACTAATGGTATAATTTTCATCAGTTTAGTTATTCCCTCCGCACGCGCACGTGTGTGTTGTTTGTTTGTTCGAGACAGGGTTGCTCTCTGTCACCTGGGCTGGAATGCAACGGCATGATCTTGGTTTTGGAGATCTTGCAACCTCTGCATCCTGGGCTCAAATGATCCTCCTGCCTCAGTCTCCCAAGTAGCTGGCACTACAGGCATTGCCCATCATGCCTAGCTAATTTTTGTATTTTTCGTACAGATAGGATTTCACCATGTGCCCAGGCTAGTCTCGAACTCCTGGACTCAAGCGATCTGCCTGCCTCAGCCTCCCAAAGTTTTGGGATTATAGGCATGAGCTACCACACCTGGCTGTGTGCATATTTTTATTATTCTTTATTATTCTTTTTTCTCCTCTTACCAGATTGCTGCTTAATCCTCTTTCTGTCCATTCTCCAACCCCCACCCCAGGACAATTAGGATACTCCTTTTTGGCTTTGAATTCAACTTCTTAAGTTTTTTTCACTATATAACCATATCACTGTATCACTATACATGATGAAAAAATGTGAAAGACAAATTCTCTCCCAAACCATGAAATCCCTTTCCTTGAGATATTTTCCTTGTTTTTGTGCTTAAAAACAAACAAATAAACAACCCAATGAAGGTCAATGTAGATACAAATTAATGTATCACTGTTTCTCCTATTAAATTATATTCTAAACACTTCTCTACAGTACTTGCCTCTATAACCATAATTTATAAGGGTCACAGAATATCCTATTTGAATGCACCGTAATTATCTGTGAGGAATTTAAGTTTTAACTTGTTGCTACAAATGACCCTGTGAATAATATGCCAGGTTCGGTGCTTTCACAGTTTTTTTACCCAAACAACAGTGACTGAGAGTCTGAGGACTTAGCCAGAAGTAATTATCAGCTTTTGTCCAACTGGTTTATCTGAAATTCTGTGTAATTCTGCATTTTTAAGTATACAATTTTTTTTTACTATGGTTAATAATTACTGATCAGTTCAAGTTATTATCCTTTGAAGTCAGTTCCTAACAAAACTGATATTCTAGGATTCTCTATATATTTATCTTGTGGGTTCAATTGTCCCTTGTATGAGTATTCTGATTTGAATAATGTCAGGGCCTATAGTTACTTCCATACTTTGGGCTATTTCCTTAGTATAAGTTTTCAGAAATGGAATTAATGGATCAATGGGTGTGATCACTTTTATAGTTTCATCTTTGATAACAATAATTAATTAAGAGTTAAGGTACCTCATTTTAGTTCACCTTTTTTTTTTTTCATTTTTTTATTATACTTTAAGTTCTAGGGTACATGTGCATAACGTGCAGGTTTGTTACATATGTATATTTGTGCCATGTTGGTGTGCTGCACCCATCAACTCGTCAGCACCCATCAATTCATCATTTATATCATGTATAACTCCCCAATGCAATCCCTCCCCCTCCCCCCTCCCCATGATAGGCCCCAGTGTGTGATGTTCCCCTTCCCAAGTCCAAGTGATCTCATTGTTCAGTTCCCACCTATGAGTGAGAACATGCGGTGTTTGGTTTTCTCTTCTTGTGATAGTTTGCTAAGAATGATGGTTTCCAGCTGCATCCATGTCCCTACAAAGGATGCAAACTCATCCTTTTTTATGGCTGCATAGTATTCCATGGTGTATATGTGCCACATTTTCTTAATCCAGTCTGTCACAGATGGACATTTGGGTTGATTCCAAGTCTTTGCTATTGTGAATAGTGCTGCAATAAACAAACGTGTGCATGTGTTTTTGTAGTAGAATAATTTATAATCCTTTGGGTATATACCCAGTAGTGGGATGGCTGGGTCATATGGTACATCCAGTTCTAGATCCTTGAGGAATTGCCATACTGTTTTCCATAATGGTTGAACTAGTTTACAATCCCACCAACAGTGTAAAAGTGTTCCTATTTCTCCACATCCTCTCCAACACCTGTTGCTTCCTGATTTTTTAATGATTGCCGTTCTAACTGGTGTGAGATGGTATCTCATTGTGGTTTTGATTTGCATTTCTCTGATGGCGAGTGATGATGAGCATTTTTTCATGTGTCTGTTGGCTGTATGAATGTCTTCTTTTGAGAAATGTCTGTTCATATCCTTTGCCCACTTTTTGATGGGGTTGTTTGTTTTTTTCTTGTATATTTGTTTGAGTTCTTTGTAGATTCTGGATATTAGCCCTTTGTCAGATGAGTAGATTGCAAAACTTTTCTCCCATTCTGTAGGTTGCCTGTTCACTCAGATGGTAGTTTCTTTTGCTGTGCAGAAGCTCTTTAGTTTAATTAGATCCCATTTGTCAATTTTGGCTTTTGCTGCCGTTGCTTTTGGTGTTTTAGACATGAAGTCCTTCCCCATGCCTATGTCCTGAATGGTACTACCTAGATTTTCTTCTAGGGTTTTTATGGTATTAGGTCTAACATTTAAGTCTCTAATCCATCTTGAATTAATCTTCGTATAAGGAGTAAGGAAAGGATCCAGTTTCAGCTTTCTACTTATGGCTAGCCAATTTTCCCAGCACCATTTATTAAATAGGGAATCCTTTCCCCATTTCTTGTTTCTCTCAGATTTGTCAAAGATCAGATGGCTGTAGATGTGTGGTATTATTTCTGAGGACTCTGTTCTGTTCCATTGGTCTATAGCTCTGTTTTGGTACCAGTACCATGCTGTTTTGGTTACTGTAGCCTTGTAGTATAGTTTGAAGTCAGGTAGCGTGACGCCTCCAGCTTTGTCCTTTTGACTTAGGATTGTCTTGGCAATGCGGGCTCTTTTTTGGTTCCATATGAACTTTAAAGCAGTTTTTTCCAATTCTGTGAAGAAACTCACTGGTAGCCTGATGGGGATGGCATTGAATGTATAAATAACCTTGGGCAGTATGGCCATTTTCACGATATTGATTCTTCCTATCCATGAGCATGGTATGTTCTTCCATTTGTTTGTGTCCTCTTTGATTTCACTGAGCAGTGGTTTGTGGTTCTCCTTGAAGAGGTCCTTGACATCCCTTGTAAGTTGGATTCCTAGGTATTTTATTCTCTTTGAAGCAATTGTGAATGGAAGTTCATTCCTGATTTGGCTCTCTGCTTGTCTGTTACTGGTGTATAAGAATGCTTGTGATTCTGGCACATTAATTTTGTATCCTGAGACTTTGCTGAAGTTGCTTATCAGCTTAAGGAGATTTTGGGCTGAGACGATGGGGTTTTCTAAATATACAATCATGTCATCTGCAAACAGGGACAATTTGACTTCTTCTTTTCCTAACTGAATATCCTTTATTTCTTTCTCTTGCCTGATTGCCCTAGCCAGAACTTCCAACACTATGTTGAATAGGAGTGGTGAGAGAGGGCATCCCTGTCTTGTACCAGTTTTCAAAGGGAATTTTTCCAGTTTTTGCCCATTCAGTATGATATTAGCTGTGGGTTTGTCACAAATAGCTCTTATTATTTTGAGGTACGTTCCATCAATACCGAATTTATTGAGCGTTTTTAGCATGAAGGGCTGTTGAATTTTGTCAAAAGCCTTTTCTGCATCTATTGAGATAATCATGTGGTTCTTGACTTTGGTTCTGTTTATATGCTGGATTATATTTATTGATTTGCGAATGTTGAACCAGCCTTGCATCCCAGGGATGAAGCCCACTTGATCATGCTGGATAAGCTTTTTGATGTGCTGCTGAATCTGGTTTGCCAGTATTTTATTGAGGATTTTTGCATCGATGTTCATCAGGGATATTGGTCTAAAATTCTCTTTTTTTGTTGTGTCTCTGCCAGGCTTTGGTATCAGGATGATGTTGGCCTCATAAAATGAGTTAGGGAGGATTCCCTCTTTTTCCATTGATTGGAATAGTTTCAGAAGGAATGGTACCAGCTCCTCCTTGTACCTGTGGTAGAATTCAGCTGTGAATCCATCTGGTCCTGGACTTTTTTTGGTGGGTAGGCTATTAATTGTTGCCTCAATTTCAGAGCCTGCTATTGGTCTATTCAGGGATTCAACTTCTTCCTGGTGTAGTCTTGGGAGAGTGTAAGTGTCCAGGAAATTATCCATTTCTTCTAGATTTTCTAGTTGATTTGCGTAGAGGTGTTTATAGTATTCTCTGATGGTAGTTCGTATTTCTGTGGGGTCGGTGGTGATATCCCCTTTATCATTTTTTATTGCATCTATTTGATTCCTCTCTCTTTTCTTCTTTATTAGTCTTGCTAGCGGTCTGTCAATTTTGTTGATCTTTTCAAAAAACCAACTCCTGGATTCATTGATTTTTTGGAGGGTTTTTTATGTCTCTATCTCCTTCAGTTCTGCTCTGATCTTAGTTATTTCTTGCCTTCTGCTAGCTTTTGAATGTGTTTGCTCTTGCCTCTCTAGTTCTTTTAATTGTGATGTTAGAGTGTCAATTTTAGATCTTTCCTGCTTTCTCTTGTGGGCATTTAGTGCTATAAATTTCCCTCTACACACTGCTTTAAATGTGTCCCAGAGATTCTGGTGTGTTGTATCTTTGTTCTCATTGGTTTCAAAGAACATCTTTATTTCTGCCTTCATTTCATTATGTACCCAGTAGTCATTCAGGAGCAGGTTGTTCAGTTTCCATGTAGTTGAGCGGTTTTGAGTGAGTTTCTTAGTCCTGAGTTCTAGTTTGATTGCACTGTGGTCTGAGAGACAGTTTGTTATAATTTCTGTTCTTTTACATTTGCTGAGGAGTGCTTTACTTCCAATTATGTGGTCAATTTTGGAATAAGTGCAATGTGGTGCTGAGAAGAATGTATATTCTGTTGATTTGGGGTGGAGAGTTCTATAGATGTCTATTAGGTCCGCTTGGTGCAGAGATGAGTTCAATTCCTGGATATCCTTATTAACTTTCTGTCTCGTTGATCTGTCTAATGTTGACAGTGGAGTGTTGAAGTCTCCCATTATTATTGTATGGGAGTCTAAGTCTCTTTGTAAGTCTCTAAGGACTTGCTTTATGAATCTGGGTGCTCCTGTATTGGGTGCATATATATTTAGGATAGTTAGCTCTTCCTGTTGAATTGATCCCTTTACCATTATGTAATGGCCTTCTTTGTCTCTTTTGATCTTTGATGGTTTAAAGTCTGTTTTATCAGAGACTAGGATTGCAACCCCTGCTTTTTTTTGTTCTCCATTTGCTTGGTAGATCTTCCTCCATCCCTTTATTTTGAGCCTATGTATGTCTCTGCATGTGAGATGGGTCTCCTGAATACAGCAGACTGATGGGTCTTGACTCTTTATCCAGTTTGCCAGTCTGTGTCTTTTAATTGGAGCATTTAGTTCATTAACATCTAAGGTTAATATTGTTATGTGTGAACTTGATCCTGCCATTATGATATTAACTGGTTATTTTGCTCATTAGTTGATGTAGTTTCTTCCTAGCCTCGATGCTCTTTACATTTTGGCATGTTTTTGCAATGGCTCGTACCGGTTGTTCCTTTCCATGTTTAGGGCTTCCTTCAGGGTCTCTTGTAAGGCAGGCCTTGTGGTGACAAAATCTCTAAGCATTTGCTTATCTGTAAAGGATTTTATTTCTCCCTCACTCATGAAACTTAGTTTGGCTGGATATGAAATTCTGGGTTGAAAATTCTTTTCTTTAAGAACGTTGAATATTGGCCCCCACTCTCTTTTGGCTTGTAGAGTTTCTGCTGAGAGATCTGCTGTTAGTCTGATGGGCTTCCCTTTGTGGGTAACCCGACCTTTCTCTCTGGCTGCCCTTAAGATTTTTTCCTTCATTTCAACTTTGGTGAATCTGGCAATTATGTGTCTTGGAGTTGCTCTTCTGGAGGAGTATCTTTGTGGTGTTCTCTGTATTTCCTGAATCTGAATGTTGGCCTGCCCTACTAGGTTGGGGAAGTTCTCCTGGATGATATCCTGAAGAGTGTTTTCCAACTTGGTTCCATTTTCCCCCTCACTTTCAGGCACCCCAATCAGACGTAGATTTGGTCTTTTTACATAATCCCATACTTCTTGTAGGCTTTGTGCATTTCTTTTTCTTCTTTTTTCTTTTGGTTTCTCTTCTCGCTTCATTTCATTCATTTGATCCTCAATCGCTGATACTCTTTCTTCCAGTTGATCGAGTCGGTTACTGAAACTTGTGCATTTGTCACGTATTTCTCGTGTCATGGTTTTCATCTCTGTCATTTCGTTTATGACCTTCTCTGCATTAATTAGTCTAGCTGTCAATTCTTCCACTCTTTTTTCAAGATTTTTAGTTTCTTTGCACTGGGTACGTAATTCCTCCTTTAGCTCTGAGAAGTTTGATGGACTGAAGCCTTCTTCTCTCATCTCGTCAAAGTCATTCTCTGACCAGCTTCGATCCGTTGCTGGCGATGGGCTGCGCTCCTTTGCAGGGGGAGATGTGCTCTTATTTTTTGAATTTCCAGCTTTTCTGCCCGCTTTTTCCCCATCTTTGTGGTTTTATCTGTCTCTGGTCTTTGATGATGGTGACGTACTGATGGGGATTTGGTATAGGTGTCCTTCCTGTTTGATAGTTTTCCTTCTGACAGTCAGGACCCTCAGCTATAGGTCTGTTGGAGATTGCTTGAGGTCCACTCCAGACCCTGTTTGCCTGGGTATCAGCAGCAGAGGTTGCAGAAGATAGAATATTGCTGAACAGCGAGTGTACCTGTCTGATTCTTACTTTGGAAGCTTCCTCTCAGGGGTGTACTCCACCCTGTGAGGTGTGGGGTGTCAGACTGCCCCTAGTGGGGGATGTCTCCCAGTTAGGCTACTCAGGGGTCAGGGACCCACTTGAGCAGGCAGTCTGTCCGTTCTCAGATCTCAACCTCCGTGTTGGGAGATCCACGGCTCTCTTCAAAGCTGTCAGACAGAGTCGTTCGCGTCTGCTCAGGCCTCTGCTGTTTCCCTTGTTGTTTTTTAGCTGACCCCTGCCCCCAGAGGTGGAGTCTATAAAGACAGGCAGGTTTCCTTGAGCTGCTGTGAGCTCCACCCAGTTCGAGCTTCCCAGCGGCTTTGTTTACCTACTTAAGCCTCAGCAATGGCGGGCGCCCCTCCCCCAGCCTCGCTGCTGCCTTGCGGTTAAATCGCCGCAGAGTGCTGTGTTAACAATGAGGGAGGCTCCGTGGGCGTGGGACCCTCCCGGCCAGGTGAGGGATATATTCTTCTGGTGTGCCCGTTGCTTAAAGCGCGGTATTGGGGTGGGAGTTACCCGATTTTCCAGGTGTTGTGTGTCTCAGTTCCCCTGGCTAGGAAAAGGGATTCCCTTCCCCCTTGCCTCGCCCTGCTTCAGCTCTCGCTGGTCAGGCTGCAGCAGCTGAGCAGCACCGATTGTCCAGCACTCCCTAGTGAGATGTCCCCAGTACTTCAGTTGAAAATGCAGAAATCACCGGTCTTCTGTGTCGCTCACGCTGGGAGTTGGAGACTGGAGCTGTTCCTATTCGGCCATCTTGCTCCGCGCCCCCCAATTCACCTTTTTTGGACTACTAATCACGCTGAATATTTTCTTATTTTTATCTACCAGTTCCATTTCTCTTTTATGAATCATCTATTTCTGTTCTTTGCCTCCAAATGAAGGGATTACAGAATGATGCTATCTTGGGTAAACTACATTTCTGTTTTTTTCTCTTCTAATAGATACTCAAAAATTAATTTTTCTTTTTTCAAAGAAGAATTTGATTACACAATTATAACACAGAATGATTCCAACCACTTACTAGTTACATCATACCCAAAACAAAGCAGCAGTGGTTTTGGAGATCATATTACGGTATTCCAGTATTTTTATTTCTTGGACAGAGAAAAATCAAACCCCTAATTGAACTGAAATGATGCAGGTCCACTCACAGAACCAGGTCTGCTCCTCTGTCAGTGATACACAATTCAGCCGTGATTCATATTGTAGGCCTTGATTCCAAATTCATATACAACTTATTTTTTCAATCAACATTATGTGTAAAACAGAGCCTTTTTATGGCTTACCTTGTCCATATCTATTAATGTTACAGGAATGTTTCTTCCAACTACCACCATCACTGTTCGACCACAGTTATCAACACCTATAAACAGGAAATGTAATCAGCACCCAGAAACTTCATTCCAAGAATATTATTTGTCTTAGGCTCTGACTTTATAAAATATTCTACGTGAATTTAAAAGATTGAAAACAAGGAAGTATAAGTTGCTCAAATTTCATCTTCCAATTTTTCTACTCTGCACATGACATCTTTTTTTTAAAGCTTCATGAGGGTTTTGACCACTGCCCTTTTAAGAGAAGACCTCTCAAAGATTTTAAATCAAGAACAGCCAAAGATCTTTTAAAATGTTTTATTATTTTCTAGAGATAGGATCTTGCTCTGTCCCTAGGCTGGAGTACAGTGGAGTGATCACAGTTTACTGCAGCCTCTATCTCCAACTCCTGGGCTCAAGCAATCCTCCCATCTCAGCCTCCAAAGCAGCTGGGACTACAGGCATGCACCACCATGCCTGGCTAATTTTTTCATTTTTTTGTAGAGATGGGGGTCTCCCTATGTTGCCCAGTCTGGTATTGAATTCCCAGTCTAAAATGATCCTCCTGTCTCCACCTCCCAAAGTGCTGCAATTACAGTCACCATGCCCAGCCTCCCAAAACCTTTTATCAACAGCTTTTTGCTTAAGCTCACCACAACTTTTAATAACATTAGTGATCCAGGAAAAACTAAATAGCACTCAAATCTGAAAATTACTAAAAAGTACTGTCTGTAAAAGAAATAGAATGGAGAAAGAGTGGGAATCTGGGAACTTTCACTCTCTCCATCACATATTTATGTAAGGTTTGAATTTTGTAGTAGCAAGTATATGGTACTTTTAAAAGCAGACACATTTTTTAAAAGAAAAGGGACACTGGCATGAAATAAAGTTGGCTAATGCAGAACTGTAAGTTGAAAATTTTATAGATTAGGATGTTATTGTTAAGATCTTGATGACAGGCAAAACTATCTTCATTAGTACAAAACCATTTTGTTCATAGATACAATAAATGAAATCACAGAAAAATGAATTTTCAAATAGCATGATTGGTAGGGCTCTAAATTAGTGAAAGAATAAGTTACCATATATTTCAGCTCACCTGTTTGGTATAAGGCTTTTAGAGAAGCAATATCAGACAGATCCTCAGATCTTGCTTGACATAACCAGCGATTATAACTAGGGAAATAAATGATATAATCATTATAATAAACCCTTGGAAATTAAATTTACAAATGGGACCAATTTTTGATACCTTTCCCTGACCCTAAAAATTTTCAAGTATATATTTCATTATAATAGGGAAGGAGTTAAAGAAGCATTAAACCATGTAGAATCTCTACTACATGTTATTGATAAACACAAATGAATTATTGAGAAAGGAAGGTGTTCATTATTTTTAAAATCCTTATGATTAAATGAAGATTGTACAGGTAAATAGCTAAGATACCAAGTATCCAAACTAACCTTGTTTTAAAATACTATTGTTTTCCTTTACTAAAAACATGCATAGAGAAAGTCTAAACCAATGGCAGAGCTCCAAAACAGATGCTCACTCACTCAACAAGGATTCGAGTGGTTACTCTATGATAGTTACTGAGAATGCTATCATGAAAGGACATGGTTGCCTCCCTCAAGAAGTTCACTTTTCAGGGGAAAAACAGGCAAATGCTGTACATGTTATGTGGGATCACAAAGGAGTTGGGTAAATTTATCTGGGAAGTTTATCTGCGAAGTTCTGGCATATTTAATCATCAGTTAAACAAACTAGTTGTAGTGATATCCCACAGACCAAATCATATGGACTGCAGTTTGGCTTTGGCTAAGAGGATGTTAAAGCTGGAAGAGACATTAAAGACCTTGCAGAGGGAAATGACATGCAAAAGATTAATGGTCAAGTTCATCTCAGACTTCCCAGCCTATTAAATGGTAGAGTTGAGTTTGAAGTTGCACTCAGGTCTCTAGATTTCCGGAAAGGTCAGTGCTTTTTTTACTGTATCATACTAATTTCTTGAAATTAAAAGTGCCACTTACTTGATTGTGAACAAGCTTTCAAGACACCTAAATGTATGAAAAAAAACTCTGAAGTGTCTAGATCACATATAGCAATATCCAGTAACAACAACATCAAAAAGCTTAACTAAGAGAGGGGAGATGTGGCTTCTAATCCTGCTGCTTTTGGTGAAAACTTACTGAAGTCATTTACCTTTATGGAATTCAGTTTCCTCACCTGCAAAATGGTGTTCATATGGGAGGGACACCTTTCAGCTATAAAGTACAATTGCATAACTAAAAATATTTAATGGGAAGTCTATCACATACAGACTGAAATCAACAAGTGACATGCCGAAAACACCTATGTTTATTGCAGTTCTCCCTAAATCATATGCATGATTCCCTATTTTCACACCATCATTTCCTATTTACACTAAATCAAAATTTTATTTCTTTACTTAAAAAATTTTCTTTGACAAATAATGCACATAATGTTTGATATATGGATACATTGTAAAATGGCTGAATTAAGCTAATTAACACATCCATTGCCTCACATATTTATCATTTTTTTCAGTGAGAATAGTTGAAATGTATTCTATTATCAATTTTTGGGTATATAACACATTCTTATTAACTACAGTCACCACACTGTATAATAAATCTCTTATTCCTCTTGTCTAACTGAAATTTTGTATTCTTTGACCAACATCTCCCCAATCCCACCCCAATACCACCAGCACACCTGATAACCACTGTATTCTCTGTTTTTCTGAGTTCAGTTTTTTTAGGTTCCACATATAAGTGAGATCACGCTGTATTTGTTTTCTGTGCTTGACTTATTTCACTTAACATACTGTCTTATATCATTAGTATGAAGGTTAAAAGACAAAACTATTAAAAATAATAGCAACAATAATTTGTTAAGAGACAAAAATAATATAAAAATGTAAATTATGACATCAAAAATGTGGGAGTGAAGAATAAAAGTATAGAGTTTATCATGTTTTTAAAAATCATTCTATTATATACTTTCCAATTGTTTATAATGAGACTAAACAGCAAAATATATATTACATCCTACGGGCACCACAGGTCCTAGCACAAAGCATAAAATAGGAATTCAATTAATACCTATTAACTTCTATACTCTGTTCATGTATCCACTGGCTCATTTTTCAAAGATTTATTGAATAAATGCAGGGGTTGCATCATAGTAGGTACTGAATTCTTTGCTAAATGAAACAATAAACATGAGTATCATGCAAGATATTTTGGGGCCTGAGATGAATAAAAAAAGGCTCTTGAGTTTAAAGTTGCATATGTGAGACAGACATATTACAGTACAAAGAAAACTAACTTTGTAATAAGAACAAAACACCGTAACCAGAAGTCTAAATACTCCATCAATCAAATATGTATGCTGAGAAGGGGACTGGTGGTGAGGTAGGAGGTGGGATGAGAAGGAGTAGAGTGGAGGCAAATTCTAGATATGTTGTAGAAACAAATGCTCCCTTCTTGGTATCCCCAAAGACTTCTACCATGTTCAGTGCAAGACTTTACACACTTATTGGAATGGCTATTTCTATTACATTAGACCACCAGATAGAGAATATGTCATATTTGTCTCTGTATTTCCAGCCAATCCCTAGGGTAGTTACTGATACTCAATCTCTGTCTCTCTATCTCTATTTATCTATATTCAATGAACTCTGAAAAAAAATTTTTTTAAACTAGAACTCAGGTGTACAAAATGGAATACATCATCCTTAATTGGTAACACTCACATAGCTGGTATATGCATGGTCCACTTAGAAGACTAGTTATATAATTATTCATCTTTAATGAAGTAATAAGCACCCTAAAATCTACCACCGTAACAAAAATTAGCACTTTCACAATAATCTTCAACTAATCATGTGCTACTTCCCACCGTTATCTGGAATTCCAGGTTAATCACTTATTGCTTTCCTTTTTATATCGTTTTAAATTCAATTACATGTAGTCAATGTAAGACATTTTTTGTTTGTTTTTATCTATTTAAAAAAGCTTATCATACTGTATATAATCTCTTGGGTCTTATGTTTTTGACTTATCATATTGCTAATATTCATCCATATCATTGGATTTCAATGTTGCTGACTGATTTGGACAATTACAAGTTGAACATCCCATATCCAAAAACACAAAATCTGAAA
The DNA here is from genome assembly GCF_007565055.1 of Rhinopithecus roxellana. Lineage (NCBI taxonomy): Eukaryota > Metazoa > Chordata > Mammalia > Primates > Cercopithecidae > Rhinopithecus > Rhinopithecus roxellana. The sequence continues at coordinate 52,784,340 of NC_044556.1, read as the reverse complement.
TTCTCCAAAATCTAAAACTTTCTGACTGCCAACATGACAATTAAAAAAAAAAAATGCTCAATGGAACATTTCAGATTTTGGGGATTTGGGATGTTCAACTGCTAAGTATAATACAAATATTTCAAAATCCAAACAAATCAGAAATCTGAAATACTTCTGGTCCCAAGAATTTTGGATATGGCATACTTAATCTGTATGTATCATGTATTCATATTAGACAAAAACTATAGATGTTTTTCATTCACTCTCTCACTGATGGGCACTTGGGCCGTTTCCAGGGTTTTGCTATTGTGAAGACGGCTACGATCAACTTATTTTGCGTGTCTCCTGGTATACATGTGCATGATTTATCTTGAGTAGACACCAATGAGTGAAAGTGCTAGGTTACAGGGAATGTTTAATTTTAGGAGATAAGGACAAACCTCTTTTCCAAAGCATTGCACCAAATTATACTTCTATTAGCAGCATATGAGATTCTGTAAATCTCTGTCCTCGCCAATACTTGCTACTGTTAGATGTTTTAGTGTTTTCCAGTTGGACAGGTTAGAAATGGTAAAGCATTTCTCTAGTCAATAACGAGGCTGAGATTCTGGTCATGTTGACTTGATTCTTTCTATGAGATGCCTGTTCCTATCATTTTTCCATTTTTTATTGGGTTATTTGATTGTTTCTCACCAAGTTGTAGTTGTTTACACATTCTCGATGCTAATCATTTGTTGTGTGTTTTGTGAGTTTCTGCCCCCATTCTGTAACTTGCTTTTCACTTTGTTTAAGCTTGGCTCTACTTTCTAAAGTTCTTAATTTTAATATAGTCAAAATTATTTTTTCTTTGGTAGTCAATGCTTTTCATGTGCTTAAAAAAATCTTCCCTTTCTCTAAGGTTTGAAGGATACTAACTTCACTTCTTCCACAGGTTTCAAAAATTTTAAATATTTAAGTTCTTAATCATCTAAAGTTTGGGATTTGTCCATAGTGTGAACACAGAAATAGTATAAACTCTAAAATGTTTTAAACCTTGATTGATGATTAACAACTTGAGATCTAAAGATAGATTTTAGTTGACAAAATCTCTATGAACATATTTATGGGGAGAAGTTTATAGTTTACATCAGATTCTTTAAGGGTTCATGATTTCTAAAAGGTTAGAATCACTGCTGAGACACTGGTCGTGCTCTGGTTTCTAAGGACCATGCAACAACTCATGATTGCAATCTTCATCAGGTTTCTTCTTTATTCTAATTAAGTCTCTGCCATTCCCACTATAGGTTGTGTAAGTCTGATTATTTAGTCATAATTTTAAACAAATCAACAGTTGGGAAGAGTAAAAGCAAAAGATTGTTACTCTTCTCACTCAATGGACAGTACCCTCCTTTTTTTCTAAACTTCATTATTCAAAGAATATTTCATGTTTTCTATTACATTTCTTATAAACAGCACCTCACTTTTTGCTATAGTGTTTTGTTTTGTTTAAATAAAGACATGGAATCTTTTGTTCCAATCCAAAAATCAAAACAAAGCTAAAAGGAAAATATGAACTCAAAATAGTTTCTGCGTTTCCTACAGGATATTTCCCAAATATCCTATATAGAATATTTGCTTATTCCAAATAAACAAACTTCTATTATTTTATGGGTAAACATAATAATCATGGATAAATAAGAATACAGAATATGTCAAAATGGCAGAAAAAAGTAGCCACTAGAGTGCTCTAAAGGCAGAAATACTAATTAGTTTCTCAATGGGTTGCAACCAACTGAGGTTGGACACTGTTCTCACAAAGCTAATATAAGCCAATTATTTTCCAGTTAATAAATTACCATCCACCTGTACAGCCAACAGCTGAATGACAAAAAAATTTTAAACTATATCATTCTTAAAAGACTAATAACCAACCCATCTGTGTAAAATCATAGCCCAGGAAAAATTCTGTCTTTGGAATTAATACAGGCTTTCCCAGACCTTATACAACTGACCCATCCTAGATTTAGTTAAGATCCTTGTTGTATGCTCTTATTGACCCTGTACAGTAATTTAAACAATTATTCATATAACTAATTAGTTTAACATTTTTCTCCTCTGCAAGACCCTAAGCTCCATGCAGGAGGGTGCTATATCTATCTTGCTTGTCACTTTATTACTAGTAGTATCCAGCACAACATTTGGCACATTAGTAAAAGCCTATTAAGTATTTAATAATGAAGAAGATAATGATTTTGTTGAGAAAAATGACATAAGGGTCACAGGCAATTGAATCTTAAGCCAGTCAAGTAATACTAATAAAAAAGGAAATAAAATATTCCTGTAAAATAACGTGAAGAGTTTCAAAAGCAGTATTTTTGAAAAAGAAAATCTAGGTTGCTTCCTAATTTTGGTAAGTAAACAAATGTCTACCTTATGATACACCCAAATCAGAATCACAACTGGATGACAGACGTGGATTAGAAAACACGTCTAATTTTTCGCATGTTAAAAACAATTATTTTGAAGAGATACTGAGGTGGCAAGGCAGTGCTACGAAAGGAGTGACATAAAACTATTGCCAATCCATGTGACCTTTAGTTTCGTTACTGATGGAAGAACTGAAGGCTTTCGAAAAGATATTTACTAACTAAAAACCTACTTACTTTTACATTTGTTCAACCTAAGTAATTAACATAATCAACAGAAGCCAGACTCAATATGTGAAAATAAAAGCCTGATTCAGAAATATCAAGAGAAAGAAATTTTTAAAACTACAACCTACAACCTCAAATACGGCTGAGCATGCAAACAGATGACTTATAGCTTAGTTATATCATAAACTCCTCAACAAACAGCCATCAAAAACTTTTTGGTCTCAAGACCAAAATATATCTATACAAAACGCAGACATTTTTATGTTTTTATAAATTATTGAGGACCTTAAACATCTTTTGTTTGTGTCATTTATATCTACCAGTTTTCACATTAGAAATAAAAAGAGAAATTTTAAAAATAAACAATGAAAAACCTATTTTGTGAACATAACTTTTTTAAAAAGTTGTATTTAGAGAAAAGAGTTGTATTTTTTAACTTGCAAATCCCTTTAATTTCTGCTAGATTCTCATATGTGCGTTTGCATTTAAATTACTGCAATATCACATACTGAGTGGCCTCCAGAAAACTCCATTGAACACTGTGAGAGAATGTGAATGAAAAAGAAAAATAAGTCTCAGTAATGTTATGATTTTTTTCTTTCCTTTTCTTTTCTTCTTTTTTTTTTTTTTTGAGACAGGGTCTCTCTCTTTCACCCCGGCAGGAATACAGTGGTGTGATCACAGCTCACTGCAACCTCCACCACCTCCTAGGCTCCTCAGCCTTCTGCATAGTTGGGAACAGAGGCATGCGCCACCATGTCTGGCCATTCTTTTTTTTTCTTAAGAGACAGGGTTTCATGAACTAGACTCAAGCAATCTAACCCCCTTGGCCTCCCAATGTGCTGGAATTACAGGCATGAGCCACCATGCCTGGCCACATTATAAAAACAGTTTATCAGGTTCCCTGGATCACACTTCTGAGAAGAAAACAGAGTATCAGGTTCCTCCCTGGACCATACTTTTGAGAACTGGTTATCACTGTTAAAACAAAATAGCAAGAGGCCAATTAGCTTAGGGTAGTTTCTGTACCAGGAACCCTTACATAACTATATCACAACTTAACTTAGAAGAATCCCTTGTAACTGATTAATTTTAGAAACAAACAAACAAAAAGCAACTAAACTGAGTTTCAGCCAATCACAAATGGCAAACTAGCTGGATCATACCCAAATAAAGCAAATGCCTAGCTGTAGCCAATCAAGTAATTTCTTTACTTTGCTTCTGCAATCAGTCTATAAAAGTCTGCTGCTCATGCTGCTACAGTGAAGTTCTCTGAACTGCTTCTGGTTTTGAGTGCTGTCTGATTCATGAATACTACTTTGCTCAAATAAACTCCATTAAGTTTATTTTTTCTAAAGTTTTTAACATCACTCTGAAGTAGTCTGCTTTGTAGATACAAGAGAAGACTTCATTTTCAATCATCACAGACACTGAGCACATAAATGGGAAATCAGAAAAATCTTTTGGTCAGACATAGCTCCTTACTCAAGCAAATAGCTTTGGGAGCCATAGGTTATGCTCTTCTCCAAGCCTGCAACTATGTGTTGACTTCACACATACAACCTGACTACAGTTCTGAACTTCTGTCTCAATACCTCTGACATCTCAAGGTAGTGTGGCTCATTCATGGACTTCCAGAAGATGGGGAGTACTTTATCTCTGTGTACTTGCAACTAGAATATTTTCTTGTAGAATAGGTGTTCATTGTTTCCTAAACAAAATGGAAAAAGTCAACTGTGTTACAAATGTGACTCTCAAGATCAAGGTCCTCTACCAATACAAAGGATAATGCTTTACATGCTATAGGACTCCCTTCCAGAAAGTGTGGAATCAGTGAATATAAATTTATTTTAATACTGGCTTAAACTAAGTTACTAAGTAAAGCTAATCAACTCACTTAGAAAAACAACAACAACAACAACAACAACAAAACCAGCAACCAGTCCAAAGACAAACTTAAAAATTCCAGATATCTGTACCATTTCATGGAAAAATGAGTTAGGTATGTAGTAAGTTTGTGTGTATTTGTGTGTGTGTGTGAGCGAGAGAAAGAGGGAGGGAGAGAGAGAAAGAGAAAATGGACAGAAGAGAACAGGTTGACTGATTTCAGAAAGGTGATAATTATGTGGTTCTTTGTATGTGAATATAAAAAGTCTCTAGTCCTTTTCCAAATCCTCTGACATTGGCTTGTGGAAGTGGGTTGAAGGTGAGTAGAGAAGGGAGATACGCTACAGGGGCTACGTTGAAGGATCTTCCTTAAGTAGCTGTAACTGTGGGCAAGCCACTCCGTGGGATCAATTTACTTCATGTAACATAATGGAGTCACACTAGGTCAGTGATTTAGGGCCCAAAAGGATCATCTAAGAAACTTTAGAAAGAAGATTTCTGAGTCCTTTCCATGGAGGACAGGAAGTTTGATATAGGAAGTTTGGTGTGGGGCACAGATTTTTAACAAGCACTCTTAGTGATTCTAATGCTGATAGACTGTGGACCTCATTTTGGAAAACTATTACCAAATGATCACCAAAATTCCTTCTAACTATAAAGTACTGGTGAGAGATCACAGACCAGTGATTCTCAAAGTGTAGTCTGTAGACTCCTAAAGAGATCTTGACGTGCTTTTAGGAGGTTGTAAGATCAAAACTATTTTTGCAATAACATTGTTTGTGTTTTTCACTGCATGGACATTTACATTGATAGTGCAAAAGCAACTGATGGGTAAAAACAGCTGATAATAGCCTTACCACAAATCAAGGCAGTGGCACCAATAAACAAAAAAGTCCAGCTGCATTTAAGAATGTCTTCGATGGAGAAGTAAAGATTATTAATTTTATTAAATCAGTCCTTGAGACCTCATCTTTTTAAATTAATGCAAGACAAAATGGGAAGAACACATAAAGCACTTTTGCATATTGAAGTGTGAAGCTGCCTTGAAGAAAGTTGCTATGTGATTGAGTTGTGAGCTGGACTAGTTGCTTTTTTTCATGCAGCACCATTTTTACTTCAAAGAATGACTGGCAAACTATAGTTATTCAACATGAATATGTGGCAGGTGTTTTCCCAAAAATGAATAAAGTGACCCTGACATTTCAAGAAAAACAACCAACAGTATTTGTTGCCAACGATAAAACTTGAGCTTTAAATATATATATATTTGAAATATTTTTATTGTCATCAGAAGCTTGGCAGTTCCTAATATTAAATACTTTTCTGATGAGATTGGTGATACTGTACAATTGATACTAACAAATATAATTTTTTGATACTGTGTAATGAAATGTGTCAATATTTGGAGCTCTGAATAATTCAATGAATCGATACTTTCCAAAAAGCTAACGTACCATGTTATAAAGCCACGCTATACATTCCTATTATGAAATCTGTTCTAAGTACAGAACAACACATTTTAATATAATAGAATTCAAAAATTCATGGATACAGTTTGAGATTCTGCATTACAACTATATTTTAAAACACTACTATTTATCAAATTCCGGTACAGTATCAAAGAATATCCCACTTATTTTAAAAGGCTGTTAAAATACTCCTCTATTTTCCAATTATAATCTCAGTGAGGTCAGGGTTTTCTTCATATACATTAGTCAAAACAACTTACTGCAGCAGTTTGAATGCTGATATAAGAATCTGGCTGTCTTCGATTAAGTCAAACATTAAACAATTTGCAAGACTAAAAAAAAACACTATCTTTCTCATTAAATTAAAAAACAGTTATTTTAAAATACATAAATAATTTCTCATGTGATAAATATTGATAGATATAACCCATAAAAACAAAAGCTCTCTGGGGTCTTCAACAATTTTTGAGTGCAAAAGAGACTCGATACTAAAGAAGTCCCAGATCCCAGTAATGTGAGGAGACCAGGCACAGCATTTAATGAAAAATGTCCATCAGATGAATCTTAAACATACGGCCAAGTTTAGAAACCACTGAAAGTATCATTTGACTGTGACTACCTCACTTGGAAAAGCTGTTCCTTGGTGCCCCCTAGTGGCTCATATGCTTTTGTTTTTTAAATTAAAATCAGAATAAAGGAAGACCTGGGACTGAGGAGACACAAAATACTAATTCTGTAAGGGACTCGAGAGATCATGTAGTCCAACTCCCACTTTATCAGTGGAGACAGATAGCATGGAGACATCATTACAATACAGCGTGAAAAATGCTATGCTATGCTTTGGGTGAGAACAGGGTATGAAAAAAGCATACAGGACGTGGCCTCTATTCCAGACTTGGGAGGTAGGTCTCCAGAGGCAATTGCTTTTGAAATCTGGATAGAAATTGAAGGATGAGAGTAGCCCATTCAAAAGGAATGGCAAGTACCAAAGCTCAAAGATAAAACAAGCCATGATTTGCTCAGTACAACAGTGAACAATTTTAAGAGCTTGACAAGTACCAGGTTCTGTGCTAAAGCTCATTACATTACCTCATTTAATGCTCACAAAAACCCTATGAGGTGCTAACCCTCAATCAACCCTATAGTAATGGATAGTAGACATTTATAGTTTTTTTTTTTTTTAATTTTCTTTAGACTTGTTTTTTAAAAGCAGCTAGCTTTACAAAGACTGGATCTTTAGGAAAGCTTACCCAAAAGTACAAAGCTGCTTCTATGTTTTTAAAAGGATTTATTCAAAATTGCTTTAGAAGACATATGGAAGAAATGCAATGGTTTGGATGTCTTATAAGGTCCTTGGGATAAGTCAGGGAGAAATAAAGCTCTTTTAAATTTAATTAAACTGTAGATTATGCTTTAATTATAAACATAGTAGAGCTAAATAAAAGCTTTACAATTGCCTTTCCCTTTTCCTAATTTCTCCTTTTAGAATATAAACCTATATTATGATTATAGTAGACAGGGTAGGAGCTCTGAAATCAGACATATATCTGAACACTGGTTTCACCACATATTAACTGTGGCCACTGGTAACTTTCTTAACTTTGAGTTTTTGCACCTCCGAAGTGAGGACGATATCTTCCTCACTGATTGTCATGAAAAAGACATTGGAATGCATTATGTATACACGTAGCTCATGCATCAGATGTAAGGTCCCTTTCCTGCTTCTGATGTCCTTATGTATCTAACAGTCCTGAAGGGTTGTCTTACTTTCTTTGATGCTGCTTCTGCAGAGCTGCCTCTGATAATTGTCCCTGAAGGATCAGTTTTCTTTGCTTGTCAATATCTCCTTCCATTCGAGCAAAAGCATGAGAGCCAATGAAAGAGAGATCAACTCCCAAGCCTTCATCCTCCTCTTCTTGGTTATCTGTAACAAAAATGCTACTATCAATAGAGAGCTTATGCTAAAACTAGACAGTAAATGAAACAGATTGTGAATGCTGTAGTAAGGATGACAGTGAGGTAACTCAAAAAACTGAGGTCAAGGTTATTTTTGAGAATGAAACTGTGATCAGATTTAGGCATCTGTAAAACTGAAATAATGAAAGAAACTGCCTGTCCATGTGTGACAAAGGTTTAGCAATATGTGAAATCCAATCAGGGTGACCTGGGTGTAACCCGAGGAAGAAAAGAGTAGAATGTAATCACACACAAAAAGACAGAAGTAATTAGATTGTATCTGGGTTTAACGATGGCTCATTGCACAGCATCTGACAAAAAAGAAGTATAAAAAACAAGCATTTAGGAAGGTTTATACAGCACTGTTGAAAGAGGAAGCATTTGATTGCATAAACCTCAGCTGTTCTGTCAGGTAACATCCCAAGATGGATGTACCAGGATCACAGAGTATGATCCACATTCCTTAAGAAATATTTCAGTTATAATGTAGCATCCTGGTTTTCTACACTGTCACACAAACCTAGTTATTTTGATCCATAAGAGTTACAGTTCTCACTACAAATTAATAAATTAACTTTCTAATCTGTCCACACAACCACTGTGAGTTGGATGAGTAGAAATCAGTCTCTTGGGAACAGATTATCTCTTAGTGTGGTATTCACTGCCTTGGTAGATCTGTTACGCAAAAACAAAACAAAACAAAACAAACCTTGTACCATGGGGGAAATTCCCAAGGCAATGCCAGCACTTGAATTCCAAACTGGTGGACAATCAGCTGGAGTTTCCCCACGTCTACTTCACTGCTCCTCAAACTGACAGGCCAATAGATTGGAAGGGCCTGCTTTCATTAAAAACACCCCTCAAGTAAAGCTTGGTTATATATATTTTAACAGATTTAACATTCTACTTGAAATTATTTAAGAATGCTAAGGCGTACATCTATCACAAAAAGTATTTTCTGAGATATGAATGCAAAATCAAACACTCTGGGAATGGTGGATAGAAGAGAATCTTTTAGCAAATCAATGAGTCTTATCTACTGTCCAGCACTCAAAGTGGTTTTGCTGTTCACCACTCATTATCACACTAAATGCATTTTATGAAAGAAAAATTTTATGGTAGTCACAGGCATGAGGACTTCAAAACAACTCTTTGCATTATTTCAAGGATATACTATACTGGAGGCTCACCCAAAGTGCATGGGCACCCCTTCAGCAAAGCTTGGTTTCCAGACATTTCACGTTTTCTGATGCTAGACCACTTATAATTCCCTCCACTTGATGAAAGTCTATGTACTTGTGATAAAATCTTGAGTCGCTTCCTACCGATTTTGGCTTGGTGCTCATTTTTAAAAGAAATATTCACCCTACGAATTTCACAGTAATTCCCTAAACTGCTGGATTACAAGATTCAGTCCCAGCACTGAAGCATGTGAGGCATATCTCCACAGAAGGGACCTAAGACCTTAAACATGTACACATGAACATCACTACAAGATGTCACTCAGAGTAGATTCAGAAGGTCCCCATCCTAACACGTTCTACCTACTGCTCCAACCTACGACAGTACATAACCCGAAGAAACAAAATGAATGGTTATAATATTCTCGTCTTAGTATTTAATGTTAAGTATGATTTTTAGAGGATACTGAAAGCTGTTCAAAATGTTAGACAATAACGTACTTTACTATCTCAACAGTGTCCTGCATGAAACTATAACCTCCATCAGGGTGAGAATGTTGTTATAGCCAACTCTTAATCCCCACTGTCTAACACAGACTTGACATATATCTATCTATCTATAATTTTATTTGTAATTTCAAGAATAGAACTCGAAAACTTCTACACTGGTCTTGATAGTAGTGTCATGGTAACAGAGAGTTTTCCAAAGGTCAAGCTGAATTTCTTACTTCTTTGCTGATTGGTGCCTTATTTTTGCTCCTTAAGAGGGAGATTTAAAAAGACCTCTAGAGCTCACCTTCTGGAGCACCAGGTTTCTCGCTTATTCTAATCTGTCGTTCAGGTACCACAGGCTCCCCTTCTGCATTTCCAATATCTGCAGGTAGGTACGGCAATGATCGATTCTCCTCTTTTAACGACCTTGGGAAGTACAGAGGTAGCAGCTTTTGGTAAGTAGCCTGTGTCAGAAAAGCAAGACATTCTGTGAAAAATAGCACAAAACAAAGAAGACCTCAGCAGTACTTAGCTGAGCTGTTCATACACTGTGAAGACAACCTCCATCAAGAATAAAGACTTGACGACTTCTGAGCTCAGACTAGATACTGTCTGGAACCCTCAATCAGCTTTTGTGTTAAAGATAAGGATATTGTTATCTAGTCAAGTTAAATGTGATGCCTATCCTAACAATTCCAGGTCACTGAACCTGGAATGCATAAGTCCTGCCACTCCTGTCCCCATCTGTACCTTCACTTCCTAACGATACCAGTCTCTCAAGATTTGGCTCAGATGCTAGCTACTTCCTTAACCCTCAGTGTGCCATGAGGGTCTGTTCAACCAGGTTTAGCTTCTGAGTTGTTTGTGAAGGATTTCTCTTTCATGATGTTTATTATTTCTTAAAATTTTTTTCAAAGAACAAAGATGAACTTTACTTAAAAAAAGAAAAAACAGTAAAACTCATCTTATCTTGTAATTCCCATATTGATTGGTCCACTGGACTAATAAATCTGCAATACATTAAAGGCATGTATGCTCTTATTTGTCCTATATCTTGAAGCATTTTGCTTTTTCATCTTCCTAGGAATCGTTTTCTCATTACCTAGAATTACTCATCAATTATTACAATCTATACTAAAAAAGACAAAATAAAAAGAAAAAAATTATGGAATCACCTGGGACAATGAACTCATTCAAGAAATTATTATCTTTCAGTTTCATATTGTGTTGCCTGTAGTAAAAAACTGAGATAGAATTCACATACCATAAAATTCACCCTTTTAAAGTATACAAGTATACAATTCAGTGTTTGTTTTTGTTTTCTTTTTTGAGATGAGGTGTTGCTATGCTGCCCAGGTTGTTCTCAAACTTCTGGGCTCAAGCATTTTTCCCATCTCAACTTCCCAAGCAGCTGGGATTACAGGTGTACACCACCAAACCCAGTTTCAGCGGTTTTTTCATATACGGTATTCACAAAGGGGGTATAATCACCACCACTATTTAATTCCAGAACATTTTCATCACTCTAAAATCCATCAGCAATCATTCACCATTCCTTCCTCTCCCACCCCTGGCAATTACTAATCTTTCCGTCACTATGAATTTGCCTATTTTTGGACATTTCATAAAAATGGAATACAGGGCCAGGCACGGTGGCTCACACCTGTAATCCCAGCATCCTGGGAGGTCGAGGCAGGGGAATCACGAGGTCAGATCGATATCTACCTGACCAATATGGTGAAACCCCATCTCTACTAAAATACAAAAAATTAGCCGGGCATGGTGGCGCATGCCTGTAGTCTCAGCTACTTGAGAGGCTGAGGCAGGGGAATCACTGGAACTCAGGAGGCGGAGGTTGCAGTGAGCCGAGATTGCACCATTGCACTCCAGCCTGGTGACAGAGTGAGACTCTGTCTCAAAAAACAAAAGCCGGGCTCAGTGGCTCACGCCTGTAATCCCAGCACTTTGGGAGGCTGAGGTGGACAAGATCACGAAGTCAGGAGATGGAGACCATCCTGGCTAACACAGTGAAATCCCACCTCTACTAAAAAATACAAAAAATTAGCCAGGTGTGGTGGCATGCGCCTATAGTCCCAGCTACTTGGGAGGCTGAGGCAGGAGAATCACTTGAACCTGGGATTTGGAGGTTGTAGTGAGCTGAGATCGTGCCACTGCACTCCAGCCTGGGCGACAGGGCAAGACTCTGTCTCAAAAAATAATAATAATAATAATAAAAATAAAAATGGAATACAGTATGTGGCATTTTGTTCTGGCTTCTTTCACTTAGCATGATGTTTTCAAGGTTCACCCATGTTGTAGCATGTATCAATACTTCATTCCTTTTTTATGGCTGAATAATATTCCAACACACATGCATGCACACATACACACACCACATTTTTTTATATCAATTCATCAGTTGATGACATTTCAGTTGTTTCTACTTTTTGGCTATTAAAAAGAATGCTACTACAGATATTTGTATACAAGTTTTTGTGTGGACATAGATGTTTCCAACTCTCTTCTGTATACAACTAAGAGTCAAACTGCTGCATTATATGGTAACTCTATGTTTAACTTTTTCATGAACTGCCAGACTGTTTTCCAAAGTAGCTCTGCCATTTTTACATTCCAATTAACTATCTATGAGGGTTCCAATTTCTCCACATCCTCACCAACACTTGTTATTGTCTCCCTTCATAATTACAGCCATGTTAGTGGGTGTGAAGTGGTATCCACTTTGGTTTTGACTTGTATTTCTCTATTGGTTAATGGTGTGGAGCCCTTTGCAGTGTTTACTGGCTATCTCTATATCTTCTTTAAATAAATGTATGTTAATTATGTTTAATTTTTTTTTTTTCTATTTTATGATGTTTTTCACATCTTAAAAAGCTTTCTGGCCTGGGAAGACTGTCCGTGTAAGGGATAACTAATTCCTAAAGATAGTAAACAGCACATCTTGCATATGCCAACCAATCAATCCCAAATCTATAGTTCTAATCATTTCCTTATCTAACTCTTACACACCATGCAAATATTTCTCTTGGTCTAAATAATCAAGGGCCAGGTATCAGGAATCTAGAGATTACTCCTATAGTCCAGAGTCTGCTGGAATTATTCAAACTAGCCAGTCCTAAACTATACGTCCTGCCCTGCCTTGAACTCCTGACCTTAGGTGATCCACCTGCCTCAGCCTCCCAAAGTACTGGGATTACAGGCATGAGATACTGTGTATTTCTAAGGACAAAAGGAAATATGGTATTCTCATTCCATCATTCAACAGGAAGAACTTAATCACAAACTATTTTGTGATAGGAACCTGGACAATCTCATTTTACTAAAAGGATGTGTGACAGTATTCTTTCATTTTTTATGTTTGTGCAACAGTATTTACTTGATACAAAGAGGTTTGTTATGTTTAAATTCTTACTAAAATGTCTAATAAATTTGTTTTTCATTATCCCTTTATTCTTTTATAAATTATTCACAAATGACTTGAGAAAAAGATGGTAAATGTTGATTACTTTCCCAGGTATACTGAGGGCAAAGACTTTTATTCTCTGTTCCTCTAAATCTGAGTCAGGTGTCAAGTTGCCATGGCACTGTGGTGCATACCTTAGAGGAGCATTTGCCACACTGTAGGGTGATCTTTGTTTATCTGGTTGTCTCAGCATTAGCCTGCCAACTCCCTGAGAGCAAGAGCCATATCTCATTTGTATCCTATCCTATGAAAACGGACAAATCTCTAACCTAGACTTCACTCCTCAGCTTCAAACTGATAAGCACAATGGTTTGCTGAGCCTCTGCCCTGATGATCCACTGATCCTCTAAGACTCAATGTGTTCAGAAAATAATTTGTCTTCATCCCATCTCCATAACTTTTCCCACTTTCTATTTGCTATCTCAATGGTGGCATCATTACCTAGTCACTCAAGCCAAAAACCTAGAAGTCATGTTTAACTCCTTTTCCTGTATGTATTTAATCAACCACCAACTCCAGTTGAATTTATTTACTAAATGTTTGAAATTTTAACACTACCAGTACCCTTGTTCAGGCCTGATCATTTCTCATGTGGAATACTGCAAGCACCTGTTATCTCTTCTTGCCATTAGTCTTTCTCTTTCCAAATCATCCTCCACACAGCTAAAACAGAAATTAGATGACATCATTTGTTTGTGTAAAGTTCTTCTGTTTCCCATTGCATAATTAATAAAGCCTAAATTTCACAGGATGTGACACAAGGCCTTGAATGATCTTATCCCTATCTAACTTTCATTTTTGTCACTCTCAGCCTCACATTTTATGCAACAGCAATACTAAACACTCGATGCTATGTCTTATTTCCATGCCTTTGCTCAGGCTTGTAGGACTGTTGTCACTTGCCTCTCTCCCTTGGCAAATCTTATGTACCTTTTACAATTATTTCAACTTATGTATCACTTCCTATGGGAAGCATTTCCTAACCCCGTGCCACGCTAAAGTTATGTCCTATCCTTCTCATACCTCCATTAATGCACTTACCACAATTATCTGAAAGTATCTGAATTATCTATTTCCACAAAAGGATAAAGGCTCCTTGAGGAAACAACCATGCTTTTTTCACTGGTATATTCCCAAGACCTAATATAGTAAACCTGATATATGCAAACACTCAGTAAAAGATCACTGGAAGATTCTATGTATAAATAAACCAGATGAAATAAGAGATAAAGTAAATGTGCCTTTTTTCAGCAAATTCAAAGGTACATATATATTATGTATGTAGCTATATATGCCTTGAATAGATACTTCACTAATAGATAGCTAATATGAATATACTAGCTCATTTTATTATCAAGAAAAACCTGATAGAGGTACTATCAGTATTTCTATTTTACTGAAGCAGAGAGGTTAACTTGTTCAATAACACAAAACTGGGAAATATTAGAAGCTGAACTAGACAAAGCACTCTAAAATTGAAGTGTAATGAGATAAGAATAAACTGATTTTCTAAAATGGCTTGACATTAAATTGAAATATATTAAACCTAACTACATGTAACAAAACATATAAACCTCACAGTACCAGCCACTGGGCTAGGCTGTCACCTGGTCAGGCACACACCAAAGCTTTTCTGGCATAGTAGTTTTCAGTTATGCTCCCCAAACACTCAGTGCTTAGAAGGTGTTGCTTTGAGAGCTAACACAGGGGCCAAGCGAAACAACTCCACTTTGTAAGATTTCACTTACAGTGACAACAGTTTAGCCATAAAAAATATGAACAAAATGCTCCTTCTTGACTTGTTTTTAGTTTCCAACATAGTCTTTTTCAATGAATGATGGTAAGACCCACTCTCAAATACACACACAGATCATTAGGATTTGTCTGCTGGAAACTCAGTAAATATATAGCGATAAGCCAAAGGCAAATGCTTAAAGGTAGAAATAAGATTTAAATAATGTAACAATTAGCAAAATACCTCTTCAAGATCAGAGACAGCAAATACTACTTTTTCAATGGTTTCCCCATGAATCTCTAGGAATCTCCTTACAGTGCCTAAGGAAAAGAATAGAAAGATTACTCAATAAATAAAAAATTACTTATACATAAAGAAAAATCAAGCTCCTCAATGTTTTATTTTTGTAATGGATCACTTCTCACTTCATTCAGGACTCTGCTTAGTAATATCCTATCAGTAAAGCCTGCTTAGACTACTTGTATAAAAACTCTTCTCTGATTTGCTTTCCTCCAGAGCAACTGTGACAGACATTTTATGAAGTTACTTGTGTACTGTTATCCTCCCTGCCCTCTCCACCTCATTCACTAGAATGAAAGCTCCATAACAGAAGATGCTTTATTGTATTTCTCGCTCTATTTCCAATGCCAAGAACAGTGACTGGCTGTAGAAGATGCTGACTCCAGATAGTTCTCTCTTATCCAGTATATTCTTATTCCCTGGGGCCTCTCTCTTGGGCCAGAATGACCTAGCTTAAGTGTCTTTCCATTCATTCAGTTACAGTATTAGATATCCTACCCAGCCCTTCAGACCCTGACAAAACTCCACAAAACCAAAGCTCAATTATTTTTTTCTTAATTTCTATGTTATCCTAATTCTTCATCAGCTTCCTAATAACAAGACCTACTGGTCTTTTCTTCAGTTCTTAACTCATTGGATCTCTCCCTAACTTTAGTCCTTAACATACATGCCCTCACCTTTTAAAAATGTTGTCCTCCAGGGTTCTGCCTTCAATATTTTTTATTTTTTTGATATACTTATTCTCCTTGGCTCACGAATGTGCTGGATAGGTATTACCTTAAATGTTGATGGCTCCCAAATCTTTATATTCTTTTTTCTGAGGAAAAGATCCAAATTACCTGACGCCTATTGGGTATATCTGATCAGATAACTCAGAGACCTCAAATTCAGTGTAGCCAAACCTGACCCCAACAGGTCCAAATCCTGACCACCATCTTTTTCCCAACAAACCTGGTCCTTTTTACCTACATTCCTTATTTTGGTTACATATCAACATCCAACCAATCATCCGAGCTAGAATCCTGAATTGTCTTTGATGCTTCCTTTACCTCTTCCTTCACACTGCATTTTCAAATAGTTCCCATGGCTTTTAATTCTATTGCTAATATTTCTAACATTTATTCCTTTCTTTTGGCTGCTTTCAGGTTCTCAAGGCTCACACAGACTTTGGTAATAAGCTCTTAACTGCTCTCCTTGTGTCTTTCTTCCCCAAGTCTACATATTCACTGTTGCCTGATTTATCTTCTCATGTTACCCTCTTCACTAAACACTGGTGATGCTCTGCACTGCTTACAGGTTAAGATTCAAAAACCCTAGCATGACTCTCTATACTCCAACCCCAACTATCCACTTTTCCCTACTCAGCTCTTTAGTCCTATTTTCAATTATTCTTCTCACATCTTATGCTTTAGCCAAATCTACTTTGCTATATTCAAAACATACCACTTACTTTTATGATGCCCTGCCTCTGCTTGCATGCCTACCATTGACTAGAATACCACTCACCCACCATTCTCTTCTTTTGGTGAACTCCTACTCATTTTTCAAGACCCAGCCAAGAGCCATCTCCACCCTTCCTTGTGCCCCCCCTAGAATCTTTTGAACACCCTTCATTTTAAGAATTTCTCACATTTTATAGCTAGACTAAGCTTTTTGAAGACCAAGCATATTTTATATTAATATTACCTTAATTTAGGGCCTAGCACACCTTACGGATGTGATATGCAATCATTCAAAAGTAACTAGTAACTGAATTAACAATTTATGGCTCAGTTAGATATTGTCTGCTTTGTTCAACATTGTAGCTCAAGAACCTGACACAGCGAACCCATTTGTTAAAGGACTAAACAAACACTCATAACTCTCCTCCTGTTAGATAACAAATTTACTTTTCATTTTTCCCTCTGTTCTGCTTTAATGCTTCTTCAAAAATGAACTTTCAAAAAAAGATTTTCAGCAGGGTATGGGGGCTCATGGCTATAATCCCAGCACTTTGGAAGGTGAGGGCAAGACAATTACTTGAGCCTGAGTTCAAGACTAGTTTGGGCAACACAGTGAGACCCTGTGTTTACCACAATTTTTTTTTTTTTTTTTTAATTAGCTAGGTATGGTGGCACATGCGTGTAGTCCTAGCTACCTGGGAGGCTAACAAGGGAGGATCACTTGAGCCCAAGAGGTTGAGGCTGCATTGAGCTGTGTTTGCCCCACTGCACTGCAGCCTGGGTGACAGTGTATGACTCTATCTCAAAAAACAAAACAAAACAAAAACTTAAAGATTTTCTGTTTCCTACTTACTTTGACGTCAAGTTTTAATGTTCATGCATAATAATTTCCCAGAATATAATTATATTATTTTCTTTGGAAGATAAAATACAATACCAAATAGCAACCAAACTGAATTCTCTCAGTGGAACTCATGTAGAAAATTAACTCTGCACAAGCAGTGAAGAAGAATGACGTCATGACTTTACGGTTTTAGTACTAAAGGTCAGACCACGCTCTTCCTTTCAAAGTTTCATCTATCTCTGCAACCAATCATGATGTCCTGTGCTTAAACATCTAGTGAATACCCTATAAATTGTAAGAATGACATCTAGGACATTATAATTCTCCATCTGGAAACACCACAAGAACAAACACCTTCATCTTATTTCTCGCCACTGTATTATTTTGTATATAGTAAATAGTAGTCACTCAAATTTTTGTTGGATGAATAAATAATCTGATAAATTTATTTCAATGCAGATATTTCTTTAGGCTTTTTCTGGAGAAAAACAAACTGCACATGAACTAAGAAAAAAAAAAGCACAAGTCTTAATATATCTATCAAAAACATATTACTTAGGCTTCAAATGAAATCAACTCTGATAAGAGTTTAATAAGAAAGCTTTTGATACCAAGGACTTAGAGTTATATCATTAGATCTGTTCTTGGCCCATATATGTTACAAAAGTGTACAAGTCATTTGTTTTCCAAATGTCTGATAAAATAGTCAAGCAAAAGTCATCATCTTCTGTGTATTTGAATGAGGTGTTACAGTTTTGCCACTAGATTTAAGGCCTAATAAGTCAAATGTGCCCACTTTTCAAGAGTTGTACATTTCCTTTTTGCTAGTCATATTTCTAGAAATTGCTTCATCAAAGTCCCTTATACCCATTATCGATCTTTATCTGCTGCTACTCTCAAAGTTGACATCTCTTATAGTACTGTATCAAGTGATTTGTCTGGGGCCACAGAGCTAGAGTTGGACTGGTAGAATTAGAACTAAAAACCAGTCTTCTTAACTCCCTATTAAGAACCTTTTATACAAAATAATGCTGCCTCTTTAAAATACAATCCTTATGATTACCTTCATAAAAAATAGATATATAAAAGAAGCTATGAGATGACAGGACAAGGACTAAGTAAAATCAGAGAATGCAGAGACCAGTCAAAAGTCTTGCCAGGAGCAATGATATCAAGGCAGGGATTTTGCTTTGGTTAGGTACCATTTAGAAGAGAGGCATGTAATAACAGAGTAGTCTTCCACTGAAGAAGTTCTAACTCAAGCATAATGAATCATCTAGTATAGCAGACAGGTTACTAGACTTGGGAGTCAGAAGGTCTGGATATATGCTCCAAGTCTGCATAACCCTCACAACAGGAGAAATTTCTGAGCCTCTTTATTTGTACAACGGACACCATACTACCTAAAACACAGGGTTGTTAAGTAAAGTAAGTGGAATTTACTTATCCTTTTTAAAAATACTTATTTCTTGAGCAAGTACCATATGTCACGCATTCAAGATAAAAAGGTAAGATCCCTGCCCCCCAAGCTCAGTCTAATATAATGTATATAAGCTTAATTATAAAATATACAAATTTACTATAAAATCCTTGAGCAGTTAGAATATTGGTTTTTAAAATAGTTTATAATTAAATAAGACTAAGACTGAACAGATCCTCACCCTAAATTCCAGGCTACATAATAATAATTTATACATTCAAATATCTTTGTGGTATTTGTGGATATAAGGCTTTCAGCTCTTCAACTTTAGATTCTAGAGGTAACAGGGGGTCTTAAAGATCATTTAGCATCGTTTGTCTTTGAAATGAGAAGTGTTTTCTATAACAGCTGCAACAAATGGTCATGTAACCTCTGCATGAATGTTCCTAGTGACAAGAAGTTCGCTAAAACACTTTTCTGTTACAGTTAGTACTACTTCAAGTGGGACCAACATTTTCTTCCTTATAACTTGGTCTTAGACCTTGCCTTGTACAGTTGGAGTTCTTATCTACAATCCTGATGAGGAACTGTAAACTTCCTGAAATAACATGCAAATTCTGTATTTATGCACATTTTTCTTGACAGTGGGTCCACAGTGTTCTAATTGACAGTGGGTCCACAGATGCTCATTGTAGTTTATGACAATACCCCAAAAAACTGCTGCCTGAAAAATGCAGCACAGAATAAGTCCACAGTGAGACTCCCTCAGATATTTGAAGATGGACATCATATTTTCTTAAAGCATGCTCTTCTTTAGAAGAAACACCACTACTGTCTCAAACTGTTTGCCTTCCTGTTTGTCAGTGTCTCATGAAATATGACACACAGAAATAAATATAAAACTCGAGATGCGGTCTAAATCTGCATATATACAGTGAGATCATAGACTCTCTTTAGCTGAATGCCGTATTTTTATGTCACATACAGACATTTGGCTCGCATTGATTGAGCCCAGTCTTTTGAAAACCTAAATGTAGAGCTTTACATTCAAATAGTATGTGTGAATGTGGCTATTTAAACTGCCAAGTGTTATACAAATATGATATCATGAAATCTGACTACATTTGTTGCAGACTGTTAAGATTATTCTAAATTGTGATTTAACTACTCAATGCATTAGCCATACTTTCTAACTTAGCATCACTTTCAAATTCAAGAGGCTAGCTGCTCTGAACCTATACTGGTTTTGGGGGCTGCCCAATTCCAGACTCATTCTTTGCTCAATCAAATTCTGTTAAATTAAAAAGACTAATAGGCAAGTCTTCTAACCTTTTATTCAAATGGATAAAAATGTCAACCTGAAAAAGTAAATTGAGAGCTCTGCAGCTTGCCAATAAAAGCTTCCCTCCAGGGTGCTACAATCACTCAATCAATGAATATTCTTTGGCTATAACTATTTAATGATTTAAAAAAAAAACACTTTTTTTTTACACTTTTTTTTTTTTGAGATGAGGTCTCACTACATGTTGCTCGGACTAGAGTGCAGTGGCTATTCACAGATGCAATCACAGCTCACTGCAGCCTTAAACTTCTGGTCTCCAGTGATCCCCCTGCCTCAGCCTCCCAAGTTGCTGGAATTACAGGTGTGAGCCACCATGCCCAGAATTTAAAAAATTTTTAAGATTCAATTCATGTACAGCATCTCCAACATTACTTACGAAGTGCTATGTGTGTTGCATCCTCTAAAGGATAACCACGTTTTGCAGAATTGATGACACAGAAGCCAACAGAAGACACTGACTGCTCTCTGCAAAAAAAGGGAAAACACAAAAATTGCACTACAAACATCTGTAATACATACACAATACATAACTAATTTCAAAATCTAGCTCAACTTCTCCTTTCCTCCCTCTTCAACAAATCTATTATAAAAGCTAACCCAACTGTACTACTCAATAATTATATTAATATACAATTTAATTGCACTCTTTGGAGGACATATATTTCACATAAAAACTGAATAAAAAAATGGGAAAAGGTTAAATTCTCAAGTCACTCAAATCTATCCCATTTATCCTGCTAAGTCTGAAAAGATAATTCTATTGTCAGGGTCCTCCTAAATCACCTAAGTCCCTCAAAATTTGACTTCCACTGCTAGGTTTTTAATCTTTAAAAACTGGGGCCTTTGTCTTTAAAAAACTGGGGCCTTGGCCGGGCAAGGTGGCTCAAGTCTGTAATCCCAGCACTTTGGGAGGCCGAGACGGGTGGATCACGAGGTCAGGAGATCGAGACCATCCTGGCTAACACGGTGAAACCCCGTCTCTACTAAAAAATACAAAAAAAAAACTAGCCAGGTGAGGTGGCGGGCGCCTGTAGTCCCAGCTACACGGGAGGCTGAGCCGGGAGAATGGCCTAAACCTGGGAGGCGGAGCTTGCAGTGAGCTGAGATCCGGCCGCTGCACTCCAGCCCGGGCGACAGAACGAGACTCCATCTCAAAAAAAAAAAAAAACTGGGGCCTTTAACAATGTCTGATATGCTTGTCCAGAAAATGAGTAGACCATACTTTGCTAGTTGAAGTACGTTTCTGTAGCAGCTATAAAGGGAACTCTCAGCTGCTGTGCGATAGCGGCTCTTGTACTTAGGTCCCACTGTGTGAATGATGAACCGGGCAGCTAGATTGAATCCTTTTGTCAATTTTGCTTCACCTGTTCGGCAACCTGGAAACAATGGAAACATACCTAAGTTTGGATGTGTTAGGAAAACAAAAACAAAAACAAATGAAAGCATGAAACAGAGAAAGTACTGAGAACTTTGAGAAATTTCGGTTAAAAATACAGACTGAACATAAGCATTTATCTCTGTTCCTTCTGTTCCCAAAATGACAGTGAAGTAGTACAACAGGTATAAGCACAGCGACAGATAAAGAGAATGAGAAAGAACATGAAGCAGATAAGCATCATCAAAATTTTGGAAGGTAGAATGTCAACTGACTAGTAACTGACTCAACAGAGCAGAGAAACCTAATTGCGTGTAGAAATGAGATAACTAATATGAAGCAAGTTGATCTGTACTAAAGAGCAATGTTGGATACATGACAGACAGCTTTGATTCAAATCCTGAGTCTACCACATTCCTGTCAAGGCACTCTGGGCAGGGGCTTGGCCTCGTCACAACTCAATTTCCTATTTAAGAGGCATACTAGTAGTACTTACTTCACAGGATTAAATGAGTTACTATATGCAAAGTGTGTACATGCATTAGCAATTATTGTTATTATTACTACAGAAAGCTAAAAAGGCTCAGAAGTTGGAACCCTAAGTACTTGTAAAGGCTATGCTGTGAAGTGGGATGTGGTGCTAAAAAGAGGAAGCCCGGTTAAAAGTTTGTACAAAAACAGTCAAATCTGCAACAACCCCTCCCCCAGCCAGCACAGTAAGGTGATGATTTTTTTTTTTTTTTTTTAACCACCAGAGCAGCAGGGAAGAAGTTTATTCTCTGGAGATGCTCAACTAGAGTTTCTGGATTCCAGAACCCCAGGCACAGCTGAAAAGAGGGGATTTAGTTAAAGTGTTATACTTAACAGTGAAAGGTCTAGCCCTCAGCCCCCAAATGGCTTTCAAAACAGACATCTAGGCTTACGCTCGTGGAGGATTCCTTTCCAAGAAATTGAGAGGCCCAAACCTAAAGGACCTACAGATCATGATAAACGGGGATAGTTCCCCAATAAAATAACAGGCAGGAATGCCATTCTGTCATATGCTTCAAGACCCACCAGGCAATAACCTTTGCCCACTGTTGTGAACTGAATGCGTGGTTAAACCCTACCCCCTAATGTGATGGTGTTAGGAGGTAGGGTCTTTGGGAGGGAATTAGGATTAGATAAGCTCATGAGGGTAGAGCCCTCATGAATGAGATTTGAATCCCTGTAAGAGTCTCCAGAGAGTCTGCTCCCTCTCTCTGCCACATGAAAATACAATGAAAACTCAGCAGTCTGTAGCCAGGAAGACAGCCCTTAGCAGAACTTGACCATGCTGGCACCCTGATCTTAGATTTTAGTCTCCAGAAATTTCTGTTCTTCCTAAGCCACTCAGCCTATGATACTTTGTTATAGCAGCCTGAACTGACTTAGACACCCATGTGTACAAAGAAATAGACAACACAGGGAAAAAAACTTTAAACAAAATCAGAATGTCATAAAAACAGACTATTCAGAGAACAGGAAATGGCACTTACCTATAGCCAAGTGAAAAATATGACAGCAGAAATGAAAAGTTCAATAGAAGGGTTAAAACTAAACTTGAAGAAATCCAGAAAATAAAACAAAAATAAATTGAAAATAAGAGATAACAGATGAGAAAACTGAAGAATTAAACAAGAAAATACAACATCCAACAGGATTTCTTCAGAGAGAATGGAGAATACAGAAGGAAGGAAATTATTAATGAAATAAAACAAAAAAATTTACCAGGATGGAAAGACATGAGTTTCTAGATTCAAAGAGCCCATAAAACACACAAACCATATGAAGGCACATCCCTGTAAAATTTAAGAGCACTAAGAAACACAGATGAGATCATAAGCTTTCCAGAAAGAAACCAGTAGCATCCAATCAGGGATAAGAATAGCCTGAGACTTCTTAACAGCACTAATCAAAGTAGAAAATAAAGGAGTAGTGCCTTCAAATTTCTAGAAAATGATTTCCAAACTAGAATTCTATTTCTAAGCAAATTACCAATTAAGTACGAAGGTGGAAGTAAAATCTCAGTAGTTTTGCCCTATTGTATCCTTCTTTAAAATCTCCTGGTAGATTTACTCACAAAAATGAGAGATCCAGGCTGGATGCGGTGGCTCACGCATATAATCCCAGCACTTTGGGAGGCCGAGGCAGGCGGATCACAAGGTCAGGAGATCGAGACCATCCTGGCTAACACGGTGAAACCCCATCTCTACTAAAAACACAAAAAAATTAGCTGGGCGTGGTGGCGGGCGTCTGCAGTCCCAGCTACTCGGGAGGCTGAGGCAGGAGAATGGCGTGAACCCAGGAGGCGGAGCTTGCTGAGATCACGCCACTGCACTCCAGCCTGGGCAACACAGCGAGACTCCATCAAAAATAAAATAAAATAAAATAAGAGATCTAATCCATCAAACAGAAAAAAGGATTTCCCAGGATGATGTTAAAAAAAAGTTCCAGAACAGACACTGCGCAGCAGGCATAGAGAACAATCTAGAGAGGAAAGGGAGGATGGAGGGTTCCAGGAGGGACCTTGGCAAGAAAAAAATGGAATGGAAGGATCAAACTGTTGTCTTCACTGCAATTAAGAGAGCCATCTTAGTATGAGTAATGGCCCACTAACAGGTCTAACATGATACAACATTAAGTAGACAACACAACATCACCTATGTAATGTTTTAGGCAAAATTTGACTCCATTAGACATAATGTCAAGTTTATAGGAAATACAAACTAAATGGCACCTCAAGTAAATCAGACAAATCTAGAAGGAGGAATACTGTGAAAAATAATTGGCCTTGTTCAGTCAACAAGTCAGTGTCACAGACGGGAGACTGTGCTGGATTACAAAATACCACACACACAGAGACAAATTAATAAACATAACAAAATGATGAAATGTGTGGTCCTGGATTGGATGCTGGTTTGGATAAAATAGCTGCTGCAAAGGACATTTTTGGATGAGTTGGAAATTTTAAATACGGTTTGGGTAGTAGATGTAATTTCTGAAATTAAAAGGTGGAATTCATTTGCTGAAGAAGGCAAATTGCAGAATATGTACATGATTACCTTATTTTGAGAATAGCATACACATAATTATTTTATTTTGGTATGAAAAGATATAAGAATGTATGTATACATCCACACCCATATACAGGTTCAAACAATAAACAAACCTCACATAGGTTTAGTGTCATAAAATTTCTAAATTCGCAAAGTGAATATAAGACTGATTTGTTTTCAGGGGGGAAATTTGGGTACAATAAGCCAACTCTGCCTATTCTAATTTTAGTATCGATGCTTAGATACTAACTGAACTGACATACAGTTTTATGTATCTTCTTATCAAGGATTCTAGGAACACACCAGGATTATCATTCTCCCTCTTCAATATGATCCTTTTTCAAGTATTTGAGAATAAGTACTGTTTCCCCCAAATATTCTCTCCTCTATGCTAATCCTAGCCCTTTAAATAATGTGGTTTCCACAATGTTAGTAATTTTCTGTTAGGTGTATTCTAATTTATTACTACTAAAAAGTAGTAATAAAAGACATACAGTTCTTGTCCATATGGAGTTTATAGTTTAATGGGGATACAGTTATCACAAGACAATTTACAAGATTACAACTGTGATAAGCAAACAAGAGAGAAGTAGTGCAGGCTGGGAGCATATACTATGGGTGGTCTCATCTATTCTGAAGTAAAAAGAAATAGTGCTTTGAG
This sequence comes from Rhinopithecus roxellana, assembly GCF_007565055.1. Taxonomy (NCBI): domain Eukaryota; kingdom Metazoa; phylum Chordata; class Mammalia; order Primates; family Cercopithecidae; genus Rhinopithecus; species Rhinopithecus roxellana. The sequence goes on along the minus strand of NC_044556.1, from coordinate 52,759,063 downwards.
GAAGAGATATAAGCCAAGACTTAAGAATAAAAGTTGACAACTGAGAGAAAGAACAGCAGCAAGTGCAAAACTGGAAAGGAGCTTGGATGGCAAGGTAGTGAGAAGAGATCAGTTTGGCTCAAGCATGGTAAGGAAGGGAAAAGGGGGCATGGGATAAGCCTGGAGAAAAGTGAGTGAAATCTTGCAAGGACATGGGGATCAGTTTAAGGAGTTTAGAATTTAAGTTTAATGAGAGGTCACTAAATAGTTTGAAGTAAAGGAACAATAAGAAGGGGTTTACACTTACTGGTTGTGTGTGGACAATGGATTTAAGAAACGAAGAATAGATGTAGCAAGACCAGTTGGGAGAGAGGATATGGCTGTAGTCTAGGCGGGGAATGATGGTTGCATATGCTAGCTGCTGAAGACAATGGTGACAGACAGAAATAGATTTAAGATTAATTTGGGGCCGGGCGCGGTGGCTCAAGCCTGTAATCCCAGCACTTTGGGAGGCCGAGACGGGCGGATCACGAGGTCGGGAGATCAAGACCATCCTGGCTAACATGGTGAAACCCCGTCTCTACTAAAAATACAAAAAACTAGCCGGGCGACCTGGCGGGCGCCTGTAGTCCCAGCTACTCGGGAGGCTGAGGCAGGAGAATGGCGTGAACCCGGGAGACGGAGCTTGCAGTGAGCTGAGATCCGGCCACTGCACTCCAGCCTGGGCGACAGAGCGAGACTCCGTCTCAAAAAAAAAAAAAAAAAAAAAAAAAAAAAAAAAAGATTAATTTGGGCCATAATGATAGACTTTATGTGAGGGATAAGAAAGAGGGAAGTGTTAACATTAGGGTTCCTTGAAAGAAAAATGGAATGGGAGGCTGGACATGGCGGCTTATGCCTGTAATCCCAGCACTTTGGGAGGCTGAAGCAGGCAGATCACTTGAGGTCAGGAGTTCAAGACCAGCCTGGCTAGCATGGTGAAACCCCATCTCCAATAAAAATACAAAAATCAGCCAGGTATGGTGGCACACACCTGTAGTCCCGGCTACTCGGGAGGGTGAGGCAGGAGAATCACTTGAACCTGGGAGGTGGAGGTTGCAGTGAGCCAAGATCATACCACTGCACTCTAGCCTGGGTGACAGAGTGAGACTCTGTCTCAGAAAAAAAAAAAAAAAAAGAAAGAAAGAAAAAGAAAAATGGAATGGAAAACAATGCCATTTTACTGAGACATAAAGTGTTAAACAAATGATGTTTCCCCATCATTTTAAACTTACTGCAAAACTTTAATATTCATCTCCGTTAATTTTTTCATTTTTTGGCTTATACTTCTAGTCACATGAAAATCTTTAGTCTATCATCCAGTATGTCCTGTTACTCTTTTAGCTTTCTATCATCTACAAATTTGGTAAGTCATGCTTGTTTTTATTAGGTCATTAATAAAAATGTAAAAAGGGGATAGGATTAAGTATGCAGCCCTTTAGTAATAACCTAAAGGTTGGCACTGATTCATTAAACACACAACTGGGGCCTAATAACTAACACCAGAAATAATATTTGTTGAACACTTAGGATGTGCTTAGCACCTAATATCCATTATTTAATTTAGTCTTCAAGATATTAGTTTTTTCCATCTCCAAATTTTAAGCCCTTGCTATATGTCAGGAACTGAGGTAGGAACTACCATTACTATCCCCATTTCAGAGATGAGGAAACTCAGACTCAGAGGTGAAGTAACCAGTCTTAAGTCACACAGTTAGTAAAGGGCAGAGTTATAATATGAATCTCAGCTTGGAGATGCTCAAACATGCAGTCTAATATGAAGGTTTTACTTGTATATTTGTGTCAAATTTTCTTATTTTCTTTATTATTCATAAGTCTAGCTCTAAGGTGTATGTAAGCATACACACACATGCCATTAGGAATTTTTCCAGATCAACTTCTCTGTTCCTTTTAGCAAAGAACTTCTCAGTATTATCTTTAATATCCTTTCTAGTTTCTACATGTTCTTCACAGTATCTTGTTTTGCAGTTTAGTTACGATCGTTTCCCCCACTCTGTCCTTACAGTCAAAATTCAGTTTCTGGATCAAAAAATGTATTTCTTCCCATTCTATCCCTTCCTTCATAAAGTCAGCACTTATCAGTATTCCTGATCAAGTTCTAACATTGTTATTAGGTTAGAAACCAGTTGTCAGTGTTAAATGATAGAAGGGAAGGGAAGCAAGATTTTATACAGGTTAACTTTGCTGTTTACATTTTAAGCAACACTGCTGTACTTCATAAATAGTTTTTATACAATGGGAAGATTGATTTTCACAGTATTTCATTTGGGCTCAAATAACAAACGGCTGCAAAGTTGGTAATTTAACAGCTTTTCAGTTCAGGAGGATAGTCATCTCATAAGGCTTTTCGCACATGTTTTGTGCAGGAAAATATGCAGCCAAGAAAATGCTACCAAAGATCTAATCAGCTACAGTGATTGTCATTTAAAATCCAGGACAGGACAAAGAAGTTTTACTGCTAGTAAATTCTCAGGACTCAGTGTTTAACACATTTCAAAACGTAATAAATTTTGTTAAAATGGAGCTTTCAAAAGCAGTTTTTATTTAGTTTCAACAAAAGAAAATCAGCTACATCTATATAATTTTCCCACAAAACATGCCTCTTCAAGGTAGAGGACATCAAAATGAATGTTTCCTAAACGATAATATACGAAAGAAAATTCACTCACCTTTAAGTTTCTGGAGATCTTCCTTCAAATCAGGTCCTGCAAGCATGAAGATACTTTCTGACACGGGATTCTTATCTGTGAGACTTTCATTGCTGGTATTCACAATGGCTGTACAGTTCAGTAATGCCACATCTCCTTTCCTGAAGAAACAGTAAAGAAGGAACAAGTGTGGGGAAGAAGAAGAAAAGAAACCTAGTTTCTAATTATTTCAAAACATTTTATCCTTGTCTTTTTCAAAATGTTGGTTTTGCTAGCTCACAAGCTAAGCAATAGTAGAAAAGAAATTTCTGACTTAAAAAACAATCTGGCATCTTAGATCTTTAATGCAATTGTTATAACCCTGAAATTCACAAAACCATCATGTTTAGAAATAGCAGCATTATTTATAATGGCCAGAGAGTAGAAACAATCCAAATATCCATCAACTAATGAACTAATAAATGTGGTATATCCATACAAGGGAATACTATTCAATCCTAATAAAGAATAAAGTACTGGCTGGGCACGGTGGCTCACGCCTGTAATCTCAGCACTTTGGGAGGCCGAGGCAGGTGGATTGTGAGGTCAGGAGATTGAGACCATCCTGACTAACATGGTGAAACGCTGTCTCTATTAAAAATACAAAAAATTAGCTGGGCGTGGTGGCGGGCACCTGTAGTCCCAGCTACTCGGGAGGCTGAGGCAGGAGAATGGCATGAACCTGGGAGGTGGGGCTTGCAGTGAGCTGAGATCACGCCACTACACTCCAGCCTGGGTGACAGAGGGAGACTCCATCTCAAAAAATAAATAAATAAATAAATAGAGTATTGATTTGTACTACAATATGGACGAACCTTGAAAACATTATGCTAAGTCACAAAAAACCACAAACTTTATTGTATTCATTCCATTTATATGAAATGTTCAGAATTGGCAAATCTATAGAGACAAGAAAGTAGATTAGTGGTTGCCTAGGAGGATTAAGGAAAAATGAGGAGTGACTGCTAATGGGGCTTTGGGCTGATGAAAATGTTCTAAAATTGACTGTAGTGAAGGTTATGCAACTCTATATTAAAAATCACTAGGTTGTGCAATTTGAATTGATGAATTATATTGTATATGAATTGCATCTCAATGAAGCAGTTTTTGAAAGCAATGAACTACTACTGATACACAAAACACAGATGAACTTAAATCATTCTGCTGAAAACAGACCAAAAAGCACACAGTTCAATTTAAATAAAACCCTAGAAAATGCAAACTAACCTATAGTGACAAGAAGATTAGTGGTTGCTTGGGGATGGGGAGGCAGGGAAGGGCAGGAAGGAGGAATTACAAAGGAACAGAAAAAAAAACTTCTGGAGGTGACAGGTATATTCACTATCTTGATTGTGGTGATGGCTTCATGGATGTGTTAACAGAAGTCAAAACTTATATCGTGTACTTTAAATATGTAGTTTATTAAATGTCAATTATACCTCAATAAAATCATATATGTATATGCAAAGCTGTATTTCAAAAATGCTAGAGCTTACAAAAAGAGGTCAGAATAAATTATGAGAAAGTGTTCTCTCCTCAGGATATGATGTAATCAAATAATTACCAAAGAACTACTTTTCCATTGACGTCCTTATTATAAAGAAAAGGTGATCGAACAGCGTCTTCCTGAAATATTTCAGCTGTAGTATCAGAGGAATTTAATTCATCTCGGCATGAGTCACCCCAGCTTGGTAGTGCATCCACATCCACAAACTGGGAAGGCGCACCTAAGGGATCCATGGAATGGGAACTTTGATTTGTCTTTTCCTAAATTCCTCAGCAATTCAATATTCACTGGAGACTTTGGCTTAAGAGAAAAGAAAGAATCATTTTAATAGAGAAGCACAGATATTACTTGAATTCTATTAAAGCAGTAAAGAAAATTCCACCGTGAAACAACCCAATAATATATTGTGTGATTATAGTCACTTTACAAGTCCATTAAAAACAATGGACAACAAAGAATTGCTACAGCATTTCTAAAACAGGATTAAAGAGTGATTATTTAAGCATAAATTCTTTTCAAAGAATTACAGCCATTAAAGTAATCACATGGCCCACCAATTCTACTTTCCGGAAACAGGACTATTCATTCAACATTCACTGAGTGCCTACTATTGAAAAAACAGAAAGTGATAGATGCTGCAAGGGATACAAAGATAAATCATATGTATAATTTAAAGTCTGATGATAATGTGGAGGATGTACTAAGACAAAATGAGAAGCTGGGAGGTTACTGCAATCAAGTAGTAAGAGATGATAAAGGTTTCAACTAGGAAAGGAGATACAGAAGGAGGCACCCATTTAAGAAGCAAAATACAAAGGAAGGATGAACAGGAGTTGACAATTTATAGGATATGGTGTATGAGACAGTGATATGGTAGGTGGCTGGTTGTACTGAAATACCAACATTAGAAGAGGAGGGTGTTGGAAGACACACAGTGTCAAGTACTAGAGAGAAGTAATGGGAAATTGTTGCTAGAGAAAAGGAGAATCAATTTGCCTATGAGTCAAGTATCTATTTCAGTAAAATGGTATATTCATTCATCGAATGAATCTTTGTATTGCGCCATTGCACTCCAGCCTGGGCAACGAGAGTAAAAATCCATTAAAAAAAAAAAAAATTTGCAAGCATCTACCACGTGTTAGATACTATTCTAGGCACTGGGTACACACTGGTGAATAAAAACAAGTCCCTGCCCTTCAGGAGCATATACTTCCATGGAGAAGACAGAAGATGATATATGATAAAGAAACAAGCAGGTATCTAACAGAATGACTAGAGGAAGTAAGTAATATGAGAGAATAGGTAACATCTCAGTAGAAAGATACAATGAGAGAGCAAGCCACATGAAGCTCTGGGAGATGTTTCAGGCAAAGGAAATGGCAAGTACAAAGGCCAAATAGGCAGGAAGGATCTTGGTATACTACAGGAGGAGCAAGGAGGTCAGTTTAGGAGAAGCAGAATAAGCTAGGTAATGAGTGGTAGGTGATGAGGTTGGTAAGAGAGGGAAAGGCCAGAGGATACAGTTTGTAAACTATCGTAAGAAGTTTAGATCTTACTCTAAATATGAGGTGATGCTATTAGAGGATCTTGATCATGGTAATGATTAAATATAAATATTTGAAAAGAATACTGTAGCTACAATGAAACTGAGAAGGGGCAAGAGTAGGTGCAGAGATCAATAGAAAATGACTGCAATAATTTAGGTGAGATGGTAGTGATGAGAAATGTAAGACTTGGCATGTATTTTGAAAGTGGTGTCAACAAGACTTACTTAAGAATATAGACAGTCGGGAGAAAGAGCAGAACCAAAGATAACTTCTGGATTACTTGCTTACACAATTGAGTAAATGTTATGCTATTTACAGAGAAGAGAAAAATTGGAGTAGGTTGTAGGGTAGAGAGATAACCAATGGATTTTCTTTTTCTTAGGTCTTTTTGGGTGTGCTAAGTTTGAGATGCTCATTCTATGACCAAGTGTTTATGTCAAACATGCAAATTGGTTATATGAGGCTAGAGCTCACAGAAGATGGGGTTAAAAATATAAATTTGGAATTCTCAGCATATGGATGGTATTTAAAGCTATGGGAACTGGACAAGATAGCCTAGACAGTAAATGCAAATAGAGAAAACAGATCCAAGGACTGAGTCCTACAACAAAACTTGAGGTGGGAAAGAGGACAAGTCAGAAAGTGAGATAGAGAAGGAATGCTACGAAAGGAAGGTAAACCAGGGAAGCGTGGTAGCCTAAAAGCCAAGTGAAGAAAACATTTCAAGCAATACTTGATTCCTATCAGTTAAATGCTACTGAGAGGTTGAGTAACAGGACTAAGAACTGATTAACAGGTTTGGTAAGTTGGAGGCCGTTGGTAACATGAAATAAATAAGGGCAGATAGATGATCAGGGAAAGAAAGTCAGCATGTGAACTTTTTTCTCCCCAAATAAATGTGCATTTTAATGAGCTATTATGAAGTAAACACCCCTGGAATCACCACCAAAGTCAGGAGATAGAACTGTGCAGGCACCCAAAAGTACCTCCATGGGATCTGTCATGATGTCAACCCCTTCCTGTCCCCCAAAGTAACTACTATCAGAACTTTTAATCACTTTCTTATATACTCATATGGCCTTTTCACCTAAGTGTGCATTCCTAGAAACCATAGTTTAATATTAGCCATTTAAAACATTTTAGTGTATATCTTAAATCTCTTTTAATCTACAAGTCCGCCATCCAACATTTCCTTTTCTGTAAAACTTATGTGCTGAAACTGTAGTGTTCCACAGTCTGGATTTTGTTGCTTGCATATTCATGTATGGTTCAATAAATTTCTCTGTTATTTGAAAACTTCTTGTTAGTAGTCAGTTCTGGCAAGATTATATGAGATGGTGTGTCTTTCATCAGGAGGCACGTAATTTCAGATTCTCTCTTCTTTTCTCTTAGTTCTTTCTCTTTTTTAACTTTTAGGTTCAGAGGTACGTGTGCAGGTTAGTTATGTAGGTAAACTGCATGTCACAGGGGTCTGGTGTACAGATTATTACATCTCCCTGGTAAAAAGCATAGTACCTGATGGGTGGTTTTTTGATCCTCTCCCTCCTTCCACCTTTCACCCTCAAGTAGGTCCCAGTGTCTGTCGTTCCCTTCTTTGTGTCCATGTGTTCTCACTGTGTAGCTCCCACTTATAAGTGAGACCATGCAGTAGGTGGTTTTCTGTTCCTGCATTAGTTTGCTTAGGATAATGGCCTCCAGCTCCACCTATGTTACTGCAAAGGACATGATCTCATGAAGTTTTTTGAGTTTTTCAGTACGGTTTTCATGTTTGTTGTTAAAAAACAAGCATGCCCTTCCACAATAAATTCTGTGATGTTTCCTGCTGAGATATATGGGATGCTAATTGGAACAAAACACGGATCTAGTGAATATGCTAATTCCTAAATCAACGCTGTGGAACAGGAAATGTGATCATTTATATAATAATTTCAGAAAGGCCTTGTAGGTTACACAATGATAAATTTGTATGAGAAGACTATTCTTATTGACACTAAATATACCTTTGAAATTACTTTGATATAAAGAAATTAATTTTACCTAAAAGTTGGTGTTTAGTCCATCAAATTGGCCTTTCCACAAGTTTTGTTATCTGTTCATAAGTATTCAGACTTGAAATAGACAAGCTGAACAGAGGACAAATGAAGACTATACTCATCTATCACGGTTAAACTGCCTCATGCTCAATGGAATGACACTTAGCAAAAGTTCATAATTTCAAAAAATTATCTGCAGATTTTTTTATGACAATGACTAATATTGAAAGTTCTTAACTACAATCTAAAAACAAATCCATTAACACAAACAGTTTTCAGTTTGTAAACTTGAATGCCAACTTTCAGGACAAAATTGCTTTTCTAAGATAACTTTTCTTTCTGACTCTAAGTAATACATGTTTACAGAACATTTGAAAAATATCAAATTGGTCAAACGTGGTGGCTCACACCTGTAATCCTGGCACTTTGGGAGGCTGAGGCAGGGAGATCACTTGAGCCCAGGAGTTCAAGACCAGCTCGGGCAACACAGTGAGACCCTATTTCTACAAGAATTCAAAAAATTAGCCAGGTGTGGTGGCATGCTTCTGTAGTCCGAGCTAGTCAGGTAGCTGAGGTAGAAGGATTGCTTGAGCCCAAGAGGTGGAGGATGCAGTGAGCCAAGATTGTGCCACCACACTCCAGCATAAGTGACAAAGCAAAACCTATCTCAAAAAAGAAAAGAAATGAAAAGAAGGAAAAGAAAAGAAACCAAAATTAAGGGGGAGGAAAAAAATTCCTCAACTTTTGATGTAGTTACTACTTTTTTCTGTGATAGGTAAAATCATAGTGATACAATTGTGAATCCAGCTTCTTTAGTATTTTAAGGTAAATATTTCCATGTGCAATTACACAGTGAGGCAGAGACAGTATGTTTCAATGTGAGAGCTTGGACTCTGTTATCACAGGGTCTGAGTTTGGATCCAGGACCATCATCCAAAAGTTGTGTTATCCTTGACTCTAAACCAGTTTTTTTTATTTCTAAAATAAGAGTAAGTCTCCTAAGATTATTGTGAGCATTAAATGAGATAATTGGTGTCAAAACTGCATAGGAGAACAATTACCTTAATTCCCTCCAATTCAAAATCATTCACTGTTTCCAACTTTCAAGTGATGATTTGAGGGTATATTCCACACTTTTAAGCCTGCTAAATCACCTTAATTTAAGCAATTTCCTTCATTTGACCATTTCTCCTCTTAAGTGAGTGTTACAACACAATTTCTCCTTTTACAACTGCATCTTGCTTTTTCCTTCCTCTCAATCCTCCTGTTCTCAAAAAGGTTTTCCTCCTTTATTTCTTCTACTTCATTTCTTCTTCAGAATATTAAACTCCTTTTTTTTTCCACTTGACTTTTTAAGAGTAATTTGTTTTGTAGCTCTATTTTCTCTTCATACATTTGCTCAATCTACTGCAGTTTTGCTTCCGCTGTATAGCTATGCTAAAGCTGCTCTATCAAGGTCAACAATAACTTCCCAAATGTCAAATCCAAGAACTAATCCAATTCTACCCACATTTATTACTGATCATTTCCTCCTCAAAACTCTATTATCGTCTTTGACAGTACACCCTGGTGGTTCTCCTATATCCCTGATCAGATCCGGTCAGTAGAGTTTGTTGGATCCTTTTCCCAGCTTTTAAGTAATTGTGACTCACAAGATTTGGATGTTAAATAAGTAAAAGTAATGCTCATAGCTCTTATTGTAGGACAAAATCTAATGGCATTTTATGAAGTGTCATAGTATTTAGCAAAGGTTAAATTCTTTTTCAACTCCATCTCTAAACAGACATTGATGTTTCTCACCAAAAAGAGGTTTGAATCTCTCCCTCCCCTAAACACACATACACCTTAGTAATACATACAGTAAATGGAGCCACAAACCCAAGCTAGGCAGGAAAACCTGATCCTGGAGAGAACAGTGGTTTTTAACATTCTCAAGGTCACAGGCCCCTTTGAGAATCACATGAAAGATACAGATCCTTTCACTCCCCAAAATGTTTGTGTATGAGCTCATACAAGCAGATTTGTAAACAAATTTGAATTAGAATCTCAGTGATAGAATGCAAACAGATTGCTCAAGTGAGGAAGGGAGAAGGCTTCTATTAATCTATAGCCACAGCCAGAATTTTTGATAACATTAAAGAAGAGCAAGACTGTCCACTGAAAATCAGTTGATCAGCTCTGTACTTTGAATAAATTCATAAACAAACACTAAACCCTAGTTTAAAAACAAAAAAAAGGTTATTGAAGCAAGACATTAATTTCCAAGGATCAAAAAGTCTACATGGGACAAACAGAAGATTCCATAATGAATCAGATCTATTTCCATAGCCATATGCTTTTCAGTACTTTAGTGAAGAGGACCTAAAGACAAAGATAACCCACTATGTATCCTTTATAATTCAAATGGTACAGAGTAAACAGCTCTCTGTTTTGTTTTGTTTTTCTCAAATCCTGTCATCTTTTAGTTTAAGAAGTCCTTTAAATACTGCTTAATAGGAATAATTGGATTGGCTAGAGAGATCAGATTTTATTGTTCAAAACTGGGCAAAATTGGGCATAATACCTTGGATCACCATCTCAAAAAAACCTTTTTGTCTGGATAAAAAGAAAATGACATCACTTAAGCCAGAAAAATGGTAACTTTTGACCTGTTTACCTGTCTTTCGAAATGCTTACATTGATCAGACCAGCCTGGACAACAACAGTACAAAGACAGCTGGTACATGCACTTGACCGCCATTAATTCCCAGGTTTACCATTCTTTATGACTTTGTATATCAACATTCAACAGTTCAGAGCACATTAGGATTTGTGTTCATACCATACTTAAGAATCATTCTATGCCACCATCCAACACCATACTTAAGAATCATTTCATGCCATCAGAGAGAATCACATTTTTTAAAAAAGATTCTCAGATTGGAAGACTAACTGAAGTAGTCAAGTATGTCAACAATAAATACAGTATAACAAGAACATTCCTAAGCTTGTCAATGGCTTGGGTCAAATTTAACATCATCACTCAAAAGCAGCCAAAGAACATATCCTCACAGTGAATTAGTAGTACCCCTTCATATTACATGAACTGCACTATGTTTTAATTGTAAGTATTGATATATTGAGCATTTTGAAACTTAAATAAGGAGGTAGAGTTATATCCTTGAAACACTGTATAAGGAATTTTATAAGATGCATTATCTTACCACTCACAGTTGCTCTAATACCAACTCTTATTAAAATCATTTTTTTCCATCTGTGGTTGTCCCATCCCATAATATTTAATAATATTAATATAATTTTTAAGAAAAGGTAAAATCATGACTCCTTCAAATATAAAACCAAACCCGTGTTCAAGATTTTATTTAACTCAAAAGGGAACCAGGCAGAAGATAGAGAAAATCCCAGAATTAGACACCTTAGAGCAGGAATATTGAAATAAACACGCAAAAGGAGGCAAAACTTCCACTGAACCTCTAAGAGAGCGAATTCACATGTCATGACAAAAATTATTTAGCATTGATGTCAGTTACCTAGTTTACATAACTGAAAAATGGCTTTTTTAGAATTAGTTAATCCAAGGGGTAAGATAGCCCATAGACTCTAAACTATGCAGTTTTCCATTGAAGCACACGCTTTCCCCCATAATAATACAATGCACAGCACCTGTCAGGGATATTAACCATACACACCCACTCAAATGCTCCCCTTCCCACCAAACTTATTAAAATAATAGTTTGTGGCCACAATTTCTTCCCTTGTCATTCATCCAATACACGGCAATCTTGTTTCAAAACTCCTATGCTGCTACAGCTGTCCACAGTCTCATCATACGCATTATTTGCTATTGCAATTTTCTTGAATACGAAAGATTAGCTGAACATGCCTTAAGCTCAAGAAATTCTGAAGAAAATCAGATCATGTAGACAAAGGTCTAATTTCTGGGCTGGCTTTAGATACCTTGTTCAAGAAGCGCTGGCAGGATCTTCTTTTGTACCGCTATGTTAGCTTTAATTTTGCACAGCTCTAGACATCAGAACTCATTTCTAAACACTTCTATGCAGCTCAAAAATAAAGTAGTAGAAATGCAAGAGAGAACAGCTAATTCCCACTTGGTGACAGAGCACTTAAATCTCAGTGAGCAAACAAGGAGGAGTCAGCCTTGGTCACTTCCCCCTCAAGCAGCCAGAGAGCGGAAACACAAAGCCAGGCCAGTGTCACTCCAGGGATTGCGGGGAACCTAGACAACGCACCATCCTGGGCTCAGCGTCTACCCACCCCTCACCCGAGGTGCTCTCGGTTCGTAGAATGTCCAGTCCACAGGAGCGGCAACAGACTTGTCTCTGGGGCTACAACCAGCAAGGGCTCCCGCCTGCCCTATACACTTGCACCCTAGGGCGCGCGCCTTCTTGGCTAGGGCACCACTGTCCCTAGTGCCCGCCGACTGCCTACCCCTTCACTCCTCGTCGACACGGCGTCCCCGACAACGCCTCGGGCGAGAACCTAACCGACAGGCGAGGAAGTGGTGTCAGCTTCATTCTTCCAGAGAAGTGACAGAACTAAAACCTCAGCCTGCAATCCCGACCAGGGCCGGGTCCCGTGCGCCTCGGGCCGCGCCCCCGGCCCTCTCCGCCCCGCCTTCCCTCCCGGTCTCCGCCCCGCCTCTCACAGCACTCCGGCGGTCCCATCCGGGCGGCGGGCGGGACGGATCAGGCTTCTGGTAGAAGGCGGCCGAGCGACATCTTCGGCGACCCTCAGCAGGAGCGCGCCGAGTGGGGCGAGTCAAAGTCCCAGGAGGCTGGAGTGACCAGCTGCAAACGCTCTGGGCTGCGAAACACCGGCTTCCGCTCCCGGCCAGAGCTCGCCAATCAGCGCCCGGCTCTCTCCGTCATTTCCTCCTGGAAGGCAAAGGGAACCTCTGGAGGAAGAGGCTTCCGGAACGGGCCCGGAAGGGGCAGGTCTTGTGGGCGGGCCCAATCGGCTGGGAGCCTCGTGGAGGCTGAGGTGAGTTCTGCAGGTTCGCGGTTGGTGCTGAGAGCCTTCTCGGCGACTCCGATTTTGCAGATTCTGTCTGAGGCGTTCGTGATGCCAGCTGCAGCCGAGGCGGGCGTATTTAGGGCCGGTTGCTAGGTCTGGGGGAACTCAGGTGACTACGGGCGTCCCCACAGCAGTACTTGGAAGCCCCTGAGCTACTCGGCGAGGCTGCGTATGCTGAGCAGAGCTGCCTGACCGTGCGTATGCACGGGCTTGCCTGAGGATGATCTGACCGTGTGTTCGATGTGTGGAACCCTCCGTCACCCTCTCCTGACCGAAGACTCGTTTAGGGATGTGTGGCAGGTCTGTTACCACGGTCCAGGCCCTCAGTGCATCATGGAAACATCGTTTTGGGGGCTGTGGGTTAGGAAGCGGAGATGATGGGGGTCTCGGAAGAAGCTTTGGTCATGAACTGTCCGAAAGGAGGCGAAAGCTGTGCACGTGGAACAAAGTGAACAGTGCAAGTCGTTTGGGAGGTAGTTTAAATATCGAGGGTATGAAAAAAGGCTGCGAGAATTGGGTTTACTCGAAAAGAAGTGGGCCTCAGAGGATAGCATTGATTAAAATAAGTAGAGGAGAAAATGCATGTTTTCTAAGTAAAACGAATACTATGAAGAATACAAGGTCGCAGGACGAGGAAGGAAACTAGCCAGCCTGACAGGAACGTTTATTCGAGAAATACGGAGGTTAGACAGAATGAGGTTTTGGAAACTGGCAAACGATTCAGCCTTTTCAAGGCTTTAGGATGGGAAAGCTCATTTGAAAAGATTAGTAGGTAGTATTATGACTTTTAAATGAAAAGAGTGAAAAACATGGAGGCGGAGGTGCTAGGTGGAAAATCAGTGCAGTAACCCAGTGATAAAGATCTGGAACTGAAAGTGCTGGAGGGAAAAGCATCCTGTTTCAGAGTAACAGTCAGGTGGAGTTGGCTAAAGAGAAAGAGGCAGAGAGAAGCAGTTTAGCATAGTGGTTAAAAGCAGAAATTTTGGAGTTAGACTAGCTGGATTGGGATCTGACTTTGGCACTTAGCTGCTAAATGACTTTGGGTTAGCAGTTTACCATCTCTGGGTCTGAGTTCCTTGTCTGTAAAATAGAGATAGGAAGAGTGACTTCCCTTGTAGTGTAATTGTGGAGAATTTGTTTATTTATTTTTAGAGATAGAGTCTCACTGTCACCCAGGCTGGAGTGCAGTGGCGTGATCATAGCTCACTGCAACCTCGAACTTCTGAACTCAAGTGGTCTTTCTGCCTCAGCCTCCCGAGTGCATCACCATGCCTGGTTAATTTTTTAAAAAATGTTTTGTAGAGATAGGGTCTTGCTGTGTTGCCCATGTTGGTCTGAAACTCTTGACTTCCAGGCCTTGGCCTCCTAAAGTGCTGGGATTATAGGCATGAGCCACCACACCAGGTCCTTATGGATAATTTATTTTTTTTTTTTTTTTGAGACGGAGTCTCGCTCTGTCGCCCAGGCTGGAGTGCAGTGGCGTGATCTCAGCTCACTGCAAGTTCCGCCTCCCGGATTCACGCCATTCTCCTGCCTCAGCCTCCCAAGTAGCTGGGACTACAGGCGCCCGCCACCTCGCCAGGCTAGTTTTTTGTATTTTTTTTAGTAGAGACGGGGTTTCACCGTGTTAGCCAGGATGGTCTCGATGTCCTGACCTCGTGATCCGCCCGTCTCGGCCTCCCAAAGTGCTGGGATTACAGGCTTGAGGATAATTTTTTTATACTTATATTTACAATGTGCTAGAGGCTTTTCTAAGTGCTTTGCATATGTTAACTCATTTCATTAATTGCTTAATTGCTGTATGTAAACAGTTGCATATGTTTACTAAGTTATATACATTTAATGTTATCAGTTACTGTAGCGTAAGCACTCGCTAAATCTTGGCTGCTATAATAATATTTTTTATTAATGATTCAAAGGTTATTAAATGGTTTTGAGCCTGAGTAACTGGGAAAATTGTGTCTTAGTGTCTGAAAAAAAGAGAGGGATACCGGAAGTAAGGTAGGCTTGGTTATAGACATGTTAAATGTGAAACCTTATAGTATTCAAGTGGAGATGTTCAGTAAATATTGGAAACTCTATAAGTAGTATTCATGTAGGTGGGCAGGGCTGGAAATAGACATATGGGAGTCTGTGGACCTAGGCATGCTATATGAATTCTCCAAGGAAGATACTATAGAAGGAGGTGGTAGATGGCCAAAGACAGGCAAACATAAGGAACAACTACAGAGTCTGGAGGAGTAAGAGGAATTGCGAAAGAATTAATCAAATGGCCTAGGCTAAGAGCATTATCATCCTGTTAATATTATCTTTCCTTGATTTTACATTGGCTTTATGTTGGTTCCTGTGAGAGAAACAATGAGGCCAGTAAGTGATTATTAACAGAAAATATTATCAGAGAGTTGAGATTGAACTTTTTTTTTTGTTGAAGTAGACTAAAACAGCATTTGATAATTAGAAAGACCCTGTAGAGTTAAATCAACCAACCAAAGAAACAAAAAACAATAGCAAAAAGAAACAACTCCTTATAAAAGACTGTAACTTCTTTATTTTTGTGTGTTTTAAGTTGCATGGGTGTTTTTTGGGGATACTTTTTACTCTTCCATGTAAAGAACAGATGGGACTGATTTGTTATCTCCTTCATTCACCTCTTGTCCCTTTTATACATAACCAGTGGATTATGGATTTTCAGTGAATTTAATAAAAGTGCAGAAATAATGGCATCTTTCCAAAAATAGTGTGCCAAGTTGCTCACCCATTTTCTATGCCAAGGGTAAGTGACTGCTCTGATTTTGAAATGAAGGACAGACTTTCATGGACTAATAGTTCTCAAAGTGTGGTCCAAGAACTGCAACAGCAGCATCACTTGGAAACTTGTTAGAAATGAAAAATTCTAGGCCCTACCCCAGACTTATGAAATCAGAAACAGGTGCTGGGAGAAGAGATGAGATGGTGTTTTCTAGCAGTGTTTTCATAAGCCCTCCAGGTAATTTGGATGTATACTAGAGTTAGAGAACCACTGTACAAGAAGGTTAAGTAACATGAGGTTAGGGATTTTGTCTTATTAATAGTGTATATCCAGTGTCTAGAACGGTGCCTGTCTAATTGGTAGGTTTTCAATAAATAGTCTCTGAAAAATATGTTCAGTCTCAGACTACCAATCTCTGTGTAAAAGCTTTGATGCTGGTTGAATGGGCAGAAGTAAATTAGTTTAGCTGCATTGAGCCTATAATGTCAGATACGCATGAGTTGGGCATGACAATATGACTAATCTGGAACTTGAGGAAGAGGGATTATATTGAGTCAACAGTGAATAAAAAATGAAGATGTCTAGGTATTTTAGGTCAATGATTTATTCAGAGTAAATAAAGATTAAGAAGTCACAAGTTACATGCTTTTAATGACATGATAAACAGTTGGTATTGTTTGGGCGCAGTGGCTCACACCTGTAATCCCAGCACTTCGAGGCGGGCGGATCAATTGAGGTCAGGGGTTCGAGACCAGCCTGGTCAACATGGTGAAACCCCACCTCTACTAAAAAAAAAAAAAAAATACAAAAATTAGCCGGGTGTGGTGGCACATGCCTGTAGTCCCAGCTACTCGGGAGGCTGAGACAGGGGAATTGCTTGAACCTAGGCGGCGGAGTCTGCTGTGAGCCCAGATCCCACCACTGCCCTCCACCCTGGGCAACAGAGTGAGACTCTGTCTCAAAAACAAAAAACAGTTGGTGTTTACTAACCTAGTAGAACCAAGGCACCCAAGGAGCTGAGTTTTCTTTGTTTCTGTGCACAGATTGCCTCACCTGTGGTATCAGACATCATAACATGGGGCTCACCAAGCAGTACCTACGCTATGTTGCTAGTGCCGTCTTTGGCGTCATTGGCAGCCAAAAAGGTAATATTGTCTTTGTGACACTTCGTGGTGAGAAAGGACGCTATGTGGCAGTACCAGCTTGTGAACACGTTTTCATCTGGGACTTAAGGAAAGGAGAGAAGGTGAGCCCAAAATGACCAGTTTGATACTGATTTATTGGTACTTGAGGATGGAGAGGTAGTAGTAGGAGTGGGGGAGCTCTGATTTATTTATCCTGAGTTTTGTGTGTGTGTGTGTGTGCCCTTAGAAGAGAAGAGAAATCTTTTTCCTTTAGGTCTAGCTAGCCAAGCATCAAATTCCTTTGTGTTCTTCTCCACTAAATTCTGAAAACCACAAAGAAACAGGAACTTATTTCTTAGATGTCTATTTGTTGGAATATTTACAGGTCATTATTTATAGTAATTATTTATTCGTAATGTATTTTTTCTCTACCAGTTCTAGTTTTCAAGTTCGACTTATGCTTATAGCTGGTTATAAAATATTAGGCATTTAAAAGGATGGTAACTGTATGTTGGCAGAATGTTTTTCTAATGTGGATAAGGCCCAAGTGTTGTTAAACTAGACTTCGATACTTTGTGTGACTGAATTCCCTAAGCCCACCACTTCTGCCAAACCAAATATAGGCATTTTGGTATTGTCCGCTCATTTTGTGATTCCCAAGAGATTACTACTTTGATTCTTGTTGCCACCCAGAGTCCTTTGTGGTGAAAACCACTGTAGTACTCGATTGCCATGCAGATTGTTTTCTTATAAAATAGGTCTCAGTTAAAGGAATTTGCAACCCTTTATTGAAAATCATGTAGTGTTGTTCTAGGATTAAGACTTACATTAAAGGGATTAAATTTATTTTATTGCCTAGGGAGTTTTTATATGTATTACACCAATGTAGGGCTATGGAGAAAATAATTAAGCCTTTTCTTAAATATTTCGTTGCCTAGTACAAATACTAATTTCTATATTAAAAAACTTGAAATGGATGGTAGAGTTTCATTTTTATTCGTAAGAGTAATTTGGAATTATTGGTGTTCTTAATTTTACTGTGCCTGAGTATTCCTGTGCTATTCCCTTGATTTCATGCTTAACTCTTTTACATTGTTTTTAATTTTTATGATTTCAGATTCTTATCCTTCAGGGGCTTAAACAAGAAGTTACTTGCTTGTGCCCCTCCCCAGATGGGCTACACTTAGCTGTTGGGTATGAGGATGGGTCGATCCGAATCTTCAGTCTCCTGAGTGGGGAAGGAAATGTGACCTTCAATGGTCACAAAGCAGCTATCACTACCTTGAAGTATGATCAGCTAGGAGGCAGACTGGCATCTGGGTCCAAGGTGAGCCTTTGAATCAGCCCAGACTTTGAGATATTAAAGGAATGTAACTCTTATTGTGGAAGTGCTACCCAAAACAGTAAAATAAGAAAAGAAAACAAAGACTGGAAAAGAAGAGACAAAATAATAATTATTTGCCATTGACTTCTGTAAAGTCAGTAGGATTTCCTATAACTTAAAAGTCATGAGTTAGAAAATATAAAAGATTCCATTCACAACAGATTAAGTAACAGACATAAAAATACCATGAAACTTTACTGAAGAATGGGATAGGAGACTTTTGTAGAGATATAATCCATGTTCTTGAGTGGGAAGACAAGGCATTGAAAAGATGGTAGTGTTTTCTAATTGATTTATATAGCTAAAGCTATGTTTAGACATATGTTTATATATAGATATAGATATATTTAAATAGATATTGTAAAGGTTTTAATTGTTACTTAGAACTTGACCTAATATGGAAAAGCAAAGGAATTGGAAACACCAACATTTGGGAAGAAAAGAATAATAAAACGGGAGTTTCAGATATTAAAATGTTGTATAAACCCAAATTTAAGAAGTATCATATTGATACTTCAATGCAAGTATCAATGCAAAATAGATTTTTGCAACCAAATGGAAATCTCAGAAACATGTCCACGTTTATATTCCTAATTAGTATATTTTAAAGATGACATTTTTAATAAGTAGAAAAATGATGGATTACTTATAAAACAGTCCTTAGACAATTGGCTATTTGGGGGAAAATTTTAAATTAAAGCTTTACCTTGTGCTATATACCAAAATAAAACAAAGATTAAAGACTTAACTATAAAAAAGTAGCATTTTAAAGTAAACTAGAAAATATGTAAGTAAATATCTGATAGCAAGGTAGAAAAGGACTTTAAATGTATTAGCAAAGAAATAAATTAAAAGGAAACTGTTGGTAGATTGGAATACTTGAAACATTTGTACATTAAAAACAAGTCAGAGGACACTGAAAAAGTTAAAATATTTAATATTTTCAATATAAAAAGAAAGGATTAGTATCATTCATCTATTAATAACTTACAAACAGTCAAATAAGAGATGACACCCAAAGAATGATAGACAAAAGAAAGACATGAATTGGTAATTCAAAAGAGATACTAATGGCCAGTAATCACCATAAAGCATGTAAAATATTTTTCATTTGTATTCATAAATGTAAATTAAATACTAAGACTGAACATTTTTTTCTTATGAGATTAGTAGTAGTTTTTAAGAAAACTAATAATAGAGTTAAGTGAATGGGGAACAGGCCTTGTCATACATATCCCACTGGTTCTATAGATTTACCCAACCTGGAGATAATTTTGATGGTATCAATCCGAAACTTTAAAAATAAACATATCATATAACTCAAGAACTTTTCATTTTAGTTTTTTCTAATCAGAGATACATACAAAAATTTGTGTATAATAATGTTTACTTCTGCATATTTATAACAGCAGAAAGTTGGAAACTACCTAAATGTCTAAAATAGAAAAATTTTTAAATAAGTTGTGCTATCACTTTAGAATTTATTATGTGAGCATTAAAAATGTGAACACCCTAGAATAACGTGGAAGAAATGGAAATAATATTTAATGAATAAAGAAAAGGTTTTAAAATGATAGGAATGGCATGATCTCAGTTTTCTAATAGGAAAATAACAACCTGGATTATACATAAAAACTAGAGCAATAACAATATCTGGGGATTATTTCTGCATGGTGGGAATAAGGCTGGTGTTTATTCCACTGTACTTTCCCCATGCTTTCCAAATTTTCTGCAAGGACTGTGTATTGCCTTTGTAATAATTAAGTCTCATTGTTTGTCAAGTTAGGCCATATGTGGTAAAGAAAATTATTTTTCATCTGTATTATTTGATCCCTTTAGGACACAGATATTATTGTATGGGATGTGATCAATGAAAGTGGTCTCTACCGTCTAAAGGGGCACAAGGACGCCATCACACAAGCCTTGTTTCTACAAGAAAAGAACCTGCTAGTTACTAGGTAAAGAAATAATGGTTTAATTTCCAGTTCTTTTTTAGGAAGAGAGAATTTGCTTTCTTCCTTACTCATTTCTCTCATGAGCAGTGTGCTCATGCTTATGCATTAGTGTTCCCTCCTGTTCTCCTGCTTTCCTTTTTTCCATTTCTTCTAAGTAGTATCGTAGAGCTATCCAAAGTTATATTATTTTTAAAATAATTTTTCTAATTTGTCATTCTTTTCTCTTGATATCAGTTTTTCCTTGTTTCTTAGCCTTTTGAAGCTCATTAAAGAATGAGCTTTGTCTACCTTCTAGATCTCTAGAAAGCCAGGAATCAGAATATGGAGCAGAGGGAAGATATGAATACCAGGTGTTAAATTCGGCTCGCCTTTTGAGGAGAGATATACTGTACTTCATAGGCCTTCTGAACACCTATTAGGATGAACCATTTGAAATTTTTATTTGTGTACATAAAAAATCATCAAATACCAACAGTTTTATATTGTTCAACCTAACATCATAATGAATATTGCTAAAGAATGGCCACCTAGGAAAAGCTGGGATACCAAGGTTTGCCAGGCATTAATTAGAGGAACCATAGTAATAACTCAGAAAAAGTTGTGAGCACTAAATGCTTTACCAATGGTGGATTTGTTTCTGTGGGATAGGATACAGGTAAATTAGTGTCTTGTTCAGATAACACAGGTTCTGTAAGAGAATGATTCTATGGTTCTAATAGAAAATATATATATTACAGCTTAGGGAATATAAAGGAAAGTAAATAACACTGTAAGGTGGGGTTATATGGGATGGAGTTTGTAAATCAGGTTTTTGAGGGTTTTTTTTTTTTTCCAGTTTGCTCATGAAGGAGGATTATATTAGATTTATGTAGTGAAGAGGTAGGGAAGAGGTGTTTGAGCAGGAGTAGTAGAGGCCATTGACTGGGAGGGCTTATATTTAGGGGGTTAAGAACAAATAAATGGGAAATTTTGAGAATGCTGCCAAAGAACCTGATTTTCATTCTACAGAGAACATTGAGTGAGTGCAAATATTAAAAATTAAGGTTATCCGACAGTTGCACATTGGATGGGATGAAAGAACAGCAATGGACAAAGAGACCAAATGAGAAGCTGTTAAAATAATCCAGGTAGTAGGACTTAAGTTCAGGTTAGTGTACAGAAATGGACTAGAAGGAGTCAATAGTTAGAAACTTCACAGAGGAGGCATTTTCAGGACAAGAGACTAACTGGACGGGAAGACAAGGGAGTGGGAGAGGTCTAAGATGTTTCCATGGTAGATTGTCTGAGGGAATGCCAATGCTGTGATGATTGAAATGATAAGAGGAAGGCATGATGGATCAAATTCTGTATTCTTTGGTACTCTGCATCTAAAGTCATTCTTGTGCTTATAGGTAGAACATTTTATTTTCTGCACAGGAATAACTACAAGGAAAGTTAGGATTCTTTGCTTTTCAAAAGAAAGATCAGAGAGAATTGGAGCTTTAGACATTATTGAAGCATATGTTCCTTTTAAAGCAAAGTGAGTTTTGGATCTGCCTATTGGTTGAATAAGTTTTCCTAAACAGGATATATATATTTTTCTCCTGTTTCTTCTTTTAGTGGGAAAGATACCATGGTGAAATGGTGGGACCTTGATACTCAGCACTGCTTTAAAACAATGGTTGGCCACCGGACTGAGGTACGTGGAGGGTCATGGGCCCAGGGAAATAATGGGAAGGCAAAAGGGAAAAGGTGGTGTTCTTCGCTTCCCTTTTCATGGCTCTTTGTTTTTACTGCACACAATAATTTTATGCCATCTTGAGGAATAGTGAGGCTGGTTTGATGGAAGCAATGCCAGCCATTGGAGCAGATACTGATGCTCTGACATGTAGTAAAAATTGGCCTTGGATGGTTTTTAATTCCTGAATTTCATCATTTCTAAATAATGTGTCCACTTTTATGAACATAGGGAAGTTTAATAATATTATGTGTGCAGCACCTAGCTTACTGATAGGTAAGCAGCACATGGTAGCTCTTACAGTAGTTACTTGAACACAGATCTATTCAGTTGAGTTCAGGGACTGTTTTTTATACATCTTTGCATCCTCAGTGCTTTATTCATATCAGGCATTCAGGAAGGTAATACCTAGAGTTAATGACAAGAAGATTAAATTATTTGTTGATCTGCAGCAATATTATTTTCATTATTTAATTCCTGGATACTTGAAGCTGAAAGTTATGCCATGGACATTAGTGGGGCACCTTTTATTTGCTAGACACTGCTAAAAGCAAAGAAATAGAAGACTTAAAATCATCATTTGAGTGGATTCCAGTTAAGATTTATGCTGAACAGCCATTATCTTAATTTGATTATAGGAGGTTAGAGACAAACTCGTAGTATCACAAAAGCAGCAGTTTCACCACAGGCCATTTTTTTCTCTGTAAAAGTGAGGTTTCTCTTAGTGTATTTTGAAAGGGTTGTTGATATGCCTTTTCTTTGCCTTTAAGGTGCCAAAGACATTTCACTATGGTAACTTAGACTTTTGGAACATCATATTATACTACCTGGAATCTCTTGAAAATTGTATTACTCAAATCTTTTTATATTCTATAGGTATGGGGGTTGGTTCTGGTGTCAGAAGAAAAGCGACTCATCACTGGAGCCTCAGACAGTGAACTGAGGGTATGGGACATAGCTTATCTGCAAGAGGTAATTACTTTTTAAAATCATGGGCAGGGTCATGTTTAGAAGTTTCATAAGCACCTTGGTTTTAGAATCAGATGTAATTATTGAGTACTTCACATAGTATTAGAAGGAACTCATCACACCAATAACCTGCAACACCTGAAAAAGCTTTTCTTCCTTGTATGCTCATTATCCTCATTTATTTGAGCTCAGGTTAGCTTTAGGCTTACAGCTTCTGGTAATACTAATGTTTTAGTTTGTGGCACTCTTAATCAGATATTCTTGGACCTTTGGGGGTCCATGGATGGCCTTCAGAATATCTGTGAACCTTTCCCCTCAAACATATATGTAGAATTTTATGTTTATAAATATGCATATTCTGAGAAGATGTATAACTTTTTCTTAAACATTTAAAGAATTTACATAGAAGAAAAGCTTGCAGACCTTAGGTTTAGCTGAATTTCGGTGTGTACAGTGTCCAGCAGCCATTTCGATGGGAGTTACATTAGTAGAGTAGGGGTTATCTTTATTTAAGAAGAAAATGTATCAACCTGTCTTGGAATGCCTTTGCAATTCCTAGTGCCAATTTGAATTTTTCTTTCTATAATATGGTTGACCTTTCACCTAAATACAGAGAAAATTTTGAAGTTAGTGAAGAGAAGGGTCATTATTTTTTCACTGTTGTCGCTAAACAGTAGTCCTTACACTATAGAAAGTTTTTGGAGATAGTATAATGAGTAATATTTTGTTTATATATTATGTAGTCAGTTTTTAATAAGTTCTGATACCTGCCCTGCTACTGAAGAGGTTTGATAAGGGAGATCATGGATTAGAAGCTATTATTGACCATAAGAAAGATTTCTAAGTCTTCAGGATTAAGAGTTACCTCTTGGGCCAGGCTTAGTGGTTCATGCCTATAATCCCAGTACTTTGGGAGGCTGAGACAGGAGGATCACTTGAGTCCACACACAAGTTTGAGAGCAGCCTGGGCAACATGACAAGAACCTGTCTCTACAAAAAAATTAAAAATTAGTCAAGCATGGTGGTGTGTGCCTGTGGTTTCAGCTATTTAGGAGGCTGAGGTGGGAGGATGGCTTGAGCCCACGAGATCAAGGCTGCAGTGAGATATGATCGTGCCATTGCACTCCAGCCTGGGAGATAGAGTAAGACTCTGTCCCCAACAACAACAACAAAATGCCTCCTGGAACATACTATTTCAGCTTTTATTTTCCCATTTTTATGAAACAGATTGAAGACTCGGAAGAACCAGACCCCAAGAAAATCAAAGGATCTTCTCCTGGAATACAAGATACTCTTGAGGCAGAGCATGGTACCTTTGAGATGGATGAAGCCCCTGAGGATGTAATTCATTTTCGTTTCTTAAGTTTAATTGTGTTGAATAGTGGGAAAGTCAGAATTGCAGATTTTTAGGGAATCATCACTTTAGGGAATATTTTTGTCACTTGCACTTACTAGAATTACATTTTTTTCAGAAGTTCAGTAGAACTTACATCTAACCTTCATCTGCTCTTGCTTCTTCTGTAGCGAATCCTTTCATGTAGAAAAGCTGGTTCCATAATGCGGGAAGGAAGAGACAGAGTTGTAAACCTTGCAGTCGAGAAGACAGGCAGGATTGTTGCTTGCCATGTGAGTACTATACTTAGGAGAAAATAACAAGGAATAGGCTGTTCCTTTCACACACTCATTCTTTCATATTCAATGTAAAGATGACTTTTTCTTGACTCATGTTAATAATTCATTATATGGTACTGTGTGGACCTAGAATCTCTAGCTTTATTAGCATAACAATAAAAATATTAATAATTACTATTAGGTTGGTGGAAAAGTAATTGCAGTTTTTGTCATTTAAAAAGTAATGGCAAAAACTGCAATTACTTTTGAACCAATATTATTTTTATTAGCAACCATTTATTAAATGCTTGCTCTTCTAAGCAATTTAAAAGCATTTAACTTCTTGTTTAGCCTTCAGAGCAATGCTACAAGTAGGAAGTGATATCCTCATTTTACAGATGAGATAGCAAACCCAGAGAGATTAACTAAGGGAAGAAAAATAAATATTGTTGTTTACTTTTAATTGAGAATTAGGTAAATTACAAATCACCTCTCCTTGACTCACATTAACCTTTTGCCTTTCTAGGGAACTGATTCTGTGCTAGAATTGTTTTGTATCCTTTCCAAAGAGGAAATTCAGAAGAAAATGGATAAGAAGATGAAGAAAGCTAGAAAGAAAGCAAAGTATGTTTTCTTAATACTTATATTAATAATGAAATATCCTGGATAGGCCCCATGTTACTGAAAAATACTGGCTTCTTTAATATTTACTCTCTTATCAATTACCGTTAAAAGTTAAAGAAGAACTTGTGAGGTACCGATAACCCAAATTTGTCAAGTCTCGGAGAGATAGAGAATCATCTGATTCGGCAAATCTTTTGAGACCTATTCTGATTTATTTAACATGGTTGGATTGTTAAGTGCAGGTTAGTGAGTTTTCTAAAAAGTCCTGAAATTAGAAAAATAACCAGAGACAGTTCAGTGGAATAGTTGGAATTATAAGGACCTTGTTACAAGAAATTTTATGGGCTATTACATTCAGAATCCATTTCTTAAGGGTACCTATTAAGTGAAATAATACTTTATGACATTGTAGTGTACAAAGCATTTCCACTTATACTACATTGTTTAATTCTCATGGTAATCCTGTGTGGTTAAGTGACTTTTCCAGAATCACACAGTTTGTTGGTCAAGGGGCCAGATTTTGAACTCAAGTAAGTGCAAAGCTGCTTCTAGAAAAATAAGAGCATGATAACACTTTTCTTCCCTCTAGATTACATTCTTGCAAAGGAGAGGAGGAAGATCCTGAAGTTAATGTTGAAATGAGTCTGCAAGATGAAATCCAGCGGGTGACTAATATCAAAACTTCTGCCAAAATCAAGTGAGTAAAAATAAATTATCTGAAGTTATCAAATAAATAGTAAGCTACCAAATATTATTGGCTTTTTCATGCTATTTGTAAGCTGTCTTATGAATTATATGTTTGAAGACAGTGGTCATGAGACATCTGTGTCACACCCTGCTTCTGTTGCCCTAACCGTGGGCCCAGTTTTTGTCTTGTATTTGGATTATTGTAGTACCCTTTTAGCTAGTCATTTACTGTCTTTTCCTGTGGCTAATTTAAAAAAAGAAAAAAGTGTACCCCACGTTCAGAAAGAGTATAAAGTCACTTATAAATACATACACAAAACCAAGGTATGTATCAGAACCAGGATCTGAGCCTAGTTTTATTTTATTTTATTTTTTTTGACTTAAAAGCCTACTCAATACTTGGAGCACTCTTTTTTTTTTTTTTCCAATTTTTTTGAGATGGAGTCTTGCTCTGTTGCCCAGGCTGGAGTGCAGTGGCATGATCTTGGCTCACTACAGCCTCAGTCTCCCAGGTTCAAGCAATTCTCCTGCCTCAGCCTCCCCAGTAGCTGGGATTACAGGCTTGTGCCACCACACTCAGCTAATTTTTGTATTTTTAGTGGAGACGGGGTTTTGCCATGTTGGCCAGACTGGTCTCAAACTCCTGACCTCAAGTCATCCACCCGCCTTGGCCTCCCAAAGTGCTGGGATTACAGGCGTGAACCACTGCACCCAGCCTTAGAGCACTCTTTATTTGAAAAATTATTTATAGTTATTCAGGCTTTATATAGCTAGAAGACATTGTAAAGCCTTTTCCTGGAAAAAGTTAACCTTGTGAGCTAAGATGGTAGCTAGAACATTTATGATTATTTTCTTATGCAGATCTTTTGACTTGATTCATTCACCTCAAGGAGAGTTAAAGGCTGTCTTCCTGCTGCAGAACAACCTGGTAGAACTGTACTCACTGAATCCATCCTTGCCTACTCCTCAGCCTGTCAGGACAAGCAGAATCACCATTGGGGGTCATCGCAGTGATGTGCGGACTTTGTCATTCAGCTCAGACAATATTGCTGTTCTTTCAGCTGCAGCTGATTCCGTTAAAATATGGAACAGGTTTGTGAAATGATGTTTTGTATAGCTGTATTTAGTAGTATTTCTTTACTTTTAATTTTTTTTGGGTACTCTTTAGGGTTAGTTATTTAACTTCTTAAGGCCCTCAATACAATTATCTTTAGTGTGTTTGGGCCATTAGCCTGTAGAGCTTAGAGAAGAAAAAGTTGCCTTTTAAAATGTGCCAAAAAAAAAAAAAAGAAAAAAAAAAGGCAAGCGTATTCCATGTCTAGCGCTTGTAACTGTACTTGGCTGGAGAAAAACACACAACCATACTACCTACTCTTTAAACTTAATAAAAAGCAGCCTGTTAGTGCTGCCCAGTAATTGTACCCTAACTTCTCACCCTTCTTTTACTTTCCCAGGTGACCGTTTTACACCTTGCTAAAAGCTTTTTTAGCTCACTTTAGCTCATTTTTTGCTCTCTCCTTGAATTGGTAACGTTCTCCCTTTGAAACACTTTCTTTGACTTTCATTATTTCCCCTTCCCTTGCTGTCTATTTATTCTCAGTCCTCGCTCCATCCTTCTTATCTTTATGATGTCTAAGTGTTAGAGTACTTTAGGGTAGAGTCTTTGGGCCTTTTGTGTATCTAAACTCACTTTGTGTAATCTGTCATGTAGCTTTGTGTGTGTGATGACACATACATTTATATCCAGCTTTAACCTCCTCCCTAAACATTAAACTCGTGTATACAAATACTTCATGTCACCACTTGGATGTCTAATTAAGCATTTCAAACTTTTATGTGTCCCAAACCAAACTTAGATGTTCATGTCTCCAAAAATCCTCCCACCTGCTATTCCTTCAGACTTCCCTATCTTAATAAATGATTACTGGCTACCAGTTGCTGTAGTCTAAACCTTGTAGCCATTCTTGATTTTCTTTTATTTATTTATTTTGAGACAGAGTCTTGCTCTATCACCCAGGCTGGAGTGCACTGATGTGATCTCGCCTCACTGCAACCTCCACCTCCTGGGTTCAAGTGGTTTTCCTGTGTCAGCCTCCTGAGTAGCGAGTAGCTGGGATTACAGGCGTGTGCCACCATGCCTGGCTAATTTTTGTATTTTTAGTAGAGACAGTTTTATCATGTTGGCCTCGAACTCCTGACCTCAAGTAATCCACCCATCTCAGTCTCCCAAAGTACTGGGATTATAGGCATGAGCCACCGCACCCAGCCCATTGTTGATTTTCATATCCCATATTGATCCAATCTATTAGCAAATCCTATCAGCTCTACCTTCATAATTGATCCCGAATCCAGCCTCATCTTACCACCTGCACTGCCACTGCCCCATTCAAACCACTGTCATCTCTCATCTGGGTTATTGTAATAGCCCCCTGACTGGTGTCCCTGCTTTCTTGCTTGCCCCTCTATAGTCTGTTCTCAACACAGTAGCCAGTGTAATCTTTTTATAGTGGAAGTTAGATCACTTCCAATAGTTCCATCACACTCTACCTACCTTACACACCTTATCTCTTACTCTCCTTTTCTCCTCCACTAGAGCCACACTGGCCTTCTTGCTATTCCTTCAACAGAACAAGAATGTGCCTTTCTTATGGCCCTCATGCTCCCTGTCCTTTCTGCCTGGATCCATCTTCCCCATTTATCCATAAGCTTTTTCTGTGTCTTATCAGATGACAGTCCTATCATTCTTACCCAACTCCTTGAACTCTTCATCCTCTTCTCCCAGCATTGTTTCTTTATAGCACCTATCATCTGATATACCAAGTATTTACATATTTATTATTCCCAAAGAATGTTAACCTTCGCGAGATTAGGAATCTCTGCTGTTTCATCCACTGTTGTATCTCCAGCACCTAGAACAGTACCTGGTATGTAGTGGGCATTCAGTAAATGTGTGTTAAGTGAACATTTGATATATAGTTATTTAATTAATGAATGTTTGTGGTCCTGTGAAAAATGTAGGGATATTTGTAATGATGTACTAATTTGACTTGTAACCCTTCAGACTCACTTACTTCTTGGTAATGGCAGATTGGGCTCTGTGGAGCCCAGCAGACACTTTTCTACCCTGCTTTTGTGTGATTTCTGTTCCTTAGGATTTGGAGGCCTTAAAAAGTAAACAAAGTTTGGTGCTTGATAGTATTTTCTCCCATGACTATAATTGTATGTGAGTCAAGGGTTTTTAAGACTTATCTTTTATGTTGATCTGTCTAAGTGCATTGAAACCTACACACTGACCTCTAAAATGGAGAAGCAGATTCTCTTAACATGAGTTCTTTATTTTTTCTTTCTTATAGGTCTACACTGCAGTGTATTCGCACAATGACCTGTGAATATGCACTTTGCTCATTCTTTGTACCTGGTGATAGACAGGTGGTCATAGGAACAAAGGTAAATGGAGACTTTTTCTGGGATATCTGGATCTTTTCTACTCAAAATTCATAAAGTTAAGAAATCTGGTTCTTTTTAGCATATTAGAGATGTACTGGAGCTAAGTAATCTAGGAGGATATTAGTTTATTACATATTTTGTTTACTGAAGTTTTACTTTGTTAAAAATTATGAAGAAGAAAATTGAAATCATGACCCTGAGATAACTACCATTAACATTTTGGTGATCATCCTTTCATGCATCTTTTTATGAGCACATATGTAATTGTGTTTTAATTAATGATAAAATATATTAAGGGTAATAATTAAATATATTAAGTACCTAATATCATGCTTGGCAGACAGAAGCATTCAGTAAAGACAAACTGATCAAGTCCTCATTCCTAGGTGCTAGTCAGATTGGGAGACAACCATGTGGAAATAAGCAGACATGGATTTGGATTTAGTTTCTGCCCTTCAGAAATGGGTAATTTGGGCCAGGTGTCATGGCTCATGCCTGTAATCCCAGCACTTTGGGAGGCCAAGGCGGGCAGATCACGAGGTCAGGAGATTGAGACCATCCTGGTTAACATGGTGAAACCCTGTCTCTGCTAAAAATACAAAAATTTAGCCGGGCGTGGTGGCGCACACCTGTAGTCCCAGCTACTTGGGAGGCTGAGGCAGGAGAATGGCGTGAACCCGGGAGGCGGAGCTTGCAGTGAGGTGAGATCGCACCACTGCACTCCAGCCTGGGCGACAGAGCAAGACTCTATCTCAAAAAAAAAAAAAAGAGGAATTTGGAGCAAGTCACATAACTGCTCATAGTGTGTTTCTTTATCTTATAGGACGACGACACTTGCTTTTTGACAGCAGCTTTTGTACCAGATGGACTGGTACCAGCCTCTGGCACTTACTAGCTATGTGACTTTAACCCTGTTAGCCTTTGTGTTCTCATGGAAAATGATGTTACTGACCCATTTCACAGAGATGAAGTATGCAAAACTCTTAGCAGAGAAACTAGCCTGCAGTGGATAACTAATAGATAATAGAGCTGGTAGCAGACATAGCAGTAGTGGTTGTACTGGTAGTGAGAATAAAATGGAACAAGGTCTATGGAGTGTTTTGAAAAGTGCTTTGCAAGTATTTGTCATTATTATTTCCATAAAACAAAGCCATATGTACTTGAGTTTTATTACAAAATGTATGGATCACAATGGATATTTCTTGCTCAACAAAAAGTTATAGGCTGGACAGATTTTAGGAACAATGCCAAGAAACAGTATTCACATCTCAAAACTTTCCTTCCTTTTTCACTCATTCTTTCAACAAACGTCCATCTCTGATTTGCTGATGGGAAAGTATTTTTGAATTGCTTAAGACTACTCATGTGACTAAAATGCAATCTCTGGCTTACTGGCTGTGCTGGGTAGTTAATATACATTATCTCATTTAATCCTGACAACATCTTTGAAACATTGGTGATATAAATTTCATTTTACAGATGAAAAACTCGGTTCATGGGGATGAATTTACCAATGGGCACAAAGCAGACCTGACACTCGAGTATTCTAGCTTGTGCTGTCTGTACCACATTGTGCAGAAGCTGATCGTAGAGCAGGCTTTGCCTCTGTGTGTGTGTTACATGCTGACACCATGACTATGGCATATACAGACCTCTAAATAGGAATTTTAAAGTAATTGCTTTCTATGCCATTATGATTTTTTAAAGAATTCATTGCCTTCTTCAGTGTTGTAGATAGATCCCATGTCTTATTGTCAATGTATTGCAGAGGAGGAAACCAAAAGCAGATGGAAAAGAGTTGGTTAAGCCAATAACTATAGAGGATCATCCACTTAAAGGATTGGCTAAACTTTAAAGGCTTTTAGGTTTGCATTTGCTATTTTGTTTATTCTGATTTGCCTATAGTCATGATATTTTCCTTTTGAAGTTGTGGAACCAATGAAAGTAATGCGTCCAGTACTGCCCAGTGGTATTATTCCATACTTATACACATGGCAGCCTTGCCAAGGTTAACTCAGCACATCAGTAGGGGATTTAATAGTATTTAATCAGATAGGAAATATAGAACATGGAACGTGGAATCCATTTCCTAAGCAATGGATCACATTTTTGCAGCTTGGTTGTGAAGTCTTTTCTAAATTGTGCAGGCATGAATCCTGGAGGTTGTAAGTATGTTCACTGGAGCTGTGCTCATTTTGTGTCTTCCCAGACGGGGAAGCTGCAGCTTTATGACTTGGCCTCAGGGAATCTGCTGGAGACAATAGATGCACATGATGGAGCTTTATGGTCCATGTCCCTCTCTCCAGATCAGGTAACTAAACCAGATTTTAAAGCCCTGGACTTCAGCCCTCTGGCCACAGTTCTCAATTCTTATATCAAGATTTACTGCTACTAAGAAAGATTTCTCTCAGGGTTTCTTTAAAGAAAGCCTGAGTTTTGTTTTTTTGTTTTTTTTTTTTTTGGTCTAATCTTTAGTGTTCATATATGATGCCTTCTTATATACCTGGTAAATGACTAGCTGTCATTATGAAATGAAATCTTGTTTGGCTACTTTCGCTTATCAGCAACATGACATCAAATCGCTCACCCTCATGATTTTTTTGCCAATGTTTTGTAATACTTCTTAAGGGGAAATATTCTCTTGGGCAACATGATGCAGAGAACTGAGCAGACTTTGCTGCTCCCTTTTTTTCCCAAACAAACGTCTATGACTGTACAAATTTAGTAATTTTAGCAAGTACGTTAGCCCTTACAAGTCAATAAATATGTGCTCACCTTCAGAGCAGTTCCTGGCAAAAGTATGCTTGTTCTAGTAATGGTACTGTTGCTTAGAAAATCTTGAGATTTTTATTTTTGACAACACCTTAAATTTTGGCCCATTTATTTAAATATTCTCAATGGTAGAAACTTTTCATCCATTGAAAGTAGATCTTAGTTTTGGAAAAAATCTCTGAAGTTTAGAGTGTTTAATACCACTTGGTGTCCAAATAAAACAGCTGTGAGTCTAAAATGGTAATAAATCTTGCATTTGTAGAGTGTTCTATCTTTTCCATAAATTGTGTGGTCTTTTTTTCAACAAAACTAGGGATTACGGAAAGGTTGTTCCCTGTGTTATAAATCTATGAGGTGGCAGAACAGACACTTGAGATCCAGTGTTCTATGTACTTTACACTAACACTACCATGTAATGAGACTAATTTTCTTGATAATGGAAAACAGCTTCAAAAATATTTTAAGCAGGGACATTGCAGGACTAAATTTATATCCTTCTGAGGCGAATACTTTAGACCTAGATTATCCATTCTATGTATATTTTTCAAACTAGTTTACTGAGAGTTTTTTTTCTTCTTGATGCTAGATAATAGTATAACTAGGAGCTAGGGAGAACCACATTTTTCTTAATTTTTATCCCATGACATTAAATGAAAATACTTTCTTAGACTTTTAAAATGTATCTTCATAGCAGAGTTTTTATGCTAAAGTAGTTTTTAATTGAAATTTCATTTGATTTTCAGCGTGGCTTTGTGTCAGGTGGTGCAGATAAATCTGTCAAATTCTGGGATTTTGAGCTAGTGAAAGATGAAAATAGTACCCAAAAGAGGTGAGTAGATATTATTTTGTATCCATTTTTTGGAGTGAAAATGGGGAGCTATTGAATGGCCTTTTGACATATTGTATCGTTTGTTGTGCTCTAAAGAGTTAGGATTTTTCTGAATTTGTATACTCATTTAATTTTTTCTTGATGTTTTTTGTGGTGCTAGACTTTCTGTGAAGCAAACCCGAACCTTGCAACTAGATGAAGATGTTCTGTGTGTCAGTTACTCTCCCAATCAAAAGCTATTGGCTGTGTCTTTGCTGGACTGTACTGTGAAAATTTTCTATGTTGACACTTTAAAGGTATAGTGGTTATGCCCGGGGATATTTTCCCTTTCTGACTGACTGACCTTAAGAATTTGGGTTGAAGCTATACAGAAGTGGCCTTGACTGTGCCCAGCAGTAGTACATTTCTAAAAATGTGTGTGTGAATCAAAGCAATGTAAGTATACTAGGGAAGCTAGCATTTTAAAATAATTCTATAGTTCATGAATTTTGTTTAAAGCAAGTTATATTTCATGTGTTCAAAAAATCTTGTGGACAGAAAATTCTGTCATACTAAGTAGTCATAGAGCACTGCTAGGTGTCCTGGGCAGTGATTTCACACTTGGCTATGTATTAGGATCATCTAGATTACTTTTAAAAATACAGATTACTGAGCCCTATACCCAGAGAATTGATGGGACCAGGTTGGGCCTGGGAATTTTTTTGTGAAACAAGTGCCCTGGAATCTTTTCAGTGAAGAGATCCAGAGATCTGACTGAGGCAGTAAGCTTCTGGGGGCCTCCTTGCCTCCACTGTACTGCAGTATTCTTGGCAAGCGCATGGAGGGTCTGTGTAGTGGACACAGGTACTCCTACAAAGCTGTCTTTTGTGGGTTGTCTTTGAAAATACAAATATAAAGCAATTTAAAAATGTGTCTAAAGTTATATTTTAGACCTACATGTTATAAATTATACCCATATTTTATAGACAGACATTAATTATTTTTTTTTTTAATGTTTAGTTTTTTCTCTCACTGTATGGACACAAACTACCTGTTATATGCATGGACATCTCTTACGTAAGTAAAGTTCAAATAGTGTCTCAGTAATAGTTGTCTTTTCTAAAGCAAATACTTTCTTAATTCTGGCTTGATATCTTCATTTTAGATTATTTGTTTTTATCATCATTCTTTCTCCAAAAATAGTCTCAAATTAACATATATTGTGTCTTATATATATTACTTTAATGTTTTCAGAATAATTTTGCAAATATTATCTCTATCCTTCTTGTAGCTCTCCCAAATAGTACTTTGTTGTTTAAAATACTATAATTGGTAGAGTACACTAAAATATGAAAGACTTTAAAAAGGCATTCCGTTTTGTTCTGAAGGATAATGCTGCTAAGGAGCTTGGATTTATATTTGGATAGTTACGGTATTTTACACTATGTAACCTTTTGGTCTCTTGACCAAAATCATTTATTTCCCAATATCTAGTTTTCATTAGAAGTGGCAGTGTATATTAAAAAACAATGTCTATTCTGCAGAGCGAGACTCTGTCTTAAAAAAAAAAAAGTCTATTCTGTGTGAAAGGAGTTGACCTCATAGCTGTCTGTGATCAGTGCACTAACAATGTTAAGTTACAGTGTTAAATATATTTCTTCCTTTTTTTTTTTTTTTATGTTGACAATCATTTGAACCAGGCATTGAAATAGGAGAGATAAGAGAAATAGTGATAGGGAACGTGGGATACATAAACATTCTAGTACAGGCTTTCTCAGCTTCTCTTCTGTTTCTCTCTCCCACTTTCTTTCCAAATCCCATGCCAGAGATTAGAGAATCTTTTTCCTATCCAAAAAAGTAAATAGATAACCCTACATCAAGGCATAGCACTGCCCTGTGGCAATATGAAAGTATGGAAGCCACAGAGTTCATGCTTTTACTTAACAAGCTTTTTAAGTATCTCTGTAGGTAAGAGCAAAGAATTCAGTGTTTTTAGTAGAGATGAAATCAGTTTTTTGGCTTCATTTTAATGTGTTTGAAAGAAATGGGTTAAATATTCTGGTTAGCTTTTTATTCATGTACAGAATTCAACAATCAAGGTAATATTTTACTTTTATTTCCCGTAGGATGGAGCACTTATAGCAACTGGCTCCGCTGATAGGAATGTGAAA
Organism: Rhinopithecus roxellana; assembly: GCF_007565055.1. Taxonomy (NCBI): domain Eukaryota; kingdom Metazoa; phylum Chordata; class Mammalia; order Primates; family Cercopithecidae; genus Rhinopithecus; species Rhinopithecus roxellana. The sequence continues at coordinate 52,724,198 of NC_044556.1, read as the reverse complement.
ATCTGGGGTTTGGACTTTGGGGACTGCCACAAGTCTCTCTTTGCGCATGATGACAGGTACATACAGTCTTTTCAAATGCCTCCCTTTGAGTCACCTGTATCACTTTCCTTGAGCATCTGCATCTATTTTTCAGTATTCTCAGGCAGTGATATAAGTTCTAAAATACAGTCAGACACTCTAGAACTAGCTAGTCAAAAGCTATTTATGTGTGTAAAACTCTTTTTACTAACCTGGAATTTGTTGACATTTTAATATTTCTGTCATTTTTCAGTGTGATGTACCTACAGTTTGTACCCAAGTCTCATCTCTTCTTCACTGCTGGAAAAGACCATAAGATTAAACAGTGGGATGCAGACAGATTTGAACACATACAGACTCTGGAGGTAACCACATGCCTGCTTTGCTTGCTCGGTACTTAAGAAATACTTTTAAGAATATTTACATTACCCACTAAATAGTGGTCTATGAATGAGATATTCTTGAGGTGTTTTTTTTTCCTCCAGGGGCATCACCAGGAAATATGGTGTTTGGCTGTAAGCCCCAGTGGAGACTATGTTGTATCATCGTCCCATGACAAATCTCTGAGACTTTGGGAGAGAACAAGGGAGCCTCTTATTCTTGAGGAAGAAAGGGAGATGGTAAGAACTTTAGGCTTGGTTACAAATATGCCAGTGGGTATCTGACAGGCTGTCGTAGTTGAAGTTTTCTGTGTAGTGCAGTTGTACCTCATTCATTACAAGTCCAAGAACCTTCAGGAGATCTGTTCCAGACCATTCTCACCCATTTCAGAAGGTAGGCAGGGATAAAGATGCCATTAGGGGGATTATGTTGTCAAAGAAGCACCTTCTTGCTGCCTCATTTCTCTTTATATAGAGACCATGTTTTTTTCTCTCAAATTAATGTATATCTATCTCATGGCAGGAAAGAGAAGCGGAATATGAGGAGAGTGTGGCCAAAGAAGACCAACCAGCAGTAAGTAAATTTGGGGGACCTTGAGATTATGCCCCATATATAGTTATCTTATTGAAATTGACTATAATGTCCAGAATTTCTAATAGGATTAAAATTGAGGCTAGAAGTTGAAGGTATCACCAGCTGATAAAGAATCTGTGTGATTCTTTCTCTTCAATTGTATATCCCAATTTTGTGGTTCAAGTGATTGACCAAATTTGCTATTGAATAATTATCATTCTGGCAATTGAGGCTTTAGGGAATTATTTTACTCACTGTAGAGCAAAAATAAACATTAGAAAATTTGGATATTCTCTTTTTAAACATGTGCAGGATATTCTTATGATAATACATATGCTAAGTACTGTTACCGGTAGCTGGTAACACTGTTAGTATTTTCATAAAATAATAATAGCTGTTCTTATATGGATGTAAGATTAATTTATCAGCTCTTTAACTCTGGTCAACAGTGTTGTTCAAGGATTTCTTTGTTTCTGGCAGGTTCCAGGAGAGACTCAAGGCGACAGTTACTTTACTGGAAAGAAAACTATTGAAACAGTGAAAGCAGTAAGTTGATATAGAATGCGGTATCTCGTTTTTTAATGAGATCTCAACTTTTTAGTGAAAGTTTTATTCTGTATCAACCAGAAAGCCATTTTTTGGCAAAAAGTTGATGAGATTTAAAGATGGGGATTATAACCTGCTTTCTTCTCTTGTAACCAAAGATGGGAGTAGTCCTGAATCTCTTTGATCAGTATGTGCTCCTTTCAGGTGTTCCTGGGACCTGCCCTATTCAGAGTGTCTAGATATCCCACCTGAGTCCACGACACTTAGTCTTCTCCCTGTACATTAAAAAATAAGAAAACCAAAAATGTCTTTAAATGCTTTTTGGCACTCTATTGGCACGTCTTTATTAAACGGATTGAAGCTATTTCATTTGGCAAATTTCTAGTCAGCTCTTCCAGTTTCAGTGTCCTGGGATGATGGAGTATATTGTGATGATTTCTTTCCTTTGTCATCATCTGTAGGCTGAGAGGATTATGGAGGCTATTGAGTTGTACCGAGAAGAAACTGCAAAAATGAAGGAACACAAAGCCATTTGTAAAGCTGCAGGGAAAGAGGTAATAAGAGAGTACAGTAAGTTACAGTATCAAGGGATTTCCCAAGGAGAAAAACCATTGTTTTGGGATTTATTAGCTAAGATCAGGATATGCAATAAGTGGAGTAGAATCTTTCCAACTCACTACATTAGAAGAAATTGAAGAACTGTGGGAAGAAGGGCACTTGGTCTTAGTGAAAGCAAAGGAAAGGAAATTACAGATTGAGGTGATTATTGTCTTGAGTAGAAACTCTCGTTCCTACTTTGGTTTGGGAGGCAGGGTAACCATTTCAGATTTCTAGATAAAGTACATTGTTCCAGCTCATTCATGAATACTATAGAAACTAACAGGCTTGATAATTCTTTTACACTCTGTCAGTTTTTTCGGGTCTCTTTTTTTCCCTTTTCAAAATTATAAAATACTGTTACCACTCTGTCTATAACAAGTGCTATACAAGTCTCAGTTTTTTTAATGACTTGATTTAATAATTTCTTCATAGGTTCCACTTCCCACCAACCCCATCCTAATGGCTTATGGCAGTATCTCAGTGAGTAAAATGTCTAATGGTTTCCCCTTGGTTATTGAAAGGTTACTTAGAAGGACAAGAAAGGAAGTAGAGGCATTATGATTTGGGGATGGATTATTGGGAATACTTTGTCTTTAAAAGTCTCTTTTGAATCTTGGCATTCTCTAAGATATTTTGTATTTCAAAAGCACCACTTTAGTGTAACTTCCCAAGCCAGCCTTTTTGGTTGGACTGGACTGGCATTCTTCTATTTTCTAGTGCTTGTTTATGTTTAGTGTCCAAAGCCCTGTGAAGATTCTGTTCATCTAAATTAACTTTCAAATCAGCCTTCAGAGGGAAAGTTGACAGAAACTAGTCTGATGAGATAAAGAAGAGAGAGGGGAAGAGTAATGGCAGAATTTATGTTTATCTAGTAATCTCTAATTAGTATTTTACTTGCATGTCTCATCACAGTAATTTTGTGAGTCAGGGTATCTTCACCTTATAGATAAGGAATCTGGCTTGACTTGTAGCATAGTTGGTAAGGGGCAGAGTTTGATTGTGAACCGAGATCTGGCTGACTCTAAACTCATGCAGATCTTGCTATTTTAGAATACTTTTTCTGAAGTAAGAAGGAGGGGTTCCTGTTTTATAGGAGATAGAAATTAGAGAACTTTAGTAGAAACCAACCAAGAGTATCACTAATGGTGTTAATCCTTCCTTTATAGCCTTCAGCTTATGTATTAGAGATTTTTAAAGGCATCAGGTCAAGGTAAGTGAGTCCTTGTGCACAATTTTTATAATCTGTCAACATTTATGAAGTGCTTATCTGAATGGGAAATAAATAGAAATTATAATTGATGGTTATCTTTCTTATAGGTTTAACTATAAAAGTTTTGATGGGAAATAATTTATAATGTTCTTTTTCAAGTGCTAGAACTAGGAAGTTCCTTCTAAAGTATGAAGAGAGATGCTTTTAAGGACAAATAAAAGGGAGTGATTGATGTTGTAGGCAATGAAATAATATATAATTCAATTAGAAGCACCAACTGTTAATTTTTTTTTTTATATTTTGGCGTCTTTTCTATGTACATACACAATTGGAATATTATATAAAGTTTTATATTCTGTTCTTTTTCACATATTTTCTGAACATTTGTTTGTTGTTCATATTGTCAAAAAAAAAATTCATTGGATTCAGAATTATTCCATTGTATGAATAATTACTGGATATTGCATTTGTTTCTCCTTTTTGGCTATTATCAGTGGCTTCACTGACTATTATCATTATTGATTATTTTTCTTAAGAGTCCTAGCAGCCTAATAACTGGCCAGTAGGCATGAGCTTTTAAAGTTTTATATTGCCAAATTACTTTCCAGGGTGATTATACTGATTTTTAGTAGGCTTTAAAAAATTTGTTGCCAGCATGAGAGGCAAAAGGTAATATTGTTTATTTTCATTTCTTTTGACTATTAATGAAGTTAAAATTTCAGCCTATTTGTTGACCATTTGTATTTTTTCTTGTGAATTTTGAGTTACCTCTTTTTGCTCTTAAGTATTCTTTTATTGGTTTTTTAAAGAATTCTTGCTGGGCACAGTGGCTCATGTCTGTAATCCCAACATTTTAGGATGCTTGAGACCAGAAGTTTGAGACCAGCCTGGGCACCATACTTTATTTTCTTTGTCATATATTTTTGCAATAATTGTTATATTATTGGTGATTTTCCTTTTTTCATTAATTCATGAGTTTGAACTACTGAAGGCTATCATTTTCATAATGAACCACAATATCTACATATATATTCTTTTTTTTTTTTTACATATATATTCTTTACAAGAAATAAACCTGTCTTAGGATAAAGATGAAACTTCACTACAGGAATGTAAAAGAAAATTGATTAATGTGGAGGTTATGATACATTTGAAGATAGGAAGATTCTATGTTTTAAAGATTTAATGTTTCCTAATTAATAGGTTTGTAATCCCATTTGATATCCTCTTAAGATTTTAAATTGGAATTGATGAAATAATACTTGAGCTAGTTCTAGAGGGAACTATTTTCCCAGATTAAAAGGCTACAAAATTAGCAAAATTAAAATAGTGTAGGATTGGTGTCAGGATCAATCATCATGTCAGGATAAGTCATCATAATAGACTCTAATGGACTCAATATATGGTAAAAGAATATCATGTAGAGATGGAATATTCAACAAAAGGCTTTGGAGAAATTGTTTATCTGGAGGGAAAAAGTTAGATTTTCCCATCATGCCATTGACCAAAATGCATTCCAAATAGATTAAGATATTAAATACAAAAAACAAAGAGAGTCTTCTAGCTTATAGATGAATATTTAACTCTACACAAGGTGTATTCAAGTATAAAATCAGTAGAAAAAGTAATAAAGGGAAAGATTTAAAAATTGACCATGTTAACAGTGTTAACAAATGCGGCATTTTTATATCTATTTTTTCTTTTTCAGTGAGCTGGAAGAATCTCTACTTGTGCTGCCTTTTTCTTATGTCCCAGACATTCTTAAACTCTTTAACGAATTCATTCAGCTGGGCTCTGATGTTGAACTTATATGCAGGTGCCTCTTCTTCCTCCTCAGGTAACATCCTTTTCCAAAGAATACCATGTCTTTTCAGCAGTACCTTAACTGAAGCTGTCAACACTTTGGGATTAAGAAATAGTATGCCAAACTCGGTGGCTCACCCTCGTAATCCCAGCACTTTGGGAGGCTGAGGTGGGTGGATTGCTTGAGCCTAGGAGTTTGCTACCAGCCCAAGCAATCAGTCTTGCCTTTAAAACAAGGATCATGATGACCCACCTCTTTAAGTAAGAAGTCATGGTAATACATTGCTCAGGAATCCTTACTCAGTCATAGGCCTCCGTGTTACAATCTAAGATAGCTTTGGTTCTAGTCAGTTTAGCAAAAGCCAATTACGATTGGCCAATTTGCCTCATTTGTTATTTGAAGCCAAGCTTGTCTAGCCTGTGGCCCGCAGGCCACATGTGGCCCAGTACGACTTTGAATGTGGCCCAACGCAAATTTGTAAACTTTATTAAAACATTATGATTTTTTTGTGATTTCTTTGTTGTTGTTGTTCATCAGCTATCATTAGTGTATTTTATGTGTGGCCCGAGACAATTCTTCCAATGTGGCCCAGGGGAGCCAAAAGGGTGGACATTCCTGTTTTAAAGTGTTTAGTGTAAGCTAACAGGTTTTGCTTTGTCCTTATACCAACATTTTAAGGAAGTCAGTTTATTTATCTTGGTCTCTACAGGTGCAAATGGAAATGTAGGGGCATATATAGAGGTAAACTAAGACATAAAGCAAATATGTTCATTAGGTTATATTCTTAAATATGAAGAATTCTGTTAATAGGTAGTTGAGAAGAATAGATGTACAAAGACTTGATATTCTCATCTCTCACCCTCATTCTCAAGCTGTTACAGCAGAGAACAGAGATGGAGACAAATTGAATATTCCTTCAAATACTGTTATGAAGACAAAAACTGGTCAGCCAATGCCAGATAGTTAAACAGGTATATTTAGTGAATTGACCAAATAGGTATTTGGTGAATTGGCCTGGTTTTATGATTTTTAACCCTCCATTTCTTATACTTTATCCAGGATAGTAGCAAGAGAAGAAGAAGGATATGTTTTGTTGCCATATTCATAATTTGGAGCAAGTTGTAAAGACATAACTTCATATTTAACCATATTACTAATAATTTCTTTTACTGCTATGGCATATGTACTATTGAATTAGGGTTGCTGGTTCTACAAGAAACACTAAATACTTATAGCGTATCAGAGGGTTATAGATGGGTACTACCTGACAGGTACAGCAGGGTCATCAAGGATATCTTGGTACTCTGGGTCAGAGTTTGAATCTCTCATGAATGTCTCTCTTTTTTGCTGTGGCTTTATTAGAAGTATTAATGCATCTTTTTTGTGTTAGCATTTCTTAGAAGGCTCATTCTGTCTTTGAGTTTTCCATAAAGTACCACTCAAAATCTGTAGCCACTGGCAAGTTGCTGGGCTGGGAAAAGAGGCTTTGCAAATGAGTTGAATGTGTCATGAGGTTTAGGACAGCACTTTTTAAGTTATCATCAAATTGAACTGAATAGTAGAGAAAGAAATTTCTTTGGCTTTTTTTTTTTTTTTTTTTTTTCTCGAAACATTTCTATAATGTATATTTTGTTGTTGCTTTGATATTTTATCTGTTTACTCAGTCTAGCCATGTCAGCTGCAACATGACTGTGTTTTGTTTTTCTATTAGGATTCACTTTGGACAGATCACTAGCAATCAAATGCTTGTGCCAGTGATAGAAAAATTAAGGGAAACAACTATTTCAAAAGTCAGCCAAGTCCGGGTAAGTGTCTTTGTATAGAGATAAAATAATGAGGCAAATTCCTAGTGTGATTTAGAAGTAGTGTAGTATTGCTGGCCGGGCGTGGTGGCTCAAGCCTGTAATCCCAGCACTTTGGGAGGCCGAGATAGGCGGATCATGAAGTCAGGAGATCGAGACCATCCTGGCTAACATGGTGAAACCCCGTCTCTACTAAAAAATACAAAAATCTAGCCGGGCGAGGTGGCGGGCGCCTGTAGTCCCAGCTACTCGGGAGGCTGAGGCAGGAGAATGGCGTAAACTCGGGAGGGAGAGCTTGCAGTGAGCTGAGATCCGGCCACTATACTCCAGCCTGGGCGACAGAGCGAGACTCCGTCTCAAAAAAAAAAAAAAAAAAAAAAAGTAGTAGTATTGCTGTGCTTTGTCTTTAGCAGTACCCACCACCGATAAATCCATATTTGAGATAGTTTTCACTGGAATTAGTAGGAATAGAAAAAACAAACAAGAAAAGTTCTTAATGAGGGAAAGATAAGTAACAACACCTGAAGCTTTGGTTCCCCTAACTCTCATACACTGCTGTGATGAACTGAAGTGGGAGAAAAATTTTTAATATTTCTTGTATTGCACTCCAGGATGTTATCGGCTTCAATATGGCTGGTCTTGATTATCTCAAGAGGGAATGCGAGGCAAAAAGTGAAGTTATGTTTTTTGCTGATGCTACTAGCCACTTGGAAGAGAAAAAGAGGAAGAGGAAAAAGAGGGAGAAGCTGATTCTGACATTGACTTAGAAGTGAAATGTGGTGTCTTTTTTTTTTTTTAAACTTTTTCCTTAAAAGGACTCGTAAACTAAGCACAGAAGAGTTGGCGTTATCTTAAAAATACCAAATAACAGAAGATCACATTGCAGATGATGTCAGGAGGTGGTTCCCAACTTTGCCTGGGGGAATTCCAACATGAGATTATGGGCTGGCTCCATTTCTTGGACTTAAAATGCATGATTAGTTTAAAAATCTTTCTGTGCTCTCAAAGCTTGAGCCTTGCAGCTCAAGCTTGTTGTTCCCTTTATATTCTAGCAGGGAATAAATAATTGTTTTAATTAGGTATATGTTTCATTGGAGTTGAAATTAACATTTCAAAAGTTTTTCTTATTTTTTTATGGCAGATAATTTGCCATTTATTTATATTAGGTTTTACTGCCTATTGAGACAACCAGGTGCATAATTGATTGCCCTCTGGCCATAAAAATGCAGTATCATGGACTCTTAGAACTAAAAAGGACTGTAAAAAGTACCCAGAACAGCCTCCTCAGACTTAACCTTCTGCAGGTTATATCTGTATATAAGAAGATTCTAATTGATAACTGTTTACACTTTTCTGAATAAAATAATTATTTCTAATTAAAAAATAGCCAAGCTAAGATGCTTGGCTGGGCTTTTGAGGAATTAATACACGTGTGTGTGTGTGTGTGTATGTGTGTGTGGGTACATATATAGTTGACACTTGAACAATGCAGGTGATAGGGGTGCTGACCCCCCCTCGCACAGTCAAAAATCTGCATATAACTTGTGATTCCCGAAAGTCTTAAGTACTAGTAGCCTGTTATTGACTGGGAGCCTTACTGATGTATTATATATATATTGTATACTGTATTCTTAAAGTAAGCTAGAAAAAAGAAAATGTTACTTAGAAAATCATAAGAGAAAATACATTTACTGTATTTATCCATACTGTAAGTGTATGTCATCTGTTTATAAAATGAATTGTCTGTCTAGAGTGGCAGGCAACCGTAGCTGCAGACCTCAACATGATACCTATCAAGCAATCAGCTTTTTCTTGTAATGTCATCACTTTTCTCTGCTTTTTGGGAGCATTGTGATATGCAGTTGACTGGGGCGATGAATTGTTCATGCACCGGTGATTAGTGTCACACAGCATTTGAAGTGCATACTCACAACACTTGAGCTCACTGCAATAGCAACAGGAGGTGGCTGTGAAATTATTTCACTAATATACTGTGCATTACAGTTCATTTTATGCAGCTGTGATTTAATGCTGCATCTTTACATTTTTTTACGTTTCTCTCAAAACTGTGAATTGCACCATGTATGATCTGTATTTGTGTGTGTTAATTTTGATAAAATAATAGATTTGCCTGTATTTTATGGCAGTAAATGATAAAATAGTATCTACATATATTTTATGCATTCATGATATAACTGCTTTTTTCCTAATTTTTTTCATCTGAAACTTTTCTCATTGTTTCAAATCTTCAAAAATTTTTCCAATATATTTATTGAAAAAAATCTGGGCTGGGTGCAGTGGCTCACACCTGTAATCCCAGCACTTTGGGAGGTGGACAGATCATGTGGTCAGGAGTTCAAGACCAGCCTGGCCAACGTGGTGAAACCCCATCTCTACTAAAAATACAAAAAACTAGCCGGGCGTGGTGGCAGGCACTTGTAATCCCAGCTACTCAGGAGGCTGAGGCAGGAGAATCACTTGAACCCAGCAGGCAGAGATTGCAGTTAGCCAAGACCGTGCTACCATTACTCCAGCCTGGGCAACACAGTGAGACTCCATCTCCAAAATAATAATAGTAAAACAAATCTGTACAAAAGTGGAGCCACGTGGTTCAAACCCATGTTTTCAATGAATTGTCTACTGTATATCTTCATGGTAAGGATTTGGGGAAGTAGGAATGTTCTAGGAAAAGATATTAACAGATACCTCTGGGTCTGGGCTTTTCTTTTATAAATGACTAAATCATACTCCTTGTTATAGGCCTGTTTAGATGTTCTGTATCTTCTTCAGACAGTTTTGCTTTCTATCCTTTTTGTTGTTGTTAATCCTAAAGACTTAAAACAATGGTTTCTATCTGTCTGTTAATTTGGTCATTTCAGCCAAGTTACTGTGTTGTGGGGCCACCATTTTCTTCCCAGGCTCAGAGCTGCAGTTCTTGTGGCTTGGCGGTTTGTGTCCCAAACCACAAGTCTTCATGTTCTTGAGCATAACACAGTCACTGAAGGGAAGTAAGGAATGCAGTGGTATTTGTCGGGCAGAATAAATACGTGAATTTTGGCATGGAGTTTCTGAAGGCGTAACTATGAAAGGCAAGAGAATAGGCAGGCAGGATAATGCATTCTAGGTGCTTTCCAAGGAGTCAATGTTGTTTAGGCAGCTATTCCTGCCACCAGGGAGAGGAGTTAATTCTTGAAAAATAATTTAATTTTTTATGAGAATAGAGGTTGAATCAATGTCCTTCTTAGAGTTGCTCATCAGAACATAAATGTCACTTTCTAGTAACATTTTTGATGGTTTCCAAACCAAAACAAGTTCCAGGAGGGCATTCTAGATGTATACATCATTAATAATTCCTCTTATGTTAAAAATTGCTGTTTTCCCATAGCTTTGCCACCATTTATAATTCAAAAGCCTGATAGTGCTAGGGAATGTAAAGATGTTTCTGTTTGCTAAAGTGTTATGCAAAGAGAAGGGGAACTTTTATGGTAAAGTGACATGTACAGAACCTAGCTAAGTTACAACTTTTGGTCAAAATACTTGAAACTCTTTAACCCTAAAAGTTTAAGGTCAACAGGTGCATTATAAAGTAAATTTTAAGCCAAGCACATTTCTAGTCATTAAGTCAGTATTCATTGCCTTAGCCCTTGGCTGTATATAATCCTTAATATAAAAACCATTTAATGACTAATATCTCTTGCATATTGTGAAGTAAGTTACCTATAGAAATTCTGTAGTACCATAAAGAAAAGCCTTTTGAGATTGCAGTGAGCTGAGATTGTGTCACGGCACTCCAGTCTGGGCAACAGAGTGAGACTCCATTAAAAAAAAAAAAAAAAAAGGCTCTTGAATTGTTTAATGGGAGTAAAACATTTAGGCTTAGTTTTTAAAATGTATATATCCATCCACTTAAGGAAAATATGCTTAACAATTTTGAAATTCACTGGCTGGAAGCTAGGTGCTTTGTGTATTTGGCATTAAATTGTTTCTCAATGGCAAATGTCATAAATCATATCTCATTCTAAAGAAATCTAGCAAATCTCTAGCACAGATCAAGGACAGTGCCCAGAAAAGCAATGGTATCTGTTGGTAGGTACCGGACTATATATAGGACTCTATTCACTTATCAACTATAAATGATGAGCCTGCTCAATGCAGCCTTTTCAGGCCAGGTTAGTCTTCAGAAAGAGAGGGAGGTTGTGAGCAGAAGTGTAACGAAGAAACCACATGGGCTTACAGGTACCATCTGCAGTCCACCCCCATTCCTCATAATTTAGGATCCTAAGTTTGAGATGGGGCTAAGGTTCTTAAAGGTAGTATCACCATATATTCAAGCCCTTTCTCTTTATTTCTGAGGTTTTTGGGATCCAAGCAGCCCTGGTTTGTTTTTAGAACATAGTACAGATTGTGTAACAGTCACTGAGCCCTGGCAGTGTTGCCCTTGTGTATCCCTTCCCCTTGAGTATGGGGTCGGACCTAGTGACTGGCTTCTAGTGAACAGAATACAGCAAATGTAATGGGCTCTCTCTTCCAAGATTAGGTTATAAAGCACTGAATTCTACCTTGTTCACATTCTGGCTCTTCATGCTTGCTTGCTTGTTCTGATGAACCAAGCTGCCATGTTGTGAGATTCCCTAAAGCGAGGCCTACATGGTGAGGAACTGAGTGGCAGTCTCTAGACAATAGCCAGTGAGGAGCCATGGCCCGCAGTCTAACAGCCTGCAAGAAACCGAATCCTGCTGACTGCTACTTGAGTGAGCTTGAAAGCAGATTCATCCCCAGTTGAGCCAGAGGACCCCACTGAGCTGTGCCTGATTCCTGACTCAAGCTATGAGATCATAAATGTTTATTGTTTTAAGCCACTGTTTTGGGGTAGTTTATGATATAGCAACACATAACTAATACAGCTTCTATAGAGCAAATTACCTAACCTTTTCCTTATTTATAAAATGGGTAGAATAGCACCTACCCACACAGTTATTGTGAAGTGCTTAAAGTTACTACTGTTACTGCATCTATTTAATCTCATTAAGTCTGCAATAATATGCACAAAGAGGCATAAAGACATTATTTAAGACATTTCATCTATTAGGTAGATTCATGAATTACTTTTGATAGATTGGTGCCAACAGGAATTATGAATCTTTGAGAGCTATTCCATAGTTTTCAGAATTGTAGAGAGAGAGAGAGAGAGAGAGAGAGAACAAAATGAAGAAAGGCTGTCAGATTTCTGGAATTCTGTAAGCAGGAAACAGGCTGCCCAGAGGGTAGGACTGTTGCAGAGGGCCAAAGCTCAGGGCTCAGAGGGTGGGGCTGGTGGAGTCTTTGAGGGCCTAGAGGCTGGGATTGGTGGAGCCTCCATGGGCATACAGGGCAGATGGTGCCACAGATTCTCAGTCCTTGGAATCTAATGGAATTTGCTCTTCTGGGTTGCAAAGTTGCTGTAGACCAGTGACTCCTTTATTTCTTCCGTCTTCTCCCTTTTGGCATGGGAATTTGTATCCTGTGTGGTCCCACCATTGTATTCTGGAAGCTGGTAACTTGTTTTTCAGTTTCATAGGTCTATAGATGGAAAGGAGGCCAGGACAGTTCATGCTCAGAGCCTCACCCATACCTGATTTAGATGATGAGCTTTGAGACTTTTTGAGTTGGTGATCTTTAGATGAGACTTTAGAGTTAATGCAGGAATGGATTAAGTCTTTGGGGAATATTGGGACGGAGGACTGCATTTTGTACCTGGGGTGAACATGAATTTTGAGGGACCAGAGGGCAGGCTGTACTGGGTTTGGCCCTCCAAAATTCATGTCTAGTAGAACCTGTGAGTCATCTTATTTGTAAATAGAGTCTTTACAGATGCAATCAAGTTAAGATTAGGTCATTCAGGATTAGGGTAGCCCCTAAATCCAATGAGAGAGGCACACAGAGAAATACACGAGGAAGACTGCCCTGTGAAGACAGAGGTAGATGTTGGAGTGATGCCACTACAAGCCAAGGAATGCCAAGGATTCCTGGCAACCACCAGAAATGAGGAGAGATGCATAGAACAGATTATTCCTCCAGAAGGAACCAACCCTGCTGACACCTTGATTTTGGACTTCTTTCCCTCTAAACTGTGAGAGAATAAATACCTGTTTCTTTAAGCCACCTGGTTTGTGGTACTTTGTTACGGCACCCCAAGGAAATTAATACAATATGTTATTTGCCTTTTTCTCTTATTCTCACTTAGGCATAGAGCTGAGTTTTCCAGAGGGTATATGATGTGTGAATGATAACAGTTTGAATACAGAGCAGATGTGAGAATCCAGCAATGTTCTACTAAGTCAGACATTAAAGAGATTTGCAAAAATAGAAAACAATACTACCTTTATTACATGTTTGTTTTTGAAAAGTTATTTTTCATTAAAAATGTCATTTATGTGAATAAACTGGGTGTATTATTTTTAAATTTTTAAAATTTTCCCAGTTTTCTTACTTGGTAAATATTGATATCACTCACATAAACAAAAGCTCTTTGGGATCATCAATCATTTTTAAGACAATAAAAGGAGTCTTGAGTCTAAAAAGTTTGAAAAACACTGGTTTAATTATAAATTCTCAAGTTCAAGGGCACCTTGGTGTTTGTGTCTGTGCTGCCGCTTTTTAGAGAGTAAGATCAACTTTATCTGAACAATGAAATCAGTGCTTAAAAGAATGGACTTTAGAATCACATTGAAGTAGTTTAGATTTTTACTTCTTCCACTTAAGGAGTAAGCAAACTATCTGAACCCCTGTTTTCTTATTTATAAAGTGGGAAAAACTGTCTTCTAGATAGCATGAGGATTAGATTTTATAATATATATAAAGGAGTAACTAGTATGGTTATTTAAACAAATATTTTCATTCATTCAGGCTAGGTGGCTTATGGGTTTCTGACTGTAAGGAGAGGGGAAGAAACCTGGGGTCTAATACCTCAAATTTGAATGCTTGACAATCAAATTCCTGTTTATTACTTACTGTACCTAATGTGGAGAAACTTTACGAGACATGAAGACTCCAAGTGTGGAGGAATAAATTGCAGAAGTTCTCTGGACCATTGGATTTTCTTTTCCCTGGGGAAAGTCTTTTGGTCGCTTATCATAATTGATGCTTGTTAAAACTGGTAAAATACTTGTTAAGGGCTGTACTTTTCATGACTAAGTGATTTGCATATATAAACCCAAATAACTCTAGCAACATTAGTTCAACTTTAGGTACCCGTCTATCCAATGCAAATTCTACATGCTCAGGCTTGGGGGTTAGAGGATGGATATGCCAATGTCTAGAATGTCTTCTGTTCTCTCTGATGTACATTTCTCTGCTAACTGTGACTGGCTTTCTATAAGGAGTCATCAGCATGGTCAAGCCCCAAACCATATCTACATCAGATTTTGTGGGGTTTTTTTGGTGGGGAAAATGACAGATCTTGGGAAATGGGCTATGAATTATCATTGTTGACATTGGAAGTAATATCCAATGTAGATAAAAGATCTGGTAAGATTTTTTGCCCTTTATCTGTGTCTGACAGGTTCTCTCTAATCTGTAAGCAGGGAAATAGAAAATTTATTATAAATACAAATGATTTCATTGCTATGATCAGCAGCAGTGATTCAGGTATTTGCATCTAATAACCTGTGTGGAGAGGGTAAGGGCACTTGATTTAGTTCCCAGGGGAAGAAACTAGTTCCTCGGCTAGTTTCCTTCTATCACAATGGAAAAACCCTGTCATCATTACTCAAAAAAAGGAAAGGAAAAAGGAAGGGAAGGAAGGTGAGAGGAAGGGAGAGAGACTTTCCCAGTGAGGACTTTCCTTTCCTACTTTATATTTTGCTCCATTGTACTTACTGCCATCATTGTTTATGGTTTACTTACTTTGTGTATTGTCTGTCCTCCCACTGGAATGTGAGCTACATAAAGGCAGGGGTTTCTGCATCTTTGAAAGCATAAATGAACAATGAACTACACTTCATTTATTGACATCAGTGCTATCTGACACAAGTTCCTTGAACTTTCTCCTTCACCTCGGAATGTCTGAATCCTTAGCTATCTTCAGCTTCTCCCTTGCCAAGACCAACCCTTCAGCTCTGTTTTTTTATTATTCTTTTGCCCTGTTTTGGATATTGCAGTTTCAATTACTTCTACTCATTCATCTTTTTAATATACCTCTTCTGCTCCACTCTCTTCAACCTACAAACACATAGGTCTACACTAAACTGAAAATCCTTCCTATATTCTGTTGCATCCTTGAGGTACCATGTTCTCTTGCTCTTTCCTTTAATACATTTTCTTGAAAGAATATCCATAACTAATGTTTCTGTTTTCTTAATACAGTCATTCTTTACCTTTTGTAATTTAGTTTTTGTTCCAACCAAATTTAACAGTTTAAATCTGAATTTTCTTTGACATTTCAGTAGCATCTGTCAATTGTGTCCATCTTTTCCTTGAAATTCTTCCTCAGGCTTCTGAAGTATTTCATTTTCTAATTGCTGCTTCTGTCTCCACTGGCTCCTCTTCCTCCTGCTCCCTATACTGACTCCAGATTTCTGCTCCTTGCCCATACGTTCAGCCATCACCTCTCTGTAAGCAATGCTTAAAATTATTATTTTTTTTTTTTATTTTTTTTTTATATATATATTTTTTTTTTTATTAAACTTAAAGTTCTAGGGTACATGTGCATAACGTGCAGGTTTGTTACATATGTATACTTATGCCATGTTGGTGTGCTGCACCCATCAACTCGTCAGCACCCATCAATTCATCATTTATATCTTGTATAACTCCCCAATGCAAGCCCTCCCTCCTCCCCCCTCCCCCCTCCCCATGATAGGCCCCTGTGCGTGATGTTCCCCTTCCCGAGTCCAAGTGATCTCATTGTTCAGTTCCCACCTATGAGTGAGAACATGCGGTGTTTGGTTTTCTGTTCTTGTGATAGTTTGCTAAGAATGATGGTTTCCAGCTGCATCCATGTCCCTACAAAGGACGCAAACTCATCCTTTTTTATGGCTGCATAGTATTCCATGGTGTATATGTGCCACATTTTCTTAATCCAGTCTGTCACAGATGGACATTTGGGTTGATTCCAAGTCTTTGCTATTGTGAATAGTGCCGCAATAAACATACGTGTACATGTGTCTTTGTAGTAGAATAATTTATAATCCTTTGGGTATATACCCAGTAGTGGGATGGCTGGGTCATATGGTACATCTAGTTCTAGATCCTTGAGGAATTGCCATACTGTTTTCCATAATGGTTGAACTAGTTTACAGTCCCACCAACAGTGTAAAAGTGTTCCTATTTCTCCACATCCTCTCCAACACCTGTTGTTTCCTGACTTCTTAATGATTGCCATTCTAACTGGTGTGAGATGGTATCTCATTGTGGTTTTGATTTGCATTTCTCTGATGGCGAGTGATGATGAGCATTTTTTCATGTGTCTGTTGGCTGTATGAATATCTTCTTTTGAGAAATGTCTGTTCATATCCTTTCCCCACTTTTTGATGGGGTTGTTTGTTTTTTTCTCGTATATTTGTTTGAGTTCTTTGTAGATTCTGGATATTAGCCCTTTGTCAGATGAGTAGGTTGCAAAATTTGCTTAAAATTATTATATCTCCAATTCTGACTTCTCAGTTGAGATCTAATATTACATATCCATGATTCATTATCTCAGCCCAAAACTTTGAAGTTGAACTCTATGTCCTCTTTCTTCCATCCATCAATGACTGCTACCTCAGATTTTGCAGTTTCTTTCCCCCACCGTGTCTTTCATGCATATCCCTCTTTTATGTTGACTGTTCCCCGATTCCCACAGTTCTTGTGCTTACACATGGCCCATTCAGGTAGACTTCTAATGGTTCTTTTACACATCCAGTTGTTCCCCTTCAACACGTCCTGCACAGTAACACTGGATTCATCTTAATAAAGATGTGCTGATCATACCACCCACAGAGTCAGGAATCTGCAGTGGTTCACTGCTGCTTAAATAATAAAATCCAAGCCAAGGATTTAAGATCTTTCATAACTTGACTCCAACCTATTTCCCACTATATTCCTAATACTCAAGCTCTTGGCAAGCTGAACTCCCTGCCAATCATCCCAAACACCTGGAGCTTTCCTGTTGCCATGGTTTGTTCATTCTTTGTACTTAAAGTTCCCGTCAATCAAGTTTTCACATTCTATAAGATCCAGCTCAAATATCAAATAAATATAGAACAGTAACACAAGCAGCACACAATTCATGCCACTGGAGAAAGTACAGAATAGAAATAAAATGTGAAGGCTTTATTTCTGCTACTAGATTATATAATGCCTTTTAAGACAGAGTCCAGTTATCCATTTTTATGTATGATAAACTATTTCATACAGTACCTTGGAGGTAATATCTGTGTGGCTGGAGACACTGATATGGAGGAATGCATGCATAATTCAGTGAATACCCAACCTTTGTAATAAGAAGGTATCTCCTATCCTTCTATAAAATTATAAATTTTTTGTGATAGAGACTTGCTGTTTTGTTATTTTATCTGATATTCCATAGATAGCCAATAACAGTTACACTTATTCAGCTTGAAGTTACTGCACATATACTGTGTGTCAGGTATTTTTTTAGATTTGGCTAGGTGCTTTCAAAGATGAATGAAGATACCCTTTGTCTTAATAAATTTAACTCTGATTTTGAAGATAGAATCAATAAAGTAGAGATGCATTTTGACTTCCATGTTTTCCTCACTTGTGTAATTTCTACACTATATATGATTACTCAAGTTGAACTTTAAAGGATATTTGCTTCCACAGGTAGGAACAGAACCTCATGCTCAGTCATAATCTCGATATTGTGAGAGATGTGTGCTGATCCCCTGGCCCCATCCTCTCCAACAGCCATGGCAAATAACTCTATATTCAGTTCTGTCTGCAAACCAGCTGCCACCTATAAGACACAAGGTAGCTTTAGGACCAGAGAACTCTCAGTTCAAACCTTGCTTTTAATATGAATTTGAGCAAGTTATTTAAACTCTCTTACCTTTGGTTTCTTCATCTATAAATTTTGCACTAATAAATGGTAGTTATTAAAAGCATTTAGCAGAATTACTTCATAATGAAGGTAGAATTCCATTAAGCAAAGGGGACCCGGGGTAAATTGTTGAAGGGGCAAACCAGGTGCTATTTAGGAAAAAGCATAAGGAAGCTAAATGCCAGGTTATTGGAAGTGGAACTGAAGGCAAAATTTTGCAATACTCCTAATTGTGCTAGTTTTTGAATATCAGTAGTGACTTTCAGTAGTGAAATCTGCAATAGGGGCTACTTCAGATAAAGATCAATTTAATCTAATATAAATATAAATCAGTAGGCTGAGGCAGGAGAATTGCTTGAACCCAGGAGGCGGAGGTTGCAGGGAGCCAAGATCGTGCCACTGCATTCCAGTCTGGCGACAGAGCAAAACTCCGTCTCAAAAAAAAAAAAAAAAAAAAAAAAAAAAAAAAGAAAGAAAAAGAAAAAATTCATCTAACGGACTTGGTGACTATCATAACTTTCCTACCTTGTTCCTTGCAGGGGTGCCCACTATTTTGGCCTCCCTGGGCCACATTAGCAGAAGAATTGTCTTGGGTCACACACAAAATATACTAACAGTAATGATCAGGTGATGAGCTTAAAAAAATCGCAAAATAATCTCATCATGTTTTAAGAAAGTCTAGGAATTTGTGTTGGGCTGCATTCAAAGCCGTCCCGGGCCATGGGTTGAGCAAACATGACTTTAGGGTATTCCTAATGTAGGCTGCATAAAATAATGAAACCAGTAGAGGGAGACAACATTAGTTGAAATGCCCAACTGCTTAGTTCTGAAAACCCATGGAAGAGGATTGTACCAACAAAGAAGAAACCTGATACAGAAGGAAGAAGGAACACAGCAAGGCACGGGCATCTTGCCTTGTTCCTTGAAAAGAACACTAGCCAGCAAAGAGAGAACTATTTATGTTTCTAAGTTGCCTCTCCAGGAGGTGGGTTAAAAAGCAGACTTGGGAACAGTTATCTGGAAAAATATAAATCTGAAACGACTACATGAAAAGCAATTAGATACAAATGGAATGTTTTCTTCAATATAATTTTATAAATAGTAGAATTGAAAATGTTTCAGTTTTTTCAACAATGTATTTGTGAGCGTATGCATACTGGAGGATATCCAGCAGCAGACCCTTCTCCTCCAAGTCCAGCAGTTGGAGCAGGGCTGGGTAATGATGAAATTCAGCATGAGGAGAGCTGGAACACAGCCATCATACAGGTTTGCCCAGGCTTTGAGCAGATTCATTTAGTGTTGGCCACTAACCAAGCTGAACAGTGGTTAGATTTACATATGGGGAAGTCTACAGATTATATTTTTTGCCAGAGCCAAAACCTACTATCAAAGCCTGTTGTCAAACTAAAAAAACCTTATAGTATAGAGTGAGCTTCAAAGACTACATGCTGGGTTTTTAGGACCTATAAAGGTTGATCCAACAGCTATTTTGGCTTTTGGCATAATCCCTACTTTAAATTAAAATGAGATTTGCTAACTTCCCAGAACAGTGGAAGAAGGGCTTGTTTTGATTTTTGTCTTTTGCCTTATGTTGTGAAGGTTCTGAAATCTTGACACAATACAGTGGTGAATTACTTCAGGCCAGTACTTGTGAATTAGTGGATATAATCCCAAAATGTTTCTGTTTGGAGTTTTAGCCTGTATAATACTGTTTTCTGTAGAGCATATTACAGCTAGAAGGGGGCTAAGAAATAATCTGGTCTGAACTTTACAGATGAGGAAAACAAGGCTCAGAGCATTAACTGAACTGCTTGATGGCACAGTCGTGACAAGAAGTCAACTGACTTTGCGCTGTACCAAACCAACCCTTTTGTGTGAGCCTATGACTGGGGCTGCTTTAAGAGCTTCAGACTCTGGGAGCATTGGGTGCTTGTTAACAGGACTGGATAATTCTGTGCACTGTTCCCATAGGCCTATGTGCTCTTCCCATCTGTGATGAGTGAGTCACGTGTCTGCCAGACCAACTCACTTCATTCTGTCACTCAATCACACCTCTCTCGAGTACCCACTATGTGCCTGGCTCTGTAAGCTTCTCGTGTGTCTTACTCATTTTTAACATCCTCTGTGCCCTGGCCACTTTCAATGGCATATGGGAGGAACTCAAAATTTGCTGAGTGAAGTATGAAGTAAAAGGCGTGTTAAAGCAGCCAGATGATGCACGGATAAAGACTTACAAATGTGACTATTATATTTTAGGATGAACTTATGTTTACATCATCCTATATTTCTGAAATTATAATTTAAAGTGAGACTAGGCTATTAATATGCATATTTTTTACTAAACATGCCATTTTGGAGGATGTATCAAAGTCAGAATAGGTTGACATTTTTTATTTTGTATTTTCAGAGATCTTTGGAGAAATGAGGCAACTTATGAGTTTAATAAATATGATTTCTTGGCTGGGTGTGGTGGTTCATGCATGGAATCCTGGCACTTTGAGAGGCCAAGGCAGGTGGATAATGAGGTCAAGAGTTCGAGACCAGCCTGACCAACATGGTGAAACCCTGTCTCTACTAAAAATACAAAAATTAGCCAGGCGTGGTGGCGTGCACCTGTAATCCCAGCTACTCGGGAGGCTGAGGGAGGAGAAGTGCCTGCACCCAGGAGGTGGAGGTTGCAGTGAGCTGAGATCCGGCCGTTACACTCTAGCCTGGGCAACAGAGCAAGACTCTGTCTCAAAATAAAAATAAATAAATAAATAAATAAGCAAACAAACAAACAAATATGATTTCTTAGTATAGCATTAAATAATATTCTCTGGCAAATACCAAGAGTGCAAACCAGATTTACATAAAATATAAAGAATGGAATAATTATTTTTCAGTTTGCATAAGGATTTACTTTTTAAAACGGTAGTTTTTATACAGCGGTACATAACTGTAATATTGGGACAAGTGAGGTGAGCTTCAGAATTGTTTTCATAGCTGGCAGTTTAACTCTGTTTATGCATAGGATCGGTCTCATGGTTACTATATGGAATGAATGCAATCAAGCCACATACTGTATCACTACCAAAAATCTTTTGCTTATGATATTAAAAACATTAGACTTATACATAGTTTAAAATGAATGGGCAGAATGATTTCAAAGCCCACTTCACTGGAAACCTATATATGTTCATTTGCATGCACGCAAGGACACACAATAGATGGCATATAGGACTTACGGGTCCAGGTTTGTAAGTCACTTTCAGTCCTGTGCTGGGTGGGGGCTGCTTTACTTTAAACCTACAAGGCAGCAAGATGAAAATAAATTTATGCCATAATGAAAAACAGGAGCAATGAATAAGCTGGGATGTTATAAAATAAGGAAGGTGTTAATATTTGCTACACAGGAGCCGGGGGTCCATACCATTAGAAAACCAACTTTAATATTCAATTGGGAGAAGAATCTGGGGCCCATTCCACAACTGCCTTTCCAACAGTTTTCATCAGCATAAAACGGGCTCCAACCTGAGTTTCAACCCTTCGTTACTGGTTGCTGATGAGCAGTCCAGGCTTGGGCAGTGGGACTGTTCGGCTGGTGTGTGCATTTCAGCATAGCTGCCAGCATGAATGCAAATGCTGGCAGCCGGGTCATTAAGTTGAAGAATAAAGGCTCTTTTGGAAGGCAGTGGAGCATGGGAGCCAGCTTTGCTCTGTCTTAGTATGGGGTTTGCATGTTTGAGGAGAGGAGAAACAGAAAGGCTCAGAAAACGTCGAAGAACTTGAAAAGCTCTGAGCTCACACATGGTGCTTATTGATCTCTCTCTCTTCCTGTGGTTTGTGGGTTCTGCTTGAAGGTTAAAGACCTGGAGTAAATTAAAATGCCAAGGAAAGCCTACCTCCACTCTGACCCCAACACTGCTTCTTCCTCCATCAACCTTGCTGTCTGCTCTATCGTGGCTGAATTAACAAGCTGAGGAGTGAAATCTCCAAAACTAAAATTTTATACTGGAGCAACAGGACCCGCACGAATGAGTTTTATTAGTTTGAGGTTGACTCTCTATTTCTCCCCACCCACTTTGTTGGCAACAACCTAAAAAATAATAATGTGTGATTTGGTGGCCTGAGTTCCACATCAGATTGTTTCTCAGGAAGCAAAGGTCATTCCTGAAGCTGGGATTTGCCTCAACTGAAATAACTGAAATGGGACAGGGATCTTTCAAACTGGATGCTTCTATCATTTTGTTTTATCTGATTTCCAATCATCAATCAGAATCACAAACATTCATGAAGGACTTACCACTGAACTCTGAAAATGACTGCAACTGAAATAAACATATATTCCATTTTAATGGAAGTAATACACATGCTTATGTTTAAGATATAACTTAACAGCTTAAATAAAATATAAAAAATATATTACATTTAAGATATAATAGTGGACATTTTGTACTTGGGAATGGTTTGGTAGAGGTATATGGTTTCTTGGTCCAATGGAAAGGTTTGAAATTTCACACAAAACGAAGTATTAGTAAAGCAAGTGGGGGGACTCAGGAGATCTGAAGTCTGGCCTCTGCTAACCTGCAAGATGTTAAAACAAGTTACACAGTTTCTCCTTTTATAGTAGTCTCATAAGGTTTTTCCCTCCATTATGCAGAAACAATGTAATTAAAAGTGCTTTTCAGATCATACTGTGAAAACAAACATCAGCTGGTATTATTATAGTTAGTGGATTTGTGAAAAAGACTTTCAATTATTGTGCATTAGTAGCTATAACACTTGTACAACCTCCTCCTTTTTTTTCCACTAGTGGAGATCAGGATGTGAGTTGCTTTTAGCAAAGTATGAATAATGATGAACAGGAGGGCAAGGAAGTATCTACCATATAATTGGAACCCGATAAACACTCACTGATTTGTTGATGAATGAATGAGTGTGTAAATGACTGAATGAATCATGTGAAGATTCAAGGAGTAATTATAGTTCAGTTCCATAAACATTTACTGATGGAGGTGACCAAAGACAAGTCACAGGGTAGGGAAAGGTAGGCAGACCTTTGGTCCCTTGGCCTCACCTGCAGAAGTCCACTCCAACATTCTTGAGCTTTACAACTGTGGCATAGGTATGTCCTTCCTTAAGCACTCCAAACTTCACTGATGACGGGAGAAGATGGAACCCAAAAGGGGATGACTGTGCATTATTAATGGCGGCAGATGCAATAGAGGATGTGTTCACTTTTCCTCCAACAGAATCTTGCACCTTTGCATTAACGAAAAATTAATAAAATGGTTCTATTTTGAGTTCCCAAGATTAGAAAAAAAAAAAAAAAAAAAGGCCCTTTCACCAGAGGAAAATAACTTTTTGGTTGCTGGAGGAAATGAATGTTTATAGTCTTATGTAATCCTTACAACAGCCGTGTAAGGAGGTATTTTAGGCTTTGTTTTAAGGATAAGGAAGTCAAGTTCAGAGAACTGAAAGATAATTGTTCAAGTGGTAAGTAGCATAGCAAAGATTCAGATTCAAGTTTGCCTGATTCTAGAGTCTGTGCTCTTTCATCTGTGCCAGTGGTCATCAAACATTAGCTTCCATCAGAATCTCCTGGAGGACTCATTAATAACAATACACAGATTGCTGACTTTACCCCCAGAGTTTTGCATTCTGTTCGTTGGGGGCAGGGCCCAAGAATTTGCATTTATAACAAGTTCTTAGTGTTGGCAATGCTGCTGGTCAGACAACCACACTTTGAGAACCATTGGTATATGCCCTTATTATTCCTCACATCAGCAGTGCTGACATCATCTCAGAGTTTGTTAGAATTGCAGAACCCCATGCCCTACACCAGACCTAGTGAGTCAGAATCTGTATTTTAATAACATCCTGAGGTAATCCATATGCACATTAAAGTTTGAGACATACTGTAATATTGTCAGTTATATATAACAATAAATTCTGTGATGGAGATGAACACAGTGTGCCATGGAAGAAAAAAAAGATAATTATCAAAACTGGTGGACTCCAGAAGGTTTCCCAATAGAACTGGGTGGAATCTTAATCTTAGAGGCTCTGAGGAAGAAAGGAGCTTGGTATTTTTAAAAATGAAATCTACAATGGCTGAATTATAGTGAGTTTGACTCAGGGTGAGGGCGAAGAAGCAAATGGGGCCTTGTCCTCATGTTAAGTCATTTGGATTTTATCCTAAGCGTCATGGCAACGGTGGCCAATGATTCCTTTAGCCAGTAGTAGTATGCTGGTAAACTGGCTGTCTGAAAACAATTCTGATTTCTAGTGTTCACTAATTTTATGGTGCAAGTACTCCCAGCATGGCTGATTTCAAGCTATCAGTGGTTTGATAACTGGCTCATAAAATTTCTCCCAGGAGCCTGTATGAGCCAGCTCCATCAAAGCACTGCCTGTGTTTACATGTGTGAGATGAAAGTTTAAAGAGCTTCATGGTGAGATCAATACAGTCAATAGCAGTACACAGTGGCTGGAAACTAATAACTTCAATGAATCAGAATTACATAAAATCTACAAAAGGAGCAGGATTGAAAAAAATAAAAAGTAAAGAATTACATCAAATGCTGATTGGCTGTGGGGAATTTGTTCTCATGTTTGTTTTACCTTTGCAAGAGGTTGAGACTTAGGCTTGGAACTCAGCAAATAATGAGGCAACTTCACTTTTTCTTTTCTTGCTTGTCCCGCAACATCCTGCAGCAAGGACTGGGTTGGAATTTTCACAGGCTCATAAGATTCTGGTTCTGTTAGAGAGAAAGCTTAAATTATGCCACATGGACATTTTATTCAAAGACATTGGAAGTAATATCAGAGTATATAAGAACATAAACCAACTTGGAAACTTTTCTTCTTTGCTTTTCAAAGAGCTTATTTATTTATATTTATTTTATTTAATTTCAATTTTTCTTTTAGATTTACTGCAGGTTTGTTACAAGGGTATAATGCATGATCACGCTGCCCAAATAGTGAATATAGTACGCAATAGGATGTTTTTCAGCCTGCCTCCTCCCTTCCTGTCTCCTTTCGGAGTCCCCGCTGTCTCGTTCCCCTCTTTATGCCCACGAGTATCCAAGATTTAGCTTCTACCCAAGTGAGAACATGTGATTTTGGATTTTCTGTTTCTGCATTAATTTGCTTAGAATAATGGCTTGTAGCTGCATCCATGTTGGTGCAAAGAACATGATTTCATTCTTTTTCGTGGCTGCATAGTATTCTATGGTGTACATGTACTACATTTTAAAAATTCAGTCCATCATTGATGGGCACCTAGGTTGGTTCCATGTCTTTGCTATCGTGAACATTACTGCAGTGAACATGTGAGTGTATGTGTCTTTTTGATAGAAATATTTCTTTTTCTTTGGCTGTGTATCTAGTAATGGGATTGCTGGGTCAAATTGTAGTTCTATTTTTAGTTTAAAGAGCTTATTTAAAAGGAGAAAAGTCTTCTGTTAATTCTTGCCTTTTCATTTAACAAAGTGATTTTACATACATGACCTAATACTGGTCCTCACACAACCCTATAAGGTGGGCAGTACAGATGTTATTAGCATCCATTTTTTTAATAAATGAGAAGAATAAGATTCTAAGAAGTCAAGTGGCTTGCCTAGGATGAACTGAATTATACCCAGGTCTTCAAGGTTCCTTCTATTAAATCAACAATACATAATACAATACAACATTAACTCTGAAAGATTTCTTGAAACTAATGAGTAAAAAAAAATCCCAATAATTTTGATTCTACTACTATGTTTATAGTTTTAAAAAGTGTTTAGTAAGTATAGATAAATTAAGCCATAAAATTAAATCTTCAAATCACTAAATTCGGTGATTTGTTCTTTTCCTCAGTTGCATGAGGGAATGAGCAAGTGTAGGAAATCCATGCAGCAGTAGCTGTGTGTCTTTGTTCCACAGATCCAGGAGGTGGAAATAAGAATGGTATTTTAGGCCGGGCGCGGTGGCTCAAGCCTGTAATCCCAGCACTTTGGGAGGCCGAGACGGGCGGATCACGAGGTCAGGAGATCGAGACCATCCCGGCTAACACAGTGAAACCCCGTCTCTACTAAAAACTACAAAAAAAAACTAGCCGGGCGACGTGGCGGCGCCTGTAGTCCCAGCTACCCAGGAGGCTGAGACAGGAGAATGGCGTGAACCCGGGAGGCAGAGCTTGCAGTGAGCTGAGATCCGGCCACAGCACTCCAGCCTGGGTGACAGAGCGAGACTCCGTCTCAAAAAAAAAAAAAAAAAAAAAAAAAAAAGAATGGTATTTTAGATCATGGTAGTTAAAAATCCTTTCCTGCATTCAAACCAGGAAGAGAGGAAAAGGAAGGGGACTAATATTTGAGTGTCCACGATCTGCAGGTGAGTGCCACACATGTTTTTACACCTGAATGAGGGGGCTCTGGCAGTTATAATCTTGGACTGCTCAGCATTCTTCCCGTCCTCCATCTCTATGCAAACTACTGCCACACACATCTGGTGCCAGGACATCCCTGGTCCCAACCATGAGGAGCAAAGGCCAGTCAATGAGGTCCCTTCCCTGGATATTTCCACTGAAGCGGACAGCGATAACCCCATCTTACATACTAGGTTATGGATCTGGAAGAATCAGAATCTTAGGCCTTTATGGTCATGATCTCTGCCACATGGAAATAACCTGTCCTTTGTAGGAGAGGATAAAACCAAACAAGAAAAAGTAGGGATGGGTCATGGTGGAGGCAGGGAGGATATGGAGAGAAACAGGCATTCAGACAACACGAATACTTTCCTGGAAAGCCAGAGTACCTGAAGCCAAATGCCCCTGAGCTAGCACCACAGCCACACAGCCACTTTTCTGTGGTTTGCTTCTGGTCACCAATAAATTTCCTTTTTCATTGTTGTCATTCAAGTGAATTTGAGTTTAAGTTCTCATGGCTGTAAACTGAAAAGTCCTAACTAATATAGTTGCAGTGTCTTTTTTTTTTTTTTCTTTACCAAAGGAAACAGAGGATCAGAGGATTAAATAACTTGTCCAAGAAACTACAATGAGGGTCAGGGCTGGAATGTGGACCTAAGTGTGTTGGAACCACAAGGAACATGCTCCTTTTACTACTCGGAGTGTCCCAAACCCATTCGTGTATCACAGTCCCTAGGCTGTTTTTGGAAGAATAGAGATTTCCAGTCCACATGCCAGTAAAGCCCTATTCCTGACCAAAACAGAATCAGAATCTCTGGGAATGGAACTCAGTGATCAGTGCTTTAATGTATTTATTCCCTTTGATCACCATTCTCTGCATAGACAACCATTGTAGTAGCTTGGTACAGTTTTTGTTCACATCCTTGCCATATGTGTATTACTGCTTTGTGTGCATGCATGTATCAGTCTAATAAGTACTAATTTGTTGCTCATACTATTATTATTAATAGTAAATATGGTATGGAATTTATCATGAGCTGGACACTGTGCTAAGTATTTTACATACATTAACTAATTTAATTTTCACAGCCTTGTGATATATAGAGCATTATTTCCCCTTTACAGAAGAGAAACAGGAAGAGATAAAGGGTTTAAATAATGTGCCCAGTGTTCATAGCTATTACACTAGGAGCCCAGATGTGAACCCAGATAGAGCCTGTACTCTTAGCTCTGCTCTATACTAGACTGTCTCTCATAAAACATGCAGATTATTATTCCACTGAGCCTGCCTAGGGCTTCTCCAGGGATCGGGATCATGGGGGAGGGAGTCCTTGAGGGTCTTGGAGCCTTGGTAATCAGTGGCTGATTACCAGCTGAGGTACTTTAATATTTGAACAAGTGGTACAATCCAACTAGTGCGTTCATCTCAATATTACTGCTGGACCTGAGCCGACTGAAGAACCAGTAGTGGTTCCTTGTTACCATGCTGAGGAAGGCTGGATTATTTATTCACAATTATTTACTTCCCCTTTGAGGATGGCTTCCCTGTAGGTGGAGTATATTTCTCTGCTCCATTGACTTTAAGCTTGGCCACGGGACTTGCTTTAACCAACAAATGTGTCTGTGGATGGCAGTGTGTGCCAGGCTGAGCAGAGGCTGTGAAGTGCAGCATGCGTTTCTGCTGGTCTCTCTTGAGCTTTGACCCTCTGCTGTGAGGACGGCTTGCCCAGCATGGTGGCTCCTTGGCTCCTACAGTGTGGCATTCTTGGAATACACCTGAACCTTACCTGCAGCCGGAGGTGTGCTGGTGAATGGTTAACAACTACCTTTCCCAGGATAAACTTACCTGGTTTGTGCCAGTCTGGGGCAGAGCTGCCATGGACATCCACAGGCCCACAGACTGGCTCTTTTAAGCCACTACAGGATTTGGCGGTGCTTCCATGCAGTGTTATCACAGTGAGCACTGAACCCACGTTTTATTTTGCAAGTCCAAACCTTCCCTAGCTGACTCTATTGTATTTTCTGGATATCACCTTGTATTAGTACCAGATAAAAACACTCTTATCTACTTACACTGATTTCCTGTTCATTTCTCCCTTTAAGCTTTTGAACACATTCATTTTATTTTGAATAAAATATTCAGGCCAGGTGTGGTGGCTCATGCCTGTAATCCCAGCACTTTGGGAGGCCGAGGTGGGCGGATCACCTGAGGTCAGGAGTTTGAGACCAGACTGGCCAACATAGTGAAACCCCATCTCTACTAAAAATACAAAAAAAAAAAAAAAAGAAAAAAAAATTAGCTGGCGTGATGGTGGGCGCCTGTAATACCAGCTACTCAGGAGGCTGAGGCAGGAGAATCGCTGGAACCCGGGAGGTGGAGGTTGCAGTGAGTCAAGATCGTGCCACTGCACTCTAGCCTGGGTGACAGAGCAAGACTCCCTCTCAAAAAAAGAATTAATTAATAAAATAAATATTCTTTTCTCTTCCCTACACCGGGAATGTAGTATAATATAATATAGAGAATAAGGAGTCTTGAAACTCATTCTAACCCTAGCTCAGTCACAAATTTGCTGTATGATTTTAGATGTCGCTTGAACAGGTTTCAGTTTCCTTAGGTAAAATGAGGGTTATTGCAGGTGATTCACCTTTTAAATCTTAAAATCTATGAAATTCTGTTTATTTTTCAAGACCATTCCTTACATAAAGCTTTCTCCATTGCTTTGTGTTAATTCCTTCCTACTCTTAATTTCTTTAAACTTTTTATATCAAAATTAAATTTTCCATTTACAGTGGAGTCATATTATTGTCCCTTATCTCAAGTACCTCGGTACCCAGGAGTGCAGCGGGTGTTTCAAACAATGTATTTCTCCTCCTTCAAAGCTTTGTTTCTTTGAAGCTTGTGCCATCAGACTGTATTAGTTACTACTTCTCCAAGTGATTTTCATTTACTGACCACTCTCGATCATTGCCTTTATTCACTGGTGATTTTAACACCTGAGAGGGTCTCCCACTTTCTTTCCTGTTGACATCACCTGGATGATCTATCCAACACCCTGTCTTATCTGATTCTTGATCACACCGTTTCTTCATCTTTTCCACCTCACAATCTCATGGCCACATTTTTTACCTTGCCAACCCCGATAATATTACCATTTCAAACTCTGTTTCCAGCACCCTTTCTGGATTACCACCTCCTATTCTTCTAGCTTATTATTCTGCCATATCCAGCAGGCAATTATTTGACCTCACTGAGGTCTCTCACCAACACTACCACCTTACACAAGCAGTCCCTCCCTTCTTGTTTTGCTTTCCTGCTTATCTGGAATAGATTTGATGTTCTATCATTATATCCACTCCTTTGCAATCAGACTGGAATTCCCTCATCCATCTTCCCCATACCAAACCTATCAACCTGCCTGCAAATGTATCCCTACTCTCTCTCTTCTCTCCTGTCACTATGGAGGAGGTGACCCTATTCATATCTAAGGTTAATTCTGTCACTCAAGGCTTTCCCCAGATGCCATGTTCTTCCATCTTCTTTAGGATCATGCGGTCTTGCACCTTAGGTGCCCCTTTCTCTGGCATCATCAGGCTCTCTCTGGTGTGGAATTATCATCATTTGCAAAACAAATAGGCTCTAGTATGCCTAATCTTTAGAAAAATATCTCTTCCTTGACTACATATTCCTCTTTTATCTGCAACCCCATTTCTTTAGTCTTTTAAGCAAAACTCTAGGGTAAAGCTGTGTAGTCTTGTGCTGCCACCATTCTATTACCCACTTCACTTAGGCTTCAATCCCCTCCATGCTCTGAAACTGCCCTTGTTAAGTTCACCAGTGATCTCCATCTTGTTCGAGCCCATCTTCCTTCCTCATCTTGCTTGACCTTTCAGGGGCATTTGATACACTCAAAACACTCAGTGATTTCACACTCCTGTTATTCTGCTACCTTACTGGCTGCTACCCCTTTCCCTTTCCCTCCCCCTCCCCCTCCCCCTCCCCCTCCCCTCCCCTCCCCTCCCCTCCCCTCCCCTCCCCTCCCCTCCCCTTCCCTTCCCTTTCCTTTCCTTTTCTAAGGAGTTTTGCTCTTGTTGCCCAGGCTGCAGTGCAATGGCGTTATCTCGGCTCACTGCAACCTCTACCTCCTGGGCTCGAGCGATTCTCCTGCCTCAGCCTCCCGAGTAGCTGGGATTACAGGTGTGTGCCACCATGCTTGGCTAATTTTTTGTATTTTTAGTAGAAACAGGATTTACCATGGTAGCCAGACTGTTCTCAAACTCCTGATCTCAGAGATCCACCTGCCTCAGCCTCCCTAAGTGCTGGGATTACAGGCGTGAGCCACTGTGCCTGGCCTACTGGCTTCTTTTTAATGGCCTTTACTGGCTCTTCCTCTGCCTGACCTTTACCTTCTAGAGTTTGCCTCAGGACAGCCATTCTCAAGGCATGAACCTATATCAGCAACATCAGTGCCACGTGCGAACTCATCAAAACTACAAATTCTCAGCCTCACAATCGGTTTAACCCAAGAATCATCTTTGATTCCTCTTTTTGTCTCACTCCTGCATCCTCTTGAGCAGCAAATTCTATTGGCTCCACCCTCATGATATAGTTCCTATTAATTTCCTTCTCACCATTCCCACTTCGCCCACCATAGCCCAGGTCTTTAGCAACTCTCACATGTGCCACTTCTCTTATTCCTTGCTTGCTCTTTATCTCACTCCTCCCTTTCCTTGCCACGAGTGGTTATCCTCACAGAGTGATCTTTTAAAAATAAAAGTTAGCCATGTAACTACACTGCTCAAAACCTTCCACTGATGTTAGAATAAAACTGCACTGAGAAGTACTACATGATCTCATCTCTGGCCCTCTGTCTGAGCTCATCTCCTTCTGCTTTTTCCTTCGCTCATTTTGTTCTAGCTACATGCCTCCTTAATGTTTCTTCCCCTCAGGACCTTCATACTTGCTATTCTCACTACATGAACTATTCCTCTCTCCCAATTTTTGCAGGGCTAACTCCTTCTTGTACTTGTCTCAACTCAACTATATTTTCACAGAGAGGCCTTCTAATCTCCTAATGGAATGTTGTCCCTCTCCCCAAGTCACTCTCCATACATTGTACTGTTTTATTATGTCATAATATTTATTACAACCTGAATTTATCTGAGTTATTTATTTGTTTACATATTGTCTACATTTGCCCATAATATGAGAGGAGTCTAGCTCCATCAGATATGGTCTCATCACTGTTGTATATCCATGTCTAGAACAATGTCTAGCACACAGTAGGCACTGAGTAATTATCCACTGAACGAATAAAACTTGTAGGAGAGAAGTTTAAGTTAGAAATGCAAAAGTCTTGTATGGGGTAAATCCTTTTTCTTTTTTCTTTTTCTTTTTTTTAAGACAGAGTCTCACTCTGTTGCCTAGGCTGGAGTGCAGTGGCACGATCTCAGCTCATTGGAACCTCTGCCTCCCAGATTCAAGCAATTCTCTGCCTCATCCTCCCCAGTAGCTAGCATTACAGGCACGTGCCACCATGCCCAGCTAATTTTTGTATTTTTAGTAGATACAGGGTTTCACCACATTGGCCAGTGGTCTTGCACTCCCGACCTCAAGTGATCTGCCTGCCTCGGCCTCCCAAAGTGCTGGGATTACAGGCATGAGCCACAGTGCCTGGCCAGGTAAATCTTTTAATTCACCCTTAAATGTGGCAAAATACTTGCTCTATAAGAGATAACTGAAACCCATCCGTAGATTCCCATCGCACATTCAGCATGGAACATGCCCACAGGAACCAAGTGGTGGCAAAATTATCTACACAATGCAAATTACTCTCTCTATCTCTCTTTTGTGACCAACTATATTTAGTTGAATTATCTTAGCGAAATCGGCATAATGTGACTCCATTGTAACTAGATATTATCCTGTATTATTCTGTATTTCAATTTCTGCTAGTCCAGTAAGATTATGTGCTATGTAAGATAGAGACTACATCTTATGTTTTTCTTCTAGCACCTGCAGGACCAAGAAAGTACTGAGACAACAGGTAAATCTAAGTACCAAATTTTTGACTACTCGAGAGAAGCTGTCAGGTGTTGTCTGATCTTCAATAAATCATACAAGTTCTTAGATAATTAAAAGGGAAAAATTAGTAAAAATGAAATAAAATAACATCAAAAAAGTATTACTTTATGTTTCTTTCCTTCAATCTGGAACTTTCAGTCATTCTCAAAAATGTTATTTAAGATACTTTGATGTACTAAGAAGCTTTGCAAAGCTGCGTAGCCCCAGGATCTGTGACCCTCTCAAATTTTTTCTGAAACTCTCAACCACGCTTCCTAGTGCCATCTCCCATATGCCAAAAAGGCATAATGTTCAGTTTCAAGAAACAATAAGATAAAAAAATGACTGCCATACCTTCAGAAGATTTTGTTAAATTTTCAGTTTGGTTCTGAGCAGTGAAATCCTTCTTAGCCGCAGAAATCTCTGGTTTTGGAAGGCTAGCCACACTTGAGGACTTCTGTTCTGAAACCTTACGTGGCTCAAAATCTAGAAAACCCGAAATGAACCTTACAAAGTGATATTTTGTACAATGATATAATGACTACTAATGTTTGTATGAACAAACATTGAACAAGGTGTTTTACAATGAACAAGGTACCTTTTCTCCCACTCTCTTTAGAAAGACTAAATATAAGAAAGCCATTAAGAGGCAGGGATTCTTATAATATGATATAATGTTTGCCATTAACAAACAGGAAGGTATATGCAAAGTTCACACTCCCTAGGAGCTAGCTGATTCTTTATGGGTATTATGACCAAATAGTAGTTGTCACCTTGTTGTTTTATGTAGAAGAGGCCAAGTAATTTGATTCTACTTTTACCTGGCAATGGCAACTGAGATGTGATTTTTTTTTAAAGTTTCCAAACTTAAATTCATTCATTACTGTGAAAACGTAGCTCTTTGTTAAATGTATCTCTTTAAGAAATAGGTACAATAGGAAACAAATTTTAAAGAAATCTATCTAGGATTGAGGAGGCAAATACATTTCAATCTGTGTCTGTGCCAACCCCGGTTGAATAGTCCTGGCTGCTTCAAGCACTGTGCGGAAAAGACTTCCGCAGTCTCACTCCATTTCAAGAGGAGAATAAGCAGTGCTTGGTTCATGTTGACTGCCCAGGCTGCAGGAGGTCTGAGAGGCAGCATAAGAGCCACCAATTTCTGATTCCTGATTTCTCACCATCACATTTATGCATCATTGTTTCAGCTTAATCTTTGGTTTACCAACTCTGTCGTAAATAGACGTTTCTATTGGCTGTGTTCATTATAGACAGCTGAACTTCAAGTATCGTATTGTACAGTAGAAAATTCCTCTATCTGGGTATTTTAACTACTCAGTTTACCAGAGAGAAACACTAAATTTTATTTCATCCCTAAATTCTTCAGCATGCAGCTCCTGAAAATGAAGACATTCTCCTACATATTCACAGCACCATCATCACACCCCAGAAATTAGCAGTAATTTAACAATGTCCTCTCTTACACAGTCTCCTAATCAAACTTGTGCAGTTTCTCCAAAATATCTTTTACAGCTGTTTTTTCCTCAATCAAGGATCTAATCAAAGCTTAGGTTTCACATTAGTTTTTATATCACTTTCATCTGTTTCAGTTTAGAACAATCATCCTATCTTTTTTGTTTTAATGACATTGATTTTTGAAGAGGCTAGGCTGATAGTCTTATAGAATGTCTACATTTTAGTAGATATTTGTCTCTGTTTCCTCTTGATTAGATTCTGGTTAAGCATTTTTGGCAAGAATTCTCTATAGGATTGTATTAGTCGGTTTTCACACTGCTTATAAAGACATATCCAAGACTGGGTATGTCTATAGGAAAAGGTTTAATGGACTCACAGTTCCACATAGCTGGGGAGGCCTCACAATCACGGTGGAAGGCAAGGAGGAGCAAGTCATGTCTTACATAAATGGCAGCAGGAAAATAGACAGCGAGCTTGTGCAGGGGAACTCCCCCTTATAAACCCATCAGATCTCATGAGACTTATTCACTATCACGAGAACAACACCGGAAAGACCTGCCCCCATGATTCAATTACCTCCCACCAGGTACCTCCCACAATACTCGGGAATTCAAGATGAGGTTTGGGTGGGGACAAAGCCAGACCATATCAAGAATCTATGCACTTTGTGTTGCATTACATGAGAACTTACTCACTGCTAGGTTGTCTCATTGTTGGTAGGAGTTTGATGACTTAGTTAAGGTAGAAAATGCTCAATGTCTCCATTGTAAAGATACATTTTCCTCCTTATAATTTGTAAGTAATATGTGGGTTGATATTTTGAGACCTTATGAATGTCTTGTTCCCCAATGAACTTTCATTACTCCCCTGCTTTTTAAATTAGTCGGGTCTCCTAAATGCATTTAGGCCAAGTTTAAGCATACAGGATGAAAACAAAATGTTATTTACATCTTAGTTTTCTCATATAACTCAGCCAGATCTGTAATATGCACGTCACTGTAGGCTATGTCATCAGCTATCACTGGTTATGTCCTAAGAGGCCGCTGTTAGGTATTATTCAGTTATGGACATTTAATCAGAGTATGTGCTATGCTAACATATTACCTAGATTAAGATCAGATGTATCTTGAACAGCCATTTCATTTGCATCTTCGTTTTTCTTTGTAAAAGGA
Organism: Rhinopithecus roxellana; assembly: GCF_007565055.1. Taxonomy (NCBI): domain Eukaryota; kingdom Metazoa; phylum Chordata; class Mammalia; order Primates; family Cercopithecidae; genus Rhinopithecus; species Rhinopithecus roxellana. Next base: position 52,689,146 of record NC_044556.1, on the reverse strand, counting down.
GGCAGTTTTTTGGAAAGACTGTCCAGATGATTAAACTGAAAGGAAAAAAAGACTTATTTTATACTTATACATGGCTGAAATTCAACTGTTACAAATATGTTAAATTGATAAGCAATAATGAAAACATATTTTTAATGCCCTGAAAATAAAGTTTACAAACTAAAATTCTATAGGAGACTGATTAACCCAATTCTAGCTTTGTTAACTAGTCATAATTTCCCATAATTTCTTCTGAAATTTTCATAGAAATGCAGGGTGTTCTGAACACATGAAAATATTCGCTTTGCTTCAGGGTTTTAATGAACTTTTGGTCAGTGAGGGGAAGGTCAGGGTTGTGGTCCTACAGTTAGGCTGAAATAGAACAGGAGAAGAGCGTTCTCCCTCCCTGAGCTTCCAAGAACTCACAATCTCTTAGTGCTATCTTAGCAGCTGATGGGTGAGGACATTTTAACTGAATAAAAACTTCAAAATGGGTTATCAGAGGAGGGTCAATGATAGGAAAGATTCTGCCTAAAAAGGCTTAACATAGATGGGAGAGAGTAATTAATAGAGAGACTGAAAGGCAGGATCAGGGAGTGAGAGTAATACATTGCAGAGAACTTCTACTTAGGTGCAAGACCTGAAATTAGTCTTCCCTATCACATGCTTGTGAGAATATGGATTTGAAGGGTACAGGTTAGTCAGTCAGGTCGATGCAGGAAAGAATTAAACAGCATCAGGAAAGATAGATTACATAATAACATATGCAATATATCAACTTCTACAAAACTTTTATTAGATTATTGTTCATTATAGTCAATTACCTGAGACTGATATAACTGGTTCAATTCAGACTTAAAAAAGGGTGGTATTATGCGGTTCTTAATATCCATTAGATAATTTTGTGTTGTCTCAATTTCCTTCCTGGTTGATGTTTCCATAATGATGCAAAAGAAGACATAGAACATTTTAAAGTTATTTGTTTGTGCTTTAGCTCTAAATCCCACAACAATGAATGCAATCACTGACAATAAAACTGATAAGAATTAATTTGTTAGATACTTTTTGTCAACTTGTTTTGGTTCATTCTCTCTTCTTTTAGAATCAGTCACATTTCTTACTTCAAAAATCAGACTCTCATGTAAGATAGGAAATAATGATACCGGGTGTTAGTTTGATTTTGTAGTTGGTCTCAAAAGGCTAAAAACCACACAGCCCTGTAATGGTTAAACTTCTTGAGGTTTTTCAATTCTCTGAGGTTTAAATGACAGCTAGAGTCTACTGGTTTTCATAATTTCAGTAGCAGTAGTAACAAAAAAACTTAAACCAAAAACAAAATCTTGAGGCATGATTTGTGACTAATGTGGTCAGTGGTTATAGAGTTAAATGAAAGCAATCGTGATAGTCCTGTTTTCCAATACCAGAACCCCTATGTTGGGGAGACATTATGTAGGGAAAGCCAATGAGATGTAAACGGAAGTCATTGGGTAAGTCCAGGAGCTTTTAGAGAGGGCTGACTCAGCTGGGAGACTTTTCCTTGTCCCTGCCTCATGTCTTTCCCAACTTCCTGAAATATGAATGTAATGCCTGGGGCTGCAGCAATCCTTTTGCAACTATGAAGTAAGCTTGAGAATGAAAATGATGTACTAAGAATGATGGAACAGATAAAAAGAAGGAATCTGAATTCCTGATGATGTTGTGGTGCTTCCTACCATGAACTGCCCATCTCTGACTTCTTTCACATTAGGAAAATAAGCCCCTTTTTAATATGAGCACTGATTTGGAGGTTGTCTGTTAAATGTAGCTGAACTAAATCCTCCCTGAAATAGTTTTCATTTTTAAGTGCTTATTGCACTTAAAAAACTTAAGTTTTGCAAAATATTTTACATTTAATCTTACAATAACCCTGTGAGTTACTACTTTTGTCCTCATTTTATGAGTTGAAAAACCAAAGCATAGAGAAGTTAAGTAACCTATTCCAAATCACATTACCAATAAAGGGTGGAATCTAAATTAAAACCCAGGTTGCTTGCCTCCAAACCCATGATCTTGACAACTGCACGTGCTAGTCAGCTGTCAGTCCCCCAGTGTGAGAGCTAAAAGAGACCTGCTATGCGTCTGCTATGGACTGCTATTTGGCAGTCCAATTAGCCTCCATTTATTGATGAGCAAACTGAACTCCTGAAGTAAAAGTTACTGAAGTGAAACAAGCAGCCAGTATCAGACATTCTGTAAGTAATCAAATTGTAACTGATTGGATCTGTGACCAGTGCTCTTATACTAGTTGACCTGTCTGGAAATACCAGACAGGCATGATCAAAATACAACCTTACTTCAACTTTCACTTCCCGTTAAAAGTTTCTTATCTCTACTGAGTCACTGGATTCACTCACCGATCTATGGCAGTCTGGTTGCTGCCCACCACTCTCTTAAACTTATTCTCACAAAAGAAACTAATCAACCTTGTAACTGATAAACCCAAATTTCTTTTTTGGTTCCCATTTCTGACTCTTCTACATCATCTGACATTTGCTGACCAGCTTCTATTTCCTTGAAACTTGCTCTTTCCTCGACCCAGGTCATTTTCCACATTGCCAACACTTGTCTTTCTGTGACACTCATCTAATTATAAGCTTCACTCTTCTTCTTCAAAAAACTGTCACTGGCTTGCCATTATATACCTATAAGTTAAAACCTGGAATTGTTAATGTTTCAAAATTTAAACAATTTGTATAGGTAATACAAGCATATGTACACAGTTTAATGAACACTCAAGAGTACATAATAATGAAGTCTCTATCTCATCCTGTCCCCCATCTCTTAATCTCCTTCCTCTCAGGCAATCATGGTCTCTTGGAGAAGCTTTTAGGGATATTCTGATAATAATGGGCTTCAGGGCACACTACCTTAAAATATGGCAGCTTGACACACTGAATATTTTCAGCTGAAGGAATGTGAGACAATGGCAGAAGCAGGAAGGTTACTCTCACCTTCCCTCTGCCCTTTCTCCCTGAAGCAGGACATAAAATCTAGAAAGGATTTTCTGACCTTCCCCTGAAGCAGCTCATAAGACCCTCTTATGAGAGATACCCTTGCAATACCTGCAGGAAAGGAGCATCCTTATCTCTGAAGACACAGATGCACAGAGAGGAATATGAGCAACAGACCTTGCCTCAGTCCCCCAGCTTATTACCATTAGATTGTGCTTTTTTGCCCTATCATATTTCTCCATGAGTGTCCATTCTTCATCAAACCTAGCATAAAGACACTCAGGTATAGCCATTTATTTGAGTCTTCATTTCCTTATGAAGACTGTCATGTCATGCAAAACTTAAGCTATCCTCCCTGCAGACAGTATATCCCTTCTAGTTTGACCTTGAATAGGGGAGGTGACCCATGAGGCTTAAAGTCTTATCTCAGCACTCCCCTAACACATTTCACAAGACAACCCTGACATGTTTATGAAGAAACATATTAATCCTGAAGTCATCCTGAAGAGGAGCCATGCAAATGTGTACAATAGATAGTATCATATGTACTGCTACATGCTCAACAAATATATCCGGCTTCTTTTCTCTATGACAAAAGAGCTGGAGTTGAAATCCCCACCTAGGACTAAAAGGAAACCAAACCATATAATGCTTAGAGCACATTCCTCCTGTGAATTATAAGAACCTTGAAAGTTTATGATTGTGTTCTGCATTAAGTTCCAGAATATTTATTGGTATATTAGAATCGCCAAAAGCACAGAGAAGGCCTGGACAGCTTTCTTGCTTAGGAGAGGAAGAGGATCTATCCAATGGTCAAATGGGTTTCCTCAAGAGACAGTGGTGTCGTCACATAAACCTGAATGACCACTTGGTAGACATGTTGCAGAAGAGAGTCAAAGAACATCTGGGTGCCTGGTAGGACATTTTGGCCTATCCCATTCTCAGAGTCTATTACTCTGGGCTCTTTCAGGTGCTTATGTGCATTTTGGGGTAGAATTACCTCGTTTTGTCTATCTTTTCTTTCCAGCGTTTTGAGGATGCTGTGTGCCTATGTGAAAGGAAAGGAAAGTATGGTGAAAAGGGGCAATGATTTCAGCTTAAAAACAAAACCAAAAACCCTCACCACTATATGATGAATTGTTAATAGTATGGGAAATGAAGGGCTGTGAATTCATTGATGTAGCCACCAAAAGTTATAGCACCTGCATATTCCATTTCCTCACTCACTGCATGCCTAATACTAATTAGAACACATTATTGGATTAACTTACCTCCATTTCTTTTCAAAGAAATCTTTCTTAAATGTGTCTGGTGGACATTCTGGAGGCGTAGCCAAAGATTGCTTGAATAAATCAGTTAGGTGAGCTGCAACTTTAAACACAGACGTATTTAACTTTTATCCCCACTTCTTTATAGGACAACACACAATCAGTACACAATTACTCATTTGAGATACCTGTTAAGAGACTATATTTAATCTATCAAGAGTTTACTAGGATTTGCATGACCAAGTTGTAAAACAACAGTAAACTAGACTACTTTTATGAAATATCCTACCAGAAAACATGGAACTTATAGTCAAAATGTAAAATGCAGTGATATCTCCTTTATCCCGTATTATTAGGGGAAGTGGTGTTCTGCTTAACTGAATTTCCTCATATCTGAGGCAGCAAACCTTAAAACAAATTAACCATGATATTGAAATTGTTTTTCTGAATATTTTCCTGCTTCCTGAATCTAAGAACATGAATATAAGACAATGGTTGTTCAACAATGTAGACAGCAATTCTCAGTTTATTCACAAAACATGATATCGGTGGGATGTCAACGGGAGATTAAAAAAAGGAAAATATTTTCATGTTTCATGGTTATATGAGCTTGGGAAACACTGATTTATACAAGGTTAAATAGGTTTCACTACTTTTCTGCATCTTTAATTAATTAATGTACATGTGACTCTAAGAAAATAAGACCATATGAAGCATTATACAAACTTATTTTAACATGAAACTCATTTTTGGTGGGGCCTTCTCATAGATGAGTGTTTTAGGAAATACTATGGGGGAATGTTGATTTAGGATCATTTAAATTAATATGTCACAGACAGCTATAAGTATGCAACGACTGTTTATTTCCTGGAACTGTTTGTTTAAAAAAATATGTTAGTTTTTACTTTTGGAAAACCTATGTGTTTTCCTTGTTGTGCCTGTTCACTTGTCCCAGAGGTTAAAAATTCAAAAGCTACAAGGTAGCGTTGCCAGATAAAGTATAGGGACCCTGGTTAAATTTGAATTTCAAATAAACAACTTTTTAGTATAAGTATATCTCAGGCTTCCGGGGACACACTGTGTCTTAGCCTGCTTTGTGTTGCTCTAAAATAATACCTGAAGCTGTGTAATTCATAAAGGAATTTGGCTCACAATTCTTCAGGCTGTACAAGAAGCATGGTGCTGGCATCTGCTTCTGGTGAGGGGGTTAGGCTACTTCCACTCATGGCAGTGGGGGAAGGGGAGCTGGTATGTATAGATATCACATCATGAAAAAGGAAGCAACAGAGAGAGGCGAGATTCCAGCCTCATTTTACCAACCAGTTCTCATGGCAACTAATAGAGTAGAAATTCACTCACCTCACCAAGAGGCAGAAGGTACCAAGCCATTCATGAGGGATCCACCCTAACGACCCAAATGCCTCCCATTAGGCCCCACCTCCCTCTAACATTTGGGATCAAATTTCTTTTCTTTTCTTTTTTTTGGAGACAGGGTCTTGTGCTGTTGCCCAGGCTGGAGTGCAGTGGCATGATCACTGCTCATTGCAATCACCACATACCAGGCGAAAGATATCCTCCCGCCTCAGCCTCCAGAGTAGTTGGGACCGCAGGCATGCACCACCACACCCGACTAATTTTTTTTTGTATTTTCTGTAGAGATGGGGTTTCACCATGTTGCCCAGACTGGTCTCCAACTCCTGGTCTCAAGAGATCCACCCACTTTGGCCTCCCGAAGTGCTAGGATTACAGGCAAGAGCCACCAGTCCCGGCCTGGGGATCAAATTTCAGCATGTGATTTAAAGGGGTCAAATATCCAAACTATAGTGTACTTATACTAAAAAAAATTATTATTTGTCGTTCATCTAAAATTTAACTAGGCCTTCTCTATTTTTATTCACTAAATTTGGCCACCTAACTACAGGAGTTGTCCAGGGTAAAAAGTGACCACAGACTATAGGGACAGGGAGACATAAGGGGTTATGATGGACTCCTGTTATGCTCGTTCTAAAGAAGCAGCTAACAATTATCTTCAGCCAAATTTACTATGTAATAATGTGAGATTTCAAGAGGAAAAAGTCTGGATAAACAACAACAACAACAACAACAAAAACAACTGTACAAGCCCACATTGTGGAGGATACTCAGAACCTATCTGTGGGATGAATGAAGCTCATGGCTGCCAGTTTATGATTTTTGCCATATGGCCAACAAAACAAAACCCCATCAAATTCTCTACTGCTTGCTTGCTGTGAGCTATGAAACCATCTAGCCACATTTGTTAGGGCTGTGTACATATACCCCCCAAATGAATACTCTTTGAATGAGATCTAAGAGTAAACTACTTGCACTACATACAGTGTAAAACAGTACAAGGCTTTGTTGATAACAGTGTAGTTGCTCAAAAGTTCTGTGTGTGGGAGGGCGGGCTGTTGGTTGGTTGACTGTTTCCTTCCTATATCTTCATTATAGCTGAGGCTAACATAAAAGTCAAATGTCAACATTTTTCACTTAATGGGTGAAAGTTAAAGATGAATGAGAGAAAATCATGGTTTTCTAGGATCTCAAAGCTCAGGCAGAACAATACATGCAGGATGATTTACAAAAATAAACCACCACAACATAACATGGCTAATATAAGAATGGAGATATGTACATGGTGTCTTGTTATCAGATAAGAGAATGACTGATAAGTGTATTTAAGATGATTCCTTTGAAATTTGTAAATACACTGCAGAAGACTACTAAATGCAACTCACCTTCAGTAACATGACTTTTTGTAGTTTCCTCCATTTTAGGGAAAGACTGAAATGAAGATAGAATTACTTAATGGTGATGATTATATTACTTACAAGACTTACTTTGTTTAGAAACATTCTCTCAAGTTGATCTTTTGTAAAAATTACTATAACATGATTAGTTTAAAAATACTGATATAAAATTAATTTTTGTAGGTCATTCCTTCCAATTAACTAATGTCTAAAAATGCAAACGATTTTAAGTTGTAAAAATTCCTATTTCTTCTTCTTTTCTATTTCATTCATCATTCAGTATTTCAATAAATATCAATTTCTTCTGAAGACAACAAAAAGTTTTATTTAAGGGCCTTCAGAATTATTTATGAAGGAAGAGTCTAAAATGTATTTGGAAAATGCAATATATAGAGAAATGGATTGCCACAAAAACTGAAAATTATGAGGAGAGAGCAAATACTTCATGGGAGTGGCAGAAGCAGTTATTTCTTACGATATTTTGTCTTGAAATATTTAATATTGAAACAATAGTAAGAAGACGGGTATACAAGGCATTTTCTCACCATAACCAGCTTGAGGAGATCAGCAGCATTGCCTCTCTCCTCCTCAGTTCTGGAATCTTTAACCATCATTTCCTGCAGCTCATCTTCTTTCTTCAGAATATGGTTTATGTAATCCTAAATCAGCAGAATAAAATAAATAGACAAAAACTAGGAATTAGGTAGAGAGAGATACAAAAATGGTCATCAACTTGAAATATTACAAAAAATGAAGAATACATAGGTTTACAATGCTCAAGAACTGTTTACTAGTCAAACAATATGAAAAGATTTTTTCTTAATATGTTAACAGGAAAAACCTGAAGAGTGCAAAAGCACAGCTTTAAGGGCCACAGGATAGAACTGCATGGGGGCCTCAGAGAGGCCCTGTTTCTAACTCTGCACTTAAGTGTCCTCATCAATAAAATGGACAGAGTTGGGTTAGATAACGTCTAGGATCCTTTCAGGTATAGTTTTTAAATTTTATCTGTAAATGGAATTTGCCTAGTTCATCTTTGCTTCCAAGAGAAATGTACTTTATTTTTTTCATAAGTATTTGATCCATTTCCATAACTAATAATACCCTGCTCTGTGCCAGGTGCTGGGCATATAACCATAAACAAAACACATACAATCCCTGTACTGAGGGAGTAAACAAACTTGAGATGTTATAGACATGATCATACAATTAACTATATATTTACAAATTTTAGACCACTTCCAAAGCCTTTTCCTCCATGGACAAATATATTACTATGTGGTTCTATCTATCCAGTGGTCACTATATCAGTTTTCTATATAGTGACAAAGATGGAGGGCTCTATGTAGTAATCACTTACAAAAAAATCTTACTTTTTCAATGTCTTTGGGCTTCTTAATAATTTCTACACTTTATGGGAACGATTAAATATTTTCTACTTCTCAACCTTCTACTCTGAAAGACTGACATCCTTGTGTTGCACTAGATAAATATTGGTAGAATTACATAATTTCAGGTTTCTTAGGAAACCAAGAGCAACGATTGCTCTGTTTCTGATTCTTTTGGGTCAGGTTACTTAGATTCCATTACCTTGAGGGAAACCTGCAGCCTCAGTTTCACCTCATTCTTTATGACCTCATGCTGAATGAACTGGCGCATCTGTAGCACACTGGGGCTCTTGAGTATGGCACCCGGGGCACTCACTAGCTGTTTGGACTCAATGCAAAGGCCTTTCCAAATCTGAGTGCCAAACGGAGGTCCTGGAGTTTTTTTCTGTTAACAAAACAAAGCAATAAAACCACCAAAGAAATCACAATGTTCTCACATTCAGATTTTTTAACTGTTCATTTATTATGTAGATATCATAATAACTTTTTAGGGACACAGTCGTGAAAAAAATCCTTAACCTCAAAAAGTTCTGCAAATATAAGGAAAATCAATAACAGAACTGGGCATGCTTTCCTCTTTATTTATGTTACCAAGATACTGGATATTTAAAAATCCTGTTGCATAGTGTCCTGGGTAGGATGTAGAAGAATGCTAAGCAATGTAATAGCAGCCTAGCTTATGAGAAATGGATGTGGCTATTTCTTAGTACCCACAAGTAGATGAAGACATTTGGCACTGAGCAGTCTTTCACTTTCAGGTTCTGTGTTCATTTTGACCTAGAAAGATTCTTTGCAAGAGAAGTAATTCCATAGATCTGGGCCGTCTTTGAGCTTACTCTAGATTAAGCATGCCTCCAGAGTCTGAGGATCTCTGGGGCAGAAAAAGCTACCTGAGAGTAAACTCACACTATATGTTATACTTGTGATTGATTTTCAGGAATGGTGTGCTTTGCTGTCCTCCTATGTCCTCAAGTGTGCTGGATGTGCTTCATTTCAAAAGGCCTGGCCAGTGACAGCCACTTAGGGTCTTTGCAGGCCTGTGCTACTCCTACCAGATGTAGAAGGTCAGAGCATAAGAGTTTCAGGGGATGAGAATAAACTTCCTTCAATAATCTTAGACGTGGCATACCCTTTGTCATCATGTAGTACTTACAATTTGGATATAGCCTTAGTGTGCCATTTGGTGTGACCTCCTCATTTTCAGAGGAGGAAATGGAGACCCAGTGTGACTTGTCCAAGATCCCACATTAATAAGGGGTAGAATTGGGATCAGAATTCAAGTCACCTTCATCTTACCATGTTGACTACAGTCACCAAATTTAACCACAGGGCTAGGAGGTCACTGTAATCTTAAATGTTCATCATCTGTGTTTGCTATTATAAGATTTAGTGTAGGACAGCAAAAATGATCACCATCAAAAACATTATCTCAATTACCAATCTCTGATCATACTATCAATAGCTTCACTGATTTAATTATTTAACACCTGACCATATGTTGGACATGTGACATAAATTGCTTATAAAATGAAATGGCAAATTATGCAAGATGCAGAACTTCATTGATTCTTACCCAAGATATTTTATTCTTAAAAAAATTTAGGTGGAGCTTCTCTTAACTGACATAATTACAATGTTTACTTTCTAACATTGCAATTGCAAATACGCATATAATCCTTCATATTATTCTTAGATGGTCAGTTTGGGCATTTTTAATATATGAAGAAAAAGAGGGAGAGTAAAAGACCCAAAATTGTGTATTAAAATGAACAAATAACAAATAATAGAAGGAAAGATTTCTGTATGATATAATATCAGTAATTCCATGACAGAGGTGTAACCTGGCTTACTCAGAAAGAATGTTTTCATATTATAGGAAGATGTTCAAGCCTACAATACAGGATAAAAGAAATAAAACTGAAATTAGCTAGCCAGGAGTATTCCTCTAAAATGTTGGAATACTCAGAGTATTCCTCTAACATCTACAAATGTTAGAATCTTCAAATATAAAACTCCTTGAGCACATTAACAATTTACATAAGAATGAAAATACATGAATATATGGGAGGAGACCTAAGACTCTAGTCCACTGCCCTTGGATGGATGTATACACTAATAAAATGACTTTTTAGAAGAAATTATATACCTCAACTGAGGGAAATGTTTCCCATGACCTTGACCGGAGATTAGGAGGGACAATTGTATCTTCCTTTTTTATTAACCATGGTGACGCTTCATGGAAAGGGCGAAGGACTGTGATGGTCAGGGTGCCTGGTTCAAAGAAAGTTGTCAGAAGACCATTACCCATTGAAAGTACTCAGAGCAAATGAAAATGCATTCACTAAATTCAACAAGTTCTTTTTGAATAGCCTTAGACACGAAAGATTAATGAGACACAATGACTATACTTAGAAACCTTATAATCAAATAAGAAGGATGAAGCTTTCAGTCACTGTGACACCTACAGACTGGATTTAGATCACCTGGAAGCATTCATTGACACCTCACTGTTCCTCACCAACCACATACAAGTTCTGTCAGTTCTCCCAATAAAGTTGAGTCCATCTTTTTCTCTCTCTGTGAACCCTGCTTGATGTGCCTTAAAAAGATCCTGCTCTAGACTACAGCAACAACTGACTTTGCCACCTATATATACTCTGTGAGTGAACCTTCCCTTGCAGTCAGGGTGACTGATTATGTTAGTTCATGAGGAAAACTCTTCGTTGCCTTCACATTGCTTGTGAGATAAAAGATGGTCCTTAACATTCTTTTGCCCCTACCTCAACTTGTACTGTTCTTCCCCTCTGTGCTTCAGCTACTTTGCCCTTTTCCCCAACCCATGTTTTCCAATGCTTTATGCTTTCTCCTTTATGTTTTCTTTTCCAAGAAAGCTCTCTCTCTTACCTTAATTAACCACTACCTACTCACTAGCTTTTGGCTCAGGTGTCTTCAGGGAAGCTTTCTGGACTATGTCAGTTTCTTCTGTTAGATTCTCTCAGACCTATGTTCTTTTCCTTCATAGGCCTTATCCCAACTTATAATCATACAGTTGTGTGACTTTATAATTAACAGCTATCTCTCCCAGTAACCTACAAGCTCCATTGAGACAGGGTCCATGCCTGTTTTAGTTCACCATTGTATTCCTAACACCCAGGCAGTGTTTAGTACATGGTGGTTTGCCAAGTAGAGGCTAACTAAATGACTAACAAACCAATGTGAGATAAATTCTTATTCTCCCACAGTTCCATACATGCACCACACTGACTGGGGGTTAGTCAGAGTCCCCCATGTTCCCTATTCACAAAGAGCAAGGTGTATTAATGTCATGCACATGTGCATTGATACACTAAAAGTTGTAAGGGCCCAGAAATGCAGGTATATTTATAAATGTACACAAAATGTATCCCAAAACACAAAGATGAAAACATACACACACACACACATAAACCTAGGCACAGCACATAGGTTTTCTATGCAGATAATATATAGGCTTATATCTGTATTTAGATACACATATTACATATATTGGATGGTTCTTACTTAATGCGATATGTATCTTTAACCTCTGGCAACACACCAATTTCTCTGAAGTTGAGGAAAACAACATAAGTAACCAATGAATATAGCTTATATAACTTATCAGGTATTTCAGGTTGGCATTATAACTCATATATCAATTTCAACAAAGCAACATCTTCAAAATGACAAAAAATGAATTTACAAGAGATATCTCACTGTTCTTTGTTTTTTCTTACCAAGATGAACTCATAAATCAGAACTTTGGTACATACCTGAACACAGATACAAATCTGCTGATAGGAGAAGAGGGATACATACTCAGCTTACGCAGATTGGTGCTCAGATACATCTTGGTATACACCTAAATTCAAGTAGCTATATAAATAAGTTGATATGACTTATTCATATCAACTTATTTCTGCTCTACTTTCCAAAGCAGAGCAGTAAAGTGAGCAAAGTGGAAAAAGTAAGACGACATGAAGACATACTGGATAGTAAGGAGAATGAGAATTGGCGAAGAGACACAGTGCATTCCACACAGTATGGGTCCTCTACCTGGCTGTTCCTGCACTGGCTCTTGGAGAACAACAGTATTTGATTCTTTATATGCCAAAGATAGATATTCTTCTATGTCACTGTCTCGAAGAAGTTCCATTCCTGATCCATCAGCATAAACAACAAAAAACCTATTTGAAGAAATAAAAATATAATCACTTTAAGTATTCAGTTAAAATGCTCCTTGAGCTTAGAATTAAAAGTAAAATTATAGTATTATTATTTTACCTGGGAACATGTTCACCATAGATTTGCTGATGATTCTTTTCAAGGTGCATAGAGGATAGACTATCATAGCCCTCAGGTTTTTCATTCAAATCATCTTCCAATTTTTTTTCAGGTAATATAGTTGATATGTTACCATCAGCCATGACCTAAGGCATAAAGTATGTAAGCAACTAAAAGAAAAGAAAGTCATAATGCTTATATTTCCGCTGATCCAATTTGAGAAAACAGATGATTTGGTGGGTTTATTCAGAAAATTGGAGATGTTTATTTGCAAGGTATTGTTTACTAAGTAGAGACTGCATTAATAAAAGTAAAAACCTAGCAGGATAACTCTACTTATAAACGACACCTAAAACAGGAACACAGACTGAAACATATTCAGAATGAATAGGATGGGGAGGATACTCAACACCTCATACTATGAAGATAGGTTCAAAGAATTGGGAATTTAAACATGCAGCAATGGGTACTCACGCAATAGCTGTCTTGAATTATTTGGAAGGACCTTTGCATGGAAGGGGCTTATACTCTGGGATTTCAAACACAGAATTGCGGCTCATGGGTAGAAAACTTAGGGGAACAGATTTAGTATGAAAATGAGAAAAAATGTTCTAGTCCTTTATTACTGTCTAAATATGCCATGAGTCTCTCCAGAAAGGGGTGTGATTCATGCTGCAAGACCACTGAAGGGGATGCCCAAGAGGAGTATCAATGCCCAGAAAAATGCTTGGCCGAGAGGGTTTTGAGCTTTAAGTTTCTACTTCAATTTGTCATAAATTGAAATTTGTCGCTTTGAACTCATGCTGTGAAGAGTTTCAGTTACTTAGCAAAGAAAAAATAAGCTGGATCAGGGCTTATCTACATATCAAAACAAAGTTAGGAATTCTGTTGTATAACTCCAAATCTAAAAAATAACTTCATACCTACTAGCTGATAGACAAAATTTCACTGTTGAATTAGAAGTTAAAAAAAAAAAAAAGATAAATGCCTAGAGCAATGGTTGGCAAATCTTTTTTGTCACAGGCACGACAGTAAATATTTTAGAGTTTGAGTTTGCAGGCCATACATTCTCTGTTACAACTACTCAACTCTGCCATTATTATGCAAAGCAGCCATAGACACTATGTAAACAAATGAGCATGACTGTGTTCCCATAAAACTTTATAAAACGACATTGAAATTTGTATTTCCTATAATTTTGTTGTGTCTTCTTTTGTTTTTTCAAAAACCATTTAAGCATATATGAAACCATTTTTAGTTCATGGGCTATAGATAAACAAGTGGCCATTGTCTGCCAGTTCCTGACCTAGAGGTGAGGGGATAGTCGTGGTGTTGAAAGACAAAGAAGCAAACATTTTCTCACATTCTGTAGGTTGTCTGTTTAGTCTGTTGATAATTTCTTTTGCTGTACAGAAGCTTTTTAGTTTAATTAGGTCCCATTTGTCAATTTTTGCTTTTGTTGCAATTGCTTTTGGTGTCTTTGCCATGAAATCTTTGCCAGGGTCTGTGATCAGAAGGGTATTTTCTGGGTTTTCTTCAAGGGTTTTTGTAGTTTAGGTTTTACATGTAAGTCTTGAGACAATTACTGTATATGGAAGGGGTCTAGTTTCAACCTTCTGCATATAGCTAGCCATTTATCCCAGTACCATTTATTGACTAGGGAGTCCTTTCCTCATTGCTTGCTTTTGTTGGTTTTGTTGAAGATGATTGTAGGTATGCAACTTTATTTTTGGGCTCTCTATTCGGTTTCATTGGTCTGTGTGTCTGTTTTAGTACTGGTATCATGCTATTTTGGTTATTGTAGCCCTGTAGTATAGCTGAAGTTGGATAATGTGATGCCTCAACCTTTGTTCCTTTTGCTTAGGATTGCTTTGGCTATTTGGGCTCCTTTTTTGGTTCCATGTGAATTTTAGAATAGCTTTTTCTAATTCTGTGAAGAATGTCATTGGTACTTTGATAGGAATAGCCTTGAATCTGTAAATTGCTTCGGGCAGTATGGCCATTTTAATAATATCGATTTTTCCTATCCATGATCATGGAATGTTTTCCCATTTGGTTGTGTCATCTCTGATACCTCTTATCAATGTTTTGTACTTCTCAGTGTAGAGACCTTTCACCTCCCTGGTTAGCTGTATTCTGAGGCATTTTATTTTTTGGTGGCTATTATGAATAGGATTATTTTCTTTTTTATTATTATTATACTTTAAGTTCGAGGGTACATGTGCACAACATGCAGTTTGATACATAGGTATACATGTGCCATGTTGGTTTACTGCACCCATCAACTCGTCATTTACATTAGGTATTTCTCCTAATGCTCTCCATCCCCCAGCCGCCTACCCCCTGACAGGCCCTGGGGTGTGATGTTGCCCATCCTGTGTCCAAGTGTTCTCATTGTTCAATTCCCACCTATGAGGGAGAACATGTGGTGTTTGGTTTTCTGTCCTTGTGATAGTTTGCTGAGAATGATGGTTTCCAGTTTCATCCATGTCCCTGCAAAGGACATGAATGCATCCTTTTTTATGGCTGCATAGTATTCCACAATGTATATGTGCCACATTTTCTTAATCCAGTCTATCCTTGATGGACATTTGGGTTAGTTCCAAGGCTTTGCTATTGTGAATAGTGCAGCAGTAAACATATGTGTGCATGTGTCTTTATAGTAGCATGATTTATAATCCTTTGGGTATATACCCAGTACTGGTACGGCTGGGTCAAATGGTATTTCTAGTTCTAGATCCTTGAGGGATTGCCATACTACCTTCCACAATGGTTGAACTAATTTACACTCCCACCAACAGTGTAAAAGTGTTCCAATTTCTCCACATCCTCTCCAGCATCTGTTGTTTCCTGACTTTTTAATGACTGCCATTCTAACTGGCATGAGATTGTATCTCACTGTGGTTTTGATTTGCATTTCTCTGATGACCAGTGATGATGAGCATTTTTTCATGTGTCTGTTGGCTGCATAGATGTCTTCTTTTGAGAAGTGTCTGTTCATATCCTTTGCCCACTTTTTGATGGGGTTATTTTTTTCTTGTAAATTTGTTTAAGTTCCTTGTAGATTATGGATATTAGCCCTTTGTCAGATGGGCAGATTGCAAAAATTTTCTCCCATTCTGTAGGCTGCCTATTCACTCTGATGGTAGTTTCTTTTGCTGTGCAGAAGCTCTTTAGTTTAATTAGATCCCACTTGTCTATTTTGGCTTTTGTTGCCATTGCTTTTGGTGTTTTAGTCATGAAATCCTTGCCCATGCCTATGTCCTGAATGGTATTGGCTAGGTTTTCTTCTAGGGTTTTTATGGTTTTAGGTCTAACATTTAAGTCTATAATCCATCTTGAATTAATTTTTGTATAAGATGTAAGGAAGGGATCCAGTTTCAGCTTTCTACATATGGCTAGCCAGTTTTCTCAGCATCATTTATTAAATAGGGAATCCTTTCCCCATTTCTTGTTTTTGTCAGGTTTGTCAAAGATCAGATGGTTGTAGATATGTGGTGTTACTTCTGAGGCCTCCATTCTGTTCCATTGATCTGTATCTCTGTTTTGGTACCAGTACCATGCTGTTTTGGTGACTGTAGCCTTGTAGTATAGTTTGAAGTCAGGCAGCATGATGCCTCCAGCTTTGTTCTTTTTGCTTAGGATTGTCTTGGCAATGTGGGCTCTTGTTTTTGTTCCATATGAACTTTAAAGTAGTTTTTTCCAATTCTGTAAAGAAAGTCATTGATAGTTTGATGGGGATGGCACTGAATCTATAAATTTCTTTGGGCAGTTTACCCATTTTCATGATATTGATTCTTCCTATCCATGAGCAAGGAATGTTCTTCCATTTGTTTGTGTCCTCTTTTATTTCATTGAGCAGTGGTTTGTAGTTCTCCGTGAAGAGGTCCTTCACATCCCTTGCAAGTTGGATTCCTAGGTATTTTATTCTCTTTGTAGCAATTGTGAATGGGAGTTCACTCATGTTTGGCTCTCTGTCTGTTATTGGTGTATAGGAATACTTGTGATTTTTGCATATTGATTTTGTATCCTGAGACTTTGCTGGAGTTGCTTACCACCTTAAGGAGATTTTGGGCTGAGACAATGGGGTCTTCTAAATATACAATCATGTCATCTGCAAACAGGGACAATTTGACTTCCTCTTTCCCTAATTGAATACCCTTTATTTCTTTCTCTTGCCTGATTGCTCTGGTCAGAACTTCCAACACTATGTTGAATAGGAGTGGTGACAGAGGGCATCCTTGTCTTGTGCCAGTTTTCAAAGGGAACACTTACAGTTTTTGCCCATTCAATATGATATTGGCTATGAGTCTGTCATAAATAGCTCTTATTATTTTGAGATACGTTCCATCAATACCTAGTTTATAGAGAGTCTTTAGCATGAAGCGCTGTTGAATTTAGTTGAAGGCCTTTTCTGCATCTATTGTGTGTTTTTTTCTGCATCTATCATGTGGTTTTTGTTGTTGGTTCTGTTTATGTGATAGATTGTGTTTAACGATTTGCATATGTTGAACCAGCCTTGCATGCCAGGGATGAAGCTGACCTGAATATGGTGGATAAAGTTTTGATGTGCAGCTGGATTCGGTTTGCCAGTATTTTATTGAGCGTTTTTGCATCGATGTTCATCAGGGATAGTGATCTAAAATTCCCTTCTTTGGTTGTGTCTCTGCCAGGCTTTGGTATCAGGATAATGTTGGCCTCATAAAATGAGTTAGGGAGGATTCCCTCTTTTTCTATTGATTGGAATAGTTTCAGAAGGAATGGTACCAGCTCCTCTTTGTACCTGTGGTAGAATTTGGCTGTGAATTTGTCTGGTCCTGGACGTTTTCTGGCTGGTAGGCTATTAATTATTGCCTCAATTTCAGAGCCTGTTATTGGTCTATTTAGAGATTCAGCTTCTTCCTGGTTTAGTCTTGGGAGGGTGTATGTGTCCAGGAATTTATCCATTTCTTCTAGATTTTCTAGTTTATTTGCGTAGAGGTGTTCATAGTATTCTCTGATGGTAGTTTGTATTTCTGTGGGGTTGGTGGTGATATCCCCTTTATCATTTTTTATTGCATCTATTTGATTCCTCTCTCTTCTTTATTAGTCTCACTAGTGGTCTATCAATTTTGTTGGTCTTCAAAAAACCAGCTCCTGGATTCATTGATTTTTTTAAGGGTTTTTTGTGTCTCTATCTCCTCCAGTTCTGCTCTGATCTTAAGTTATTTCTTGTCTTCTGCTACCTTTTGAATTTGTTTGCTCTTGCTTCTCCAGTTCTTTTAATTATGATGTTAGGGTGCTGGTTTTAGATCTTTCCTGCTCTCTCTTATGAGCATTTAGTGCTACAAATTTCCCTCTACACACTGCTTTAAATGTGTCCTAGAGATTCTGGTACATTGTGTCTTTGTTCTCATTGATTTCAAATAACATCTTTATTTCTGTCTTAATTTCGTTATTTACCCAGTAGTCATCCAGGAACAAGTTGTTCAGTTTACATGTAGTTGTGTGGTTTTGAGGAGTTTCTTAATCCTGAGTTCTAATTTGATTGCACTGCGGTCTGAGAGACAGTTTGTTGTGATTTCTGTTCTTTTACATTTGCTGAGGAGTGCTTTACTTCCAAGTACGTGGTCAATTTTAGAATAAGTGCGATGTGGCGCTGAGAAGAATGTATATTCTATTGATTTGGGGTGGAGAGTTCTGTAGATGTCTATTAGTTCCGCTTGGTGCAGAGCTGAGTTCAAGTCCTGGATATCCTTGTTAACCTTCTGTCTCATTGATCTGTCTAATATTGACAGTGGGGTGTTAAAGTCCCCCATTGTTATTGTGTGGGAGTCTAAGTCTCTTTGTAGATCTCTAAGGACTTGGTTTATGAATCTGGGTGCTCTTGTATTGGGTGCATATATATTTAGAATAGTTAGTTCTTCTTGTTGAATTGATCCCTTCACAATTATGTAATGGCCTTCTTTGTCTCTTTTGATCTTTGTTGGTTTAAAGTCTGTTTTATCAGAGACTAGGATTGCAACCCCCGCTTTTATTTTTGCTTTCCATTTGGTTAGTAGATCTTCCTCCATCCCTTTATTTTGAGCCTATGTGTGTCTTTGCACATGAGGTGGGTCTCCTGAATACAGCACACTGATGGGTCTTGACTCTTTATCCAATTTACCAGTCTATGTCTTTTAATTGGGGCATTTAGCCCATTTACATTTAAGGTTAATATTGTTATGTGTGAATTTGATCCTGTCATTATGATGTTAGCTGGTTATTTTGTCCATTAATTGATGCAGTTGCTTCATAGCATCAATGGTCTTTACAATTTGGCATATTTTTGCAGTGGTTGGTACTGGTTGTGTCTTTCCATGTTTAGTGCTTCCTTTAGGAGCTCTTGTAAGGCAGGCCTGGTGGTGACAGAATCTCTCAGCATTTGCTTGTTTGTAAAGGGTTTTATTTCTCCCTCACTGATGAAGCTTAGTTTGGCTGGATATGAAATTCTGGATTGAAAATTCTGTTCTTTCAGAATGTTGAAAATTGGCCCCCATTCTCTTCTGGCTTGCAGGCTTTCTGCCAAGAGATCTGCTGTTATTCTGATGGGCTTCCCTTTGTGGGCAACTTGACTTTTCTCTCTGACTGCCATTAACATTTTTTCCTTCATTTCAACTTTGGTGAATTTGACACTTATGTGTCTTGGGGATGCTCTTCTCGAGGAGTATCTTTGTGGTGTTCTCTGTATTTCCTGAATTTGAATGTTGGCTTGTCTTGCTAGGTTGGGGAAGTTCCCCTGGATAATATCCTGAAGAGTGTTTTCCAACTTGGTTCCATTCTCCCCGTCACTTTCAGGTACACCAATCAAACATAGATTTCATCTTTTCACATAGTCCCATGTTTTGTGGAGGCTTTGCTTCTTTTTACTCTTTTTTCTCTAAACTTCTTTTCTTGCTTCATTTCATTAATTTGATGTTCAATCACTTATACCCTTTCTTCCACTTGATCAAATCGGCTATTGAAGCTTGTGCATGTGTCACGAAGTTCTCATGCCATAGTTTTCAGCTCCAGGAGGTCATTTAATGTCTTCTCTCCACCGTTTATTCTAGTTAGCCATTTGTCTAACCTTTTTTAAGGTATTCAGCTACCTTGCGATGGGTTCAAACATGTTCCTTTGGCTCAGAGAAGTTTGTTATTACTGACCTTCTGAAGTCTACTTCTGTCAACTCGTCAAAGTCATCCTCCATCCAGCTTTGTTCTGTTGCTGGCAAGGAGCTGCGATCCTTTGGAGGAGAAGAAGTACTCTGATTTTTAGAATTTTCAGCTTTTCTGCTCTGTTTTCTCCCCATCTTTGTGGTTTTATCTACCTTTGGTCTTTGATGTTGGTGAGCTACAGATGGGGTTTTGGTGTAGATGTCCTTTTTGTTGATGCTGATGCTATTCCTTTCTGTTTGTTAGTTTCCCTCCTAACAGTCAGGTCCCTCAGCTGCAGGTCTGGTGGAGTTTGCTGGAGGTCCACTCCAGACCCTGTTTGCCTGGGTATCACCAGTGGAGGCTGCAGAACACAAATATTGCTGCCTGATCCTTCCTCTGGAAGCTTCATCCTAGAGGGGCACCTGCCTATAGGAGGTGTCTCCTAGTTAGGCTACACAGGGTGAGGGACCCACTTGAGGAGGCAGTCTGTCCATCCTCAGAGCTCAAACGCAGTGTTGGGAGAACCACTGCTCTCTTCAGAGCTGTCAGACAGGGATGTTTAAGTCTGCAGAAGTTGTCTGCTGCCTTTCGTTCAGCTAAACCCTGCCCATAGAGGTGGAGTCTAGAGGCAGTAGGCCTTGCTGAGCTTCAGTGGGCTTTGCCCAGTTCAAGCTTCCTGGTTGCTTTGTTTACCTACTCAAGCCTCAGCAATGGCGGATGCCCCTTCCCCAGCCAGGCTGCTGCCTCACAGTTCGATCTCAGGCTGCTGTGCTAGCAGTGAGCAAGGCTCCATGGGCCATGGGACCCACCGAGCCAGGCATGGGAGACAATCTCCTTGTCTGCTAGTTGCTAAGACCATTGGAAAAGCATAATATTTGGGCGAAGGTGTCCCATTTTTATAGGTATAGTCTGTCACGGCTTCCCTTGGCTAGGAAAGGGAAATCCCTTGACCCCTTGTGCTTCCCGGGTGAGGTGATGCCCTGCACTGCTTCGTCTTGCCCTGTGTGGGCTGCACGCACTGTCCAACCAGTCCCAGTGAGACGAACCAGGTACTTCAGTTAGAAATGCAGAAATCACCCATCTTCTGCGTTGATCATGCTGGGAGCTGCAGACTGGAGCTGTTCCTATTCGGCCATCTTCAGGATTGTGTTCTTGATTTGGCACTCAGCTTGGATGTTGGTCCACTTCCCCACTTTCACCCATACTATATCCGTCTTACCATGGACTCTGTGACTACTCAAAGGAACTTGCTTGCTGTCTTGTGTTTGCTCTGACTTCAACTTGGATAACAACCATTGCCACATTCTTTATGTAGGCATTATTTTCAGACGTCTGCTACTGTTTCTTCCTTTCTGTTCTAATTATTAATTTAGCGTTAACATTTCTGTCCCACCAATTATTTGGCTTGCCATCCCCCATGAAAATACACTTAAGAATCAAAGGAAAAGTATTGACATTCATTACTGCTTGCCCAAAGTATTGGCAGTAAGTGGATAATTAATCCCAAGGCAACTAAGGTAAAAATCTACATGGAAGCTTTGTAGTGTGAAATATCTCAAAAGCAAAGCCACAGGCTCTATCTCCACACCAAAGGTGCACTTTACCTGAAAAGTGTTTCCCTCAGGATCCAGAACCTCACAGATAACCTCTGAAGTATGTCTCATGATGTACCTGCCAGCTCTCGGCTGTTCAGGCTTTTGAAAAGGATAGTACATATTACTGCTTGATTCATGGCAGTACATAGCTGAACAATCCTTGTCAATATAAAGAGAGCCTGAGTTTGGAGGTAACACCTGAAAGGGTAACAGAAGGACAGAAATTATTAAAATTTTCTAGTTTAATATGTGGGACTTGGAAAATCACTTTAGGAAAAAGAATACCCATAGATCCTAGTCACAAACTGTTTGCAGGAAGAAAACATTATCCAAGGGAGGACTTAAGGTTTGGGAAGGGCTACTTGATAAGGAGGCAAACTGAATAGTTATGATATCATTTCTCCTGTATCCTCACATCTTATCTGCTCACTTTAATATCTCTTCTAAGTAATTGTCCTATGCCCCCTTATTTCCAATATTTAATATATTTTAGCTGAGGTTAAATACATGTTTGGCCCTATTCATTCCTTTCTAAATGTTTGGAGTTGTTTGTGATCTTGGACAAGAAGCATCTTTGAAAGGGTAAAAAAATGTGGGATAAGTGCTCTTAGAAACTCATCTCTCCTCTCTCCTCTGGTGGCTGACACAGTCCTTAAGTAATAGACTTCATGTAATGAATTCTGCTTCAAACAGATCTTTTTCTGAAATAGAATTTACATATCATAGATTTACCCTTTTAAAGTGTATAATTCAGTGGTTTTTAGTATATTCAAAAGTGTGTGAAGCCATTATCGCTAATTCCACAACACTTTTATCATCCCCCAAAGAAACCCTGATCCTGTTAGAAATCATTCTGGATCACTAGGCCTTAGGCCCTGGCAACCACTAATCTGCTGTCTATGGATGGACCTATTCTAGATACTTCATTTAAATGGAAGCATGTACTCTGTGGCCTTTTGTGTCTGGCTTCTTTCAGTCAGCGTAATGTTTTAAGGTTCACTCATATTGTAGCACACAGTACTTTATTCCATTTTATGGATAAGTAATATTCCATTGTATGGCTATATCACATTTTCTTTATTCACTTATGAGTTGGTATGCATTTGGGTTGTTTTCAGTTTTGCCATTATTAAAATTGTTGCTGTAAATATTGTTTACAAGTTTTTGTGCAGATGTATGGTTTCTCTTGGATATATATCTAGGAGTGGGATTGCTGGGTCACATGACAACTAAGTTTACCTTTTGAGGAAGTGTCAAGTTGTTTTCCAAAGTGACTATACCATTTTCCAAGTGACTTACCACTTTCCAAAGTGACTTACACCATCAGCAATTTACAAGGGTTCCAATTTCTCCATACCCTTGCTATCACTTGCCATTATCTGTCTTTTTGATTACAGTTTTCTAGTGGGTGTGAAGTGCAATCTCATTGCAGTTTGCGCTGTAGCTCCCTCACAACTAGTGATGCTGAGCACCTTTCCTTGGCTTATTTGCCATTTGTGTATCTTCTTTGGGGAAATTCAAATCCTTTGCTCATTTTAAAGTTGGTTATTGTCTTTTTATTGTTGAGTTGTGAGAGTTCTAAGTTGTAGGGTACTCTGTACCTGAGACCATTATCAGTTATATGATTTTCAAATAACATCTTCTATTCTGTAGTTTATCTTTTCACGTTCTTGGTGGTGGTCTTTGAATCACAAACTTTTTTTTTTTTTTTTTTTTTTTTTTTTTTGGTAACGCTTGTATGTTTGGTATCATATCTAAGAAACTATTGCCTAATCAAAAACATGAAAATTTATATCTATGTTTTCTTTCATCTCTCACTTCCAGCACCTTCCTTGCCCCATAATAATCTACACAGGATAAAGAGGGGGAAGAGTAACATTGTCAGAAGAGATGAGAGGGACAAACTGACTTCAGCAACTTTCATAGCAACAAATATTTGTCAGTGGGATCGTTGTCCATCATCTTCTAGCTTTTAGCTCTAGTATCTAGTGACATTGTTTGCGACGTTTTTGCTGTAGTGTTCTTTCTCCAGCAAGTGAAAAGCTGAAGGCAAGTCCTTTGAAGGCTAAAGGAAGTGCAGGCTGACACTGGATGGCTGTGTTTAAAGGGGAAATGCAGAAAGGTAGGGAAAGGTGCTAACTGCTCCTCCTTGACCTTCCAAGCACAAAGCTTTGCTTCAGTTAGGAGAACTGCCCTCCCGGGACCACACACACCATGTGCTCCCTCCTGTCCTGCTAGGACTTTGCGTAGAGTAGGGAGGACTGACTGGAGGTGGGAAAGATGGAGAGTGAGAATGAGGGTCGAGGTGGCAGGAGGTGAAGCTGGTCTGTTAGGCACAAGCCAAATTATCTAAGGGTTTCTAACACCCACAGTGCCTAGCACATAATAAATCCTAAACAAACACATTTTGGTTTATAACCTTGGTCCAAAACTACCAAAGTTTTGCAAAACAAGCAGGGCAATGTTTTTCTGGCATGGGATGTAAAAAGGGATGAATAAATGAGTTTGAGAAGTATATTCTAAGATGTTAGCATTCTAAGAGAAAAGAAAGCAACAGTAGTGTACATTGCAGGCATTTTAGAAGTGGGTTTTCTCAGCTAAATAGACACTCATGTTTGGTACTTCTCATTTTCCTTCTAGACCTACCTGGTATGTTCCCTGTGGCTTTGCAATAATAGTTGTTCCATCTCCAAAGGTGGCACAGCAGCTACTGTCCTCACAGTTGGTGATAACAGTGGCATAGCGTGAGCTTTCTACCCGCATACACTTCACCTGCCTGGTGACAGTCAGAGGACCTTCGGCTACAAGCAAATGCAAGGTAAGCAGATCTGATAGGATGTAGATATTGCAAAACAGACCTCAGCCTATTGATTCTGCTGCTGTTTCCTGGCTGTCTGGATTCCCCACAGAAAAAAACATAATTGTAAAGTCTAGAGCAAGTACTGAGAACTCCACAGGGTTGGAGTGAGGCCTGCTGTTCTTGTCAATTCAGAATAATTCCTCCAGAAAAAATCTTCTTACTTAATTTAGTATGCTGTCTTATTCTCACTATTTATTTGTAGGAGCTGAGAACATCTGATTTTTCAACTTGAAAAATTGAAAAGCATAAAATATAATTTAAGCACTCAGATATTCATCAATTAAAATTTATACATTTTAATACATATGTAAAAGAAAAATCACAGATAAAATTAAAGTTTCTCCTTATATCTGGGCTTATTTCTATCTTGAAATTCATTTTTACACTTTTATGTACACATATATCATGAACAATACATATGTGTGTGCTTTAAATGTATGTAAGCTATATGTTACTCTATGTATTTATGTAATTACTGTACTATCATTCTACTCCTGCTTTTTTCATTTAACACAGTTTCAAGACCCCAACCATCTTAATCTATATGTATCTATCTATCTATACATATATGTGTGCATAGATATATTTGTGTGTGTATGACTCCCTTTAACAGTCTTATAGTATTATTTTGTAGGAATGTGCCACATTTTATTTTTCTATTCTGCCATTGATGGACATTTACATTTTCCCAATATTTCAATATTATACTCAATGCTGCAAGTCACTCCTCTGTACTTGTTTCCTTATGCAAATGTGTATGAGTGTCCCTCTCTCTATAAGCAGAAATAAAGTTATTGCATCATAATATGATATGTGGGTGGGGTGGGGAGATGTAGGTCAAAGTATATAAAGTTACAATTATGTAAGATGAATAAGTATAAGAATGTAATGTATAGCATAAAAACTATAGTCAATAACATTGTATTGTATAATGACAATTTTCCAAGAGTGTAGATTTTAGGTGCTCATAACACACACACACACACACACACACACACACACACACACACACACACACAAGAAAGCAGCTATATAAGGTAAGAGATATATTAATTTGCTTGACTTATTCCACTATGTATATGGATATCAAAATATCATGCTGTACATCTTAAATATACCCAATAAAAAACACTGGCATTAAGGAAAGGGAACTCAGGGAATAACTTCTCATTAAAAATATTTCTTAAATTCAGGTTAGGAAGAGTGGAAGACTTTGAGTCTTAGAGTAGGTTCCTGTTAATTAGCAACTACAGTTTCCTTTTTTCTGATACCACCTTTCTGACAAAAGACATGCTCTGACTGAAGACCTATCTAAGGTCACCTATTTATGCAAATTAGATGCCTTGAGGATCAAAGGAAACATCTAAAGCTAGTATCATGGTTATTAGGTTTTAGTTGCCACCAATCAAAGACTATTACTCTCCATCAGCTAACTAGAGCTGTTATCACTCCCATCTCTGTTGAGATAATGATCACAATAAAAAGTCCTAATGCATCCTCATATTCATTGCAGCATTATTCACAATAACCAAGATTTGGAATCAGTCCACATGTTCATCAATGGGTGAATAAATAAAGAAAATGTAGTAAATATAGACAAGAGAATACTATTCAGTGTTTAAAAAAAAAAAAAAGAAATCTGTCATTTGCAACAATATGGATAAACCTGGAGGACATTATTTTAAGTAAAACAATCCAGGTACAGAAAGACAAACAGCACACTTATATGTAGACTCTAAAATAGTTGAACTCATACAAGTAGAGAGTAGAATGGTAGTTACCAGCCATCAGGGTGAGGAGTTGGGGAGATGCTGGTCAAAGGATATAAAATTTCAGTTATATAAGAGGAATAAATTAAAGAGATATACTGTATAACATGGTGACTATAGTAAATAAAATATCGTATTTTGAAAATTTCTAGGAGAGTAAATTTTAAGTATTCTCACAACTAAAAATGATAAGTACAAAGAACAAAGCTGGAGGCAACCATGCTACTCAACTTCAAACTACACTACAGGACTACAGTAACCAAAGAGGCATGGTACTGGTACCAAAACAGCAAAATGGACACAGAGACCAATGGAACAGAATAGAGAGCCACACACCTACAATAAAGAAATAAAGCCACACACCTACAATCATCTGATCTTAGACAAATCAACAAAAACAAGCAATGAGGAAAGGACTCCCTATTCAATAAGTGGTACTGAAATAAATGACTGGCCATATGCAGAAGATTGAAACTGCACCCCTTCCTTACATCATATAGAATAATTATCTAAAGATGAATTAAAGAATAAAATATAAAACCCCAAATTATA
This sequence comes from Rhinopithecus roxellana, assembly GCF_007565055.1. Classification (NCBI taxonomy): domain Eukaryota; kingdom Metazoa; phylum Chordata; class Mammalia; order Primates; family Cercopithecidae; genus Rhinopithecus; species Rhinopithecus roxellana. Next base: position 52,662,520 of record NC_044556.1, on the reverse strand, counting down.
AAAACTCTGAAAGACAACCTAGGCAATACCATTCTATACATACGAACAGGCAAATATTTCATGACAAAGATACCAAAAGCAATTGCAACAAAAGCAAAAATTGACAAGTGAGGTCTAATTAAAACAAAGAACTTCTGCACAGCAAAAGAAACTATCAACAGACTAAACTGACAACCTAGAGAATGGGAAAATATATATAAACTATGCATCTGACAAAGGTTTAACATCCAGCATCCATAAGGAACTTAAACAAATTAACAAGCAAAAAACCAAACAACCCCATTCAAAAGTGGGCAAAAGACATGAACAGTTTTCAAAAGAAGACATAAAGGTGGCTAAAAATCATATGAAGAAAAGCTCAACATCACTGAACATTAGAGAAATGCAAATCAAAACCACAATGAGATACACTCTCACATCAGTCAGAATGGCAATTATTAAAAGGCCAAAAAGTAACAGACGCTGGCCAAGTTGCAGCAAAAAAAGGAATGCTTATACACTACTGGTGGGAATTTAAATTAGTTCAGACACTGTGGAAGACAGTGTGGTGATTCTTCAAAGACCTGAATACAGAAGTACTATTCAACCCAGTAATCCCATTACTGGGTATATACCTAAAGGAACAAAAATCATTTAACCGTAGAGACATATACACAAGTATGTTCACTGTAGCACCATTCACAATAGCAAAGATATGGAATCAACCTAAATGCCCATCAATGGTGAGAGTGGAGTAAGAAAATGGCGTACATATAAACCATGGAATACTATGCAGCCATAAAAACGAACATGATCACATCCTTTGCTGGAAAATGCTTGGAGCTGGAGGCCATTACCCTTAGCAAACTAATACAGGAAGAGAAAACCAAATACTGCTTCATCTTACTTCTAAGTGGGAGCTAAATGATGAAAACACATGGACATATAGAGGGGAACAACAGATACTAGGGCCTACTGGAAGGTAGGAGGAGGGAGAGGATCAGAAAAAATAATTAATGGGTACTAGGTTTAATACCTGGGTGACAAAATAATCTGTACAGCAAACCCCATTACATGAATTTACCTATATTACAAACCTGCACATGTACCCCTTAACTCAAAAGTTTTAAATAAATGAATACATAAATAAAACACACACACACACACACACACACACACACACACACACACACACAGAGTGAGGTGTGTTGGAGAAACTTCTGGCTGCTGAGTGCTGCTGGTCAAAAAAAATTTCTAAGAAAGTAGATTTTAAGTTTTCTCACAACTAAAAATAAGTATCTGAGGATAATGAATATGTTAATTAGTTTGATTGAGTCATTTTGCAATGTATACATATTTCAACACATCATATTATTTACTTTATATGTCTACACACAATATTTGTCAATTGAAATAATAAAATTAAATTTTAAAAAGCAAACAGCAAAATAAATAATGATGATAGTAATAACACTAAATCCTTATAGACCCTGCTTTGGACTGCATGGGTTTTCTTTAGTTGACTAACTTTACCAAAAAATTATTTTTCTTATGTGTATGTTCAGCAGTCAGTGAGGATTCTATCTAACTTATGCTAAATAAAACGTACTTGTTTCTTGATCATCTGGCAGAATAATTTGATCTTCATAAACCTGATAAAAGGTTGTGATCCTGGTACCATCAGCATGATCCACTATCCGAGTTCCATCTTTCCTTTCAACTATGACAACTTTGTCTTCTCGAGTTGTCATAACCTGAACATGAAAAGGCAGCACATAATCATTTGGCCACATGGTTAATCCCAAGTGTACTTATTTTTATCCATTGAATACAAAGATGACACCATCAAAGTCCTAGTTATTTATTTATAAGCAAACGTTTTATCTCATCTACCTGATCTAACCTTCACAACAATCTTGGCAGGTACCCTCATTTTATAGATGAGGAAATTTAGGCTTAAAGAAGTTGAGAAGCTTGCTGAAAGTCATGCAACAAGTAAGTATCAGGGCATATTTGAGGAAACACTTAACATTTGGACTGGGTTAACCCAGGTCTGTCTGGGAAAATGCCCACAGGCTCTGTTTCCTTGGAAACTATAGAATAATGATAAATGTGGCATATTGTGGCTGCCTTGTGTGCTGTGAAACCCCTGCTCTGCAGAACTTCCCCAGATGGGATGAAATGCAAGATGGCCTGCAAGTGTCGTGCTAACGTCATCAGAGCAGTACTTGAAGATTGGTGGGGGACAGAGGTTGTAGCCTCTCTGTGTCAAGTTGACCTGCACATGTATCTGCTGCTCAGTGCCTGTGCACGCCTGTGAGCTTGAGGGGTATGAGAAGTGGTGTGCGTGTGTTGCTGCTCCTGAGCTCTGCATGGGTTGACCATGGCTCTGTTGTGTTTGCTTCACAGTTCAGCTTTTACTTCTGCCCATTACTGCTTTCTCCCTCCTCCTTTCACATACATGTCTCTATTAAAATCTTGCACTCTGGACTTCACCTCAGCATTTGCTTCTGGAGAGCTCAACCTGCAACTACAGTACTGTAAATTGCATAATGCATATTTCAATCATTGGGCATTTTCTAAACTTATACTGTTCTAACTCTAAGGAACTTAATGTTTCACTGAAGGTCTGGATGGATGTGAGAGTGAGTTTGCTAGTTATTTTCTGACTCCAGAGTCTATGGCTATTGGGAGCAGGTGATTATCACCTTCTTAGCTCTTAAAGGTAGGTGGCAATCACTAAGAGAGAAATGAATGCTGATCATTATTTTAGGTTCTTATCATTGGCACTTTATGCCAGGAGCATATACTGAGAAATACTGCTGTGTAATGTGATGGTTGAGAGCATGAGCTCTGGGATTAAGCTGCCTGAGTTTGAATCCTGACTCCACAAATGGCTGGGTATGGATGTTGTTTAACCTGTTTGTTGTCTGGTTTACTCATCCGCAAAATGGAGCCAACACTAGTATCTTCTTGGAAATCTTATGTGGGTTAAATGAGATGATGCTGGTAAAGCATGTCACACTTGGCCATGATGTTAGTAATTATTGATATCAGTTTTTAATCTAGTAGAGATATTTACATCCTATGATTTAGAATTATTCAAACATTTCATAATGCCACATAAACAGTGACATTTTCTGGTCACCATAGGATAGGATAATCATTCTTAGTGGTGGCAATAACACAGTTACAAGGATATTTCTGAATGCCTGATAGTGCCAGGTCTGGTACTAATCTTCTCAACAGGTAATGACTATTATCTCCAGTTTATGAATAAGAAACCAGATGAGAAACTTGCCAAAAGTTATCCATCTAGTAAGGACTATGGCTAGGGCTTGAAATACAGGTCTGCCTCACCCCAAGGGCAGTGCTCACTCCTTTAGAATGTAATACTTCATGTCAGGGGTAGTGAAAATACACACCCATTTTCAATTTTGTTTCATATGATCATGCCAGTTTCTTGAGATCTGGGACACAGTGTTGGGGTCTACATTCTGGCTCTACCACTTGCTGTGCGATCTTGGGCAAATTACTTAACCACTCTGTAGCTTAGTTGCCTCATCTATAAAATGGAAACAATAGTAGTTTGTTGTGAGAATTGATTGAGTTAGTATATGGAAAATGCAGAGAACAGGGCCTAGTACACAGTGAGTGCTCAGTAAATATCACCATTATTGCTCTTATTCTGTTGTGCATTTGGTGTTTAATTCATGCTTGAATCCAGGTTCTTGGATGTTGGTTCATGCTTCCAAAATGGTGATGGAGATGAATGAGGGAAATTAAAAGTTAACAAAGAAATATTAATCAAACTGGCATATTAAGCCACATAATCTAACTCAGGGGCCAAATTAAAGTGAGTTATTTGAAGGAACTAAAACAAACAAGAAAAAACCCCAGGAAACAAACAAACAAACAAAAATCCTTTCTGAGATTATATATACTTTGAGTCTTACAAAAAAAGGCAACTAGCAAACAAAGTCAGAGATTATAAAATTATTTCAGAAGTAGGCTGAAGAGGAAAAGATATTTGGTTAGATAATGTAATCCATCTCAATAGCATGCAGGCATTTTGCTTTTTACAGCAGCACATGGTTTTAAACAAGGGTAGGAAGTTCAGACACCAGAGTTAAGGCACTTAGGAAACTCTTCATTTTGTTTAGATTCAGAGGGTGCTGCAAATCTCCATATAAGATGTTAGAGGAATAGCTAAGGAATGGAAAGAGTTCAGTTTTTGGTCACAAACAACTGGCTCTAATCTTGGCTTCAGCACTTTCTGAATATGTACTCTTGACCACATTACTTAACTTGCTAAGGTTCAATTTCCTCATCTGTGTAATATACATTTGGTGTGAGGGCTGAATGAGATAACGTGTATAAAGGCCCCCAAAGAAATCCTGGTACATAGAGGGCCAGGCGTGGTGGCTCATGCTTGTCATTCCATCACTTTAGGAGGCTGAGATGGGCTGATCACCTGAAGTCAGGAGCTGGAGGCTAGCCTGGCCAACATGGCGAAACCCTGTCTCTACTAAAAATACAAAAATTAGCCGGGCGTGGTGGCAGGTGCCTGTAATCCCAGCTAGGCGGGAGGCTGAGGCAGGAGAATTGCTTGAACTGGGAGGTGGAGGTTGCAGTGAGCCAATATCACACCATTGCACTCCAGCCTGGGTGACAAGGGCAAAACTCCATCTCAAAAAAAAAAAAAAAAAGTCCTGGTACACAGAAACTGCTATTGTTCATTCCAGGAGTTTGGCTTTTTATATCATAAACAGAACCATTATGTTCTGTACCACTAATTTGTCATGTATTCTTATGCTATAAATAAAGTTTTTGTAAAGCTTCTCTACAATTTTGGATTCTTGAGTTATTTAATGTGTGTCTTATCTCTTTCAATATACCATAAGTTTTTCAAAATCAAAGGATCATGAACAAACTTCTCTCATCAACTGCAAGTGGACACAAATAAGTAGTAATGAGATACTCACTTCCAGAAGCCTCTCACTTCCAAAGGATAAGATATTTACACACATACATTTAGCATAAGGAAATACCCGACAACATCATTAATCACATATATCTTAAAAGTGGCATAGAGAACTCACGAACTGCCACTCACCTCAAAAATTAGCACTTTGTTCTGACGTGGTTGTGCCCACAACACACAAAACTAGTCACTAATGATACTCTCCATTTGGCAAATATACCACAAGATGTTTTAGATTTTGGAAAATGAATCCATTCATCCCATCCATCCGTCCATCCACCCACTCACCCACTACTTAACAGACATTTATTGAAAAAATATTATCAGCTAGGCAGTCTTTTGGGTGTTGTTTCAGAATTCTAAAGACTTAGAAAATTTTGCAATAAACAATAGTTTGTCATACCGTTCCATTGGCAGGATCTGTGGCCTGAAAGGATAACAACGGGGCCAAGTCTGCTATTCTTTCCAATCCTTTGGTGCCAATCCGATTTCCTTCAGGTGTGGTTGTGAACCAAGTGCCTATGTGAACATCCACAGGAGTTACAGTTTGAACTGTCTCTGGAGGAGGGTCATGGATTTCACCCTTATGGGCCATTGATGACTGATTTTTGTGACTTTTTCCTGTGAAGTTCAAGTAAAATCAAACAACAACAACGTAACTATAATATCAATTATATACATCATTCATTATGTTTTGATACAGTGCAAACTACCTCAGATACTGTGGTATAGACAATTCTAAGTGGTATTCATCAATCATATTATTTCTCAATAGGGAAAAGTATGAGGTTATGAGTAGCTTAGTTTTGGCACTCAAACCGTGACTAAATTCCCACCACGTTTCCCCAGACATACACATGCTTACACAACTCACTGTCTAGGGCACAAAATATATTCTGGCCAACTTCTGTACTCTTTTGGGTCTTGTGTACTTCTCCCTGAGTCCCAGATTTTGGGTTTTGTATTCTGATTTTTAAAGCCTACCTTTTCTCTCACTTATCTTCAAACTTTCAGCCTCTTTTTGACATATTGGACTATAACAGTTACTAAGTTTTTAACTCTTGATTCCCCTGATTTTGCCATTTTGTCAGTAATAACAGGAAACATCTTTCTTCAATCCTGGATCTGGGAAACCTCACCAGCCAGGCATATCCCTGGGGAGAGGAATTTGTGCAGTTTAATTAGTACATCAACAATTGTCTGATACATCCTCCTCTCCATCCTCTACCTCCCACTCATTGGGAACAGGAGGAGAGAACTGAAGACACCCTCATGGAACTCCTTGGCCAATATTTCAATGCTCTGTCAGGGTAGATATACTCTATTTCCATGAATAATAATGAGTAATCTGTAGATGAGACTTGACAGTGTTATCACATCTCAATGATGAGGTGAACTCAGGCCCAGAAACAAATTGCAAGTAATGATAGTAAAGGCATGATAACTCTTGGAAGAGTCTCTAGATTTAAACCATGAAATGTGCAGCAGAGCATGCATCTCGACCTAACTAACAGGGACTCAACTGATGGGAAGAACCAAAGACAGATAAATCAGGTTGAGCCTTTTCATTGCCCTAAAATTTATTTTGGACATATTTATACTTCTAGAATATTGGTAGAGAGTGAAAATAGTATCGCTTTCAGAATAAAGAGAAGATCCTCTAGAAATAGTAGGAAATACTTTAGGAATTATCTTTTTTCTATAGTCTCCATTTTTCTCCTATTTCCGTCCCCTCTACTTCTGTTCTTATTACTTTTTCTAATCAAAAAAGGTGAGCTATGGAAAGGGTATTCCAACATAAGGAACATAAGAAATACACTGGGGTAAAGAATAGCATAGTATACACAGACCAATGTGACCAGATGATACATTTCAAGCAGATTTTGGATGAGAGAAGGGACTGAAGAGGTAGGCACTGATTCAATTGAGTGGTCTTTAGCAGTATGTTAGAGACCTTGGAATTTTTCCTATACGTAAACTTTAACAACTAAGGTGTTATAAGAGAGAAAGTGAGATATTTGGAAGATTAGTTACATGCTTTTGGCAGAAAGATACAAAATTGATACTAATAAAAGCAGGAAGAACAGTTAGAAAGCTTTAAAGTATTACAAATTCAAGCTGGCAGAAGAGATAAATGAGTACAATTTTGATACAAATGTGTATTGGGGAACACATTTGGATATGAAAGGATGAGGATGGCAGTGAAAGGATAAGACAAAGACTCACATGCAGATCCTGAAATCTTAATCAACTATTGTTTTCCATTAAGTATTGGGTCAAAAAAGCAAAGTGGCCAAGCATCAGGTCAAAGGTGAGGAAGGAAACAAGCAGGGTTGGAGTTCCATTTTTAGCAACATCACAGACTAGATACCAATAATTCCACTGAAAAGAACCATAACTGCTAGAAAACATCTTTTAATCAATCTTCTTGAAAGTGACTCTGAGCTGGCAACTGTAAGTAAGACCAGCACAAGCCATGGACTACATAAAAGTAGGAAACCAAAGAGGTAAAAGGGCTCTGAAGTTGGATTTTGTCCAGTGAGTTTTTGTCAAACTGGGTGATTCTGAGTATTTGTTTTCTTAGCATTGTGGAACTCAGGCAGAAATGAATGCCAGAACCTGCACAATCTGGATGGAAGGCTTGATATGAGGCCCTCAAATGACTACACTCTCAGACTAAGTGTGAATTATTAACAGAAATCACTCATGTCTTTTCCCACCCCATTCCAGAACTGTCAGAAAGCTTGCCTGTGTTCAAACTTGGTGCTGAGCAGAGAAGACAAGAAAGTACTTAAGAGGCTGTATAACCACAAGTAGATCCTTACGTAGGTTTGAAGTGAAAATTCACACCACTTGAGTGGCACCCCCAGAAATTCCTTAAATTAATACTTTAAAGTGATTCAAGACTGTTGGTTCCCCTATCAACTGCTAAAGTCCTTTCTGAAACCAAAGCCCTTTATAAAGAAATGCACTATTGGCTAGGCACAGTGGTTCACACCTACAATCTCAGCATTTTGGGAGGCCAAGGCAAAAGCCCAAGTGTTTGAGACTAGCCTGGCCAACATAGTGACACTTCATTGCTACAAAAAAAAAAAAAAAAAAAATAGCTGGGCATGGTAGTGCATACCTGCTGCATGGTGGTGCAAACCAACTTTTTGAGAGCAACATTGGAAGCAAGAGAATATAAAGGATATTGTCAATGTACTGAGAGAAAATATCTGTAAGCTAGAATTCTATACCTAGTGAAATTATCTTTCAAGAATGAGGACAACATAAAGACATTTTTAGAAAATATTTGGTGTATAATAAATGGACTAAAACCTCTAAAGGCAAGTCCCAGCTACTCTAGAGACTGAGATGGGAGGATTGCTTGAGCCCTGGAGGTTGAGGCTGCAGTGAGCTGTGATCATGCCACTGCACTTCAGCCTGGGTGACAGAGTGAGACCATGTCTCAAAAAAAAAAAAAAAAATGCACTTTTATACCAGCCCAATAATTTAGAATTAAAGCAATAAGAAAAAATTATCATCTCATAATAAAAAGTACCAAGACACAATGAAACAAGGCAATTCAAGTGAGAGCCAGAAGAAGCAACAGAAAATGGAATTAGATCTGCAATACTTTAGATATTGAAATGATCAGATACAGCACCTAAAATGCATACTTTATGTGATTCCGGAAATAAAAAGGGGCCAAAAACATGACTAAAGAGAAGACTGATTATAAAACGAAACAAAGAGAAATGTTAGACGTTAAAAAATATAATAACTGAAATTTAAGAAAATTAACATGCAGGTTTAGCAGGAGACAAAACACAGCTTAAAAGAGAACTGAAAGACCTAAAGTAATTGTTTAGAATGAAACTCAGAGAACCAAAGCAATAGAAGTAAAAAATAAATAAATAAATAAAAGTTCAAGGCCTCTTAAATATGTTTAATTGGGATTCCAGAAGAAGAGAAGAAAAAGGAAATGGATCAGGAACAATATTTGAAGAGCTAATTATTGAGAAATCTCTAGAATCAATGAAAAATACGAATTTACAGATTCAAGAAGCTCAATGTATTCCCACTTTGATATATAAAAAGAAATCCATACCTAGTCAAATTATATTGAAATTGCAATTAAAAATCACAGGGAATATTTTAAAGGTAGATAGATTATCCTCAAAGCAACAACAGCTTAAATGATAGCCAACTTTTCAACAGCAACATAGGAAGTAAGAGAGTATAAAGGATATTTTCAATGTACTAAGAGAAAATATCTACAAGCTAGAATTCTATACCAACTGAAATTATCTTTCAAGAATGGAGGAGAACATAAAGACATTTTTGGAAACTATTTGATATACAGTAAATGGACTGAAACCCCTAGAGACAAACATTTTCAAATTGAATTATTAAAATACTCACCTATTTGCTGTTTACAAGAGACACATTTAAACATAAACCACAGAAGGTGAAATATAAGTGTGGAAAAAGTTATACCGGTAAGGTATTAAATAGTGGCTGGTGTAGCTATAATAAAACAAGCAAAATAGACATAAGGGTAAAAAGAATCCTAGAATAAACAGCCATTGCAGGCCAGGAGCAGTGGCTCCCAGCACTCTGGGGGGCCAAGGCAAGCGGATCACTTTAGGTCAGGAGTTGGAGACCAGCCTGGCCAACATAGGGAAACCCTGTCTCTACTAAAAATACAAAACAAAACAAAGCAAAACAAAAATTAGCCAGCTGTGATGGCACGTGCCTGTAATACCAGCCACTTGGGAGGCTGAATCATGAGAACTGCTTGAATGTGGGAGGTGGAGGTTGCAGTGAGCTGAGGTTGCACCACTGGCACTCCAGCCTGGGAAACAGAGTGACACTATGTCTCAAGGAAAAAAAAAAAAAAAAAGAAAGTCATTGCATAATGATGAAAGGTTAAATTAATGAAGATACAATAATTCTAAATGTATAAATATCTATCATATCCCTAAAATATATAAAGAAAAATGACAGAACTGTAAAAAAGACATATTTATTTCACAAATAAAGAAATAATGTTTAAATTATAAGGAACACGGCACCAAACAGACTATTCTATCTTTTCAGGAAGTTTAAACATCCTTTTGCTAAGTAAACGGATGTAACATTTAAAAAATCTGTGAAAATATAGAATAGGGGTTGGCAAATTGTGGACTATGGACAAATAAGGCCTGCTGTCTGTTTTGTACAGTCTGTGCAGTAGTAATTCTTTTTACATTTCTAAATAGCTAATAGAATCAAAAGAATAGTAATAATTTATAACATGAAAATTATATAAAATTCAAATTTAGTATATTTAGTGCACATAAAGTTTTATTAGACTACAACAGAGTCAGGCTTATTTAATAACGTATTGCCCATGGCTGTTTTTATGCTCCAATGGCAGAGTTGAGTAGTTGTGACAGTGACCATATGGCCCACAAAGTCTAAAATATTTACTCTATGGCCTTTTACAGCAATGTTTGCTGGACTCAGATATAGATCTGTACATTAAAACTAACACATTTCATCACATAAACATAAAGAGAACATTGTACCAAATAACAACAAGATACATGCTCTTTTCCAGGACAGACATTTTAAGTTTTTAAGACATTTTAAGACATTTTAAGTTTCAAGCACAGACATTCAAGTTTTTTAAAGAAACTTGACCATTTAAACAAATTTTTAAATTGTTCATCAAAAATCAGTTATAAGAACAAATAGAAACACCACATAGGCTTCAAATCCAGAAGTAAGTTTAAATAATTCAAGAGTCAAATAAAAAGCTATAGTGGAAATAAGTAGTTAGAATTGAAAAATAAGAAAAATACTACATATTTCTTGTGAGATGGGATACACTCCTGGAATGACAAGTAAAGACCAGGGAAAACCTACCTCTTCCTAAGAACTATGAGAATGTTTTTGTATGTTTGTTTTTTAAATTTACCATTTTATTCATTTTAATTGTACAGTTCAGTGGCATCAAGTACATTCACATTGCTGTATAGCCATGAGATTGATTTTTTTTTTTTTTTTTGAGATGGAGTCTTGCTCTATCGCCCAGGCTGGAGTCCGGTGGCCGGATCTCAGCTCACTGCAAGCTCCGCCTCCCAGGTTCATGCCATTCTCCTGCCTCAGCCTCCCGAGTAGCTGGGACTACAGGCGCCCACCACCTCGCCCGGCTAGTTTTTTGTATTTTTTAGTAGAGACGGGGTTTCACCGTGTTAGCCAGGATGGTCTCGATCTCCTGACCTCGTGATCCACCCATCTCGGCCTCCCAAAGTGCTGGGATTACAGGCTTGAGCCACCGCGCCCGGCCGTGATTGATTTTTAATATCAGCTTTACTGAGGTACAATTTATACAGGCTAAAGTTAACCAATTTTAGGTATACAGTCTGGTGAGTTTTGATCAATGTATGTAGCTATGCAATCACAACAACCAAGGTATAGGATATTTCCATCACTCCCCAAAGTTCATCTGTGCCCTTTATAGGTAACCCCTTCTTTCTTGGCTGTGAGAATCCACAGACCTGCTTTCTTTCACCATACTTACACCATTTCTAGAATTTCACATAAAAGAATTATACAGTATGTATCTTTTATGTCTGGCTTCTTTCACTTAACAGAGGTGAAATTCATCCATGTTGCTGTGTGTTCCAGTATTTTGTTCTTTTTTTTTGTTACTGAATAGTATTCCATTGTATGGATGTACCACAGTTTGTTTATCCATTTTTCATCTATAAGATGTTTGAGTTGTTTCCAGTTTGTGGCTAGAATGAAGCTTCTGGAACAAATTGTTGTACAAAAATATGCTTTCATTTATCTTGGATGAATACCTAGGAGATGGATGACTGGGGCATATTGTAAATATATGTGTGACTTTATAAAGAACTGCTAAACTGTATTCCAAAGTAACTGTTCCATTTTGTGTTTCCACCATCAGTGTGTGAGAATGACATATGGTCTACATCCTTCTCAACACTAACTAGTTTTTTTGATTTTTTAATTAATTTATGTTTTTTTGTATATTTCTTTTTTAATTTAAAATTTTAAATAATATGTAATAGAAGTACATATTTTTGGTGTACATGAGAATGTTTTTAAAAAGAACCAAAATAAACTTTTTCAGAACTTTGAAAATTAACCAAAGAATTGTAACAATCTGAGGATTTGATAAAATATTATCTATAATATTTCATTTAATTGATGCAATATCAATTAAATTAATATCAATTAAACTGTGATAAAAATGAGCTATCAAGCCATAAAAAGACAGGGAGGAATCTTAAATGCATATTACTAAGTGAAAGAACCTGGTCTAGAAAGCCTACCTAAGGTATGATTCTAATCATATGACATTCGGGAAAAGGCAAAACTATACAGACAATAAAAAGGGCAGTGGTTCCCAGGAGTTTGGTGGGGTACGGTATGCGTGGTTCAGGATGGGTGGACTAAGAAGGGTGAATAGGTGAAGAGGGATTTTTAGGGTGGCAAAATTATTCTGTATGATACATGAGACGTAGAATGTACAACACCAAGAGTGAACCCTAATGTAAACTATGGGCTTTAGTTAATAATAATGTAAGATTGGTTCATCAGTTGTAACAAATATACAACACTAAAGCAAGATGTTAATAACTGGGGAAACTGTGAGCAGAGTAAACAGGAACTCTGTGTACTTTCTACTCAATTTTTCTGTAAACCTAAAACTGCTCTAAAAATAGCCTATTAATTTAAAAAGTGATTGCATCATCTTGGATGGAAGGGCTGTGAAGAAAATCTGCGGCACACTGTGCTAGAAGCAGAAGTCCTCCAGAACCAGGGTAGGCTCTTAGAAAAGCGGCTACACAGACTACACTTATATCAAGTCCTCTGTATCAACAAAAGAGGAAACCCTTGAGCCGAGAAGTTTGGAAAGCTACCTGGATACTTCTCTAACCAGCAACCTTCTGCTACTACTGAAGGAAAATCTGTTTTACTAAATATTGAGTAATTAAAAAGTAATCCAGTTGCTTCCATACAATATTTCTGGGTACTGTGGTGAGATGTGTGAAACTGATAAAAAAGGATTAAATCTAGGTTTCTAGATTTAAATCTAGATCATTAAAGGCATATTGAGAAATCGAGAAGTTTGTAAGGCAGGAGAGGCAGTGTAATTTAGGGGTTAGGGACCCAGACTCAAATCCCAGCTCTACCACTTGCTAGCTAAGAGACCTCAAGGAAATTACTTAACCTCTCTCCCTCAATTTTCTGGTTTGTAAATTGGGGATTATTAAAATATGTGCCTCACAGAGGGTTAGTTGATTTAATATTTGAAACACCAGATTTTTTTTCTGTTACACAAATATACACTTCCTATATAAAAATATATCTTACAAATTCATATGAAAATGAAGACCATTACAATGGTAAACCAAGAAAAGATGTGAATAGGAAATTCACAAAATGAAAACAAACAAACAAACAAACAGTAAACATCTTCAGATGTTTAACCTCACCAGTAATTAAAGAAATGCAAACCAACATAATAAGATGCATTGATTATCATGCTGAATAAGATTAAAAGAATGATAATATCTGGCATTGGTGAGGGTATGAGGAAATAGACATTTTCCTGTGGTTGTGGTAGGGGTATAAATTGAAAACCCTTCTCAGGACAGCAGTCTTGCAATTTAGATTATGGCAGACCCTGTTCATTGCTTATCCAAGTATTGTTCACCTTCTTTTTTCCCTACTACTAGTGCTGTCTCCTGAGACAGAGGCAAAAAATGTCAGATACTTGTTTTCCTAACCTTGGTCCCCAGCCAGGTCTAATCAATAACATCAAGACAGGTCTGCTGGGGTGAGAGGTAGAGTTCTGGAACTCCTTTTCCTTCCTGATGAACAGAGACATTTGAAGAAAGCTCTTGCATTTGCCCTCTTTTCTTGGAAGTTGCTGAATGAGGACCTCATGCCTAGAGTTGATATACCTTCTTGCAATTATAAGGAAAAGTTCAAGAGAATCACAGAGATGCCCACTCATAATCTTGACATCATCAATCTGCCCAATCAACCCTAAAACTGCAGCTTAGGCATTATACCTGATGTGTAAGAATGTGTAACAACATATGAAACTGTTATTTATTACTAAGAGAAAAACGGTTCATGAAACAGTACATAATTCTGTGATAGCAAGAATTCATTTATATGTATATATGTATAAGAATATATATGAATATATTCATAGAAAAGGTTACAAGTATAATAATAATAATAATATTGAACACTTACTAAGCCCTTGAAGACTTTAGTAAATCCATTATAAACTGAGAGGCTGCAATTGTTACCTTTCTTTGTGTTGGTAATCTCAGACGGTATCGTTTCTGATTTCTGCTGAGAAATAGAGTCCATCAAATCTCCACTGTGAGGGGTTGCTGGCATTTCAGGAGGACAAATAAGACCTGAATTGGGACTACTGCTCACAGCACCATCTGCAAAGAGAATCTGAAGAAAGAACAAAAGTTTTCAGCATTCTCAGAAGCAAGGGAGACGTTGTTTAACAATAAACACTGTGTGTCAAATGGAAATAGGTTCAACATGATCCACAGAAGAAGTGCTGTTTGCAGACCTCCAGACCCAGCAGCACAAAGCAGATTATAGAAAGCTAGATCTGGAGTTCAGACACAATAGCCTAGTTACGACCATAATAATATTATTTTATATTTTCTATTTACCTTTTATTTTATTTCTTTTCTTTTCTTTTTATTTCCATCTTTTCTTGGATTGATTTGAGTTTTATTTTTTCCATTCTTCACCTTTCCCCTTTGCGATTGGGAAATTATAAACTCTATTTCAATTTTTCTAATGACTGTATTTGAAATTTTATCACATATTTAAATTTGTAGTTTCTAGTAATATCTATCTAGTATGTGCAGTGTCTCTAGGTACCATAGATTTGTCTACCTGATATTGGTACCTAGACACTCCCAACAAACGTGACAAGGACTAAGGTCAGTGTTGCTGATGAGAAGTCAAATGTCTATCTGGTTTTTATTCTTGTGTAGGTAACTTGTTTCCTTCAGGAAACTTTTGGGATTGTCTATCTGTACAGTCCTAAAATTGCATGACGGCGTATTTAGATAATCCTTTAAAGACAATTAATATCAGTTCTGATTGTCATTCGGTTGCCCTGTTTTATCTGAAGTATTCTTTTTAAGCTCTGTGAAAATTTCTTATGTCATGTCTTTGATTCTTTTCTCCCTTCATTCTTACTATTTTCTTCTTCCGGAAATTATATTATATGGACCCTTTTTCCACATCTCTCAGCTTTTCTCTCCCTCATAATCTACCCCCTCCCATTTTTGATCATTCACAATTATTTCTAATTTCTAAGAACTCTTGATATTTTTCCTTAGCTACTTTAAAAAAAGTTGTTGTGAACTGTTAACCTCTCAAGTCTGCCTATATTACTTTTACCCACTTTTAAACTTTTACAGTATTTAATTTCAGGTGCTATTTCTTTCCGTTACTGAATTATGTACTTTACTTTTACGGGATTGCTTTCTTTCCAAGATTTATGATTCTTGAGTGCACGGTCATCTTTCTCATTGAGAATCCCTTTGACTTCTTGGTGGTGTAGTGTCTGGTCACAGGAGCTCCTGTTTTGTGATCATTGGGGAAAGAAAGGGCAGGGATATGGCTTCTGATTGTTAAGGTTTCTCGTTCCCATCCTCCAGGTGACAGTGAGTTACCCGGGGAACTACCCTCATTTTCTGAGCCCAGAGCTCCATGTGCAAATGTTTGTGTTAGAACTCCCATTTTGACTTTTAGTTTTGCTGCATGTTCTCCTCTCGTGTATGTTTTAACTTTGTGTATGCATATTTCTCCATCAGTTTAATAGCATATGATCTGCATTTTAAAAGAAATTCTCCAAATCTTCCGATCTATTATTGATGACATGCTTTGTTGTTCTCCAGTACCATTATGAATTCATTATTCAAATGTTAAAAACTAGTTTAAGATACCTTGAGAGGGAGAAAAGGTAAAAACTGTGTTCAGTTTGCAATCTTAGATCATGCAGAGAAATGACAAGTTTATTTGTATCTTGCTCTGCGTAGTGATTTTTTAAATTCTAAACTACATTATTTATCATTTGTCATTTTAAGGTGTCATTCCTTTTTCAAGTGAGTTGTTCCTTTTCCCTGCTATAGAACTGTTCCTTACCCATAACCTGTCTTTTACTTTGGAACAGGGAAGAATAACTTCTCTAACACATTCTTTTACCTGTGTGGATCCATCCAACATATATTTGACAACAGTGCCTTGACTGGTGATAACCCTTGAAGCCTCCTGCTCTGCGGGTGGCATCACCGTTTTATAGAACTCATAGTGCTTCACCCTCTGGGGGTAGCTCTGACGGACCATGATGTCCCAGGTGGGTTCCTCATCTATAACACATTGACCTAAAAAAAGAATAAAGCTTTCTTGTGAACTGGGCAATGCTGCAGGGCTGGATTTTATCTTCTTGCTTAATTATTTTCTTTTTCTTTTCTTTTCTTTTCTTTGTTTTAAAAATAGAGACAAGGTCTCGTTTTGTCATCCAGGCTGGAGTGCAGTGGTGCAATCATAGCTCACTGCAGCCTCAAAATCCTGAATTCAAGCCTTCTGAGCAGCTGGGACTACAGGCTTGCACCGTAGCACCCTGTTAAGTTTTTCTATTTTTTGTAGACACAGGGTCTCATTATGTTGGCTAGGCTGGTCTCAAACTCTTGGCCTCAAGCGATCCTCCCACCTCAGCCTTTCAAAGTGCTGTGATTACAAGTGTGAGACACCATGCTTGGTGCTTATTTTCTTTTGTCTGCACGTGAGTAATAGGGCAGTTTCCATATTATGACAGATGGCCTAGAATAGTGGTTCTTTGCTGACCTTGTTACATTCAAAGGTAGTAAATTAGGTCATCTACAACACCTGGTAGGTACCTTCTCCATGTGTAAGCCACTCTCTCTAATAAAATCTAGGACAAATTCGGGCAAAATTATGAAGGAAGCAGAGTTTTGCTGAATTAGGTGTTTCCTCTTCCTGCCCACTGGTGCTTATCTCTCACCTTTGACTAAACTTTCCACCCTGGATGCACACACTGCCCTGGTGGTGCCTGGTTGCCCAGAGCCCCAGGGGAAGTCACCCCCTCAGGCTTGCCTTTCCTAAGTCATTGTCATCTGTGGGGAAAAGAGAGGTCAGCTTGTTACTGTGTTTATATAGAAAGAAGTAAATTTAAGAGACTCCATTTGGCTCTGTATTTGAGATGCTGTTAATCTGTGACTCTACCCCCAATCTTGTCCTTGCTAGAGACATCGCTGTGGTAATTAAAGTTGAAAAGATTTTGGGCTGTAAGGAATGTGCTTTGTTAGGCAAATGCTTAAAGCCTGCTTGTGGTTGAAGGTCAGTACCATTCTCTTAAATCTCAGTAAAAGAAAAACATCTGTCTCCTGCCCGTCCCTGGGTAAATGGAACATCTCCGTGTATCTGCATGTCTTACTGCTGATTTACTCCCTTATCTTTTGAGCAATAAATACTGAGGGAACTCAGGGACCGGTGCTGGTGTGGGTCCTCTGTAAGCACAGCACCGGTCCCCTAGGCCCCGCTTTTCTTTCTCTATACTTTGTCTCTGTGTATTATTCTTTTTCTCAAGTCTCTTGTTCCACCTAACGAGAAGCACCCACAGGTGTGGAGGGGCAGGCCACCCCTTCAGTTATCTTTCAAAGTTAATGTTAACATAATTCCCTCATCTCTAACCAAATCCAGATTTATCTTAGCATTCTGCTGTTAGCTGGCAATCAAGGAGAAAAACACTTAATAAGTTCCTTCAAAAGCAAGCACTACTATGGAGCAATTCTGGCATACTGTACCTAGTCAGGCTTTGCTAACTGAATAAATTCCTCTTAGTTTATAATGTGGTTTATTGGGGCCAAAAAGCCTTAACACAAAGGAATTAACAGACAATGATAGCATTTTAAGAACTATGTATCAGCCTGATGGGAAAATCATGGCACCCCTTAAATCACGGAAGTACTAATAATAATGATAAACCAATAAACATTTATTGGGATATTTCTTCTATATGTTAAATGCTTTATACATGTATCTTTTATTGAGTCTGCCTTCACAATCCTTTAAAATGGGCACTTTAATTTTCCAGAGTTTTCAGATGAAGAAATAGAGGCTTGGAGAGGTTATTAACTTAGAAAGCTATAACTTTGGAAGACACTTAGTAACCATCCAGCACTAAGGACACACAACCAGTAAGGAAGTGAAGTGAAATTTGAATCATTTTCTTATACTATAAAAGCAACCACCACTAACAACCAAAAATAAAAAGTCACTCAGGAAAGGATTCAAGTCTAGGCTCTTTCCTCTTATCCCATGATAACTGTCTTTCCCTAATGTCCAAGGCTGACCCTGATGAAGATATTGCTGCTTTGGTATTTATGTTGT
Organism: Rhinopithecus roxellana; assembly: GCF_007565055.1. Classification (NCBI taxonomy): domain Eukaryota; kingdom Metazoa; phylum Chordata; class Mammalia; order Primates; family Cercopithecidae; genus Rhinopithecus; species Rhinopithecus roxellana. The sequence goes on along the minus strand of NC_044556.1, from coordinate 52,644,087 downwards.
TATGTTCAGACTTGAATTAGGATTTTCATAGTATGTGGATGGTTTTAAACAGATGAGTTATTATTAACTACATTGTCTACCCTAACATAAGGAGGAAAATATTAGACTGGATAATGAAACTAATAGAAGAGACAGTTGAAAGAGGTATTAAGCTGGGGTTTGATAACAGGATCAAACAAGCAAACAAATATATCCTTGAATTTGAAAGCAACATCTCTTTGGGTACACTCATAGCTCTTCGACTGGAAGACACTCAGTGACCATTCAACACAGTGGGAAAACCTGGGCCACTAGGGATTCTTGGGAATGGAGCAGGGTCCAGGGGCTATTTTTAATAATTCAGAATGCCTAAGGAGAAGCAAAATTTAACTTCAACATTTAGTTTCTGTTTTTTTGGGGGTGGGGAGGCGGCTGGCAAGTAAACAAAACATTAAATTATTTTTAAATAAGCATAGCGTTTTTCTTTGATTGATACACTTTTCAAATGTGATATACATAAGGGAATTATATGAAAAAGGATATTAAGTTGTGAAACTGTAAAGAATTGCTAATGTAATGTAGTATTATTCAGATGAGAAAACATGGCCCTGAGACCCTAAGTGACTTAAAAGGGCCGCATCATTCACTGGTGTCAGGGTCAGCTTTAGAACTCAAGTCCCTGTTCAGTGCCTGCTTTGTTGCATCTCCTACTTCTACTGCAACAGTGAGTTTCTATTTAAATGATATTCAGATTCAGTTACAAATGCAGATGCCTCATCAGGTTAATTAAAGAAATCTTACTTGTACTTATTTACGTAGCTGAAGAAGTTAGGAGTCATGTACAGAACCAACAGAGATAACACACTATAAAATTACATATGGACACATGAAAACGAAGACTTGGTTTTCTTAACCTATTTAATCCGCATCTGTCTCTATGTATTTTGTGTCCAGTGTCATTTGTTTTGGTCAGACCAGCAACATGCTGCACCCATGACCCTCTGTAGAGTGAAGAACGTAGGAATACACACAAGTTTTTAAGAGCACTGGCTTTGTCATCATTGGGCTGAGAATGGTATTTCAGCTCTGCCACTTGGGAGTTGAGTGACCTTAGGCAAGTAACTGAGCCTCCTGAAGCCTCAATTTTGTTATTTTGTAAAATGGAGTAGTTAGTATCTAGCTCATAATATTTGTATTTTTGACATGTATACTAAGTACTTAGTGCCTGGCCATAGAAATGCTAAAAATGTGAAAAATGTCTATTGCTCATTATCAACAAGATGTATGTTTAACTGGTAAGAAAATACACAATTTCCTGTTTTCTACATGACATTTTGCTCCCCGTTTCCCACCCTACCCCATATAGCACTCACCTGTAGATTCTTGCCCAATGAAAGTCAACAGGAGCCCACTGGGGCAAGACACATTTAGGCTTTGGAAGGTAGGAACATCAAAATTCTCTTGTAAAACAGGTTCTGGTTCTACTTCTTCCTGTAAATAATTCAGCATGTGAATAACTGGTTGTCATTTTCTAAATGAGTTATTATTTATTTTGACTAAGAAAGGATGTGCTGAGTGCTCAGGACCTGACTTGCATAGAGCTAGCTGGACCCTGCAAGGACACACGAGTCTCTGGTTTTGCAATTTATATTCTACTTGAAGACTGGCACACAGACAGGTGAGACAAATGGCAGTAACAATAGTTGGCACATCTTTTCACAGAAAATAGAGATATAGTGAAAGTTAATAAGAACAATTGGGAAAGGATTTGTGAAATAATTGGGGCTTGAAATAGGCCTTGAAAGATGCCTCTGTTTGGATATGTAGGCATAAGAGCAGTGCTGGCATCTGAATGTTGGTGGCCCCCACCCAAACTCATATGTTGGAACCTAACACCTAATGTGACAGTATTAAAAGGAGGGGCCATTTAGAAAGTGATTAAGTCATGAGGGCTCCACCCTCATGAATGGGATTAGTGCTTTTAAAGAGATTGATGGGAACACCTTTGCCTATTCCTCTTCTGCCATGGGAGGACACATTGAAGGCACCATCTGTATGAGGAATAGCTGGGCATGGTAGCTTGTGGTTGCAATTTCAGCTACTCGAAAGACTGAGTTGGGAAGATCACCTGAGGCAAGGAGTAACAACCAGGGTAACATAGTGAGACCCAGTCTCCTTAAAAATTAAAAGAATTGGCCAGGCATGGTGGTGCATGCCTGTGGTCCCAGCTACTTAAGATGCTGAGGTGGGATGACTGCTTGAGCCCAGGAGTTTGAGCCCACACTACCATACTCCAGTGTGAGTGACAGAACAAGAACCCCATCTAAAATAAAATAAAATAAAATAAAATAAAATAAAATAAAATAAAATAAAATAAAATAAAATAAAATAAAATAAGAGAAACAGGTCCTCACCAGACATCAAATCTGCTAATATCTTGATATTGGACTTCACAGCCTCTTTAACTGTGAGCAATAAATTTTGATTGTTTATAAATCACCCAGTCTATTTTTTTATAGCAGCCCAAAGTAATACAGAAAAAGTGTTTGAGAGACCAACATCTCCATCACTTTTTTTGGTGTGTTCTTACAATTTGGATGCTAGAGATATTATGCTATTAGGATATCTGTCCTTTGTTTTCTATTATGAGCACATATTGCTTTTGTAGCAAATGAAAGTAATAAAATAAAAATAAAAGACAATTATAAAGTTATTTATAAATTAATGAGGGTTTGGGTGTGTTTACTTTAAAATCCTAATTAATTTTATGTCAGCTCTGCCTAAATCCCTTGTTTGGTTATATGTACTCAAGAATGAAATTTACTTGGTAACTTTCAAACAAACCCTAATGATAATCATTTCAGTTTTTCCAGCTGGTTCTCTTTTGTTAACCACCAAAATCACTCCACTGGTACCCAATTGGTGGATATTTGTTTTTTTCTAACTAGTCTTCTATTGTTGAACATTTAAATTGTTCTGCCTTTTCTTTGTCACTAACAGAGGAAAAATATATAAATAATTAGCTAAAAATAAATTAAAAATACAAAGCAAAAATAAGAGAAAAATGCTTATGAAATTCTGTAAAATGAACAAAACTGCTCAAAGATGCAAACCTGCCACGGCAAATCTATCATCACACATAAAACCAGTTATCATCCTTCACCCTTCCATTATCATTTATTTAAAAAACATTGAGTGAACACATTAGTTTGCTAGCAAGATGCCTTTGGCCAAATTAATTTTAAAAGAATTACCTGGAGTTATTCTGCTTTAACACTTGAACATTTTTACTTAACAAGAGTCAAGTGGCCTGGCATGAGAAATTTTATCTAGTATAACTATGTAAATATGGTGCAGAGGCATGGTCGTATTTAAAACTCGTAACTTTTAAAAGGCCAGAGTCTGAAACCCAGGTTCTTGGACTTTTAAAAATATTTTTATCTTCCAGTAGTTGATTATTTTTTCACTGTACTTTTTTAGTAGTAAGTACCAATAGTCAAGACTTAACCAGTAGTTTTCTTGTTACCTGTCTTTTAAAACCCTCTTTTTAAATATTTTTTTTTGTTTTATTTTACTTTAAGTTCTGGGATACATGCGCAGAATGTACAGGTTTGTTGCATAGCTATACATGTACCATGGTGGTTTGCTGCACCTATCAATCCGACATCTAGGTTTTAAGCCCCACATGCATTAGGTATTTGTCCTAATGCTCTCCCTCCCCTTACCCCTGACCCCTGACAGGTCCTGGTGATGTTCCCCTCCCTGCGTCCATGTGTTCTCATTGTACAACTCCCAATTATGAGGGAGAACATGTGGTGGTTTTCTGTTCCTGTGTTAGTTTCCTGAGAATGATGGCTTCCAGCTTCATCCATGTCCCTGCAGAGGACATGAACTCATTCTTTTTTATGGCTGCATAGTATTCCATGGTGTATGTGTGCCACATTTTCTTTATTCAGTCTATCATTGATGGGCATTTGGGTTGGTTCCAAGTCTTTGCTATTGTAAACAGTGCTGCAGTAAACATACATGTGCGTGTCTTTATAGTAGAATGATTTATAATCCTTTGGGTATATACTCAGTAATGGGATTGCTGAGTCAAACAGTATTTCTGGTTCTAGATTCTTGAGGAATTGCAACACTATCTTCCACAATGGTTGAACTAATTTACACTTCCACCAACAGTGTAAAAGCAGAACCATCTTTTGATCTTTGTTCTGTTAGGAAAACGTTTAGAGTCAAAGTGTGTGTGTGTGTGTGTGTGTGTGTGTGTGTGTGTGTGTGTTTACTGTGATGAAGGGCTAGGGGTAATAGGTGGACTTCTCTTTAATCAGAGGTGGGCTGTTAGTCTTGTTAGATTCTTAGCACATCAATATCTAAGACCAACTTGACCAAATGAAACTGTTTCCATTGTTTGGTTGAATATATTTTTCTTCCAATTGTTATTCATCTCAATGGAGCTAAATAAATTATTAAAAATACGGGATGGCAGCAAACTGACCAATCAAAAGCAAAGAAAATCTAAGAAATAGAGTGGGAAAAGGTTGAACTAAGTTTTTCCAATCTTAGAATGAATGATCTGAGACAACTTATGTATGACAATATGTCTCCTGGAGTGGTAACCCAACTTTTGTGTACAAATCCTTCTTGTCTATTCAAAGTTGAGACTACAAAGGACGTTAATGTATCTGCACAATAAAACGTATGCACTGTAATAACACTATTGACGTAATTCATGGTTTTAAAAAAGTTAACACTGAAGCAGAAACAGAGTTTGGGAATCTACGGCAAGGTTCGTTTACCTTTTTCTCTTCTTCTTTTGGGTGCTCTTCTTCTTTAAGAGATTCTTTGGGTTTTTCTTTGCCTTTTATTTTCCCTTTAGCTTTGCTTTGAGGAGCGGTCACTATAACAGGAACCACTGTTGGAGTGAGTGCTGAAGGGATATTCAATATTGTTTCTAAATTAGGATCCTTAGCTTCTAAAAACAGAAAAAGTAAAAATGAAGTTGATTCAACATTCAAATTTGATATCCTTGTGAAATAATATTTACAACTCAAAAATTTACACAAGTTGACAACAATTTTTACCTTGCTAAATAATATGATTTATCAGTTGGATAGATTTCAGGAGTAATGAAGTTGCAAATCAGGATTGTAGTTAGAAAATCTGAGGTATTTAATACTTGGATATGTTTCATTGAGTCATTATGTCTCACGTTCTTGCCTTGCCATCTACATTGTAAACTCCTTAATGATAGGGCGTTAACTATACCTTCATTTATTTGAGAAATATTTGAGAGGTTTTTCTTATGTATAAAATGTTTGAAGCAGTAGAACATAATGAAAAAAAATGTGTAAAAGTCTTTATAGAATCAAAATAGTCTAAAGAAGATCTGTATAAATAACCAGACATAAAGACTACTAAATATAAATAGAATAGATGTTACAAACAAGAAAATCCAGAAAAGAAACTTGTATGTGATAAACTTGCTGGTTTTAAAGGATTACCAGAATTCTAAAAGGAGAACTGATGCTAGGAGTAATTATGTGGGGAGCTCTAAACATCCTGTGTGTCATTAATTTTATTTTCCTCTGGGTTTCAGAAAAACATTCTCTGAATCTCTTACCTCTATGGTCAAGTTTTTTTTTCTCAACCTTCTCTAATGACTCTTTTATTGGTCCCCTAAGTGTTTTTATTTATTTTTACTTATTTATTATTATTATTTTGAGACAGAGTCTCACTCTGTCACCCAGGCTGGAGTGCAGTGGTGCAATCTCGGCTCACTGCAACCTCCTCCCGGGTTCAAGCGATTCTTGTGCCTCAGCCTCCCGAATAGCTGGGATTACAGGGGCCTGCCACCATGCCTGGCTAATTTTTTTTGTATTTTTAATAGACACGGGGTTTCACCATATTGGCCAAGCTGGTCTCGAACTCCTGACCTCAAGTGATCCGCCCACCTCGCCTCCAAAGTGCTGGGATTACAGACATGAGCCACTATGCTCAGCCAATTTCCTAAATGTTTTTAGGTTGTAGGGTTTACTATGTTCTCAATCCTGCTTGCCTGTAATAATTACTCATGAAATTAGAAAAACAATGTGCTCAGGCCCCACGTTGACCTACTGAATAAGACTCACTGGAGATGAGACCCAGGCATTTATATTGGTGAAACACTACATGTGACTGTGATGCACAGCCAGGGCTGAGCAACTTTCTTATATATATTAGATCCGGATGATCTCACTCACCACTGGGGCTCCAATTGTCATCTACATGCTAATGACTCCAAAATTAACATCTGAAGGCATGACCTTCCTTCTCAGTTCCAGACCCATATTTCTAAGTTTTAAAAGGCATCTCCTGGTTGTGGTGCTAGAGACATTTCAAACTCAATTAAGTCTGTCTTCTCTCAAGCAGATTAAGCCTCCTACATTCTCAGTTTCAGTTAATGCCATGACCAATTATGCATTCTGTTCCCCAAGTTAGACATTGAGATCATTTGCATTTACTCTTTTTGACTCATCCTACACATCCAACCAGTCATCAAGGCCTAAGAACTTCCTCCCAAATTATGCCTCTTCTATCTATTCCCATTGTCTTATTCCAGGGTCCTATAATTGTTTGCTGGGTCTTCTGCAACAGTTTGCTAACTGATACCACAGCACTTCCAATACCACCACTTTAGTGTACTCTCCAAACTGCCACTAAAATTATGCTCCTAAAGTAAAATATGATCATGTCACCTCCCTTACTGAAAGTCCTCTGCCACTCACTGCCTATGTAGGGCATGTAACATTCTTCACAAACTGGTCTTCACCCACCTCCACTGCAGCCACACTGAACTTTTCACCTTCCTGTGAAGATGCCATGTTTTGACACAATTGTGTGTTTATACACAACACTCTTAAATTCATGAATTCCCTTTCCTTGTTTCTGTGCCTGAACAGTTATCAGTCAGCTCTAAAGTCCCATCTCAAATGCTACAATTTCTCTGAAGTATGTGCTGACTGTCCCCAGTACTCTGTTTATGTATAATTTCTAGCACGAAGACAGTTGCTATTGCTCTATTTATATGTTTTCCTTGTCCATTAGACAGTGAGTTCTTTGTGTAGATGTACCATGATTTAATTCACCTTAGTGGCTCAGTGCCAGCAAGTTGCTTGACGCATAGAAGGTACAGTACACAAACAAGTGAATGGCGTTCAGTTTCAGGCATCTGGAAATTCCCCATCTTATCCCCATCCATTTACTAATATTCAGTAAATATTTATTATGTACCTACTATATGTACCATGAAATTGATAGCCAATGATGGACGAGACAGATAAGGAGTGTATAATTTAGTGGGTAGTTCACATTAGAACCCCTCGGGTATAATGCTGTGTGTTCAGTCTGTGACAGAGGAAATACCGAGTGACTTAGGAACCCAGAAGAAGGGTATCTACTGCAAAATGTCTTTGTACAGTCTACTGTGGCTATACTGAGCACTTCACCTTTCCATAAATGGAAAAGCCTTTCTATGCTTTTATACTACTGGACTTTTACACACGCTATTCCTGGTATCTAGAATTCCCTTCCTTCAATTTTTTGCATAGGCAATTCTCACTCACCTCCAAAGACCTAGTTCGCATGCTACTGCCACTTGCTCTGGGAAGCATTTTCAGAGCAAGTAACACCTCTAGGCTGTGGCTTGCAGGATGGGAGGAAGTTTAATTGTTGAAAGTGGTGGTGCACATGACAATAGAAAGTATTCTGAGTAGTGGCACAGCATAAGAAAATGGGCAGTTGTAAGAGACAGCATAGCTTATTCAAGGAACTGAAAGTCATAGAAATAATAGGGTAGGAAGGTATACTTCTCCATGGGAAAATGGATCAGGTCGGTTGTCATTCAGGGTTTGGGTAAACAATCATGTAAAACTTAAGTTGGGGCCTGATTAAGATTCTTAATTTTAGGTGTATTCAGTAGGCACCCTGAAAGGCAGTAACAAGCAAGAATGATCTATTCCTCTTAGCAAGAGGAAGTAGTGTCCAAAGATTTGATTGGGTTTCTTTATATTTTTGCCTATTTCATAGCTGTATTGTCTACTTTTTATTTGTCCAAAAGGTTACTAAATTATGTTTAGCTGTGTATACCCAATTAAAGGTGGATAATTGGAATGGAAATCTGTTTAGCCATTAGCAGATAAGGTTCTTAAATATCAGTGATATATGAGCCCTTAGAAAATGTGTGTGTGTATATATGCATATATATGTATGTATTTTTTTTCAAAGACTTATACCTTCAACTTAAAAAAAAAACATATAGGATGTAAAATATTACTTATCTACACTATAAACATTTTCAAATGCCATATTTATATCTTGAAATTAGGAACATCTGTTTAAAATTTATTACATATTAATTTAAGGACTAAATCAGGATTAAGAAAATCACTCAGGAATAGGAGCAACAGAATTGATAGTAGGTATAAAGATCTTAATCTAAAATAGTGATAACCTATATTAAGAAGAGGTAAGAATTTTTAGTGACTGTGTAGTGATAATGGATTTTAATACAAAATTTGTTAGGCATCAAATGACTTCTCCAGTTGCTGATTTAACAACAAATCAAAGACAAAGGCAAAATTAAAACACAAAATCTCGAGTAAAGCCAAAATACTAAGAAATCTAATGGACTCTCAAACTCAGTAGAGTACTAGGATATCTGGCACAAGGTAAGAAATAAAATTATAATTATCCATGAAAAATTTATCCCTGCAAAAAAGAAACTATATAGAAAGACAGGTAATTGGATCACCATGATTGACACTAACATATAGTTTTAAGTTTATACAGCATTGAGTTTACCTTTGATTTTATAATACTTTAAAAAAATATGTTGTGGTTAGATCCGTCTAAAATGCATGGGAAGCCACAAATTTCCTAATTGGTTCTTGGTAAAGTGACATCCTATTTTGTGGTTTGTAAAGAAATAGTTCCAGTTGGATAATTTGTTTGTTGAAAATGGGGTAGAAGCCTGGGTGCAGTGGTTCACGTTTGTAATCCCAGCACTTTGGGAGGCCAAGGTGGGAGCATCACTTGAGCACAGGAGTTTAAGACCAGCTTGGGAAACATAGTAAGACTTCATCTCTACCAAAAATAATTAGCCAGGTGTGGTGGTGTGCGCTATAGTCCCAATTACTCAGGAGTCTGAGGTGGAAGGATTGCTTGAGCTCAGGAGTTTGAGGCTGCTGTGAGGCATGATTGTGCCACTGCACTCCAGCCAAGTAACAGAGCAAGATCCTGTCAGAAAGAAAGAAAGAAAGAAAGAAAGAAAGAAAGAAAGAAAGAAAGAAAGAAAGAAAGAAAGAAAGAAAGAAAGAAAGAAAGAAAGAAAGAAAGAAAGAAAGAAAGAAAGAAAGAAAGGAGAGGAAAGAAGGAAGGAAGGAAAGAAGGAAGGAAGGGGAAAGAAAGGGGGGTACAGAAAGCTTTCCGTATGTCCACTTAGCTCCTTTAAGGCTAATGTCCTGAAGCACACTGAATAGTTCTATAATTACAGGATTCACAAAGAAAACCCAGAAGATTCCTTGGCAATTTATGCTTTCTTTTACACCCAACTAAAAGGCTAATTTTTATGGGGTAGTTGACAAGGATAACTGGTATATATGTGTGCATATACATGTATACAAACATGTATATATATCACACACGTAATCTTATATGTATAAGTGATTATATAAAGGATTATATAAAATGTCAAAGCATTTCAAAGTATTTTTATTTTGTATGTATCTATGTATGAAAGATTATATATATATATACTTGTATACACACATATGTATGCACACATGTATAGACACACACACACACACACACACCCTTCTATTCCCATCCTGCAGGAAAAACTATGAGGAGCATTAAATCATAACATGTTATTGACAAGTGAGCAGACTGAGAATGGGCAGTGGCAGGGACCCTTGGCAGTGGGGCACACTTATCCTTTCTGTTGTGTTCATTTCACCTGGTGCCATTCCATTTGATCCATAGTAACTTATCGAGAGGCAGATTCCATTTTCTAAGGTGGCAGAAAAAGATCCAAACTTGCTGAAAGCTTTATTCTTTGCGTCTGATACTTCTAAAAGACAAAATCAAATCAAAAACGTTTTCACTTAATTCAAAATAAATATAACTAAGATTGTGGTCTACCACAATCAACTTAAAACCAATTGGTTTAGCTCGACCATGCACTCAGGGTTGTTAGAGGTAGGGTGGAATTACAAAGATAAGAACATGAAACGCTTGTTTTAAGGACTTTAGGTTAAAACGAAGCGAGGAAATCAATGGGTTGATGCCTAGCCATAAGCAGATTATTCATCTGGCAGACCGTCCACATGGCTTTTAAAATTAAAACCATCAGTTCAGTTTCAGTTTCCCCACATTTTAAAACATTTTCTTAAATTCCCACATTTAAACTTTTTTACATTTTAAAACATTTAAAAATTGTTTCAGTCAAACATAATTTTAAAACAAAATTGTTATGGCACATTTTTTTCTTTTCTCAATTTTTAGGTTTAGGGGGTACATGTGCAGGTTTGTTACATGGGTAAATTGCTTGTCACTGGGGTTTGGTGTACAAACAATTTCATCACCCAGTTAGTGAGCATAGTGCCTGATAGGTAGTTTTTCAATCCTTACCCTTCTCCCAACCTCCCCTCTTAAATAGGTCCCACTGTCTATCATTCCCATCTTTACGCCCATGCGTACTCAGTGTTTAGATCACACTTATTAGTGAGAAAATGCAGCATTTGGTTTTCTGTTCCTGCGTTAAATTGCTTGGGAAAATGGCCTCCACTGCATCCATGTGCTGCAAAGGGTATGTTTTAGTTTTTCGTATCTACATAATACTCCATAGTATGTATGTACCACATTTTCTTTATCCAGTCCACCACTAATGAGTATCTAGGTTGATTCCATTTCTTTTCTATCATGAATAGGAAACACACATCTGAAGGTGTATGTAAAGAATTTGTGAATTTTCTGACCTGTTGTTTTATTTTCAGTTCACCATTTCCTCCATTATCAGATAATAAAGATGGGGCAATATTGATTTAAAATAACGTAACTCATGCAAAGGTAATTTTTAGACTGGGAAATTCAAATGAACAAAAGGTAATGCTTTAAGAGAATGAAAAGAGAAGCCACAGAGTTGGAGAAAATATCTGCAAAAGACATATCTGTTAAAGGCCTATTACTCAAAATGTATGAAGAATTCTTAAAGCTCAATAACCAGAAAATAAAAACCTGATTAAAAAACTGGCAAGAAACTTTAACAGACACTTCACCAAAGAAGATATACAAATGGCAAATAAGCATATAAAAAGTTGCTCCATATTATTTGTTATCTGGAAAATGCAGATTAAAACAACAAGATACCACTAGACACTTTATAGAATGGAGAAAATCCAAAACAACAAATAATGGTGAGGATATAGAGCAACAAGAACTTTCATTCATTGCTGGTGGGAATGCATAATGGTACAGCCAATTTGGAAGACAGTTTGGTGGATTCTTCCAATATGAACATACTCTTACCCTATAATCCAAAAGTCACACTACTTGGTGTTTACCTAAGGGAGTTGAAAACTTATGTCCACACACAAACCTGTACATGAATGTTTGTAGCACCTTTATTCACAATTGCCAAAAGCTGGAGGCAACCAAGATGTCCTTCAGTAGGTGAGTGGGAAAATAAAATCGTGGTACATCTAGACAACGTAATATTATTAATTTTCAAAAGAAATAAACTATCAAGCCATGAAAAGACATGCAGGAAACTTAAATGCATATTACTAAATGAAAAAAAGTCAATCTGAAAAGGTTACATAGTGTATAATTCCAACTACATGGTATTATGGAGAAAGCAGAACTATGGACACAGTAAAAAGATCAGTGATTATCAGGGGTTAGGAAGAAGGGAGAGATGAATAGACAGAGCACAGATTTTTAGGGCAGTGAAACTTCTCTGTATGATACTAAAATGGTAGACACATGCCATTATACATTTCTTCAAACCCTTAGAATGCACAACACCAAGGGTAATGTAAACTATAGACTCTGGGTGATAATGTTATGTTAATGTAGGTTCATCGACTGTAACAAATGTACCACTCTGGATGAGGAATATTGATAGTAGGGGAGGCTGTGCATGTGTATGGGAAGAGGATGTTGAGAAATCTCTGTAACTTCTGTTCAATTTTGTCATGAACCTAAAACTGCTATAAAAAATAAAGTCTGGTAAAGTAAAAAGATAATGCTTAATATCCATTAGGGTTCAGTTCAGGAAAATAGGCATCTTCATTCACTATTAATAAGAGGGTGTATTGGTAGAAACTTGAGAAGAAGAACATGCAATAAGCCATTTAATGGAGTGGAGTGGACAGAGACAGGAGTATTAGTCAGAAGAAAGAAACCACTAAACAAACAGAACACATGCTCAGTGAAATATAAATTATAGAAGAGTTAGCTAAATGCTTGAATTTTTTGAAGTACATAAGGATACTTTATTTTTTTATTTTTTATTATTTTATTATTATTTTTATTTATTTATTTATTTATTTTTTGAGAAGGAGTCTTGCTCTGTCGCCCAGGCTGGAGTGCAATGGTGCGATCTTGGCTCACTGCAAGCTCCGCCTCCCAGGTTCATGCCATTCTCCTGGCTCAGCCTCCAGAGTAGCTGGGACTACAGGCACCCACCACTATGCCCAGCTAATTTTTTGTATTTTTTTAGTAGAGACAGGGTTTCACCGTGTTAGCCAGGATGGTCTCGATCTCCTGACCTCGTGATCCGCCCGTCTCGGCCTCCCAAAGTGCTGGGATTACAGGCTTGAGCCACAGTGCCCAGCCAAGGATATTTTAAAAAGCACTTTCTAGAATTTAAAAATATACTTTCCTAACCAAACCATTCATAATCAGTAGATGACTTGAAGGAGAGAATGGTCACTTTTGAGATTCAAATGAATTTCTTGGAAACTCAAGTGAAAAAATTATTTCAAAACAAAGCAGGCTAGGCACAGTGGCTCACACCTGTGATTCTGGCATTGTGGAAGGCTGAGGCAGGAGGATTGCTTGAACCCAGGAGTTTGAGACAGGCCCGAGCAACATGGTGAAACCCATCTCTACAAAAAATACAAAAGTTAGCCAGTCATGAGGTGCCTTTAGTCCCAGCTACTCGGGAGGCAGAGGTGGGAGGATCCCTAGAGTCCAGGAGTTCGAGGCTGCAATGAGCTACGATTGGGCCACTGCACTCTAGCCTCAGCAACAAAGTGAGACCCTGTCTTTAAAACAAACAAAAGGAAACTCAGAGCAAACATTCAAGGAGACAATATGTTTATATGAAAAATAATATGAAAAGGGCCTTTTTTTGAAAAGGGCCTGATAGTAAATGTTTTAGGTTTTATAGGCCAGGTATATGGTGTTTATGACATTTTCTTCTTTGCTTTTGTTTCTTGAACTATTCTTTACAAATGCAAAAACAATTCTTAGTTCATGGGCCATACAAAAGACGTAAAAGATTTGGAGGATAAACATAAGCAAAGTGTGGCTTTTACAGAAGGAAAAAAGGATTAACAACCAAATTAAAATTTCCTGACCTAAAACTGGAGCTTAAGTCTTAGATTACAAAGGCTTATCAACGTATCCCACACCTGGCCGGGAGGGTCCCATGCCCACGAAGCCTCCCTCATTGCAAACACAGCAGTCTGCGGCGATTTAACCGCAAGGCAGCAGCGAGGCTGGGGGAGGGGCGCCCGCCATTGCTGAGGCTTAAGTAGGTAAACAAAGCCGCTGGGAAGCTCGAACTGGGTGGAGCTCACAGCAGCTCAAGGAAACCTGCCTGTCTCTGTAGACTCCACCTCTGGGGACAGGGCACAGCTAAAAAACAACAGGAGAAGCAGCAGAGGCCTGTGCAGATGCGAACGACTCTGTCTGACAGCTTTGAAGAGAGCAGTGGATCTCCCAACACGGAGGTTGAGATCTGAGAACGGACAGACTGCCTGCTCAAGTGGGTCACTGACCCCTGAGTAGCCTAACTGGGAGACATCCCCCACTAGGGGCAGTCTGACACCCCACACCTCACAGGGTGGAGTACACCCCTGAGAGGAAGCTTCCAAAGTAAGAATCAGACAGGTACACTCGCTGTTCAGCAATATTCTATCTTCTGCAACCTCTGCTGCTGATACCCAGGCAAACAGGGTCTGGAGTGGACCTCAAGCAATCTCCAACAGACCTATAGCTGAGGGTCCTGACTGTCAGAAGGAAAACTATCAAACGGGAAGGACACCTATACCAAAACCCCATCAGTACGTCACCATCATCAAAGACCAGAGACAGATAAAACTACAAAGATGGGGAAAAAGCAGGGCAGAAAAGCTGGAAATTCAAAAAATAAGAGCGCATCCCCCCCTGCAAAGGAGCGCAGCCCATCGCCAGCAATGGATCGAAGCTGGTCAGAGATTGACTTTGACGAGATGAGAGAAGAAGGCTTCAGTCCATCACACTTCTCAGAGCTAAAGGAGGAATTACGTACCCAGTGCAAAGAAACTAAAAATCTTGAAAAAAGAGTGGAAGAATTGACAGCTAGACTAATTAATGCAGAGAAGGTCATAAACGAAATGACAGAGATGAAAACCATGACACGAGAAATACGTGACAAATGCACAAGCTTCAGTAACCGACTCGATCAACTGGAAGAAAGAGTATCAGCAATTGAGGATCAAATGAATGAAATGAAGCGAGAAGAGAAACCAAAAGAAAAAAGAAGAAAAAGAAATGAACAAAGCCTGCAAGAAGTATGGGATTATGTAAAAAGACCAAATCTACGTCTGATTGGGGTGCCTGAAAGTGAGGGGGAAAATGGAACCAAGTTGGAAAACACTCTTCAGGATATTATGCAGGAGAACTTCCCCAACCTAGTAGGGCAGGCCAACATTCAAATTCAGGAAATACAGAGAATGCCACAAAGACACTCCTCCAGAAGAGCAACTCCAAGACACATAATTGCCAGATTCACCAAAGTTGAAATGAAGGAAAAAATCTTAAGGGCAGCCAGAGAGAAAGGTCGGGTTACCCACAAAGGGAAGCCCATCAGACTAACAGCAGATCTCTCAGCAGAAACTCTACAAGCCAGAAGAGAGTGGGGGCCAATATTCAACGTTCTTAAAGAAAAGAATTTTAAACCCAGAATTTCATATCCAGCCAAACTAAGTTTCATAAGTGAGGGAGAAATAAAATCCTTTACAGATAAGCAAATGCTTAGAGATGTTATCACCACCAGGCCTGCCTTACAAGAGACTCTGAAGGAAGCTCTAAACATGGAAAGGAACAACCGGTACCAGCCATTGCAAAAACATGCCAAAATGTAAAGACCATTGAGGCTAGGAAGAAACTGCATCAACTAACGAGCAGAATAACCAGTTAATATCATAATGACAGGATCAAGTTCACACATAACCATATTAACCTTAAATGTTAATGGACTAAATGCTCCAATTAAAAGACACAGACTGGCAAACTGGATAAGGAGTCAAGACCCATCAGTCTGCTGTATTCAGGAGACCCATTTCACTTGCAGAGACATACATAGGCTCAAAATAAAGGGATGGAGGAAGATCTACCAACCAAATGGAGAACAAAAAAAAGCACGGGTTGCAATCCTAGTCTCTGATAAAACAGACTTTAAACCATCAAAGATCAAAAGAGACAAAGAAGGCCATTACATAATGGTAAAGGGATCAATTCAACAGGAAGAGCTAACTATCCTAAATATATATGCACCCAATACAGGAGCACCCAGATTCATAAAGCAAGTCCTTAGAGACTTACAAAGAGACTTAGACTCCCATACAATAATAATGGGAGACTTCAACACTCCACTGTCAACATTAGACAGATCAACGAGACAGAAAGTTAACAAGGATATCCAGGAATTGAACTCATCTCGGCACCAAGCGGACCTAATAGACATCTATAGAACTCTCCACCCCAAATCAACAGAACATACATTCTTCTCAGCACCACATCGCACTTCTTCCAAAATTGACCACATAATTGGAAGTAAAGCACTCCTCAGCAAATGTACAAGAACAGAAATTATAACAAACTGTCTCTCAGACCACAGTGCAATCAAACTAGAACTCAGGACTAAGAAACTCACTCAAAACCGCTCAACTACATGGAAACTGAACAACCTGCTCCTGAATGACTACTGGGTACATAACGAAATGAAAGCAGAAATAAAGATGTTCTTTGAAACCAGTGAGAACAAAGATACAACATACCAGAATCTCTGGGACACATTTAAAGCAGTGTGTAGAGGGAAATTTATAGCACTAAATGCCCACAAGAGAAAGCAGGAAAGATCTAAAATTGACACTCTAACATCACAATTAAAAGAACTAGAGAGGCAAGAGCAAACACATTCAAAAGCTAGCAGAAGGCAAGAAATAACTAAGATCAGAGCAGAACTGAAGGAGATAGAGACACAAAAAACCCTCCAAAAAATCAATGAATCCAGGAGTTGGTTTTTTGAAAAGATCAACAAAATTGACAGACCGCTAGCAAGACTAATAAAGAAGAAAAGAGAGAGGAATCAAATAGACGCAATAAAAAATGATAAAGGGGATATCACGACCGACCCCACAGAAATACAAACTTCCATCAGAGAATACTATAAACACCTCTACGCAAATCAACTAGAAAATCTAGAAGAAATGGATAATTTCCTGGACACTTACACTCTCCCAAGATTAAACCAGGAAGAAGTTGAATCCCTGAATAGACCAATAGCAGGCTCTGAAATTGAGGCAACAATTAATAGCCTACCCACCAAAAAAAGTCCAGGACCAGATGGATTCACAGCTGAATTCTACCAGAGGTACAAGGAGGAGCTGGTACCATTCCTTCTGAAACTATTCCAATCAATAGAAAAAGAGGGAATCCTCCCTAACTCATTTTATGAGGCCAACATCATCCTGATACCAAAGCCTGGCAGAGACACAACAAAAAAAGAGAATTTTAGACCAATATCACTGATGAACATCGACGCAAAAATCCTCAATAAAATACTGGCAAACAGGATTCAGCAGCACATCAAAAAGCTTATCCACCATGATCAAGTGGGCTTCATCCCTGGGGTGCAAGGCTGGTTCAACATTCGCAAATCAATAAACATAATCCAGCATATAAACAGAACTAAAGTCAAGAACCACATGATTATCTCAATAGATGCAGAAAAGCCTTTTGACAAAATTCAACAGCGCTTCATGCTAAAAACGCTCAAGAAATTCAGTATTGATGGAACATACCTCAAAATAATAAGAGCTATTTATGACAAACCCACAGCTAATATCATACTGAATGGGCAAAAACTGAAAAAATTCCCTTTGAAAACTGGCACAAGACAGGGATGCCCTCTCTCACCACTCCTATTCAATATAGTGTTGGAAGTTCTGGCTAGGGCAATCAGGCAAGAGAAAGAAATCAAGGGTATTCAGTTAGGAAAAGAAGAAGTTAAATTGTCCCTGTTTGCAGATGACATGATTGTATATTTAGAAAACCCCATCGTCTCAGCCCAAAATCTCCTTAAGCTGATAAGCAACTTCAGCAAAGTCTCAGGATACAAAATTAATGTGCAAAAATCACAAGCATTCTTATACACCAGTAACAGACAAGCAGAGAGCCAAATCAGGAATGAACTTCCATTCACAATTGCTTCAAAGAGAATAAAATACCTAGGAATCCAACTTACAAGGGATGTCAAGGACCTCTTCAAGGAGAACCACAAACCACTGCTCAGTGAAATCAAAGAAGACACAAACAAATGGAAGAACATACCATGCTCATGGATAGGAAGAATCAATATCGTGAAAATGGCCATACTGCCCAGGGTTATTTATAGATTCAATGCCATCCCCATCAAGCTACCAATGAGTTTCTTCACAGAATTCAAAAAACTGCTTTAAAGTTCATATGGAACCAAAAAAGAGCCCGCATTGCCAAGATAATCCTACGTCAAAAGGACAAAGCTGGAGGCGTCACGCTACCTGACTTCAAACTATACTACAAGGCTACAGTAACCAAAACAGCATGGTACTGGTACCAAAACAGAGATATAGACCAATGGAACAGAACAGAGTCCTCAGAAATAATACCACACATCTACAGCCATCTGATCTTTGACAAACCTGAGAGAAACAAGAAATGGGGAAAGGATTCCCTATTTAATAAATGGTGCTGGGAAAATTGGCTAGCCATAAGTAGAAAGCTGAAACTGGATCCTTTCCTTACTCCTTATACGAAGATTAATTCAAGATGGATTAGAGACTTAAATGTTAGACCTAATACCATAAAAACCCTAGAAGAAAATCTAGGTAGTACCATTCAGGACATAGGCATGGGCAAGGACTTCATGTCTAAAACACCAAAAGCAATGGCAGCAAAAGCCAAAATTGACAAATGGGATCTAATTAAACTAAAGACCTTCTGCACAGCAAAAGAAACTACCATCAGAGTGAACAGGCAACCTACAGAATGGGAGAAAATTTTTGCAATCTACTCATCTGACAAAGGGCTAATATCCAGAATCTGCAAAGAACTCAAACAAATTTACAAGAAAAAAACCAACAACCCCATCAAAAAGTGGGGAAAGGATATGAACAGACATTTCTCAAAAGAAGACATTCATACAGCCAACAGACACATGAAAAAATGCTCATCATCACTCGCCATCAGAGAAATGCAAATCAAAACCACAATGAGATACCATCTCACACCAGTTAGAATGGCAATCATTAAAAAATCAGGAAACAACAGGTGTTGGAGAGGATGTGGAGAAATAGGAACACTTTCACACTGTTGGTGGGATTGTAAACTAGTTCAACCATTATGGAAAACAGTATGGCAATTCCTCAAGGATCTAGAACTAGATGTACCATATGACCCAGCCATCCCACTACTGGGTATATACCCAAAGGATTATAAATTATTCTACTACAAAGACACATGCACATGTATGTTTATTGCGGCACTATTCACAATAGCAAAGACTTGGAATCAACCCAAATGTCCATCTGTGACAGACTGGATTAAGAAAATGTGGCACATATACACCATGGAATACTATGCAGCCATAAAAAAGGATGAGTTTGCGTCCTTCGTAGGGACATGGATGCAGCTGGAAACCATCATTCTTAGCAAACTATCACAAGAAGAGAAAACCAAACACCGCATGTTCTCACTCATAGGTGGGAACTGAACAATGAGATCACTTGGACTCGGGAAGGGGAACATCACACACTGGGGCCTATCATGGGGAGGGAGGAGGGGGGAGGGATTGCATTGGGGAGTTATACATGATATAAATGATGAATTGATGGGTGCTGACGAGTTGATGGGTGCAGCACACCAACATGGCACAAGTATACATATGTAACAAGCCTGCACGTTATGCACATGTACCCTAGAACTTAAAGTATAATAAAAAAAAAGGGACATTAGCCAATAATGTAAAAAATAAAATAATTAAATTATTATACATATGAATATATAAATGTTTATATATAAATAATATATACATACATGAATATATATATACATGAATAACTATACAATATAAACATATTGGTAAATTGTTTACCAATTTATAGAAGAGTTAGCTAAATGTTTGAATTTTTTAAACTACATAAGGATATTTTAAAAAGCACTTTCTAGAATTTAAAAATATGCTTTCCCAACAAACCATTCATAATCAGTAGATGACTTGAAGGAGAGAATGGTCACTTTTGAGATTTAAATGAGTTTCTTAGAAACTCAAGTGAAAAAATTATTTCAAAACAAACAGGCTAGGCACGGTGGTTCACACCTGTGATTCTGGCATTTTGGAAGGCTGAGGCGGGAGGATTGGTAAATTGTTTACCAATATGCTTATATTGGTAAATTTATATACATATCTTCATGTAAATAAACATACATATCTTCATGTATGTATGTTTATATTGTATACTTATTCAAGTATGTATATATATTCATGTATCCAGCCAAGATCTCCTATTTATATAATTCTATGTAAACATACATGAAACTATGTATGTTTACATATAATTTTATAAATATGACTAAATATATTGATTTATTTTGATGGAAATCACCTAAGTATGCAAAACATGGAAATAAGTAAACTATAATTACATACTGATAAAATATTAAATCATCAAAAAAATCTTGCTTTCAAATAATATTTAATGAATATGAAAATGTTCATGAGGATAAAGTAAGAAAGAAATACATTATTAGCACAGGTTATCAGTGCAGTGGCAGAATTATACGCAATGGTTATCTTCTTTAGGTATTTCCATATTTCTCAATTTTTAATAATAATCCATATATCTTTATATCAGGTAAAACAAAGAAGTCATTTAAAATTTTCTGTGCCAAGTTTTTGGGAACATTCACACCTGTCAAACATTGTGTTCTTTCTCTAGCAAGGGGCTCAGAGGAAAAAAAAGCATTGTGTTCTTACCTTGGGTTTAGAAAATGTCACTAAACTCATATGTGAAATTTAGTTATTGGTCATATCACTAATTTTCCCTCCCTCCCTCCCTCCCTCCCTCCCTCCCTCCCTCCCTCCCTCCCTTCCTTCCTTCCTTCCTTCCTTCCTTCCTTCCTTCCTTCCTTCCTTCCTTCCTTTTTTTTTTTCAGCATCTCTCTCCATTATCCAGGCTGGAGTGCAGTGGTGCGATCTTAGCTCTGCAACCTCTGCCTCCAGGGTTCAAGCGATTTTCATGCCTCAGCCTCCTGAGTAGCTCACCACCATGCCTGACTAATTTTTGTATTTTTTGTAGAGGCAGGGTTTCGTCATGTTGGTCAGGCTGGTCTCGAACTCCTGAGCTCAAGTGATAAGTCCGCCTCAGCCTCATTACAGGCATGAGCCACTGCGCCCTGCCCTCATATCACTAATTTGAGTTGAATACATTTAGTAACTCATTTTCTTTTGCAGGTATAATCAACACCATACTGGACAAGAAAGAAGCAATTAATTTATCTTAATGATGTTTCCTGGTACAATGGTGTTATGAGGTTTCATGGTGTTTTATCAATGGACATCCATTTGCAGCTCTCATTTCCAAGCAGGTAATGACTCTCATGGTCAAATGTATGGTTTTTCCTTGTCTTTACAACCTAACATATTTGGTGCTACAGAGGATTAAGTGATAGAGCGTAGGAAGAAACCTCATCATTGCAGTGCCTATTGGAAAGAAGCTAAAACTATGCAATCACTGCAAAAGAACCTGCGTCCTCGATAATTCAGTTGGTACAAGTGCATAAACCAAAATTAAGGGCAGAATAGACATGACAAACTCAATGATTGCTCCATAAAGATGACCAGTCTGGGTAGACTCTGTATCAAACAACTGGAATCAAAAGCTTGGTGCCCAGAGGAACAAAAGCCAAACAAGCAGCCCACTATGATGGACTATGCGTATAATAACATATTATAATACAGAATGTCAAAATACCTCAGTTACCATGTGGAAAAATTCCATGTGCTAAGGGCAAGAGGTCCATGTGTATTTGTGTCAGGTAGATGGGTTCAGCACATTGCTTAAGCATTAACCTCCACTGGCACAAAGATGCAACTGCTTACCTGTTTCAAGATTTTGTTCCTCATCTCCTTCTTCTTCCTCTTCTAAATAATAATCCCCTTTCTCTTCCTTTTTCACAATTTCCTTAGGGTCATTTAAATGAATTATAAAATTGTGCTTGTCCTTGATCACTCTCACTTTGATAAAAGTTGGGCCTGAGGAGGAACCATAGAATAGAAGATGGGCTGATTAGGATGCCACATTAAGCTCCTCCACAAGATAGTTACACAAAGCTGCACAGAAACCAACACAGGAACAGAAAACTAAACACTACATGTTCTCACTTAGGAATGGCAGCTAAACATTGAGAACACAGGAACACAAAGAAGGGAACAATAGACACCAGGGCTATTTGAGGGTGAGAGGAGGGTGAGGACAAAAAACTACCTGCCAAGTACTCTGTTTATTACCTAGGTGATGAAATAATATGCACACCAAACCTCTGCAATATGTAATTTACCTATAGAATCAACCTGAATATGCATCCCTGAAACAAAAATAAAAAGGCAGCACAGAATATAAACCAGGGAGGGGAAATGCCTAGAGATGTCAACACCTCTATAAGACAAAGCCTAAGGAAATAAGGTAATGGTGGAATTCCAGGCATGAATGGCAGGTAGACCAAGGAGGTATTTGCAGGCCTTTTAGTCACATGTCAAACCCAATTTCAGAAGAGGAAATGAACTGGCTGAGGCAATGTATGCCTATAATCAATGTTATGATTCATCAAATGATATAATTAACGTGAAATGGTTTTGCAACTTCTAAAAATTATGTGTTAGTTTTGGTAGCTATTATTATTATTGTGGTAGTTAATAAAAATTTTTACAACAACGCTTTCTCTTATTTAGTGTTCAGACCCATTTTTTTTGTTTGTTTAAAAAAAATTGGCTATCTCCTCTCAATTTGGATTGAGCTATCATCCGTCAAAATTGACAGGACTAGGAGAAAATACTGAATTCACTATCAATCACCTGAAACTTATATGCATTGTACGCTTATGCAAATCTTACTAAGAGCTACAATAGGTGGATGTTGGGAGCAGGTCCCAAGCTCTGTGCTCAAGAGCCACACCAGAAAAATGCAGTAAACTCACAGAATGTGCTTGGTTTCTGGGATAACAAGGTGCGATGTAATGAATATTATTAATTAATTGCTTATTGCAGTTACTATTACTATTTACCAATTGTATGGAAGTATTTTAATATTTTAACAACTAGAATGGTCATATTAGCATGTATCAGTTAACCTCTTGACTGACCTATGCCTTGTAGAGTCAATTGCAATAGAAGAAAGTGTGAAGTCTGAAAATGCTGACTGTGGCACCTAAATGTATTGTGGGGGACAGAATAACATACTCGCCTATCAAACTCAGGAGTAGAGGGTCCCTGGTTATCTGAAATGCATTATTATCTTTCCAGTCATTAACCAGTTGCTTTCAAAATGTACCTTTTTCAAACAGTGTCTTTTCCACTTCAATCTGCCCACCATCAGAAGGATACAGGTAGTAATTTGACCCCGAGATTTGAGTAGGTATATTTCCCATATTGTATCCGTGAAACTAGAAGAGAAAATATCATGCTTTGAATGTGAAGCTTCAATAGACAAAAATCAATTTATCAGTGTTAGCCAACTAAAGTTGCCAGAAGCTTAATTTCGCTAAGTATATATGTCACTTTGCAGACTCAGAGGCCAGTGTTCATATTATTTTTAGAAACATCTATGGTGTTATAACAGGCAGAATTAAAGATATTATGTTAAACTCTGTTCATCGGTACATTCTCATAACCTAGTGAAAATTGAATCATCATACTATTGTCAAGGCAGTTCAAGAAGAAATCAAGTTCTCATTCACTGGTTGTTAATTTTCTGTTTAAAGTGAACTGATGCTGGGGAGAGTGGACACTCCACTTAAGGAGGTCATATGTAGAAGATATTTTTTACTGAGTGTTGCTAACAGAGGTCCAGGGGATTTAATGCATGCTAAAACTTGAGAACAACTGGTTTAGAGGAGTAGCTACAAAGCACAGGGGCTGTTAGATTTCTTTCCATTTTTTTTTTTTTTCCCATTAGGTTTTCTTCATAACAGCTAGCTGAGAGAGAATTGGCAAAGGGAAGGTTTTACAAAAGCATACAAGCCAGAAACATGATTGCCCACAAAGAGACAACAAAATGTAGTCAACAAGTGTCATCATCTGAGACAGATAAAGCCAACTTTTGTGTTCACTTATTTACATATATCTGTAAGAGTACTTTTGTGTCAAATTTCTATCTTTACTGACCTTAGCTAGGTTCGTGGCACTCAAATGAAAACTGGCCTGAGGGTGTTTTCTTCATCTTGATGATTGACTAGAAACAAGGTTCTAGACATCAGGGGTGGAATACAGGTTTGAGCTCACTGATACCAGAAGAAACCCTAGGCCTACTGTGGTGGCAGTAAAAACAAAAGAATCTTACAATAGCCGTATTTTCCCAAAACAAATAGGAATAGCCCAAAGAGACTAAGTTTTACAGAATTGGAGCGTACCGAGTAAGTTATCTCAGGTTCTGGTTGGTGGGGGGACTCTTCTGTTACTTCTTGGACCTTGATTTGTTCTTCTTTAGATTTCTCCTTGTGAGATGTTTTTTTCTTCAAAGACCTACTATCTTCTTTCTCTACGTTATCCTTGCCTTTCTTTTTACCAGCTTCTTTGCTCTTCTTCTCTGCTTTCTTTTCTTCCCTTAAGCGCTCCTCTTCTGCTAATCGATCTTGCTCTTCTTTCCATGCCTGTAAACACATTTAAGAAATTTAAATTTAACAGGATTTTGAAATTCATTATACATAGGTCCCATTCAGGATCATTTTGGAGAATATTTAACATGATTTTTGTTAGTGTATCTCTGACAAATCAAAATACTGAACTAGAAACCTTGACGTCATCCTTGATTCTCTTTCTCACTCAACTTCTGTCTACTAAATCCTGCCAATTCTCCCTTAGAGATGTCTCCTCACTTCAGCGTCTTCTCTCATGGTTTATTTTGCAATTTCCTAGGTTCAGGTCTTCATTATCTTTAGCCTGGAACATTGTAGCAGCCTCTTAACTGGTCTCCCAGTCTCCTATCCTTCACATGAGTCCAATCTTTAATTTAGGTCCTAAAGATAGTTTATTAGCAATGTGGAAGACTAGATGTTCAGAGAAACATTCTTGGAACAAAATATTTCAAAAATGACGGATAAAATAGGTAAAATGATGGACGGTAAGTCTCCCATAAGCACTCCTAACCACAAGCCTGTCCTCACATAGACTTGTGGCCAAAATACAGATTACCTTAACATTTTATTTTAAAACAGTTATTGAGGCAGGAAAATAGGGTCTAGAGGCAGGGAACATAAGGCTGATTCACACTTCAGCAATGACAGGAAATATCCTCTACTAGGGTGTAGGCCAAGTAAATGACTTTGTAACTTTACTTCGTTCTCTCCATTTACATAGAGCGTACCCCAAGTAACCAATGGAATCCTCTAGCGGGTATTTAAATTCTCAATAATTCTGCAACGGGGTCTTTGTGCTCCTATGCCTGGAACCATTCCCACACTGTGGTGTGTACTTTCATTTTCAATAAATCCCTTCATTCCTTCCTTCCTTTGTTTGTGCATTTTGTTCAGCTCTTTGTTCAAGATGCCAAGAACCTGGACTCCTCCACCGTTAACATTATGATTTGATATAAGCTCACAAATGAAAATCACAAAACACGCAGAAATAAACCACTTTGAGTAAGAAACAAACTGTGAAATCATATCTACAAAAACCTCAGATATTGTAATTACCAAATAGAGAATATAAGGTAGGTTTTAAAACATGCTCAAATAAATAAAAAGAAGTATTAAAAGCATAAGTAAGAAAGAGAGGATTATCAAAAATGGCAAGGTGAGTTTGAAAGACTTCTTGAAAATGGAACTGAATTTTTGAAAAGGCAGTATTTGAACAGATAATGTCTGAGACATTTAGAGAGTTGAAGAAAGACGTTCATACTAACATTAAGGAAGACCAAGAAATCAAAAGCAGGAAATAACATTGGTGTATTGGACTTAGCTCATATTAACTTAAAAGAGTGTATTGTTAAATTTTTAGAAATTTTGTGAGCCAACTGTTAACCATGACCACCATCTAAAAACTATATAAATTTGCAATTAAGCAAAATATTAAAAATAAATGCACTAAAGACTCAAAACTTACCACAATGTAAGTATTTTGTGACATTTCATTATTGTCTATGCTCTGGAGTTTATGTCAATTGTAATGGTATCATGACAACATTATATGATGGTGTGCTACTGCATAGCACTGCCAACTTCAGTGTTGTCATATAGTAGCTTGAAATCAGCTATTGTAGGGGTACTTACACTACAAATACCAGCAAATGCGACAAGTCGGGGCTGATTGATTGTTTATTATCTAGATTTAAGGAAGTGATGGAGATCATGTTAATAATGCAGACTAGCTGTTATACGGTTACTAGCACAGAAAGTTGAGGAAATATTCTTCCATTATTAAAAAACGATTACTTGACTCAGCAAAAAAGTTGCTAATGTTATTGACAAATGAGTGAGACATATC
This sequence comes from Rhinopithecus roxellana, assembly GCF_007565055.1. Classification (NCBI taxonomy): domain Eukaryota; kingdom Metazoa; phylum Chordata; class Mammalia; order Primates; family Cercopithecidae; genus Rhinopithecus; species Rhinopithecus roxellana. Next base: position 52,617,842 of record NC_044556.1, on the reverse strand, counting down.
TTTTCTTTGTTTCACTTTTGTCTTACTTGTTAACATAAATAAAAATATCAGCATTCATATTAGAACTAAATGTGTTTATCAATTGTAACCATAGCTTGGCTAAGGATACAACAGTTTAGCAAAAATCAATTTGTAGAAATCAAAATGCTATTTGGAATTTATGGGTCGCTATATGGAATTTACATAAATAATATTATATGCTTTATCATTACATGTGAATTTTGTACTATATATACTCTATATCAGAAATTTATAACTTATGTACATATATGTATAGTTTTGTTTTCCTAGAATGCTACTGCTTAAGCATTTACCAGCACACCACTGAATGTTTTCAAAGCAGCTAGAGAGAAAAGATAAACTGTTCACTTTGGGAGGCCAAGGCAGGCAGATCACAAGATCAGGAGTTTGAGACCAGCCTGGCCAACATGGTGAAACCCCATCTCTACTAACAATACAAAAATTAGCTGAGTGTGGTGGTGGGCATCTGTAATCCCAGCTACTCAGGAGGCTGAGGCAGGAGAATCGCTTGAACCCGGAGGCAGAGCTTGCAGTGAGCCGAGATGGTGCCACTGCACTCCAACCTGGGCAACAGAGCAAGACTCTGTCAAAAAAAAAAAAAAAAAAAAAAACCTGTCTATGAAAGAATGACAAATTAGATGGACAGTCAACTTGTTAACACCCACAATGTGTCAGCAAGGAAAATGTGGAAAAATATCTTCAGAGTTGTTATGGTTTGGATTTGTGTTCCTGCTCAAATCTCATGTCGAATTATAATCCCCAGTGTTGGAGGAGGAGCCTGGTGGGAGGTGATTGGATCATGGGGGCAGATTTCCTCCTTGCTGTTCTTGTGATAGTGAGTGAGCTCTCAGGAGATCTGGTTGTTTAAAAGTGTGTAGCACCTCCCCCTTCATTCTCTTCCTCCTGCTCCACTCATGTAGGATGTGCCTGCTTCCCCTTCCCCTTCAGCCAGGATTGTAAGTTTCCTGAGGCCTCTCCAGGCATGTTTCCTGTGGAGCCTGCAGAACCATGAGCCAATTATATCTCTTTTCTTAAAAAATTACCCAGTCTTAGCTAGTTCTTTATAAAAATGTGAGAACAGACTAATACAAGTGTGATAAGAGGAAATAAAAAAGCCAACCAAGAATTTTATAAATGAAAACTATGTTTAATGAGTAAGGGCAAAATAAAGTCATTTTTCAGATAAGTAAAAACTGAGTTTAATAGCAACTGTGATATTGGGGTATGATAAGAAACAGATATTTGGTCATCTTTCCTGGCTCCTGGCACAGAGCCCCTAAGTCCCTTGGAATTTCATAAGTGATAGGAGCATCTTTTGCTCTAATGAGGCAACTCTTGTCATGTTCTTCAGGATAGGACATGGGCTGTCCAGAAAGACCAAACCTTGATTAGAAGTTTGGGACTTTCAGCCTCATCCTCAAACCCCTCAGGAGGGAGGAGGAGCCAGAGATTGAGTTAATAATCTATCACGCCTACATGATGAAAACATAAAAACCTCTAAACGACAGGGTTTGGAGAGCTTCTGAACTAAGTTGGTGAATGCATCCATGCTCTGGGAGAATGACACACTCTACTTCGCATGGGGACAGAAGCTCTTGTGCTTGGGACTCTTCTGGATCTTGCTGTATGTACCACTTTATCTGGCTGTTCATTTGTATCCTTTATAATAAACCAGAATAGTAAGTACAGTGTTTTCCTGAGTCTTATGAGACATAAGCTTTCTAGCTAGTTATTGAACCCCAGGAGGTGATTGTGGAAACCTCCAAATGAGTAGCCAAGTCAGACAGAAGTATGTGTACCCTGGGCACCCAAAAATTGTTACTTGCGATTGGCATCTGAAGAGGAAGCAGTCTTGTGGGAGTGAGTTAATCTACGAGGTCTGTGCTAACTTTGGGTAGTTCGTATCAGAATGGAATTTAATTGTAGAACACCCAGCTGGTGTCTGGAAAGTTGCAGATTCAGTTGGTGTGGCGAAAAAACACCCAAAAATTTACTGTCAGAAGTATTGTGAGAAAAACAGTTCATAGCAACAAACCCCCAGTAAAAGAACTTCTAGAGCAAAGACTCCTGAAACATAAAGAAGAAATGCCCAAGGAAACAAATGGCAAGCATGGAGATAAAGCTAAAACAACATTGACTATGTAAAACAATTACAATGAGGTCAGGCACGGTGGTTCACACTTGTAATTCCAGCACTTTGAGAGGCCCTGGAGGAGGTTTGCTTGAGCCCAGGAGTTCGAGACCAGCCTGGGCAACATAGTGAGACTCCATCTCTACAAAAAATTAAAAACTTAGCTGGGCATGGTGGCACACTGCTATAGTCCTAGCTACTTGGCAGGCTGAGGCAAGAGGATCATTTGAGCCCAGGAATTTGAGGCTGCAGTGAGCTATGATCATGCCACTGCACTCCAGTCTGGGTGACAGAGCCAGACCCTGTTCCTAAAACAAAAAGTAATAATAATAAATAAATAAATAAATAAATAAATGAAACCATTACAATGATAATGTTTAATTTGTAGAAAGACAAAAAAAATCAAGATAAAACTTAAGCATCAGTTTAAATCATTTTAATAGTTCCTGGAATTGTTCTGAAAGAAAAAAATATTTTGTTAAGTTTAGATTTCATTAAACTATACTGAAATTAAGTTAAATTGAAATGATATAACAAGTTAAATTTCCAGAGCAATTACTAGTAGGAAGAAAAAGTGCATACACATTAAACTTTTCCTATAAAGGGCCAGAGAGTCAATATTTTAGGGCCAAGAGGCAAAATCAAGGACATCCATGTAGGTACTTATGCAATGAGAGAGAAAAGAAATTTATACAACTATTTTACTGACAAATAATTGAGTACAATTTTTAGTAAAAAGAAAAATAGAATTCTTTTTTTGTGTTGGAGGGGATAACATTTCACTTATTTAGAGTGAAAATCAAAGTTCCCTATTATCAAAGTGATTGCAAAATGAAAAGAGGAAAACAAACTTAATACAAAGAAAGCAAGAAAGGAGGAAAAGAAAGGATCATAGAGAATATATAAAATACAAAATAGGTTAGCTGAATAAATCCCAAACATGTCATTAATCAGAATAGATATAAATGGAGTCTACTTTCCTGCTAAACGTCAGTGTTCATCAGACAAGACTTTTAAACATCTGGTTTGTAGTCCTTGTTTACAAGAAACACACTTAAAATATAGTTTTTGTTGCTCTTGTGAATAAAATTTATTATTTGTTATGTTTTCTAATCGGTTATTGCTGGTGAATAGGAATGCCAGTGATTTTTTTCAACATTGATCTTGTCTACACCTGCACTTCCTCAATTCTTTTTAAAGTCAACACAGAGCGACATCAGCAAGATGGTGGAATAGGACTTTCCAGAACTCATCCCTCACAGAAACACGGATTTTAGCAACTACCCACACATGAAAATACCTTCACAAGAGCCAGGAAACCCAGGTGAGAGAGTATAGCATCTTAATGTAGCTTGGAATTAAGAAGACACAGGCTGGTATCTGGAGATCACCCCTCCACGCCTGCCCCAATGCCAGGCCAGCCCCTGCAGACTCAGGCTCTAGGCCCACCTCACTGTCAGGCCCACCTCAGTGGTCCCATAATCCAGGCTGCCTCTAGCACCAAGCTGGTTCCCCGTGGCTCCAGGCTTCAGGCCTGCTCCGGTAGACTCAGCCTCAAGGTCCTTCCCGATGCTAGGACAGTTCTCAGATCCCAGACTTCAGGCTGGCTCATGCACATCCAGCTTCCAGGCCCTCGTCATTGCCAGGCCAGCACCTATGCTCTCTAGTTCCAGACTGGCTACTGCTGACTCAGGACCCAGTCTGCCTTAAAACCAGGCAAAACTCTGCAGCCCCAGACTCCAGACTGGTGAGTGCAAAACCTATCCTCCAGGAACCCCCGGCACCTGTTAGTATCCAAAAACTCAGCCTCCAGGCCGACCCTGTGAACACAGACTCCAGACTTGCTTAGTGCCAGGTCATGCCCTGTGGCACCAGGTTTCAGACCAGCCCCTGAGGCCTCATGTTCCAGTAGACATGAGGTCCTGCTAGGCCTGCTCTAGCAGACTGAGGTTCCAGGTCCATCCCAACAGACCCAAGCACTGGGCTGGTTCCTGTGAACCTCGGTTCTAGGGTCACCCCTGCAGAGTCAGGTTGCAGGCTGGCCATATGGTTCTAGGACCCAGGCCTGTCCTCATGGCTTGGCACCAAGTCGGCCCCATGCTCCAGGCTGGTGCCCAAAGCCCCAGTCTCCAGTGGACCCAGGCTTGCCTCCATGGACTCAGGCTCCATGCCCATCCTTGTGGACCTGTTTGTAGGCCCATCCAAGTCTCTGGCCAGTTCCTGCAGACTCAGGCTCAAGGTCTGCTCCAGTGTCAGGTCAGCACTCAAGGACCCAGGCTCTAGGCCCACCTCAGCCTGGAGGTTGAACCCAGTCAACAGGTTTACCCCGGTGGACTCTGGTGACAGGCTGGCTGCTGTGCATTCAGGATCTGGGCTTGTCAGAACAGACCCAAGCTCCAGGCCCACCTCAGCAGACCCAGGCTTCAGGCTCAAGCCTTCAAACCCAGAAAAGATAAATAAAACAATTCAACTTTCTGTTAAAAAATTAATGAAACTAAATTTGTTTTTCAAAAAAATAAACATGAATAAACTTTTAGCTAAACTAAAAAAAAGAGAGAGGACTCAAATAAATACAATTAGGAATAAAAGAGGAGACATTACAAACGGTACCACAGAAATGCAAACGATCAGCCAGGCGCAGTGGCTCACGCCTATAATCCCAGCACTTTGGGAGGCTGAAGTAGGTGGATCACGAGGTCAGGAGTTCGAGACCAAACTAGGCAATATGGTAAAACCCCCTCTCTATTAAAAATACAAAAATTAGTCAGGCATGGTGGTGCATGCCTGTAGTCCCAGCTACTCAGGAGGCTGAGGCAGAAGAATCGCTTAAACCCGGGAGGCAGAGGTTGCAGTGAGCCGAGATCGCACCACTGCACTCCAGCCTGGGCGACAGAGCGAGACTCCATCTCAAAAAAATACATATATAAAAATAAAAAATAAAAAATAAAATATAAAAGGATCACAGAGAGTACTATGAATAATTACATACTAACAAATTGATAACCTAGATGGAATGAATAAATTCCTAGAAGCATACAACTTACCAAGATTGAGTCATGAAGAAATATAAAACTGAACAGACAAATAACAATGAAGAGACTGAATCCATAATAAAATGTCTCCCATCATGAAAAGCCCAGGACCTGATGGCTTTACTAATGAATTATCTCAAACATTTAAAGAACTAATACAAATTCTTCTCACCCTATGAAAAAAATTGAAGAGAAGAGAATACTTCCAAACTCATTTTATGAGGCCAACATTACCCTGATACCAAAGCTAGACAAGGACATTGCTAGAAAATAAAACGACAGGCCATTGTCCCTGGTGATGTTAGATGCAAAAATCCTCCAAAAAATTCTAGTAAACTGAATTCAACAGCACATTTGAAAGGCTCATTCCTCATGATTAAGTGTGATTTATTCCTGGGAGGCAAAGATGATTCAACATATTCAAGTCAATATATGTGACACGCCATATTACAGAATGAAGGATAAAAATCATATAGTCATCACAATAGATGTGGAAAAAACATATGACAAACTCAAACATCCTTTCATAATAAAAACTCCCAACAAAGTAGATAAAGAGGAAATGTGGTAGATAAAGAGGAAATGTATCTCAACACAATAAAAACGTCCATGCTACCCAAAGTGATCTACAGATTCAATACAATCCCTATCAAAATTCCAATGTCATCTTTTCATATAAATAGAAAAAAATCCTAAAACTTGTAGGGAATTACCAAAGACTCCTAATTGCCAACACAATCTTGAGCAAAATTAAAAATGCTGGAGATATTGTTATAGTAGGTAGCTAGTCAGGCATGATCAGGGCAGATGAGGGCTGCTGCCCATCACACACAGCAGGAATGCCAGATGACCATCAGGTGATGGCCAGGCAGTTGTTAACTGTCTCTCTAAAATAATAATTGGTCACAGCTGGTGCCAGGGAAGGGGCGTCACCCAATAGATGGAAAACACCTGAAACTGGTGATCAGTAGCTTCCCAGCGAGACCTCAGGAGTTGGGTGAGTGGGCTCAAAAATGTGCATTAAGAGGCAAAATAGTGGAGTTTAAGTGGTATATGAACTTCTTCTAGGAATGCTAGACTGGTAAGGGAAGAACGCCTCAAGTGAGCATGCATACAACTCCAGAAACCATACTATGTCTGCTCCCCTTCCAAATGCTAGCAGGCCACTGCACATGTGGACAGCCCACCCCAAGGGAAGAATCATGGGAGAAGTAATGCAAGACCCTGGAAGTATGCCAACATTTAAAACACCAAGTCAAAAGGTCAAACTATGCACTTGATCTCTCAAGTCACCTGCTCAGCCCTCTTCCAAGTGTACTTTATTTCGTTTCACTCCTGCTCTAAAGCTTTTTAATAATCTTTCACTTCTGCTCTAAAACTTGTCTCAGACTCTCCTTCTGCCTTATGCTCCTCAGTTGAATTTTTTCTTCTGAGGAGGCAAGAATTGAGGTTGCTGCAGACCCATATGGATTCACCACTGGTAACAGTATCATACTACCTGATTTCAAAATGGCTAGCTATAAAGCTATGGTAATCAAGACATCATGGTACTGGCATAAACACACAGACCAATGGAATACAATAGAGGGCCCATAAGTAAATGCACACATGTACAGTCAATTCATATTCAGCACAGATGCCAAGAACACAAAATTGAGGAAGACCAAGTTTTTCAATAAATGGTGTTGGGAAAACTAGGTATCCACATGCAAAAGAATGAAATTACACTCTTATCTAATGTACATGCACAAAAAACAACACAAAATGGATTAAAGATGTAAATGTATGTCCTGAAATTATGAAACTACTAGAAGAAAACACAAGAGAAATCTCCATCACATTGTTCTGGGCAATGATGTTTTGAATATGACCTCAAAAGCACAGGCAACAAAAGCAAAAATAGACAAATGGCATCACATTACACTAAAACCTTCGCACAACAAAGAAACAATCAACAAAGTGAAGAAACAACCTATGGAATATGACATAATACTTGAAAACCTGCAACCGATAAGAAGTTAATATCTAAAAATATACCTAAAGTACTCAACTCAGTAGCAAGAAAACAAATAACCCAATTAAAAAATGAGCAAAGGACCCAAGCAGACATTCTCAAAAGAAGGCTTACAAACGTCCCACAGGTTCAGGAAAAAAAAGCCCAGCATAACTAATCAGCAGGAAAATGCAAATTAAACAAATTAAACTCATGATGCGATATCATCTCACACCTGACAGAATGGCTATGAGAAAAAAGACAAGATAATAAATGTTGGGGAGGATGTGGAGAAAAGAGAACCATGGTACACTGATGATGGGAATATAAATTACTACAGCCACTATTGAAAGCAGTATGGCGGCTCCTCAAAAATTAGAATTAGAACTACCATATAATCCAGCAATCCCACTTCCGGATATATATCTAAAGGATTTGAAATCAATATCTTGAGAAGGTATCTGCATACTCATGTTTATTGCAGCATTATTTACAATAGCCTAGATATAGAATCAACCTAAGCATCCATCAACAAATAAATGAATAAAGAAAATGTGAGATACACACACACAATGGAGTACTATTTTATGTATATATTCTATAATACTATGTATACATATATTACATTATGTACATACTACATTATGTATTATGTATGCATATATACACAAAATACATAATACATAATATATGATATACAGTGTAATTAATATAGTGTTATAATATATATGTGGACTCTAAAAGAGTTGAACTCACAGAAACAGAGAGTAGAATGGTGGTTACCAGAGGCTGCAGGAAAGGGGATCGGAAAGACGTTGGTCAAAGGTTGTGAAATTTCAATTAGACAGAAGGAATAAATTCAAGAGATCTATTGTACAACATGATGACTATAGTTAATAACAATGAAATGTATACTTGAAAATTGCTAAGAAATTAGATTTTAAGTATTCTTGCCACATAAAAATAATAACTATGTGAGGTAATGCATATGTTAATTAGCTTGATTTAGCCATTATATAATATGTACGTAATTCAAAACATTATGTTGTACACCAGAAATATATACCATTTTTTCTCATTTAAAAAATAAGTAACAAAAATAAGTTTTTAAAAGCCAACATAACCTTAATACCAATGCTTGTTAATAACAACACAAAGGTCTATAGACCAATTTCATTCACCATGGATATAAAAATTCCAAATAAAATGCTATCAAATCAAACCCAGTTTTTTATGGAAATAACAATATACCATGAACATATAGTACTGTAATTTTTATCTATCATGTACATAAAGACGTTCCCAGGAGATTACTAAAATTAAAATTACTAGGTTCTACTCTCAAAGATGCAGTTAGGATGGAGTAAAGAAATGTGAATTTTACTAAGTCCCTCCTCCCACCAGACACCCTTAGGCAATTATGATATATGTAGTTATGTGGGATAAGAACTAAACTTAAGGAAACCATGAATGAGTTTTTTTTATAGAAATGCAAATGCAACTTGTGTTGTTAAATCAATCTCTATAATTCAATATATCAACAAAAGAGGAAAACTAACATATATTAGTCTCAAAACAGATAGAGAGTTTAAAAATTAATAAAATTTGGCAGTAATTAACAATAAAGTTGATGGTATGGCATGTAATTTTCTTTGCTATTAATATCCAGAAACCAGAGGCTCATCAAAATTAATCAACGTTGGGGGGGCGGAGCAAGATGGCCAAATAGGAACAGCTCCAGTCTCCAACTCCCAGCGCCAGCGACACAGAAGACTGGTGATTTCTGCATTTTCAACTGAGGTACTGGGGTCATCTCACTAGGGAGTGCCGGACAATCGGTGCTGGTCAGCTGCTGCAGCCTGACCAGCGAGAGCTGAAGCAGGGCGAGGCATCGCCTCACCTGGGAAGCACAAGGGGGAAGGGAATCCCTTTTCCTAGCCAGGGGAACTGAGACACACAACACCAGGAAAATCGGGTAACTCCCACCCCAATACCGTGCTTTAAGCAAACGGGCACACCAGAAGAATATATCCCTTACCTGGCCGGGAGGGTCCCACGCCCACAGAGCATCCCTCATTGTTAACACAGCAGTCTGCGGCGATCTAACCGCAAGGCAGCAGCGAGGCTGGGGGAGGGGTGCCCGCCATTGCTGAGGCTTAAGTAGGTAAACAAAGCCGCTGGGAAGCTCGAACTGGGTGGAGCTCACAGCAGCTCAAGGAAACCTGCCTGTCTCTATAGACTCCACCTCTGGGGGCAGGGCTCAGCTAAAAAAAACAACAGGGGAAGCAGCAGAGGCCTGAGCAGACGCGAACGACTCTGTCTGACAGCTTTGAAGAGAGCAGTGGATCTCCCAACATGGAGGTTGAGATCTGAGAACGGACAGACTGCCTGCTCAAGTGGGTCCCTGACCCCTGAGTAGCCTAACTGGGAGACATCCCCCACTAGGGGCAGTCTGACACCCCACACCTCACAGGGTGGAGTACACCCCTGAGAGGAAGCTTCCAAAGTAAGAATCAGACAGGTACACTCGCTGTTCAGCAATATTCTATCTTCTGCAACCTCTGCTGCTGATACCCAGGCAAACAGGGTCTGGAGTGGACCTCAAGCAATCTCCAACAGACCTATAGCTGAGGGTCCTGACTGTCAGAAGGAAAACTATCAAACAGGAAGGACACCTATACCAAAACCCCATCAGTACGTCACCATCATCAAAGACCAGAGACAGATAAAACCACAAAGATGGGGAAAAAACAGGGCAGAAAAGCTGGAAATTCAAAAAATAAGAGCGCATCTCCTCCTGCAAAAGAGCGCAGCCCATCGCCAGCAACGGATCGAAGCTGGTCAGAGATTGACTTTGACGAGATGAGAGAAGAAGGCTTCAGTCCATCACACTTCTCAGAGCTAAAGGAGGAATTACGTACCCAGGGCAAAGAAACTAAAAATCTTGAAAAAAGAGTGGAAGAATTGACAGCTAGAATAATTAATGCAGAGAAGGTCATAAACGAAATGACAGAGATGAAAACCATGACACGAGAAATACGTGACAAATGCACAAGCTTCAGTAACCGACTCGATCAACTGGAAGAAAGAGTATCAGCGATTGAGGATCAAATGAATGAAATGAAGCGAGAAGAGAAACCAAAAGAAAAAAGAAGAAAAAGAAATGAACAAAGCCTGCAAGAAGTATGGGATTATGTAAAAAGACCAAATCTACATCTGATTGGGGTGCCTGAAAGTGAGGGGGAGAATGGAACCAAGTTGGAAAACACTCTTCAGGATATCATCCAGGAGAACTTCCCCAACCTAGTAGGGCAGGCCAACATTCAGATTCAGGAAATACAGAGAACGCCACAAAGATACTCCTCCAGAAGAGCAACTCCAAGACACATAATTGCCAGATTCACCGAAGTTGAAATGAAGGAAAAAATCTTAGGGCAGCCAGAGAGAAAGGTCGGGTTACCCACAAAGGGAAGCCCATCAGACTAACAGCAGATCTCTCGGCAGAAACTCTACAAGCCAGAAGAGAGTGGGGACCAATATTCAACGTTCTTAAAGAAAAGAATTTTCTACCCAGAATTTCATATCCAGCCAAACTAAGTTTCATAAGTGAGGGAGAAATAAAATCCTTTACAGATAAGCAAATGCTTAGAGATGTTGTCACCACCAGGCCAGCCTTACAAGAGACCCTGAAGGAAGCCCTAAACATGGAAAGGAACAACCGGTACCAGCCATTGCAAAAACATGCCAAAATGTAAAGACCATCGAGGCTAGGAAGAAACTGCATCAACTAACGAGCAAAATAACCAGTTAATATCATAATGGCAGGATCAAGTTCACACATAACAATATTAACCTTAGATGTTAATGAACTAAATGCTCCAATTAAAAGACACAGATTGGCAAACTGGATAAAGAGTCAAGACCCATCAGTCTGCTGTATTCAGGAGACCCATCTCACATGCAGAGACATATATAGGCTCAAAATAAAGGGATGGAGGAAGATCTACCAAGCAAATGGAGAACAAAAAAAAGCAGGGGTTGCAATCCTAGTCTCTGACAAAACAGACTTTAAACCATCAAAGATCAAAAGAGACAAAGAAGGCCATTACATAATGGTAAAGGGATCAATTCAACAGGAAGAGCTAACTATCCTAAATATATATGCACCCAATACAGGAGCACCCAGATTCATAAAGCAAGTCCTTAGAGACTTACAAAGAGACTTAGACTCCCATACAATAATAATGGGAGACTTCAACACTCCACTGTCAGCATTAGACAGATCAACGAGACAGAAAGTTAACAAGGATATCCAGGAATTGAACTCATCTCGGCACCAAGCGGACCTAATAGACATCTATAGAACTCTCCACCCCAAATCAACAGAATATACATTCTTCTCAGCACCACATCGCACTTATTCCAAAATTGACCACATAATTGGAAGTAAAGCACTCCTCAGCAAATGTAAAAGAACAGAAATTATAACAAACTGTCTCTCAGACCACAGTGCAATCAAACTAGAACTCAGGACTAAGAAACTCAATCAAAACCGCTCAACTACATGGAAACTGAACAACCTGCTCCTGAATGACTACTGGGTACATAATGAAATGAAGGCAGAAATAAAGATGTTCTTTGAAACCAATGAGAACAAAGATACAACATACCAGAATCTCTGGGACACATTTAAAGCAGTGTGTAGAGGGAAATTTATAGCACTAAATGCCCACAAGAGAAAGCAGGAAAGATCTAAAATTGACACTCTAACATCACAATTAAAAGAACTAGAGAGGCAAGAGCAAACACATTCAAAAGCTAGCAGAAGGCAAGAAATAACTAAGATCAGAGCAGAATTGAAGGAGAAAGAGACACAAAAAACCCTCCAAAAAATCAATGAATCCAGGAGTTGGTTTTCTGAAAAGATCAACAAAATTGACAGACCGCTAGCAAGACTAATAAAGAAGAAAAGAGAGAGGAATCAAATAGATGCAATAAAAAATGATAAAGGGGATATCACCACCGACCCCACAGAAATACAAACTACCATCAGAGAATACTATAAACACCTCTACGCAAATCAACTAGAAAATCTAGAAGAAATGGATAATTTCCTGGACACGTACACTCTCCCAAGACTAAACCAGGAAGAAGTTGAATCCCTGAATAGACCAATAGCAGGCTCTGAAATTGAGGCAACAATTAATAGCCTACCCACCAAAAAAAGTCCAGGACCAGATGGATTCACAGCTGAATTCTACCAGAGGTACAAGGAGGAGCTGGTACCATTCCTTCTGAAACTATTCCAATCAATAGAAAAAGAGGGAATCCTCCCTAACTCATTTTATGAGGCCAACATCATCCTGATACCAAAGCCTGGCAGAGACACAACAAAAAAAGAGAATTTTAGACCAATATCCCTGATGAACATCGACGCAAAAATCCTCAATAAAATACTGGGAAACCGGATTCAGCAGCACATCAAAAAGCTTATCCACCATGATCAAGTGGGCTTCATCCCTGGGGTGCAAGGCTGGTTCAACATTCGCAAATCAATAAACATAATCCAGCATATAAACAGAACCAAAGTCAAGAACCACATGATTATCTCAATAGATGCAGAAAAGGCTTTTGACAAAATTCAACAGCCCTTCATGCTAAAAACGCTCAATAAATTCGGTATTGATGGAACGTACCTCAAAATAATAAGAGCTATTTATGACAAACCCACAGCTAATATCTGGGCAAATATTGGAAAAATACTGAATGGGCAAAAACTGGAAAAATTCCCTTTGAAAACTGGCACAAGACAGGGATGCCCTCTCTCACCACTCCTATTCAACGTAGTGTTGGAAGTTCTGGCTAGGGCAATCAGGCAAGAGAAAGAAATCAAGGGTATTCAGTCAGGAAAAGAAGAAGTCAAATTGTCCCTGTTTGCAGATGACATGATTGTATATTTAGAAAACCCCATCGTCTCAGCCCAAAATCTCCTTAAGCTGATAAGCAACTTCAGCAAAGTCTCAGGATACAAAATTAATGTGCAAAAATCACAAGCATTCTTATACACCAGTAACAGACAAGCAGAGAGCCAAATCAGGAGTGAACTTCCATTCACAATTGCTTCAAAGAGAATAAAATACCTAGGAATCCAACTTACAAGGGATGTAAAGGACCTCTTTAAGGAGAACTACAAATCACTGCTCAGTGAAATCAAAGAGGACACAAACAAATGGAAGAACATACCATGCTCATGGATAGGAAGAATCAATATCGTGAAAATGGCCATACTGCCCAAGGTTATTTATAGATTCAATGCCATCCCCATCAAGCTACCAATGAGTTTCTTCACAGAATTGGAAAAAACTGCTTTAAAGTTCATATGGAACCAAAAAAGAGCCCGCATTGCCAAGACAATCCTAAGTCAAAAGGACAAAGCTGGAGGCGTCACGCTACCTGACTTCAAACTATACTACAAGGCTACAGTAACCAAAACAGCATGGTACTGGTACCAAAACAGAGCTATAGTCCAATGGAACAGAACAGAGTCCTAAGAAATAATACCACACATCTACAGCCATCTGATCTTTGACAAACCTGAGAGAAACAAGAAATGGGGAACGGATTCCCTATTTAATAAATGGTGCTGGGAAAATTGGCTAGCCATAAGTAGAAAGCTGAAACTGGATCCTTTCCTTACTCCTTGTATGAAGATTAATTCAAGATGGATTAGAGACTTAAATGTTAGACCTAATACCATAAAAACCCTAGAAGAAAATCTAGGTAGTACCATTCAGGACATAGGCATGGGCAAGGACTTCATGTCTAAAACACCAAAAGCAATGGCAGCAAAAGCCAAAATTGCAAATGGGATATGATTAAACTAAAGACCTTCTGCACAGCAAAAGAAACTACCATCAGAGTGAACAGGCAACCTACAGAATGGGAGAAAATTTTTGCAATCTACTCATCTGACAAAGGGCTAATATCCAGAATCTGCAAAGAACTCAAACAAATATACAAGAAAAAAACAAACAACCCCATCAAAAAGTGGGGAAAGGATATGAACAGACATTTCTCAAAAGAAGACATTCATACAGCCAACAGACACATGAAAAAATGCTCATCATCACTCGCCATCAGAGAAATGCAAATCAAAACCACAATGAGATACCATCTCACACCAGTTAGAATGGCAATCATTAAAAAATCAGGAAACAACAGTTGTTGGAGAGGATGTGGAGAAATAGGAACACTTTTACACTGCTGGTGGGATTGTAAACTAGTTCAACCATTATGGAAAACAGTATGGCAATTCCTCAAGGATCTAGAACTAGATGTACCATATGACCCAGCCATCCCACTACTGGGTATATACCCAAAGGATTATAAATTATTCTACTACAAAGACACATGCACATGTATGTTTATTGCGGCACTATTCACAATAGCAAAGACTTGGAATCAACCCAAATGTCCATCTGTGACAGACTGGATTAAGAAAATGTGGCACATATACACCATGGAATACTATGCAGCCATAAAAAAGGATGAGTTTGCGTCCTTTGTAGGGACGTGGATGCAGCTGGAAACCATCATTCTTAGCAAACTATCACAAGAAGAGAAAACCAAACACTGCATGTTCTCACTCATAGGTGGGAACTGAACAATGAGATCACTTGGACTCGGGAAGGGGAAGATCACACACTGGGGCCTATCATGGGGAGGGGGGAGGGGGGAGGGATTGCATTGGGGAGTTATATATGATATAAATGATGAATTGATGGGTGCTGACGAGTTGATGGGTGCAGCACACCAACATGGCACAAGTATACATATGTAACAAACCTGCACGTTATGCACATGTACCCTAGAACTTAAAGTATAATAATAAAAAAAAAAAACAAAATTAATCAACTTTGTTTAAATGTTTATTGAATTCTCATAGGGGTGGGGAAGTTGGCTCTTGCTTACCCAGTATTAAAGCCTGCAACAAAGCTATCATAATTAAAATAGTATGGTACATGCATAGGAATAATTAAGTAGGTGACTGAAACAGAATACAACATTCAAAATTGAATTCAAAGAATAAATGGGTGCCTAATATGCGATCTAATCGACACCCAAATTCCGTGGGGAGAATTAATGTTATATTTAATTAAAAAGTATAGTAACATAGCCTATCTGGACAAAGAAAAAGTAAGACCTTTACATTATACTATATAAAAATACATTTTAGATAGATATCTAAATATAAAAAAACTATAAAAATATTCTAAGAGAAAGCAAAAAAATATATATGTATATCTCAAAGTGGAATCAACCCAGTAGAATCAATAACATAAAAGCCCTGAAACCATAATGGGAAAAAAATAACAGAGTTTTTCAAAAACTGTTTAAAAATAAGCTATAACATACACACAAAAACGCACAAATAGCAGAAATCAAACACTCCTGTAAGTACCAGCAGGTCAAAAAGGGATGGTCTCCAGCTTCCAGGAAGCCATCCTCATGCTTCTTGCCAATCACTACTGCCCCAGAGGCAGCCACTATCCTGTTCTGTAATACTTTAGTTCAGTTTTGCCTGTTTTTAAACTTTATGTAAGCTGGATTACCTTGAGAGAGCCTTCTAAAATGAAAGGAATCTCTTCCTTCTCTTTTTCTTTTTCTTGATCTGATATCTCTGTTTTGCTGATTCCTTTGTTACCTATAATTAGACAAAATTAAACTTCTTAGTAACTCTTAAATAAGATATCATAGAAGGACAAAATGTCTGGGTTAGATGAGATCTCAAAGGCTTTCAAGTTCAACTTCTCATTTATTTATCTTTGATTTTTTTCTTGCCATCTCTAGAATGAACATTTGAAATGGGACTGAGCCACATCAGTGATGGGGAGCTCAGTTTCTGGAGACAGTTCATTCCATTCTCAGTGTGTTGATACGTTGCAGCTTTTATTGAACTGCGGTCTCTCTCTCTCTAAAGCTTTCACCTAATAATCCTAGTTTACCACTTTAAGACTACACAGAACAAATCTAACGTTACCATCCATATTGAAGCCCTTCTCTTGCCATTGTAGTCATCCTATTTTGAAGACTTATATTTTTCTGTACTTGAGAGACCTGAAATTGAATGCAATATCTAACAGGTACATCCAATACCAAATTAACCATTATCTAGATTTTCACAGGCTTTTGGTCTTTTCAGTAGTGTTATAAAGAAAAGGCAGTAAACTCACATTTTTTTCTTACTAATATGCAGGTGTGGCCCTAGACGTGAGTATTAGAGGGCAGCCCTACCCATTTTATAAAAAAAGTAGTCCTATCTATTTCTTTTTCTTTTTCTTTTTTTTAGGTACTTAATGCTCTCCTTCTGGGTCCCCATTAGGACCCAGAACTGATAGATTATACAACCATTTTGGTCGATATGGTAAACGGTTCATCATTAACTTGGTTTTATATGGTTTACTTTAAAATCATGCCAGATACAAACTCCTTTGGTAATTGATAGAGGTTGCCAAAATTTTGGAAGTTATGTAGCATTGCTTCTTTATGAGAAATCCCTCTCACTTTGGCTATAATAAATGAATATTATTAACAAGGAGTCCATTTTCTTTGAACAAACAATGAAATATGATTATTTTCTAGATGAATTATCTCATTGTTTCACTTCTTTATCAAGTATCTTTCTAAAAGTCTATTTTACTCTATCACCGTCTTCCCCTTCTGCCCACAGCCTCAAGGCCACAATAACACAACATAACCACCACAACAACATCATCATCAACAAAAGTATATTTTGATCCACTATCCTGTCAAGTAACGGCCACAGGCCTCCAAAAATCTCTTTCCCCATTATCTTTAGATTTCTACTCCCAGTTAGTCTTGGGACCCTTCTGTGTCCTGTTCTAAGAAAGATCTTGTTTTAATCTCACTTTTGGATTCTATAATTATTCAAATATATATCTACTAACTCTGAATTTACCTTTTATGTTGTCAACAAATCTTAGATAGCTTAATTTACCAGTCCTACCAATAAAGGCATTTGGCATTTCTCTAACATGTAACATTTGATCTGCACAACAGATGGAATCTTCCAGATTTGACAAGAAGTGGGGTCAATATAAACAAATATTCTTTTTTTTTTTTTTTTTTTTTTTTTTGAGGCGGAGTCTCGCTCTGTCACCCGGACTGGAGTGCAGTGGCCAGATCTCAGCTCACTGCAAGCTCCGCCTCCCGGGTTTACGCCATTCTCCTGCCTCAGCCTCCCGAGTAGCTGGGACTACAGGCGCCCGCCACCTCGCCCAGCTAGTTTTTGTATTTTTAGTAGAGACGGGGTTTCACCGTGTTAGCCAGGATGGTCTCGATCTCCTGACCTCGTGATCCGCCCGTCTCGGCCTCCCAAAGTGCTGGGATTACAGGCTTGAGCCACCGCGCCCGGCCCTAAACAAATATTCTATTATTGCACTCAGGTACAATCCCATATTTGGAATGCAGCTACTCTATTTACTAGAGAAAGTGAAGAATCACAGGAACTTTTTTGAGTAATTCTTTTTAATGCTGAAATATTCACAGTCTTGATTAAATTAAGAGATAGAAGAATGTTCTTGAATTTTATTCTACGTGTAAGTTGAACTGGTTACTTACTTTTAGATTTTTTAAGGGAAAAGATTTTGCTAGCAGAAGTAAGTCTGGCATTAGCAGAAGATCTCAATTCCAGCTCAGCTCTGGTCCTGATGATTTCCTCATTCATTTTAGATTCCTGATATATAGCTTCTTCTTTTGTAATCCAATCTTGAATAGATTTTGCAACAAGTTCCAAATAATTCCTAAACAAAACAACAACAGATGTCTATTTACTATGAAAGTCAATAAATACTAAATATATTGACTGTGTAAATAAACTTTGTGCTCATGTTGCAAATATAATGAGTTTGAATATATCTTAGATGTATTTTGCACAAAATAGTCAAATACAAATATCCCGTGAGCATATGAAAAATGCCCTTCATCCACAGTTAAAGATATGTAAATTTAAAAATGAGATCTTACATCTGACTCACTAGGCTTTGGGTTTAAGAAATAAAAAAAGAAATGAAACCTTTCCACCGAAGTGAAGGATTAACAAGTTTAATAATACCAAGAGTTAATGACAGTTTGAAGAGATGATCACTTTCACCACTGTTAGTTGGAAAATAATATAATGCAATCTCTTTTTCAGGTAATCTTATAGCACATTAGGAACTTTTAAAATTGATGACCAGTTAATACTCACTGGATTAACTAAATCACTATAGCTTTGCTATGAAGCTTACTGACCTTATGAATATGCACATCTTAAATACTATTCTCTAACTGCTTGTGTGTTTATGCTTTCATTGGCAATTTGTTGCTTACCAACAGTCGTTTTTGTTCCCAAATTCATTCACATCATTTATACTGACTAGTGTAATTATTTAAATTAGATATTATATATACTTAAATGAATGTCCAAAGAGAGTTGTTTCTGAGGACATTAGTTGTAAGATTTAGATTTGACAATAAAAATTAGTTATTGTCAAATTATGTGAAAGTGAGGCTTAAAGGTTTGAAAAAATAAAGCTAGATGTACTATATACTCAGGTTGTTTAATAGTTTTAATTCTTCATCCTTTTTGGAGAAATAAACTATAAATGTAAAATATGAATTATGGGGGTACCCAACATCTTCATTTAGAAGGTAATGGATATCTCAAACTCAACATGTCCCCAGATGAACTCTGGATCTACTCCAACCTGCAGCATCCAAATTCTCTGGCATTTTTAGTTGATGGCAAGTCTACACTTCCAGTTAAACAGGTCAAATACCCTGATGTTCTACTTTATCACTCTTATTTTCTATTTTCTTTTTTTTTTTTTTTTGAGACTGAGTCTTGCTCTGTTGCCTAGGCCGGAGCGCAGTGGTGCAACCACTCAGTTCACTGCAACCTCCGCCTCCTGGGTTCAAGCAATTCTCCTGCTTCAGCTTCCCAAGTAGCTGGGATTACAGGTGTCTGCCACCATGCCCAGCTTCTTATTTTCTTATATTCTTCCAATCTGTTGGGAAATCTAAATTATTGTGTAAAATTATTTAAAAATAATAAAAAATGTATTTATAATATATTCAAAATCTGCCGACTTCTCACCACCTTTACTGCTATTGCCCTGGTCTAAGCCATTACCATCTCTTGCTAGGATTTCTGCAATAGCCTCCAACTGGTTTCCCTGCTCCTACCCCCAAAGTATATTCTCAACATAGCAACTAGGATGATCCTTGTAACTCTTAAGTCAGATCATGTCTTTCCTCTGCTCAGACCTTTTTAATGAGTCTGCGTGTCAAATAAAAATCAGAATACTTACAAGTAAC
This sequence comes from Rhinopithecus roxellana, assembly GCF_007565055.1. Lineage (NCBI taxonomy): Eukaryota > Metazoa > Chordata > Mammalia > Primates > Cercopithecidae > Rhinopithecus > Rhinopithecus roxellana. The sequence goes on along the minus strand of NC_044556.1, from coordinate 52,598,287 downwards.
CTACACCAAGGAAACACAGACTTATATATACAGCTCAAGCAGTCTTCAAATGAGAGAGCAAAATAAATATTAAGCATGCAATGATTCGGAAAGCTTACCACACATAGGTACTTTCTGAAATATTTACTCACAAACGTAATCCAGTTGCATTAAAAAAATAAATCAGAGAAATAAGACAACATTGGATAGAAGTTAAAAGGTCAAGAAAAAAAGCAGTATGATTTACAATTAAATGTAACTATGCATATTAATTTGTGATTAGAAACTATTACTTTACAATGCGAAACAATAGTCCTAGACAATTCCAAAATGAGAAGTAGGGATTTGTTGGGGGTAAATGGAATTATGTTAAATTAAAAATTTTGTTTGCAAAATAATATTAATACTCATCAACTCCAGATATGAGATAAAAATATATCAATGTTATTTAAAAGGGTAAGTATAACCTCTAGCAGAATATAAATAGAATGTATAACTTTTTAAAATTCATACTCAGAATACACTTAGAATATTCAGTCTAACAAAAGAAAATAGACTAATACTACATAAAAATTTATTTATAAAATTAAATGGTAAGAATAAAACCAAATGCATTACCAATAAAAGTAAAAGTGAATGGACTAAATTCTTTAGCATTTAAAATACTTAACTTTATTTTTAATTATTATTAAAATCCTTTAAAAGACATAAGCTATCAGAGTAACTAAAAAAATGCAAGCTACTATTTATTTATTTTTGACAAGGTCTTGCTCTGTCACCCAGACTGGAGTGCGGTGGTACGATCATGGCTCACAGGTGCCTCAAACTTCCGGGCTTGAGAAATCCTCCCAGCTCACACTCCCAAGTAGCTGGGACCACAGGTGCGCACCACCAGACTCAGCTAATTTTTGTATTTTTTTGTAGAGACGGGTTTTGCCATGTTGCCCAGGCTGGTTTCAAACTCCTGTCCTCAAGCGAGCTTCCTGCCTTGCTTTCCAAAATGCTGGGAATACAGGCATGAGCCACTGGGCTGGCCTCAAAGTGCTATTTAAAAGAGATATACATACAAACGAAATTATGCAGAAAGATAGAAGTGTGGCAGATGGCAGACTTAAGAAGCCAGAAGCCTAGGTCTTTGATGACTTTTACGAGCAGTTGTACTAGCTCTGAGGCACTGCCCAAGTCCAGATTTCTTGCTACAGGAGAAAAGTAATCCTCTTCTTAGTTTAACCCCGGTAGTCAACTTTACATTAACCTACTGAAGTACAATACCTACCTGAGGTATAAAATGACTGGGAAAGTTATACCAACAAATTCTTATATAAAGAAAGACTATCCAAAAATATTAATATCAAACATTATTAAATACAAGGTAGAAAGTATTAAAGGGAACACAGAGGGACATTTTATCAGATTGATAAAAGTCCTCAATTAAGAAGGATTCAAAAATAAATTTGCACACACGTTACACATGTCAAAATAATAGAAAGGGGAGTAGATAAATCCATAATCATAAAAAGATATGAAAACATCCTTCTCATAAACAGACATTAATCATGAGAATACTCTGTTTAATTTTATGCCAATAGACTGGAAAATCTAGATGTCATGCGTGATTCCCTAGAGAAATAGAAATTACTCAAATTGATTGAAGAATTAACAAATCTAAATAGAGGATTACTTTTAGAAGAATTGAAAAAGTTACAGACAATTGATCCTTGATCTCTTCATATTACCATTTCTCTCCTTGGGCCATTTGGGCCATGTCATCTAGCCCCTAGGAAGCCATAAGCTCAAAATGATTTTCCCTGTGAAGTAATGTGAAGAAATTGCATTTAAATCTTCAAGCAATTTTCAGTTGATTTTTGTGTATACTTTAAGATAGTAATTCATTTTTTGAATTTTAATTTATTTTTAAGTAAACAAAAATTGTAAATATTTATAATGTACAACATGTGGTTTTGAAATATATACACTGTGGAATGGCTACATTGAATTAATTAACATACATACTATCTTGCATACTTATTATTTTTCGTGGGGTAAGAACACTTAAAATTAGGAATCCAAGCCTAGTGCTATTATAGTACTGTCTACTTCTCCTTTAGTTCTGTTAATAGTCGCTTTATGTTACTTTGCTGTTCAATGCTGTGTACATACATACTTACAACTGGTCTATCTGCTTGGAGAATTGACCTTGTCATTATATAACGATGTAGTCATTATAAGTCTTTCTTTATCTTTTGTAGCAATTTTTGATTTAAAGCCTATTTCATATGATGTAAGTGTAGACAACCTTGATCTCTTTTGGTTATTATTTGCATGGAATATGTTTTTCTCTCTCCTCACTTTCACCTTATTTATTCCCTTAAATCTAAAGTGAGTCTCTTGCAGGCAGAGTATAGTTGGATATTGGTTTATTATCCATTCATCCACTCTGAACTGGGGAATTTAATCCATTTAAAGTAATTATTAATAAACTGTTGCCATTTAGTTCATTGTTTCCTCTTTTACTCTCATTCTGTAATATAATATATTACATTTATTGATTTATATATATTGAACCCTTCTTGCATTCCAGTTACAAATTCCACTTGATTGTGTTGAATAATTTTCAATTTTGTTTTACAGTTCTTTTGTTTATTTCTTACTCTTTTTCTGTCTTCCTTTTTGACTGGCTGATTTTTTTGCAGTGTAATTGTTTCATTCCTTTCTCTTTCTCTTTCATGTGTTTATTATAGATTTTTGCTTTGTGGTTACATAAAACACCTTACATGTATAACAGTTCATTTTAAGCTGATAAAACTTGACTTTGATTTTACACAGAAAGACACACTTGCAGACGTTTTTTTTTTTTTTTCTTTTTCCATTTTTTAGAGATGTGGTCTTGATATCTTATCCAGGCTGGAGTACAACTCCTAGGCTCAAATGATCCTCCAGCCTAAGACTCCCATGTAGCTGCGACTCTCCCCTCCCAACATTTTATGTTATTGACATCACTATTTACATATTTTTGTAATGTGTATCCATTAATGAATCATCACAACTAGTTATTTTAATAGATTTGTCTTTTAACTTTTATGTTAGTGTTAAATGTGATTTATGAACCACCATTACAATATTAAAGTATCCTGAATTTGACTATATACTTACCTTTACCTGTAAGTTTTATGCTTTTACAAGTTTTCACATTGCTATTTAGTGTTTTTCATTTCAACTTGACAGCTCCCTTTGAGTATTTATTGAAGGGCAGGTCTGGTGGTGATGAACCCCCTCAGCTTTTGTTTGGGAAAGACTATCTCTCCTTCATTTCTGAAGGCTACATTTGCTGAGTACAATATTCTCAGTTGTGTTATAAATGCATTCCTTTGGTCACATTTATATTTCCTGAATTCGTCATGTTCCTTGAAGTTTTCTGTTGCTGTCTTTGCAATTTAAGAAGCAGTTCTCAGGCTGGGCGCGGTGGCTCAAGCCTGTAATCCCAGCACTTTGGGAGGCCGAGACGGGCGGATCACGAGGTCAGGAGATCCAGACCATCCTGGCTAACACGGTGAAACGCCGTCTCTACGGAAAAAAAAAAAAAAAAAAAAAAAAAAAAAAAAAAGAAGCAGTTCTCTCCTCCAGTCTTTACTGGCTAGATTTGGTATATAAAAAGGTGTTCAACACTAATCATCAAGGACATGCAGATCAAAATGACAATTAGATATCATTTCACTTATACTGGGATGGTTATTATAAACAAAACAAAATAAAACAAAAGATATCAAGCATTGGAAAGGATGTGGAGAAACTGGAACCCTTATATATGGTTGGAGGGAATGTAGAAAGGTGCAGCCACTATGGAAAATAGCATAGAGGTTTCTCAAAAAGTAAAAATAGAACAACCATATAATCCATCAATCCCTCTTTTGAGTATGTATACAAAAAAATTGAAATCAGCATCTTGAAGAATTAGCTGGACTCCCATCTTCATTGCAATGTTTTCCACAGTAGCCAAGATAAAAAAACAACCTAAGTGTCTGATGATGGATTTAAATATGTGGTATATATGATGGAATAGCAGTCAGCCTTAAAAAAGAAGGAAATCCTGCCATTTGTAACATGTATAAACCTAGAGGATATTATGCTGAGTTAAATAAGCCAGTCACTGAATGACAAATACCGGCTGATTCCACTTATACAGGTTATCTAAAATAGTCAAATTCATAGAAGCAGAGAATAGAATGGTGGTTTACAGTGGCTGGTATGGGTGTGGGGAATTGTTTTTCAAATATCATTAATAATATGGTATTGTGCACTTGAAGATATGTTAAAAGAAGGGATCATGTGTTCAATGTTTTTAAAAAACAACAACACAAATGAACATGAGGACGCTTTTTAACATAATGAGTATGTTTAGTACCTTGGTTGTGGTAATGGTATCATGGGTATATGCATATGTTCAACCTCTCAAGATGTGTAAATTAAATGTGTACAATTTCATGTATATCAATTATACCTCAATAAAGCTAAAAAATACTTATCACAATTTCTAAAGAATGAATCAAACAACATAGCATGTAACTGTCACTAGTGAAAATAAACAAAATGGAACTCAAAGTAAAGAAACTGAAAAAGAGAACATAAAAGGACAAAATTAGGTGATTGAAATCAATCTAAAAATATGTACTAAATTCCCAACCAAGAGGCAAATATTGTCAGACTAAATTTTTTAAAAAATCCCAACTACACATATTTCACAAGTTACATATGGGCAGAAAGGATATACTAGATATAATATTAAAGAAAAAGGTTTGTATAACTTATCAATGTCAGATAAAATATATCTGATAAAATCTATACAGATATATTAATGTCAAACATATCAACATTGTTATCAGACAAAATAAACCTGAAATCAAATAGTAGTCCTAGAAATAAAGAGGAACATTGCATAAGGATAAAAGATTCATCAGGAAGATATAACAATTCTAATACTGTATTTGTTTAATAATATAACCTCAGTATGCATGAAACCAAAAACTGATATAATTATAACGAGAAACTGAAAAATTCATCATAATATTGTGGTTTTTTAAAAAAGGTTTTTTCCCATTAATTAATGGAATTTTCGACCAAGTCCTCAAAAATCCAAAAGATTGTGGAAGATTTAAAAAATACATCCCTACAGTCAGAAATTAGAGAATATTCCCTCCTGTCATACAAACTTTAAGCATTAAAAAACTGACTACATATTAAACAACAGAGCAAGTATCAGCAAATTTCATAGACTCAGTATTCCATAGAATATGTTACCTGAATACTATATCTTAAAACTATAAACTGTTAACAAAAATGTAACACACAGCCAAGTGCTTAAAACGAAAACTCACATTTCTGTGTAATTAATGGTTCAAGTAAGCAAGGATAATGGAAATTAGAAATGAAAGATAATAAAAATACTGTCAGATACTTTGAGATGTTGCTAAGGTGGTATTTAGGGAGAGATTTTGCCTTAAATGCTAATAAGCAAAAAGTCAACCAACACTAACAAAAACCAACTCGAAATCACAAGATAAGATTTTAATTTAAGAAGTTAAAGAACATCAGAATAATCCAAGGAAACTAAAGAGGAGAAATAAACAAGATGATGGCAAAATCAAATAAAATAAAAGGAGAAAGAATCAGAAAGCAAGAACAGATTTCTTCAAAATATTAGCAAGACTGGCAAACCTTTGGCAAGTTTGATCCAGAAAAATATAGAGAAATCGTACATGTAAAATGTTAAGGACAAAAAAGAATATAGACACATGTAACACAGGTTTAAAAGATAAGGGAATATTTTAATCAACTTTATGTCAATACTTTTGAAAACAGGTGTAATGGTCAAATAGCTGGAAAAATATAAATTATAAACCTAATTAAAATTAAATAGAAAACCTGAAGAGTCTGATAGTCATGATAGAAGTTGGGTCAGTAATCAAACATCTTCCCTGGGCCGTATGTTTTTATCTGCAAACTCTACCAAATGCCAAAGGAACATATATCTTAATTTTCCACAAACTATTTCAGAAAATTAAAAAATTGAAATAAAAAGGGAGAACACTTTCCAGTTAATTTATGAGGTTAATATAATCTCAATACCAAAACCAAATAGGTATATTTAAAGCAAGGAAAAATTATAGTTGAATCTTGCCCATGAATACACATGTAACTATTCTAAACAATATATTAGCAAACAAATGTGGCAATTATAAAGAAGGTAACATAATGGACAAATTTGGCTTACTACAGGAATGCAAGTTTGGTTCAACACTAGAATGTCTGTTAATGAAATCAGTACTTTCACAGATTAAAGAAAAAATATAAACACCTAAATTGATCCAGAAAAATCATTTTATTGATATGACTTAATGACCATCTATGATTGAGAACTCATAGCACACTAGAAATTGTTTTTTAACTTAATAAGGAATATTTACAAAAATCCTAGAGCAAAAAAAAACAAAAACAAAAAAAACCAAAACCATTTAATTGTTGAATATTCAAAACATTGCCTTTAAAATCTGGAATAAGACAAGGATTTCTCCTCAAAATTAAATTGGAGATCCTAGCCAGCAAATAAGGCAAAGGTATAAAATGTTTAATTATTGTTAATGAAAAACAAAACAATGACAAACACAGCTTAACTGTTCAAGGTGTTATATTAGTATACGTACCATATTCCTTTCATAAAATGACTTTAAAATGTGTGTGTGTGCCCACATACAGCATAGTCCCCCAATTATTATGTAAGTCCATTCTGTAAATCTTTCCATATTCTTTGAAACCAAAAAAGCTATACAAATAATACTGAAAATACATTAACCAGTATTGAAATAACAACGAAATATCATCATACTTAATGAGAAGAGAGAACAAAGTCTTAAGACAACGAGGAAATAACTAAGGAGCTGGAAAGAAAAAAAAAATCACTGACTCCTAGGCTCTCAGTTTGCTGGAAACCTGACTGCTCTGTTGGTATATTAATCAGCTGACCTATTTTTGAATCTTCCCCAGATAAAATAGAGTTAAAAAGACCAACATGCAGAATGTCATGTTTTATAGTTCCTACTTGAAATCTTTTGGAGACAGTTTTACTGTAATCTAAATGAATCAAATGTAATTTAACAACATCCTCACTGGATTCCATGAGGGCAAGAATGATACCTGTTTTCTTTAGTGATATAGCTCCAATGCCTATACAGTGCCCAGCACATGCTGACATTCAATTTAGTGAGCTGAACTGAGTCTATAGTACTACACAAACGTTTTCATTGAGCTGAACCCCCTAGCTTAGGCTAAGAAACTAACACCTAAGTAACTAAGTAACTGGCAAGCTAAGTAAACCCAACTAACTAACTAACGAAACTTTCTAAATTTGTTACCTGAATCCAACATTGGAGTGAAGAGCAATGTTCCAATATTCACAGTGCAAACGTTGTCTATTCATTGGATTGTGAAAGACTAAAAGTAAAGAGTTGTCTTGGGTATGGAAGTAAGAATCAACACACCTGTATTGCTTATGGGCTTCTTGAAGGACCTGAAAATAAAAATAATTGCATTGTAGAATCTTTTTTATTTTCCCAAAGAGAAAGTTCTCCTACTACGGCATTTCTCTACTCCCTTTTTCTTCCTACATTTACCTCCACATTGTTAGTCAAGTTGAAATTCCCAGAGGATTCTTTTCTAGCTACTAGAAGGTGAGAGCATGAATGCTAGATAGCTTGGGAAGCATTTCAGCAACACTTTAGAAAAACAAATACTAGGCATCAGGCAGAGAGGCATTTGCTACAAGTGTTCTTCATTAAGGTTGGTAGGTAATAATTAAGCACAGCAGTTATTTATTTAGCATTTTCCATGCCTTGATATAGATCATCTCATTTTATCGTCATTAAAAACTCCAGATAAATAGATGCTATGAATTGAATTGTGTTCACCATCCCTATGAAGCCTTAACTGCTAGTGTGATGGTATTTGGAGATGGGGCTGTGGGGAGGTAATGAGGTTTGGATGGGGTCATGAGACTAGGGCCCTGAAGATAAGATTAGTGCCCTTATAAGAGGAGGCAGCAGAGAACATGTTCTCCCTCCCTCTTTCCCTTCTGAGACATCCCCGCTCCTTCTTACTCTCTGCCATGTGAGGACATAATGCAAAGCCACAAGCCAGGAAGGGAGCCCTCAACATAACCCAACTATGCCAGCACCCAGACCTCAGATTTGCAGCCTCCAAAACTGTGAGAAAATTTCTGTTGTTCACGCCACTCGGGCATGGCATTTTGGCATGGCAGCCCAAGCGAACTAAAACAGTAGGTGTAATTATTTTTTCCATATCAAAATAAGAATTCTCATTTTTTCAGTATAAATTGGGGCTAAGAGAGAATAAGGGACTTGTCTAAGAACACTGTGTGTTATGGTGCCAAGGCTCATCCCTGTTTTCCAACTCTAAATTTTACCATTTTGCATTCTCTCTGCTATAACATGCTGTGTTAGATGAAGTGAAGTGAGTGGTCTTTCTGACACATACCGTTTCTACCTGCCTTCCAACTCTGGCCCTTTCTAAAAATACCATCCTCAGCATGCACTGCAGTGGCAGCCACCAATAGAGAGGCACAGTGGGCAGCTGCTTATCCTGTTTCCTTTGCCAATCAACAATAAGGAAACTGTCGATAGGGAAAACAAATTAGATAGCCGTGAGCTTTTGTTTTCGTTTTCAGTATCAATTTGCTGAGGCAGCTTTTGGTTTCCTATCGTTTGCATGATCTGAAGGCATGGAATAATATGTTAGAAAAGGGCTGCTTTAATTTTGCTTTCAGTTCTACATTGGTAGCATAATCAAAACATTACATTTGCTTCCCCAATTTAGTCCCCTGAATGAGTATCTTTATGGAGTGGCACTTTAACATCTGTTCTCTCAAGAGCCAACATAAGAAACATACACGTGGTGAATATCTTTGCACTTTAAAATATTGCTATGTAGGGTATCATAGCACTTATTGATGTGTTTTTGAAAAGCAAATTCTGCTCAGACTATAAACCCAAAAAACCATTGCATTTATGATGAATATATATCCTTCCTTCTTTTAGATAGTAAGAGCTTTGAAATCTTTGAGTTTTCATATTTGCTTTGGGGTGCTAAAAATATAGCACTAAGTTTCTCAGAACTATAGCTGCTCTCAATCAATATGTAAAGTTTTCATATCTTATTTTTTCCTTTTTTACTAATTTGTGGTTGTCTTTTATTCTGTATTAATATTATTGGTTACATTAGTTATTTAGTTAAGTTTTTCATTAAAAATGAGTACCTATTGTGTGGCAGGCACTGTGCAGGTACTAGGAAAACAAAAATAAACAAAATAGATAAGATTTTCCTCTAAAATATGATTAAGATCTTTTTTGTTGTTAATTAGAGAAGGGACCTTGCTATGTTGCCTAGGCTGGCCCCTAAAGCCTAGCCTCAAGTGATCCTCCTGTCTCAGCCTCCTGAACAGTTGGGACTACAGACCTGTGGCTTTATAAATTATTTTGGAAGAGGTGTGTCCAAAAAGATGAAATTAATGGAATATCTTATACATGGAGAATGGATTGGAGCAGGGCAAGAGTGGAAGCAGGTAATCAGGAGGATATTGTGCTGGAATGAGAGGGCGGCAGTCATATAAAAGTAGGCCGGGCGCGGTGGCTCATGCCTGTAATCCCAGCACTTTGAGAAGCCAAGGAGGGTGAATCACGGGATCAGGAGATTGAGACCATTCTCACCAACATGCTGAAATCCTGTCTCTACTAAAAATACAAAAATTAGCCGGACGTGGTGGCGCGTACCTGTAGTCCCAGCTACTCAGGAGGCTGAGGCAGGAGAATCGCTAGAACCCGGGAGGCGGAGGTTGCAGTGAGCTGAGATCACACCACTGCACTCCAGCCTGAGCAGCAGAGCGAGACTGTCTCAAAAAAAAAAAAAAAAAAAAAAAAAAAAGTAGTGGTAGCTGTGTTGCAGAAGAGCTTGAAGATATATTTGGAGGTGTACCCCTTAAACATTGATAATGGATTAGGTATCAGGGACAAAGGAAAGGTTGGAACAAAGGATGATTCTGGCTTTTTGTTTGAGCACTTGAAAGATGGTGACCTTTTCTGAGATGGACAAGGGAAGAAATGCTTAGGTGGGAAAAATATGAGTGTCATGTGGCATACTAAATTTGAGATGGATACTAAATTTGATCAGAAATTCAGGTAGAATTTTGAGTAAGGTATAATAATGTGAATCTCTAGAGGGAGGTAATTTAGAAGACAAAAACTTAGGCATCTGTCAGCATTAGATAGTATATAACAGATGAGATCATCAAAGGAAGGTGTTTACAGAGGCGAGAAGATGCTCTAGGGCTTCCTGGAGGCTCCAGAGCCTTGAGGCACTTCCATATTAGATGCTGGGTAAAGGAGGAGAAGTCAACAAAATTGCAAATACAAGGCTGAGGAAACCAAGAGTGCAGAGTGTTTCATGGGGGAAGTGATAAGCTCTGCAATGCTGTTAAAAGGTCAGGGAAGATGAAGAAAGATAAGTGTCTATTAGATTTAGCAAAACAAAGATTATTGATTACCTTCAAAAGTGCAGCTTCATCAAGCGGTAAGGACAGAGAAAAACTGAAATAGAATAAAGTCTGAAATAAACTTTCAGTTACAGAGAGAAGATAGAGCATTTGCACTCCCTAACACTCATTAAAAGAACAATAACATTTTCTTTGTTTTTTTAATGTCATAAAGTTGAAGGCCAACTTCAACTTGTTGAAGGAGAGGAGACAAAGGCACCAGAATTTTAGAATCTGGAAAGCAAAAGGATAAGGGCTAACTGACTTAGCAGAATGCAGAAAGCCAAGTCTTGAGATTAATTTTAGGAGAGACCAGAGGCAACCCCATTTGTGTGCAGAAATATAGAAAGTCTCAGGATATGGAAATACTAGTCAACTCTGCAAATGGGGTGAAAGTGGCACTGAAAATAGGAAGATTAGTTTAAAGTCTTTTTAAGAAGCCGTTAGGCCCCTGGATCGCATTAAAATTCTGAGCAACTGGGCTATTGCCTACCTCCCACTCCAGCAGAGGGGAAGAGGGTAACTACAGATGCTAGACCAGTGGGTTCTAAGAACAGTGGAACCAAGACACACTGACAGAGAAGTACATGCCAGAAAAAAAGGGAATTGTGAAAAAGCCTAAATCAGCACTGCTCAATAGAAATATAAAGTGAGCCACAAATGTGAGCCACATGTGCAATTCTAAATTTTATAGTAGCCACATTTTAAAAAGTAAAAAGAAACAAGTCAAATAAATGTTAATGATATATTTTATTTAATCTGACAGATACAATTATAATTTCAACATATAAGCAGTGCAAAAGTAATTAATGCCACCTTTTTAAAGTCTTGGAAATTGAGTGTGTATAGCACTTATATAGTGTACAGCACAATTATTGCACATCTCGTTTTGGACTAGATTCATTTCAAGTACTCAGATGTTACATGTGACTAGTGGCTACCACATCGGATAATGCAGATCTAGATAATAAATGTCAGAAGCTTAATACCCTTCCCCCATTACCTAGCTTTCAAAACACTGACAGGAAGGCTTATGTCTTTCAGACAGAAAATTAGACTTTTTTTTTTTCATGGAGAATTTAAATGGCCCAAGAAAACAGACCTAACATACCAACAATGGTGAGTCTCCTACGGAAATCTCCCAGCCAAATCACCCAACAATGAACTCAGTTATTGACAGCTTCCCACCCCACCTCATATAGCACTTCCTATCATATTTTTATTGTTTCATTATTAATATGAGCAAAGAGGACAATATTATATATTACCCTCTAACATGAAAAATGAAGACCAAACAAAAAAGACAAAAAAAAGAAAAGAAACTTGGAGGAAAAAGAGAGAATTCAGGGAGAAGACAACTTCAGAGGATTTTAATATCCTCATAGAGACAAGAGAATGTATTATATCAGAAATGCAATGGCTCACACCTGTAATGCCGTCACTTTGGGAGGCCAAGGTGGGTGGATCACTTGAGGTCAGGAGTTCAAGACCAGCCTGGCCAACATGGTGAAACCCCGTCTCTACTAAAAATACAAAAATCAGCCAGGTGTGGTGGCAAGTGCCTATAATCCCAGCTACTTGGAAGGTTGAGACAGGAGAAGCATTTGAACCCGGAAGGTGGAGGTTGCACTGAGCCAAGATTGTGCCACTCCAGGCTGGGCGACAGAGCAAGACATCATCTCAAAAAAAAAAAAAAAAAAAAAAAAGTGAAATGATCCTTTAAAAAGGTAATTTGGAATTATAACTTTAGGAATTTTAGAATGATAATAACTAATAACAGGAATAAAAGGCTCAATATAAGAACTGAATGGAAATTGAGCAAAGCCAAAAGATAAATTGATGGAAACTAAAAGAAAAAAGACAGGGAAATTGCGAGTTCAGTCTAGGAAGTCCAACACCAGAGTAATAAGATTTCCAGAAAAAAATGGACAGAGAAAATGGAGAGGAGAGATTATTGAAGAAATGATTATAGAAAATTTCCCAAAATATAAATACAGGAATTTCTGGATTGTACTGGCTTGCCAGAACAATACATAGAAACAGAACCACACTAAGGCATATCAATAGGAAATCAAGAGCATTGGAATAAAGAGAAGATCTTAAAATCTTCCAGAGAGAGGATCAAAACACACTCAAACAATTGATTAGGAATCAGAATTGTATTTATTTATTTATTTTTCTAAGGACAATCTGGGAAGTCAGAACACTGTCAAAGAATGTCTTTAAAGTCTTGAGAAAAAATGCTTTTTAATTTAGCATTTACTATAAAGCCTGTCAGTCAATATAAAGATAGAATTAAGCTGTTTTTAAATATTGAATGCCTCAAAAATTTACATCCCGTCTATCTTAATTAAGGAAGCTACTGGAAGAGATGATCCTCTACAAAAAAAAAAGTGTAACCGGAGAGGGAACACATGGGATGAAGGAAACAGGCATCTAACTGGAAAGGAAGGGAATGGGTGTGGCCCAGATGATGGTAAACGGAGGCCCAGGACCACAGCTATGCAGCAAGTTTAGGGAATATGGGAGAGATATCACTAATACAATAAAACTGTTAGAATATCTAGAGTTAGAATAACAGAATATCTGTTATGTTTGAATGTATTGAGAGACTTACTCAGTAGTAGAGAATTTGGGGATAAGTTAATAATAAATACATAGTAAACTAAACAAATAGAAAAAGAGGCAATTATTAACTGCAGAGAAAATAAAAATGGTACCGATAAAGGAAATATAATTACAGAATACTACACAGTTCAGCTGTGAATAGCACTTACATAACTGAAATAAAGTGAGTTTTGAATACTGATCTAACCAAAAATTATGATATTGTTAACAGTATCAGAGAAAGGATAAGTGCTAATATGAATGTGGGGGTGGGTGAGCCTGTACCTGTACATGCACATATGTGTTGGATGGGGGTGGGCAAAGCTGTGTTCTCAAGAAGGAATCAATTGATAACGATGTCACAAAACTAAAACTAAACAAAATATACTTGCTATTTAGAGATCACTGAGTAAAGTAACAAAAGCAAGGGGTAAATGTGCTGAAGATTTTTGCCTCTGAGAATTGAGACTTGGTAGAGTGGGGTGGGTATGGGGGAAGGAGGCTGTTTCTCATAATAAGACTTTGTAGAACTTTCTGGCTTAAAAAACATGTGGTAAAACTTTGACAAAAATAAAAATCAAATTAAAAAGACAAAACCAAAAGAGGAAAGGTTTTTGTGTAAAAGCTAAAAACAGCAAAAGGATTTAGGTTTGGGATTACTTGTTATTTTGCAGAGTGGTTAAGAATATAAGTTCCAGGTCCAGATTTCCTGGATTTATATCTTGCTTCTCACTTAGCTGCCATGTTACCTTGGACAAAAATCACTACTGGTCAAGGTGCCTCAGTTTCTTACTGCTTACATAGTTCCTACGTCATAGGGTTATTGTGAGGGTTAAATGTGCTAATAATACATATTAATCAGTGCCTGGCACATGGTAAGTGCTCAATGAATGTTAGCTATCACAGATTCCATTGAACTGTTAATCAAAACAGAAAATACTGTGAAATGTAGTGAAACTGAGTAGAATGGATAAACAATATGGAAAAAAACAGGGTTTTTCCCAATAAAACCTTACTTTTTTTTAAGAAAATATATTCAGCAGCAAAAAAAAGTGTATATATATGTGTGTGTGTGTATATATATTATAAATATATATGCAGCAGTCTTGTATATTTCTTTTCTTAAAATATTTTATAAAAGCATTCTTTCGTAAAGTGTATTTTAAACTATTTTAGAGAGTCCCTGGGAATGCATAGCTCAAGCTGGGGGTAAATTTATTTTATAGCTGAAGTAAAGGAGAATATTGATCTGAACTAGATCTGAGAGAATGACCTGGAGGTGAACTGTTCTAAATCACAGCAGACTCTCCAGACCTATCTGACCGTCTCCTAGAGAATCGCAGTCCATAAATACCTGAAGCAGTACTTTCGGTTTAAAATGTTCAGTAAAACTCCAGTCCATTAGACTGCGCTGCTGTGTTTTCTTTATGTCCTCTAAATCTGCTTCCACCATCATCTTCTTGGATTTCTAAAATATCATAGGAACACAATTTCAGCTTTAATTTGTTTAAGTCCAAATGGAGCCCTCTTGGGCTCCGTCAACTAACCAGCATGTACTCCATCTAATTGGGGAAATCTGCATATGTATAAATCCATATGGCAACATTTTAGGAGAGTTGCTGCCAAAAAGAGTATGACTTTGACTTTTTTTTTTTTATGGGCAACATAATCTAAATATTTTTATTGTTAGGTTATACTCTTCTGAGTCCTGTTAGCAATTACAGGCAGGTTTTCTGAACTCTCTTCAAGACAACATTAGCTCTACATGGCTGTATGGTGAGCAGGTGTTTGTGAGGTTGCCAAGCCACACTGTCTAGAGAGGAGCATGGAGCTGGGAAGTTATGTGCAAGCCGCCTAGCAAAATTAACTCCTTTCTCTCCAGTTGGAGCTGCTCTGCGGATGTCCGAATAATTCCTCTTTTCTAACCTCAGTATTCTCCTTCTAAGTATCTTCTTTTTCCTTTTTCAGTGTTTCTCACTTCAAATCATGGTTTTGCTCAGATCATCCTGTCATCTACATTTTTAGAAAAACAATTCCTTACCTTTTCACGAGAATCAGCCTTTGTGACTGCATCATCTTTGATCTCATTGTTTGTGGTCTGCTCTGCAAATCAAAGACACCAACATCCAGTTGTATTCTGGCTTTGTTCTTGCCCTGCTGGTTAATGCTATGCCTTTTTGTTGCCCATATGATCTATGTTTCTGTGCTGAAAAGGCAATGCCTGAAAGGCATGTTTTGTGCCTCCAGAAAGGTGTGTGTCCATAATTCTAAATCTGTGCCTACCTAGAAAAACTATACTAAGCTCTTTGAAAAGAACCTAGCTTCTTGTGTGATCTATCTTAACTCATACCAGATATTCTGCTTTCAGACTGCATAATTCACTTCTAACAATATATCTTTACCTTTAAAAGTTGTAAATATTTACTGATTAAATCAACTTCTTAGTACACATGATTTGTCTTCTTGTGCTGGTGACTATCACAAAGCCTTTTTAAATTTCCGTGGATCTTGTGGATGACAGACTAGGGTGGGGGCAGGCCATGCGTGCAAAGAGGCACTGTCAGATAAATGCACTTCCTATTGGAAAATGATACGCTTTCAACATTCTGCAGAGATTCCCTTCCATTCATTAATCATTTATTAATTTAAAAGTGATTTAATGAGCATCTGCTAATTTACACATGAAGCTTAACAAAAGTTAAATAAATAAATGAAGCGGTAGCTGGACTCCATGGACCAATACGAGTCATGCACACTACCGACCAATATGAGTCATGCACACTAACTTTCCTTGTGACCACAGAGTACGCTTATATGATGACTGGGATGGTGATATCATCCTTGGCTATGAAGCAAACAGCCATGTGCATGAACAAGGAAGGAACACATTCATATTGTTGATTTCTGCATCACCAGAAGAAAGAGTTCCATGATAAATAAGTTTAGCATAGATCCATGAACATCTCACTATGAATGTCTTAGAATGTGAAATTTGCTCTTGTTATTGTGAATCTCTAATCGAGAAATGGATAATGTATATAACATTTTTTGATCACAGAAAGAGTATGTGTGTGTAGGAGGTGGATTCTGTGGGAATATACTTTGATGCTGCTGAACAACTGAACAGCCCTGACTTCTTACCCCCTTGGAATAAATGAAGATTACGTCTGACAAAGTTGTACAGGAAATGGCCCTGGCCTAACTCTTCAAGCACAACTCTTTGACTCTCCCTTGCTTATTCTACTGCAGATACACTGGCCTGCTTGCTGTGTCTTCAGGGTCTTGCATTTGCTTTCCCTCTGGCATGCTTTGGCCTTAGATGTTCACCTTTTTCAGACCCTGACTTCATTCATATTGCTCGAGTATCACCTTCTCAAGAGCTTCTGCCTCATGCTCTGCTTTTTTTTTTTTTTTTTTTTTTTTTTTTTTTACCATAGTGTGTACCTATGCCTAATGCTACTTACTTGTTTATGGTCTGTCTCTCCACCTCATATGTAAATTCCTGGAGAATAGAAACTTCATCTTATTATTATTATTATTATTATTATCACTGTACCCTAAGCACCCAGCACCTGGCAGGAACTCAGTAAATATTTCCTTTTGATTGAATGAGAGGAATCTACATCATATATCAAAGGTGGAAATGCACCTAAAGCCATATAGAGAAATTAGAAGTGTGGAAAAAAACCTACAACAAAGTCTTATTCTGTGGCAAGCTTTTTATTATAAGCTTTAATAAAGCTTTAATAAGACAACGTTTATTTTATTATAAGCTTTAATAAAGCTTTAATAAGACAACGTTTTATTATGCGGCAAAGAGTACCATATTTGGGCTTCTAGAGGGAGAAGTTGATTGTGCCTATGAAGGACAGGTCAGTGTTGTTCTTTCTTTCAGGAGCACAGCTACTTACATTTTTGCTACTAGTTCCATCTTGCCTTTGCCTGGTGAAGGTGACAGTGTGAACGTTCCATTTTGATTGAGGGGAAAACCATATAGCCAATTCAGTTCAGCATTTATATAAACACATCCACTGAAGAGAAAACTCAAGCCAACTATAACTCTAAATAGACCATGATGTCCCATGTGTCCTTGAAGCAACTGATATGAAATCTGTGGATAAAAATTATTCTATTCTGTGGTCTGCCAGATTTCCAGGAGATTTGATATTCCCTCCTATTGGATCCAGCAGAAAAAGTCTCCAGTTTGGAAAATCTGTTCTAAAAATTATGCATCAGTTATTTTGTCAAAGGAAAGAACATTCTAAAAGTAATCTGAATTGTTTATTTAATAGTAGAGTAAAAATCTTTTTTTTTTCTTTTTCTGATTTTTGCTTTCAACCACATAATCCTTTGACAGTGTGATTCAGTAGTTTTTGACACATCTGGAAATGGATGCTTTCTCATCCCTTTGAAAAACAGCTTTCCTAATCTGTTTTACTTTAGAGATAACAAGATCCCTCTGCAAAGCAGTCACTTTATTAAAAAAACACCCAACAAGCATAAAGGGCACATCTAAACCTATAGACTCGCGGTTATCAACTCTCAGGTTTTTCATAAATATCCACTAGGCCCTGTCAAGTTCAAAAATAGTCTCAGATGGAAATCCAGTATTTGGTTAAGAAAAGCACAAATATTCAGCCCTTTATGTCCAGGAACAGGCTTTTATATGTATTTGATGCTAAAATGGTTGTGCAGGAAATACATGAATGATTTTTGCCTTGTTTAAAGGGAATTAAAGTTGGCGGCTTTGAAGTAAGTATGATTCAGAGTTAGGGAAAGAAATGTAAAATCAACAGCATCAACAACAACAAAGTCCCATAGTCACAACAGCTACAATGCGACACCAAGCCCAGATGCCCTCCCGCTTTCAAATGGAATGGCTCCTGGAAGTAGGTCAAAATGCACCACGGAGAAACACGTATGGCCCTGAGATCCACCCTCCAGATTGCATGGCCTCTAGGATACACTGTCCGCTATAGCATTTTCAACCCCTGAGAATTTAGGAAGTTACTATTAATATAATAATCTACTTTCTTCCAGAATCCAGCACACCAATTGATGTAGTTTGACCACCAGGTGGCAAAAGTTGCCTGAGGAAAACTATCCAGCTGCTTTAAAGAAAAAAAAGTGAAACAAAACAAAGAAAGCACCTTGGGCCTTACACCTCTCCTGGCTTATTCTGACTCCATATTAACCCAGAGTGACTTCGCTGTCAGTCATTTGTAGTCCCATAGGATACACTATTGCCATTAGAACTCAGGTTAACTTATTGGCTTACATTTTTTGAGAGGTAGGCTAATAGGTAATGGTACTTAGGACAAAGAAATAGGGAATCCACCCTGGTTAGAAGGAAGGAAAACCCAAAGGCAATAAAATCAGCATAAAAATCAGCATGAATGAGACTAGGAGCATGGCTAAATCATTAGCTGCATCACCAGAAATTTCTGGAACCCAGGAAGCTGCAAGACACAGTGGAGGAAGCACTGGTTTGAAGTTAGCACTCTGTTCAATCCTGACTTTCTACTTGTACGTAGTTGAACAAATTATTTAACCTTTCTAAGTCTTGGTTTCCTCATCTGTAGAACTGGGATAATAGCATCTTTGTCATAGGCTGATGTTTATGTAAGTATTAGTTAATGTACTTGAGATGTAGCAGAGCAATATTAAATAAACGTTATTTTCTTCCCTCTTCCATTCACCCCAATTGCCTCCTCTACCAATCCTATTCCATTGATTACTTCCTTTTCAACTCACCTCTAGATAAGTGAAAAGGGTAAGATGACCATTAGTCAATAATAACTTAACACTTACTCTCTCATGTTATCACTTTTTAAAATTTATTTTTTCTTTTTTTATCCAATTTTGGCCCATAACCACTTATTTTTTAAATGCTTTTAAAATTATGAAATATAACACAAAAAGAAAAGTGCATGAAACACAAATGTTTAATACAAGGAATAATTATAACAGTAAAGTCTCAGCACTCCAGACATTTTATGTGTATCATTTAACAAGCACAGCCTCCTTATTAAACTTTCATATTAATTCTAATTTTTTTGTGTATTGCTTTGAGTTTTCTACATACACAGTATTTACAAATAATGATGGTTTTATTTCTTCCTTTTCAAACCTTATGCTTTTATCTAAAAGAGAAAAAGTCTTGCTTGTTGGCATACACCTCTGATGCAATATTGAATACAAGTGTTTATAGTGGACATTCTCCTGATCTTAAAGGGAATTATTTCAACTTTTCACCTTGATATATAAGGTTTGTCATAGTAATATAAAAAATAATGTTTATATGATTGAGGAATGTTTCTTCTCTTGCTAGTTTAATAAGATTTGTTTCATAAATTGCTACAGAATTATACATGCTGTTTCTGCTCTTTTGAGATGATTATATGACTTTTCTCACTAATGTGTTAATTGATAAGTTATATTGATTCTACAATATATATATTTTCCTTCTGTCCATGTTATAAATGCAACCTGTTTGTGATATATTATTATCATTTAGTATATGTTAGATCAGTTTTCTCATGTTTCATTTAGAATTTTTGTATCTATATTTGTGAATCAGTTTAATTTAATGAGGTAGTTTAACTTTCAGTTGTACCACTATCCTTGTCAGTATTCTTATAAAGTTTATGTTAACTTCATAAAATGAAGAGAGGAGATTATGCTACTTTTCTATTTCCTGGAATAATTTTTGTTAAGATTAGAATTATTTCTTTTTTAGCGTTTGGTATCAGTTACCAATGAGATCATTCGGGCTAAGTGTGCCCTATTTGGGAAGATTTTTGATTACTGATATAATTAACTGGATATGAGACTACTCAGGCATTCTATTTCTTCCTGGGTCATTATTGGTAAGTTATTCTTTTCCAGTAATAGCCCATTTTATTTTCATATTTAGTCAAAGTTGTTTATATTATCTTGCAATCTTTTAAATTTCTGTAGAATCTGAGGGAAGTCTCTGTTTCTTTATTCCTTATATAATTCTTACTCCTGATATAGTTTTATTCCTGATAGAGTTATTCATGGGTTCTTTTTTATGATTAACTTTATATAAAAGATTTATCAATATTGCTAGTCTATTCAAAGAACCAAGTTTTGTATTTTTGTTCTTCCTATGTTTCTATGTTTTCCATTTCATTGACGTAATTTTCATGTTTTCTATTTCCCTGAATTAATATTTTTGTTGTTTTCCTTCTCTTTTACTTTGATTTATTTTGTTTGTCTTTATCTAACTTGAGGTAGCTGCTTTTAGAAAAAATTTAAAACTATAAACTTCTTTTGGAGTATCTCTTGCATCAGCTGCTGCATTCTATAGTTTTGATACTCAGTTTTTTCATTATCATTTGGTTTGAAATATTTCCCAACTTCTATTGTAATTTTTTCTTTGACCTAGGTGTTAAATTTGGTGTTCTTTAATATGTTTGACCTAGGTGTTAAATTTAGGTGTTGTTTAATATGTTAAAATAAACATATAATCATTAAGACACTACGGTATAATGGAGGCCTTAATATAGGCATATAGATAATTATAACACTGAAAAAAGGACAACTAATGCCATAAACAGAGTGTAGATTTTTTTTTTTTTTTTTTTTTCTTTATAGAGGTGAGGTCTTGCTATGTTACCCAGGCTGGTCTTGAACTCCTGGCCTCAAGCAGTCCTCCTGCCTTGGCCTCCCACAGCACTTCACCAGAAGTGTAGATTAATTATGACCATAGAAAGCTAAGAGAGGCATTTCCATATGGACACATCCAATAAGACTTCATGGAGGTGCCACTGAATCCTAATCATAGTCAAAAAGAGAACTCAAGGTGGAGGATATATTGTGAGGGAAAGGTACCACAGAGATTGAAAAGAGCAGGCTGTGCAGAGTAAATAGGCCTAATTCTGTTGGGCTAGAATACAGAATGTGTGAGCAACAGCAGAAAGATGGAAAAAGGTTTTAGGAAAAGTAATTTGATACTACTGGAGAAGTAGGCCAAGGAGTTGGGTTCTGTTTTGCAGATAGTAGGGAGCCTTTGAAAGTTGTAAGTAGAGAAACAAAATAGCTAGATTTTACACAGATTAATCTGACAGTGATGTGTAAGGTAGCTCAGTATAAATTTAGCCCAACATCCTTCTATACTTTCACACCTCCTAATACATAGCACTGTTTATAATGCTAGTCTACAATGAGAGTAATGGCCTGAGCCATACATGGGAGAGGAGGGGAAATGATGTTCATTGAGCATTGATTTTGTACCAAGCTCTGTACTGGACATTTCATTCTGTTTTGCAGATGAATGTTTATAATTTTAGCACACAATCACAATAACTATGTAACACTAATGATGAAAGTTGTAATGATGTTCACTGTGCTAAATTTACTAAGGTAAGTGTGGACTAAGAGGAATTAAGATATTTTTAAAAACAGGGTTGAAATAAAGAGAACTTATGGAATAACAATACTCAGTAAGAAAGTTTAATTAACCAAATAACTTAAATTCAAATAATGTATCTTGAACACTTTTTGATTTATGTGTACTATAATAGTGTCTTACACACACACACACACACACACACTTTAACTTACCCAGAGACTCACGTTGGGGTTGAGTCTTCATGATGCTCTCCTGCTCTAACAGCTGTCTATTATCAGGGACTGAGAGTCCGGGATTATTCAAGTCAGAATGCTTCATATTGTTAGCATCACACTGACTAGGATCTGAAGGTTCTTGGTTGCTCTCATTATCTTGCACAGACATTGACAAATTCTGATCCAAAAATATTGTTCTGTCTTTGATTTTAATATCTATTCAGTGTAAGGAACATCCATAAGACACAATATGAGAAAAACTGACAACAATAAAATACAAGAATGCTTTCCATTCCCTCCATGAAGTGTACCTGCTTTCTGCTTGGCCTCTTGAGTATTCATTTTCATGACATATTGCTGCCTTATCTGTTTAGCAAATCTGGCAGGGTTGTCCCATGGTATGTTAAACATTTCAGAATCTGACCCACACATCATCCCAGAAGGCTTTAGTTTCCCTTTTTCATCAACTTCAGAGAGCTTCAAGCTCTCAAAAGTAAACACCTTGAAGGCTCGTTCTACTTCATTCCAGTTCAAGACATCTGTAAGAAAGCAGAACCAGTGCTGCTGGAAATGTTCTAGCACATGGTACAGGGTTGACAGAGGGACAACCAGGGAGTTTGTCTACCAGAAAGACAAGGGAGTCACGCCACAATGGCTGGTGAGGTGATTTTAAACATTGGCTCCCCAGCCTGCAGCAAATAGCAAAGGTACCTGAGGATAAGCAAACAACACAGTAAAGATACAATTTAGCAAATTATAATGCTCCCAAACTGCTTCATAGTTTAATCAAGATTAGCTGTCCAGATTCATTTGCATAGACTTTCCAGAGTACCATATTGGTTGAATATGCTTACACAACTTATTATTTTTGAGTGAAAGCACCCTTTTCTCCTGTTGTAATTTAAAACAGAGAAATTATTTACTTTTGCCTAATACAGGCTGTTATATTGACTGAGTTTTTCTGTTCATTTGGGCTCAGGAAAGGCTTCCAAACGGCTGCAGTGTTTTCCATAATTGCACTTCAAGGTTTATCAGCTTTCAGCAGACTTTATAATTGTGTATTTACCTTTTTACAGCATTTATTCACTTGCTCACTCTTTCATTGGTTATTATTTTCTATGTATTAGGCTTTGTCATAGATGCCTGGGATTTGAAAGAATCAAGATTTGGTTCTTACACTTTAGAAGTTCCAAGGTAGAGGAAGGAGAAGTAGAATTAACAAATAAACATGGAATCCAATCAGAAAAAAATGAAATGATGTGGATCAATAATTCAGAAGTAACCTCCATTTTCTCTCCAGCAAAGATAAGAAAAGCAGCAGGTCCTTTGGGAAAAAACAGGGAGATTCAGAAGAGAGACAAGGAAGAGGTAAAATAGTTACAGAATGAAGGAGAGTTTGCTCATTTGCTCATTTCTCAAATTTTTTTGAGCCCCTATTAGGCATCATAACTATAATAAAAGCTGGGAACACAGTAGTGAACAAAATAGTGAGCCCCCTGCTCTCATGGAATATCTATTCTAGGGGTTGGGAAGAGATAAATGTAAAAGATAAAAGAGAGGACAAAAAGAATAAAGCCAGCTTAGGGGACAAAAAGTGATAATAGTCAAGGAGTGGCTTGTAGTTTATATAAAGCAGTCATGGAAAAATCCTCTGAACAATTAAGCAAAAACGTGAAGGAAGTAGGGGAGCAAGCTGTACGGATATCTGGGGGAAAGTGACTGAGGAAGGGCAAACAGCAAGAGCAACGATCCTGAGGCAGGGGTGTGAATGACATGTTCAAGGAATCACAGCGAGGCCAGAGTAGATGGAGGAAAATGGAACATGACAGCTTGACAAGTGATGGCTCAAAAAGTAGGTGGCAGAGAGTTTAGGTTCTTATTGTTGTTTTTGGTTTTGTTTTGTTTTTTGAGACAGGTTCACCCAGGCTGGAGTGCAGGTGATTCTCCCACCTCAGCTTCCCAAGTAGTTGGGCCTGCACACCCAGCTAATTTTTGTATTTTTTGTAGAGATGGGTTTTGCCAAGTCAGCCAGGCTGGTCTCAAACTCCTGGGCTCAAGCGATCCACCCGCCTTGGCCTCCCCTCCCTGAGTGCTGAAATTACAGTCATGAGCCAGGCACCTGGCCCAGTTTAGGATTTATTCTGAGCAAAGTGGGTGACTGCTGCAGAGTTTTCAGTTACAAAGGCACATCCAACCATCATTTTAGAGGGGCTATTCAGATGGTTGTGTGGAGAAAAGACTGTTGGTAAAACATTGAAAGCCTGTAGACCAGCTGGAAAAGCTACTGGAATAATCCAAGTGAGGGGTGGTGGGGGACTGGGCTGGTATGGTAGTGAGAAGTATGGTGGGATTGATCGCAGAGTGTGAGAAAACAGAGACAGTGACCGGGTGCCGTGGCTCACTCCTGTAATCCCAGCACTTTGGGAAGCCGACGTGGGTGGATCACGAGGTCAGGAGTTTGAGACCGGCCTGACCAACATGGTGAAAACCCATCTCTACTAAAAATACAAAAATTAGCTGGGCGTGGTGGTGTGCACCTGTAATCTCAGCTACTTAGGAGGCTGAGGCAGGAGAATCATTTGAATCCAGGAGGCGGAGGTTGTAGTGAACTGAGATCATGCCACTGCACTCCAGCCTGGCGACAGAGTGAGACTCTGTCTCAAAAACAAAAACAAAAACAGAGATAGCAGGAATGACTCCAAGGTTTTTGACAGAAAGTAGTTGCCATTCGTTGAAATAAGGGAGATGGTGAAGGGACAATTTTAGGGATGAGGAATCAAGAGCTTGGTTTTGGACCTGTTAAGTATGATGTGGCAAAAGGGAAAAGAGGAGGAGGGGAGGTACACCAAGGGTCTAGGATGGGGCATGTAAGCAGCATGTGTTTGAGGTTTCAATGGTGGCAGCAGGAACAAAAATCCTGTGCCGTATGGAGAGCTGAGCTCTCCATTCATTAAGAATGGAATCACATCTTAAGCCAGAAGGAGAAGGGGAGGGTGGCAGGACACAGAAAAAGGACAGAAGTTTCTGAGAACCCCCTACTCAAAAAGGAGGTAGTTATGTACACAACAGAAATGACAAACCAGGCCCTCGAGGCTGTACCCCGCATGTCCATGAGTCAATGGCAGGACTCAGAAGTTCCTGGCTTTTTCTATTACTAAGCCTACTTAAAAGTGAAAAAAGAAATCAAGATAAAAATACTTTTTAGTTTGGTTAGGCTTACAAGTGAAATGGTAAGGAAGAATATGCACATGCTCTTTTCTTTTCAAGGTTAAATGCTTCCTTGTCAAGTAAAGATGTCCGTGGAAGTCAATGTCCTTTCTTACAAGTAGTGGCTGCATATTCCCTCAAGCGGGAATGAGAATTTGAGAAATGATTGCCTATTTCACAAAATCCCAGTGAACTCAGATGAGATGTGATTCTAGATATTATATCTTAATGACCCCTCTTTCCACTGTCTTCAAAGAGCATAAAATGGCTCTTCTTGCTGTGAGAAGCTGTTAGCTTGAGTCAACTTCTGCTCAGCAACACGCTCTCTCTTGACAGTGGGCTCTCTATTCATCTCTGTATCCCTAGGTACAGAGCAGGTGCTTAAAATTGCAGACTGCACCATCAGACCTCTGCAGTGGCTTTCTTCCTGTCTCCTGCTCAGTAAGGTAAGGAAATTGTGTTCTACTGGGTATCCAGAGACCAGAATGTTTTCTTGTTTTTTTTCCACCATCGTCATAATCCTAAAACAAATAATTTATTCCTGCTAGGATCTCAGCTTTCTTATCTGAAAATAGATTTTGACTAGATTAATTCCAAGGTTTCTTTCAGTTAGGAAATTTTATGGTTCTATGATTCATCTTTCTAGATATAAATTTAATTTGTGGTTATAAATAGTGTGTTCAGAATTTTCTCTCAAGAAAGGATCAAATACGAGCTTTCAGTAGCACAGGTTACAAGATATCTACATCTGCCTCCCAGGTCCTCATGTGCAGAGATGGTCCACGGTAGTGCTCACATTAGTTTTGCCCCAGTGAACATTCCTGCCAAATTCAGATTATCTAGATCCTCTTCTTTTTCTTTTCTTCTCTAATTAAAAAAAGAAAGAACCGTGAAGGGACAAAATGGGAAGAGACAGAAGAAAAATTCTTCTAGAACCTGTGTTTTATTGATTGTGGGTGGCTGCAGCAACAGGATATAAGATGAAAATTCAAAGACAGGTATCTCCGAATTGGGGCAAAGTTGCATGGTCCAGGTTGCTCTTCTCTCTTTCCAGATAATGTCTCTGCAATGTTACTGTAATTTTTACATGATTTGCAATGATGATAAAAGAGTGCAGTGGTCAGGCAGAAGACAGAAGGGCAGCATTGTCCTGGAAATTATATGCGTGCATGCGCATTCGCGCACACACACCCCTTTACTTCTCTGTAAGTAGGATGGGATTACCACATCATCTCCAATGATGTCAGTGGGAGTATTTGGGACAGAGATGGGGGAAAACAAGGAAAAAAAGGAATTATTGTGACTAAGAAAACACAGTGGGAAAAAAAAAAACCAAGTGTATTAAATTGAAGAGTGTTATGCATTATAGCTATGATGACACTGCTAATGATATTATTCAAACAAGACAGTTGTAGTCAATCAAAATACCCACCTTAGCCTCTGAAAGGTCTTTCAATAATGAAAATACTTTTTGTAAATAAGGGTGTAAATTTAAGAGGCATATATGCCCATTAATTAAACTGAGTTGAAGCTAAGACAAAACAATGGACTTACCACTCGTACAAAAGTGCATAAGCTCATGAATCATAGCTAGACGTTTAGTGTTGTTCCATGGTGGGGGTAGAGGGAATTGAAGGAATTCCCACAGTGGCAACTTGGACTGCATCTCCTGCTCAATTTGAACTGGATCAAAATTCTTTTGGTCCTGATGAAAAAGAGCAACATGACAGAAGACATTAAAGTAAGCTGTCAAGTGCCTTATGCATATGGAAAAGGCTAAACATGATACCTTCACTCTCATTATTTGGGAACAGAGGAAATCAATGGTAATTGGGAAAGACAAACTTTTGGGATTTTGCTGAAGGTCAAAAAGCTAGTTCCTATGTTGCCAGGAGTTCCTGGTGCACAAAAAGGACTGATTCTTCATTCACAGTGACAAACTGCCAAAGTCTCATATATATTCATCTCTCTCTTTTGAGATCCTTTTCTGGCTTCTACTAGTTTTTCATAGCAGCAGATATTTAAAGCAAATAATCATAAGGTTTTAATGCACATTTAGTGGTGGTAACAATTAATTGAATTGTTAATTAAACCTCAATAATCAGACAAATTTCCTAGGCTGACATCATTTTCCCCTGTATCCAGGTTCATTTTCCAGGTCCTACTTTGTACACAAGTATCTATTTTGTACATTACATTTTAATTAGTGTTGATGAAGTTATCTAATTAGCTTCTGTCAATTGAATAGTTACACACACACTTTCCCACATCAGTTTTCTTTGGCTAACCCGATTATCATTACCTTCAGTGTGTACTTCTTGTGGGCGTGTGCATCATGATAGTTCAGTAGGAGGGGGCCTTTGGGCACTGCTTTGCTTCCACTTTCTTCTTCAGATAAAAATATTTCCTGAAGATTCTATGCAAATTGAAATAATATTGATTTAAAGAGAGAATCTACGCTTTTCCAAAGCATGAAGACTCTGCTATCTCAGACTATCTGACCTTTTTCTCCCTCTCTGAGAGACAGAGTGAGGGCAGAAGGGACACAATATGAGCTGCGATTCTGTGGTCTAGCCCGTCTGCTCTGGGGGATGGCTCCCGCAGACTGGGTGGGACAAGATCTTCTTCAGTTGCCACAACCTGTTGAAATCAACAATGAGAGGAATTGGTATAAGGGTCCGCTCTTTAGTGATACTTGCTGCTCATTGTTTCATTCCCATTGCTTAGTAAGAACCAGTCCATTTCTACAACCCAAGTACCACTGCTGACACAAAATGGCAGGAAACTATCAGTGACCACCAAATAAAAGGAAAAGTGTTTGCAATCCATGCATTAAGGTAGGTACAAATTTAACATTTGTATTAAAATAGATAACATAAAAATGGTAAACAATAAACTTTTGATGAAAATATTTCATGAAGATTCTATTCAAATAGAATAATATACTTTTTCTTAATATTTACTCTTTATGTTAAAGCAGTGGGAAGAGTGCTCATACAACTTTGGATTCATTCAATATTTACTGAATGTCTACCATAAGCCACGTACTACATAACACATCTTCGCATGTGATCATTTAAGCCTCATAGCAATCTTGTGGGGGCAGATATTATTTTCCATTGTATAGAGGAGAAAACTAGGGTGATTGGCCAAAGCTCAAGGATATTGAGTGGGAGAAACTGGGGTTCAGGCCAGATCCTCATTCTTTCTTCAAAAATAGAAAAGTTATTAGATTATGAGATCAGCAAATGGAATAGTGTCTCCTTTATGTGGGGAAAGTGAGGTCTAGAAAGATTAAGCACCTTGTTCAATTTTACATGGTAAACAAGTAAAAGAGGTTGAAACATTATCAAGTTAGGCACCTAATTTACAGCTTTTCCCTTTACCCTATATCCTATAATCATCCTCTATGATTTCATATCCCTCTACAAGTTTCCTCAGCCTTGGCATTAATGACATTTTGGCCTAGATAATTACTTGTTGTAGGGGGCTGTCCTGTGCACTATAGGATGTTTAGCAATGTCCCTGGTGTCTACCCATTTTATGCAAGTAGCACCCTTCCAGATGTGACAACCAAAAATATCTCCAGACATAGCCAAATGTCCTCTGGGAACAAAATCACCTCCTGTTGAGAACTACTGCTCTAGAATAACAAAATTGCATCCTATTCTTTACCTAGAAACACCCTGCTGTCAGAAGAGTCACTCACTGTTTCCACTTTCTATCCTCTGATCATTTCTTGGACCCACTTCAATCATAAAAGATGACTCAAAACTGTTTCTTCTCTGAAATGTTCAATTCTAACATCCCATCCTGTAAAATGTCATCCCATCATTCTATATTTCAGTTTTTTCATCCCTTTATTATTATTAAGCCTTAGTTCATTCAACATGGATCTACTGAGTGGCTTCTATTTGTGAGGTACTGAGCTCATTAACTGTCTCTTTTGGTACCTGGAACATAGTAGATGGTTAATAAATGTTGCTTTAAGTTTAGTAGAATAAAACAAGAAAGGCTAAGATAAATAAAATAATGATACTGCAAGCTCTATAGGGCTTTTGTACTTTTATGCATTTATTGATATAATAAAACTATTGGTATTCTAAAAACTTCATGGAGCAATTGTAGGTAAATATTAGTGTAGCTATCTAATTGGTTAGAAAACTAAGGCAGTCAAAAACCAGAAAAATGTATATGGGAGGTAATAGAGATGATAGAGTCTGAAAAGGACTTCAAATAAACCTTTTACGTATTAACAGAAAAAAATGTGTCACATCCATGAACTAAAACAATAGGCAATTGTAAAAAAAATTAGAGAATTTATAAATTAAAAACATTACTGCCAAAACAAAACTTCAATAGCAGATTGGACTCCCTGAAGAAAGCATTAGTAGGAAGGTATGCTGGAATTCCCAAAGGCATAAAATTGAAAGAAAACTTAAAAGACAAAGAGGAAAACCCTGAAGCTCCAACATCCATTCAGTAATAATTAAGGTAAATTGATAGTAAAAATGGTACTTGAAGATAGAAGACTTTCTCAGAATCTTCTAAATTTAACAAATATTGTATTTAGTGTCTACTATGGGTTAGGTATAGTTATTGTGTGCCGAGCACACAGCAATGAACAAGACTACATTGTTACTGCTTGCGTGGAGTTTATATTCTAGTAGGAGGATGGTGAAGGTAAGAAAAAATAGCTGATCAATATATTGCAAAAAGAAAAGCTGTTGATAAGAAAACAAGGCGATGTGGTAGAGAGTGCTGTGTGTTGTGTGGGGGAGAGGGTTCTTTAGATCAGGTGGTCAGAGAAGACCTCTCTAAGGAATGACACTTCCACTGGAGACTCTCCAGAAAGAGAGAAAGCTTTCTAGGTAGAGAAGTTAGAGTAAAAGGTTAAGGTGGAATTAAGTAACATATGTGAGGAAAAACCAGAGGCCTATGTAGATGATGGTGTGTGTGTGTGTGTGTGTGTGTGTGTGTGTGTGGTGGCGGGCAGGAGGTGAAATGACAGGTACATCTCAGAACTCTATTTTTAGGACCTTTATGGGACAGTGTAAGGAATTTTTATTTCACACACAATGTGACTGGAAATCAGATTATAATTCTCTTACACCATAATGACAAGTTTGATAAAATCATACCTCGACATAGTCTTGTGTTATCAATTATAAAGAGAAAACCCTAACAACTGCTAGAAAGAAAAATAAAGATTATCTGCAAAGAAAAAAGTATCAGATTGACATCGGACTTCTTAGCAGCAACATTAAAAGACAACAATGCAGAAATCCCATCCAAGTACTTTTCTGTGCAGATTCACTAGGTTTTAAGTCATTTCTGCTACTTAGTATTTGAACAAAAAACGTTTTGTGCCTCAGTTTCCTTATCTGTAAGATGGGTGATATGGTTTGGCTCCGTGTCTCCACCTAAACCTCATCTCGAATTGTAATCCCCACGTGTCGAGGGAGGCAGGTGACTGGAGCATGGGGGTGGTTTCCCCCATGCTGTTCTTGTGATAATGATGGAATTCTCAGGGGACCTGATGGTTTTACAAGTGGTAGTTTTTTCTGCTGCCTTGTGAAGAAGGTGCCTGCTTTGCCTTCCACTATGACTGTAAGGTTCCTGAGGTCTCTCCAGCCATGCAGAACTGTGAGTCAATTAAACCTCCTTTGTTTACACATTACCCAGTCTGGGGTAGTATCTTTATAGCAGCGTGAAAATGGACTAATACAATGGGGGATAAAAACAGTTCCTGCTTCATAGGATTGTTCTGAGGATTACATGAGTTAACATATTGAAAGTATTTAGAACAGTTCCTGGTGCCTATAAGTGCTACGTATGTGCTACTAGTATGAATAACAAAACTCTTTCAGATACACATAGAACATTCATGATGACCATGTTACATGAGGTCACACAGGAAGCCTCAGGAAATTTTAACTTGCTAACTTGCAGAACATGCCTACTGATCATAATGTAAAAAAAATTAGAAATCATCAGTAAATAATGAAAATCAAAATAATTCATGGGTTACACACGTAAATAAATTAAAAGATTTTAGAATTGAATACACTGAAAGCATCAGGATGCAGACAAAGAAACACTCGAAAAGAAATGTGTAGCCTTAAATAAAGCAAAAAGACTAAAAATAAATGAAGTAAGCTTTGAATTAAAACGAAATACAAAATAAATCCAAAGAAAGAAACATGGAAATGACAGAGATGAACCAGACATGGTGGTTCATGATTGTAATCCCAAGGCTTAGGTGGGAGGTTGGCTTGAGGCCACGAATTAAAGACCATATTGGGCAACATAGCAAAGCCTTGTCTCTACAAAAAAAATTATTTTAAATGTGCTGGGCATGGTGGTGCATGCCTGTTGTTCTAGATACTCAGGAGGCTGAAGTGGGAGGAACACTGAGCCCATGAGTTTGAGATTGTGAACTGTGATTGTGCTACTGCACTCCAGCCTAGGGGACAGAGAGAGACCTTGTCTTAAAATAATTAAGTAAATAAAAAATATATAAATAAATAGATGAAATTAATGAAGAGATTAATAAAATAAAAAGTAAAAAGGTGTTGATCAATGAAACAAAATACTGGTTCTTTGAAAAGACCAATACAATAGCTATGCCCTTAACAACCATGATCAAGAAAAGGTAGGCACAAATAAATAACATCAGTCATGAGGAAAGGTACACAACCCGATACAGAGGAAATTTTAGAACATATTTAAGTGAATTTAAATTTATTTAAGCACATTGTATCATATTTAAAACTCCAGTAAAATATTTATTAAGACATACTCATTAAGAAAAAAGCTAACGACAAAAATTGGCCTCAGAAATACAAAAATCTAGTTAAATCTACAAGCATGAAAGAAATTTTAAAGATAAAGACTATTAACCACCCCACCCACTTGTCCATGTCCTCTTCCTCTTCCTCTTCCATTAAAATGACACCAGACACAGAGTACTGAGGATATGTTCTACCAAAACTTCAGGGAATGTTACATAAATGGCTCCAGAGAATAGCAAAAGAAAAGAGAATTGAAGCTGAAGATCTAAGCAGACTTTAGTTTCATCTGAAATATTCTAATCTTTATAAAGGTGAATGCATTTAGGTATTATAATTTTAAAATAGTGTAAAAAAAAAAAAACAGAAGCCGGGAAAGATGAAATAATTTACTCAAGTATACAACCTGGGAAAATGCCTCAGAGTATCCCCACCTGTTCTAGCATGCAATGCAGTATCAGGGGCACAGAAATGAATTCCTCTGGAATCGGATTCAGCAAATCATTGTAGTATCTCATGTCTACTTCAGTTGTGATGACTGAAGTCACTGTAAAATATAGAAAAAACCATTGCCCAATTAAGATGTGTTCTCCATTATTTCCATCAACATTTCATTCATAATTTCAAACTATGACTATGCACTAATAAATGCAGGAGCTGTAGGTGAAGGGAGGCTGAAGGTAATATGGAGGGCAGTCATTATCTCTTAAAGTGCCAGCTCGTGGTGTTGATCCTTTAGCAGCCGATTTCATACATGCCTGGTGGTGGAGCTTGCGGTTCTTCATACTGTGTTTTCTTCTTTCCAGGAGCTGGTACAGCAGGTTGTGGAGCCTAGAAAAAGAATAATTAAAAAGAAACAACTGAGATACCCAGCTGAGAGATGCCCTCACCAAATGCTGGTATGATGAGATCCAACAGGATTCTGAGGTTGTATAATTATGTTCACACCACAAAATCATCTGCTAATATTAGAACCAAAGGAAAAGAGTTTTGCTTGATGAAGGAAAGAAGGTAATGGTATAGACATTATTCAGTTTTTCCCACCAGAACCCACTGAGCAATTGTGGAGAAAGTGATGGGGTGATGGGGCACTGAGCATCAAACAGGCTTTTTTTTTTTTTTTTTTTTTTTGCCCCTGGGTGACTCAGAGTCATCCCATTTTCCCTCTCCCAATTCTTCAGCAGTTCTCCATTGCCTACATGATATAAACCAGACTCTCAACTTAGCACCAAAGGAGATTCATAACCTGGCTCCTGCCTCTCCAGGTTTAGTTTCTGTTGTTCTTCACTTTGCACATGCAGCCTGGGATCACTGAACTACACTGTACTCCTGGTTTGTGCCATAGTACTGCTTTTCTTTGACCTCCATATCTTTGTACATCTTTGACCCTTTCTTGAGAATATCATTCTGTCCCTTTCCCCTATCACGCTTTCTGTTAGGCACTTCATACTCATCTTTCCCCACATCGAGAATCCTGGTTCAATTTTCCTGACTTCCCTCTCTTTGCTCTGCTCCTCTCCAGATCAGGTGACCAGGTTTATTTCTTCTACTGCAAGCTGAGATGACTGCTCTCAGCATTCATCATGCTATGTTGAACTCATTGTTGACCTGACTGCCAAAGTTAACCTCAATGAGGAGGACAGGGAATGAGTTTTCATTATTGTATTGTCAGCATCTTACAAAGCGCTAGCACACAGCCAGGTGCTAAATAAATATTGTAATTACTTTATCAATATCCTTTCTGTCACAGATGTTATTCATTGTACCGAGTGCTAATAAGAGGGTTCCATCCCTGCCTCTGTAAATGTCTGGTAGTTGAGGAGCTCCATAAAGCCTCCATCATGTAGCTATCTTTTATGCCAGTAGGCAGTATGACCTTAATGTATTTTATAACTTTTTCTTCATATGCTTTATAAATATGAAAATAAAGTTGTTCAGTGAGTTGTTCATCCCACTAAAGACATTGAGCCCATGCCTACCTCCAAAGTTGGCATGGCTTCTAATACAGGTTTCTCATTAACCACTTGTGGAACATTAATAAGCTGCATACTTTCCAAATAGTGCTGGTGCTGCCTTTTCCAATCCAGGATGTCATACATCAGACAGGCAATATTTTCAAAGATATCAGTGCCCAATTTCAGCTACAAGTGAGAGATTTAATGGCAATTGGTTACTACTTTTATACTGTTGGAATCAGATATATGGTTTATATCTCTCTTAACAGCTACACCCATCAACTTTATACAGGAAAGCAAACCCCTAAATCCCCAAACCACTGAATCCCAGCCATGGTGACCCCATTTATATTCCTGAACCTTTCTTGTCCTTTTTTGTTTACCACAATGTGGACTGTTTCCTTTGGAGGGTCATATGGCTGCCTAATGTTTTAAGAGCCTAATTAACGCTTCAACTAAAATAAATACAACTGAGTCATGAGTTTCAGCAGTGTGGCCTATATTCTTAGTGTCTTAATTCCTAAAACACATTAGGTAACTTTAATATCCTCAGCCACTGACAAGTTATAGATGATTTCTTACCTGGCTATGCAAGGAGCACAATGGAAACACTGACTCTGCTTTGTGGATCCTCTACCCAAGTACATTGCATCTACACAAGTATTTGGGCAATCAGTATTTCTTCTTTTCCTCCAAGCTCCACTTCTTTCCTTTCACCTGTTCTATCTCTATGGCAAAACACTAAGAAATCCTGATAGACTATTGTTTCTATAATACCCACAGGTTTTATGAGCTGGCAAGCAAACTGTAGCTCAGATACCTCTATTACTTGGGCTTTTGTTTCCAGAAGTAGGAAAGCAATGTGATGACTGGGTCTGTCTGCCTGGAAGCAAAGAAGAACGAAATAGGCTCATCCTATGTCTGAGTTCAAGAAGTAAGGTGGTATGAGATGGTTCCTTGTATGCAGAAGTCCAGTGACATGCACAGCTCTGCCAATCACTATGGTGCACCTGGTTGCTTGCTGACTTCCCATTCCCACTAAGGCCGAGGCTTCTTCAGTCAAGCTTCAATCTGGTGTTGCTTGCCCAAATTCTGGCATAGAAATATGTTTTTGTTTTTGTTTTTGTTTCTAGGAAATAGAGTAAAACTTTTGCCCAGTGATCCCTTAGCTTAATCTAGATAATTCATTTTAAAATCCAACAGCAAATCACATGCTAAGGACAACACATTATTTCAGCAACCAGGGTCTTAACTTGAAATGTTGCCGATGTCTTCCAGGGACAGTTACCATGTCTTGAAGAGCATTTATTTGATGTAAAGCTTTTGTTACCTTGGTTCAACAGAAATATAGCCTGCTTGTTTGCAGCCAAAGTTTGGAAAGGTTGCAAATGCTTTCCTCCAATAAAAGGGGAAGAGGGCTCCTTGGATGGATCCTATCCTGGATATGAAGACATTATCAGTTTACAGATATAGCTTAAAGTGTGACACTATGCATTTGATCTGCTTCTACTAGGGGTAGATTTATCATTTTTATTCTTATTAAATGATCTTGTTTAAAATGAACTTTGATCTTACCTATTAAATTCAATGACCTTTTCTTCTAGAATCCAACTTAATGACTGAACCATTTTCAAGACTTTCCCTCCCCATTATCCTCAATGCCAGGTGCTTCACTCACATGCTCTGGTTTCTCTTCATAACGAATAAATCTTTCACCTTTTACCAAGTGCTTCACTCACAAACCGTATCTTAGAGAGGCATGCATGGGCTTTAAAAGATTACTACAGTTGGACCCAGACCACAGCCCTGGTATAAGTCGATATTCAGTAAATACCTGCAAATTGACTAATAGATCAGTCTGGGAAGCTGGGCAACACAGCCCTAATTGGCTCTGTAGAGACCTGAATGTTTTCATTGTTGACAGTTACCTTCATGGCCCAACTAGAGACCCTTTACATTAATGTTCCACTTCTGAAGTCAGGAATGTTCCACCATAACTAGAATGGTAATATTTTTCCACATAAAATAATTTTTCTGAACTTTAGTTGCCATTTAAACTCTTCCATTCTGTAGTTTTAAAGTAAAATATAGCCACTACCTATTTCTTTAAAAGGAAGTGATTGAAATCTAATGAATAGGAAATTGTGGACACTGCAGTGGGAAGCAGAGTGCTAGAAATGGTGCTCGGTCCTTTGAAGTTGCCATTGAATACCATAGTGTTCATGTCTATGTTCTGATGACACAATGGAATGTACACAATTTTAGACTCAATGCATTTCAGCTTTATTCAGCCTGTGCCTGGAAAGTAAAGAAGACACACAGTAGGGAGCACTAGCTAGAGACGGAGCAAAAGGTACTCGGTTTGAGACTGACTTAGAAGCATTCTCCTCTGAATGAATTATGGTTCAGGAATTATAAGGCTGGGATCTCCCATACCCTGTTGAACAAAAAATATACACAAGTTCTTTATAGGGTATGTAGCCAGGACTTGGCCCAAATGAGAGGAGTGGTGTTTCTTCAAAATTTAAATTTGTGGATGTGGGTTTTATTAACCAGAGATTTTACATGCTTGGGAGAACAGCTGGTCTGTGGAAGACAGAGTAAGAAGCTGGATTTGAGGTGGGATTTCAGGATCCCAAAGAAATAGCCTCTTCCCCCAATATATATCACATTTTTAGTATAATCTAGAATTTCAAGAAAATAGGATGGAATGTTCATATGTTACTTGGAATGCCAGTATCTCTGGGATAGGGAAACATATCGACCCAAGGCAACATGAAATAGTAAAGGACAGGACAGTGGGTCCTTCTTTGAGCTCAGGTTTAGGAGGCAGGAGAGTGGAAGACAAAGCAGGAAAGCTGAATCTATCTAGATGAAGGGGTGGGGAGGGGCAAGGACAAAGGGAGTTTGGAGTCTCCAGTCTTTCCCAGAACCAGCTCTGCTTTTTATCACAGCTTTTCTACATTCAGCTTCATTTTCCATGCAGAGAACAAGGCTGAGATTCATCAGGATATCAGACTTAAGTGTGGTGTTTCTACATAGTGACATCTAATGCCTTGGGTTAAGAGTCTTTATAACTCAAATGGATCTCTACATTACTACTTATTCAAGTCCTGTCTATCCTTCAGGGTTCAAGTCTAGCCACCCTCCTCAGCGTTATCACTTACTTCTCTAAGTGCATATCCATCTCAAGGTAATAGAACCAGGGACTCTCAGAGACCAAAGTGTCCATGCCCCATAGCCTACCCTCGGCTGTAGAAACAGTTTCATGCTTTGATCTCACTCTTCTTTCAGACAGTTGGCTTTTGTGTTTTTTTTTCTTGTCAGCTACCCACAGTCACTGTGCAGATACCCATCCATCCTCCACACTCCACTTTGCCCAGCCTTTTTCAGAGCACTCACTTGATATGGTCTTTCCCTAGGACTTCGCTTTCATTTCAGCTCCCTTAATGCTGAAATATATCGTCCTGCAGAGTATTCAACACTCCCAGGTCCCTGTTAGTTGGGATAAGGGGTCAACTAGAAAGAGACCTGAGAGATTTTCTGTAACAGAGGGATGCCTGAATACTTTCCACAACATCTTCCATAAGTAGTCACTTGACCTTCTGTTTTGTTAAAAAGCCATCATGCATCTGTCATTCACTACATTTCCAAACATTCCATTTTTTCTTTGTCTGAATTAGTAGGAAACTTAAGAGTTTGTTTCACATAATCGAGCCCCTAGATATACGGGTCCTTGACCACTGCTTCTCTGTTTCACAGTTTTAGTCTTGCCTCTCTGCAAGCTCCTCAATAGCAGGGGCCAGGAAACCCCACTCTTGGGAAATGCCTGATAACTACAGGGCCAAGATCAAGTCATCTTATTAGGATAGACCTTCTAGGCCAAATACATTAAAAGTAAGATTTTGGGCCAGGCACGGTGGCTCACACCTGTAATCCTAGCACTTTGGGACGCCGAGGCAGGAGGATCACCTGAGGTCAGGAGTTTAAGACTTCTTGGCCAACATGGTGAAACCCCGTCTCTACTAAAAATACAAACATTAGCTGGGCATGGTGGCATATGCCTGTAGTCCCAGCTACATGGGAGGCTGAGGCAGGAGAATCACTTGAACCCAGGAAGCAGAGGTTGCAGTGATATCACACCACTGCACTCCAGCCTGGGTGACAGCGCAAGACTTGGTCTCAAAAAAAAAAAAAAAAAAAAAAAAAAAAAGCTTGGGGGGAATAAAAGCAAGGGTTTAGAAAAGCAATGTATGAACTGAAACACAAAAAGTCAGACACGTAATTCAACAAACTATAAAATTTACTATTTAAAATTAATATATATGAAGATTCTAATTACTGCCTAGAACATTGTTGTTATAAAACAAAGCCACGTGTCACCAAATAAAAGAATCACCATCTTTTTGATCCTCATCTACTACATCTTATTATTTGTTGTTAATTCACACACTAAAAGCTAATGAATCAGACTATAACCATCATTGAGCATTCAATATTATCATTATCCTGATGATAAAAGAGCCTAGCTCAATGCCTTGTAATCAGCACTCAGTAACTATCTATGTCATGAATAAATGGAGCAAATAGAACCATTGTGTCACATGTTAAAACCATGCATTCTCAGTAATGTGTGCACTAACCATTATCTCGCCATCTGACCAGTCAGAAGGAAAATCAGCTGCTTTGACCATGTATTCAAGTCTAGCAACATCAAAGAGATTTGTTTCAGGTTTCTCATTATTCAGGACTGGTTCCAAGTACTTCCAGAAAGTTTTAAGCTCTTTTATGGCATTTTCTTTCTTCAATTTTTCTGCTTCTAGATCTAATAATAGCAACATGTTTATATTACAAAATGAGAGTGTTAAATGTTTTCCCACTTTAAGTGGACATGGTGAGTCACATGCATTGCAAGATATCTGTACAGTACCAGAAAATGTAAATAAAGGAATGTAATTTTGATAAATTTTTGAAGTTGGAGTATACAATTATTAAATCAGAGAACTTTACTTCTGAGATTCATATTAAATATGAGCTTATCTCATGCCTTCATTTTATAGTTGGGGCCCAGAAAGATTATGACTAGGTCACACATTTTGGGAGCTAAATATGTTCAAGATTTCCACCACTCTTAGATGACAATCTACATAGGACCAGTTTTTCTGCCAAATCACTATTTTAATCAACTTAGTGTCTGCTACATAACTGATTACAAATGCAATTTATCTGGTTCTCCTTCTTATATTGATAAAAACAGACTGGATCAATGTTGTATGTTTCAGTTACCTTTTGGTCACATTAAATAGCAAGAGGCTTCTCTGGGTATTTGTACTTTTACTGTAAAATAATGACAGATTTCCATAAAATTATGCTTAAAAATTTGCCTGAAATATTTATGCTTATTACATCTATATTTAAATAGTAGTTTCTACTACTAAGATCTCATTATTCTATTATAAAGTCTATTTTTTATTATTTCATTTTTATATATTTAATATTTTTACAGAGAGACTGTGTTTAGAGCTTATGCAGCATTTTCTCACTTCAATAACAAGCCATTTAATGTTATAACTATCCTCTGAGATAATCAGGAATAGCCTAGGTTTGAACCTCAACTTTTTAACTGAATAGGTGCCTCTAGACTGAGAGTCCATTTTTGTAAAATGGAAACAATAAAACATACTTCCTAGGCTTGTTGTGAAAACCACATGAATCAATGTACTTAATGCCCTTAGCATTGAGCCTAGTCCCAAGACAAGAGCCCAATACGTGAGCGCTATTAGTATTATCAAGGGTAGCTATTTCTAACTTTGAGCAGCAATTTAAAAATGCAGTGTTACAAAAATTGGGATGCGGCTGTGTAAGATACAAAGCACTGTGCAAATGATATTATTAATAAATAACAATAAAAGCAACAGCATATGGCAGAAAAAACTTGGGCATCTGGTAACACAATCTTACACCCCTTCCACAGAAGTCCCCAGCAAAAAGGGGCTTTCTGTTCCCCTTCCACAGAAGTCATCTAGGATAATCTTCTTAGATGAAGACCTCAAGGCTCAAAATGGCTAAATGGCAGCATGATTGGAACTTCATCCCACAACTTGCTAGTCTAAGGCTAGGAACATATAGCATCCCCATGACTTCTCACAATAAGCCAATAGCAGAACAGGGCAAGAAGCCTGTGACCTCCCCTGGGCTACTTGGTGACGTGACTTCTGCAAGAACAGATTATTAACAGTGATTCATCCAGCCCATCCTTTAGGTAAAACTTATAGATCAAATGCTACAGAGAAAGGTAGTTGGATAACCAAGTCTTCTCACCTACAGCCTGTCTTCTGTGGCTACACAGGGATATAACACAGGGTATGATATAAACACAGGGTATGATTTTAATTTGCAAAATTTACAACACTTGGCTGGTGCAAGCAGAGTAAATAGCAAATCAAAGTCTTGAAAAGATTTAATAATGTACGAATTGTATGACTATGTTTTGGACAGAAAATTATACTTGTATTTTAAGGACAGTGGGTAATACTGAAGGACTCAGTAAGTTGTGTAGCAGACTGCATACCTTCTGGCTGAAGAAGAACTTCCTGCTGCTGGTTAACTGCTGCCAGGTGTGACTGCAGAGGTTCATAATTCTCTGAAGATATTTTAATCACGCTCGTTATAGGAATGCCAAGCTCAGCCATAATTGCTAATAGTTGAGGATTGTTGAAGCCCACGACTATAATGTAATGTTGGGCACCATCATCTGGCTCATCGTCTGTTCAAAATACCATAAAGCAGAGCAGCCATCATTGTAAAAGAGAGCAGGTTGCACTCAGCCAGTTCAATGGCTATATACATTATGCATGCATTTATAATCCCTCTGGCTTGCCAAAAATGATCCAGTTGGCTGGAATGCAGTCATGTTGACTGTTTTTCATTATTGCTCTTCCAGTAAGAAGGCTGTGACTATTTTACAAAATATTGAGTCACTTTTGCAAATGAGACATAGGCGTAATAGAAGGACAAATCTATATGGGGCTTGTGGTCATGGAAAATGTGTGCTTGGGTTTTTGTTAAAGAGTTTGGCCTGTAACTTTTCTGGGTTCTAATCTCTTTTGAGCAACATCTGGCTTTACTCCTGAATTACAAATAGCTACAGCTTTGTGGTATTTTATAACTAGAGGTGTTTACAGGAGAGGGAAATATTGAATATAGACATGCTCCCTTAAAAAGTGTTGTATGCACTTAGGTCAATGGGTGTGAATCCGAGGATGGATTATGTAGTAACTATGTATTTATTGCATTAAAAATTTAAAATACATAGTGTGCACTTTCCTAACATTATTCTCCTTTATTTGGCCCTCGTTATACTGTTTTATGAATATTAAAACATAAGTTTATTATAGAATGTGACATTCTGGAGGGTGAGAATAATTGTTACACGTTAATACTGATAGCACATGGTACACAAAAGCACTACATTCACAAAAGCCCATTAAGATCAATACATAAACAGTGCAACAGAGGCACAATTTTTCATTTTTAAGTAATGACTTTTCTTCTAGCACTAAACTAATCAATGTTAATGTTGCCCATGAACTTCATAGTATCACTTCTTCCAAGTCTATTAGATTTAGAGCAGAGATGCATGAGGGGAGTCAACTGGTAAAGGATGGGAAAGCCCTCTGCTATCTCATTTAAATATGCAGATAATAACAAGTAGATCATTTGTGTTCAAGGGAAGGCAGGAATGAATTACTTACAACTGCCTAGGATGAATCATTTTTATATTAATAAACTAAAATGTAAGAAAAATTCTAGTGTCTCTATCTAGGTAGGGCAAAATGATTGTAGGGGAGTTAGGGTCAGGAAACTACGTGCTCTATGTGAGTCACCAAATTAACTGGTCTGATTTTATTACCACTGTGTTTCACTCATGACCATAATCACTTTTTATTTTGCTTTATAATTATGTCTGACTTTCCTATATGTGCACAACAAGATAGTAAGCTCCTTGGTGGCAGTCAACTGGCTATCTCAGCATTTATTTGCACTGTGTAAATGTGGCCTAGCAAGACACATGCTTAATAAATATTTGTATAAGAGAGGCAGGTGTAGTGGCTCTTGCCTGTAATCCCAGCACTTTGGGAGGCTGAGGAGGGAGAGTCACTTGAGGCCAGGTGTTCAAGACCACTCTGGGCAACATAAAGAGATCCTGTCTGTACAAAATAAATTAATAAGTAAAAAAGTTGAGCATGGTCGTGTGCCTGTAGGCCCAACTACTGGGGAGGCTGAGATGGAAGGATGGCTTGAGCCTGGGAGTTTGGAGCTGTAGTAAGCCATGATTGTGCCACTGCACTCTAGCCTGGGTGACAGAGGAAGACCCTGTCTCAAGAAAAATTTGCTTACAGACACAAATGAATTGCAAATAGAAGTCTTTTTCTCTCAGGGTGTCATGGGAGTAAGTGATTTATATTTCTAACTAGTGGAAAGGCTGGGAAAGACTAAGCACGGTTATTGGGATGACTGCTCCAATTGCATCACAGGTCATGAGGCAGGAAAATTCTAGTGTCTCTATCTAGGGCAAAATGATTATGAGGGAATTGGGGTCAGGAAGCTATGCACTCTATGTGAGTCACCAAATTAACTGGTCTGATTTTATTACCACTGCGTTTCACTCATGGGAGTGAAACACGTGAAAGGCACCGCCAGCAACAGCGCCTTACTGACCTATGTAACGATTGGTGTCGTCGTCTTCTCCTCTCCGCTTTAACTGGGTGGTCTTTTTCACTGGTGCATTGGCCTCAGGCTGATCTTTTCCCTTTCCTTTGGCAGGCTTGGCACTTGGAGTCTTTTTCTCCTTGGGAGATTTTGCTTTCCCTTTATCCTTTTCTAACTTAAGTTTGTCTTCTATTACCTGGAATGAGAGAACACTTTTTTCTCCAAATCAAACAGTGAGCAAGCAATGGCTTTTCTACTGCCAGGTGAATTAATTCTTCATCTCATTCAATCACTTGTATACTCTTTATTTTTTATGTATTCATTCTATAAGTCAGCTTAGTGGAGATTCCAGCTTAAGTTGTGACAAGGCACATTTATGTATGAGGACTGGAGGGGTGGGTGTCAGAAAGCTGGTTACACAGACTTCTGGAAGAGAATCAGTCCTACAGGATAGCCAAGTGTGGCCTAAGAAGTCACCCCAGTGGTTTGAAGGTAGGGCAGGAAGATAATTCTTAGTACAAAATGGGGTCAGGAGTTTAGGTTTATCTTTTAGTCTAGCCCTGGAGAGCCTCTGTCTGAGTTTCAGAGAGAGTTGGGGTTGGTTATTAAAAACAAAACAAAACAAGAATTAAAAATAAAAAGGAAAAGAGATATTTTGCTAAAATCTCCTTGATAAAGCATTTCATAGTACAAGTAATGTATTGACCAATTTTTAAAAAAAGATTAAAAGATTCTTTGGGAAACTTAGCATTAACTAAGTATTTTTATTATAATCCTACCAGAGAATGTGCAGACATAACCAATGCTTGCTATTTGATGTCTTCAAAGATGGGGTCAGAATAAAACATCAGTTGGCAACACGAATTCCTTCCATGATGCTCTGGGGCATGCTTAGATTGGCATGTGCCATGTAAAGATTAATTCCGCCCCAACACCCCGCTTTTCTTTCTTTCCAAACAGTTGGCAAAAATGTTGTGTAGTACTTCATAATGTAATTACACTTTCAGTTCATACGTTTATTAATACGAATTAGTTGTACTCATTGAAATGTTGTGGCAGTGCTGGATCATAAGGTGGCCCTGCAGAAGACCTGGAATATGTTTATACTGATATTATTATCTCTACTTAACAAAATTAAAACAAAACTAATTACATT
Organism: Rhinopithecus roxellana; assembly: GCF_007565055.1. Taxonomy (NCBI): domain Eukaryota; kingdom Metazoa; phylum Chordata; class Mammalia; order Primates; family Cercopithecidae; genus Rhinopithecus; species Rhinopithecus roxellana. Next base: position 52,554,694 of record NC_044556.1, on the reverse strand, counting down.
ATTGCAATGTCTTGGACTCTGATATCTACCTGAGGCCACAAAATCCAAATTTGAAAAACTCTATGACATTAGATATGGGGAGAGATGATATGCTGCTTTGACACCCAGCTAACAGAATGTAACACAGAAGGGGAGAGGAGCACTTCCCCTACTCCATGTGGCTTCTGGATGTTAAGGGCTCCAGAGGGCCCAGTTTAGCTTTGGCATCCAGTGGTGCCCATGGGTTCTAGCACCCATGGCTCTAGTGGTGATGAAACTGCCACAATCTGTACTTGCTCCTAAGCAGAAGGGGACATCATCAGCAGGGGCTTCAAGTGTCACTCACAGCCTGGGGTGGAAGCAGGTACAGACTGTGAAATGGTCTTAACCATTTCTAGAAAGTGAAGAGAAATCCATCGTGGCTAGAACATATATAAGTGGTAAAATTAACTCCCTAGAAGAGCTAGGGTCAAAGAAGAAAAGATATCCGTGGAGTGGAAGTGGAGGTCCGGGGAAACCGCTCTATGCCAGACCAGAAAAGGGGATTGGAAGGAAAGGAGAGCATTACCAAAGTCAAGCTTGCCAGACTTTACACACATCTCCCTTAGTTGATTCCCAATGACACAAATGTGGTAATCTTAACAATAGAATTTCATTAAGAACAGAAGTTCTGAAAATGTATGGGATGTTGGTATTCATCTACCCATTCATTCATTCAGTGAATATTTTTATGAGCTTCAATTTCTGTCCCAGGCTTCCTCAGCAGCAGAGGGAAACATCAGTGGAGGCTGCAGGTATCATTCACAACACTGGGTAGAGGCAGCAATGAGAGCACAGGTAAGGTACAGAGGAGTGAAAGGGTCCTAGCATTTCTCTCTGCACCAGGTATAAATCGGTGCCTAAAATGGGGCTGGGCTCTGCCCCTTGAGCTCACAGCCCACGGGGAAAGATAGAGAAAAAGAAATACAAACAAACAGATAAAAATGTAACTACAAATTTTAATGACTGCTATGAAGAATAAAACCCACTGTAGTTATAGAAATACAATTGAGAACACTTTCATAAGTAGGTGATGAATGACTCTGTGGAAATGACATTTGAGTAAAGACCTCAAAGACAAGAGTCATACACATAAGAAGGAGGGAAAATGTAGTGTGTGTGTGTGCATGCATGCGTGTGTGTGTGTGTGTGTGTGAGAGAGAGAGAAGGCCCTAAGGCATAAGAAGTCAGTCATGTTCAAAGAACTGAAAGGAGATGAGCCCAGCAGGGAAATTAGCAGTGGAGGTGCAGAGTAGCCCAAGATGAGGTGTGTGAGGCAGGGCGTGGGCCAGGCCATCCAGGGCTTTCAAGGTAGAGATAACAAGTTTATGTCTTAACTAAAATGCAATGGGGATTTTAAAGGGTTTTAAGTAGATGAGCTCTATGATTTTGTAAGATTGGAAACCAGAAGACTCAGGAAACTCTCACAATAGTCCAGATAAAACCCAATAGTGACTCAGATTAAAGTGTTGGCAGAGTGAAGAAAAATAGATAGAGATGTATTTTGGGTATCAAAGCTTCATGGGTTGAAAGATTAGATATGAAGTCTGAATAAGGAGGTACATTAAGATAATGCTGTGGATTTTAGTTTGAGAAACTGGGTGGTTGATGGTGTCATTTACAGAGATACAGAAGACTGGGGTGTTAAATGGTTTTTACTTAAGGTGGACAGAATATTAATAGTGCTATGTCAACTTTGAGATGCCTCTTGAGAGGTCAAGAAGGTAATTCAATACACACATTCTCTCCCCAGAAGAGAAATTTGGCTACAGTTACAATTTCAGGTGTGCATAACATACAGATAGTAGTTAACTGCATGGGAAGAGATGAATCACCATGGGTGAGGGTTCTTGAGAAATATGAGAACTGAGTCTGAGGTCATGGTAGGGACTCCAATGCTTACCAATGGATATAGGGAGAGATGCCAGCAAAAAGAGATAGAGAAGTGGCTAAAAAGGTAGGAAAAAATATATGGTGTGAAGCTAGAGAACTAAGAAACCAAAAAGGGCAAAAAGACAAGAATTGGCAGTTGTAGGTAACATTAAGAGCAATTATGGTGGAGTGTGGAGGTGGAAAATAGGAGGGCAGTATCAATAGAGAAACCACTTTTATGGACAACTGTTTCTGGAAGTTTGGTTGTGAAGCAGAACCAGAGCTCTGAGTTGTTCAGTGGGTGAGTGGATGCAAGGGGGGTATAATAAGGTCAAGGTATGTCTATATGTAAAGTCAAGAGATGTTATGCTTGCAGGCTGATGGAATGATCCAGTAGAGAAGGAAACAGTGAAGATATAGGGCTGAGGAGATTAAAGTTCTCCAGGAGTCAACATGGGATAGGAACAAAAGAATGTGTCAATGACTGGACCTTGATAGAAAGAGAGGGAATTTCTTAGTTTCATAACTAAGAACAACAAGAAGAGGATGGGTGCAAGAAACAGAGACATCTTGATGGTGTTGAGAAAATGTTTCAATTTTTTCAAGTGAAGCATGAGGCAAAGTCATCAACTGAGAAAAGGCAGGAAAGAGGTAGGAGGTTTGAATAGGGAAGATGACATAAGAGTTATCTTATGTCAGAAAGTTGGGGAGCAAGCTTACTGAGGTAATATGGTAGGACTCTGCTAGTGGTGAGAACTTATTGAAAATGTTGAGATTGTTAATTTTAAATGAAATTAGTCTAATTGTGTGAATTTCTCCATTTATATTTAGCTGCTCAGGAATAGAAATGAAAATGATGGATCACTGAGTTCACCCTGGGAGGGGTTTTGCAAAATGATTGTGATAGAAGGAGAGAAGAGCCAGAGGAATCAAGAGTGAGCAGAGAAACAATAATATTGATTGGATCATGGAACCTAAGCCAAACAAATAGCAGGAGAAGACAATGAATATAAAGTGTTGGGATCTATGGACTGGGATTTATAATGTGGTTGAAGAAATTATGTAGGAGAATATTGGATTATGAGTAAGAGACAGGGACAGGAAATTTCCAAGGTTAGAGAACAGGAGATCTCAAGACTTTGGAGGTGATGAGGGCTTCAGCGATGACAAGGTTCAAGGGAGGCAATGGCTTAGGCGGAGAGGAGGAAATGATCATTAGAGAACTAAGAGGCCAGTAAGAAGAGCATTCCTCAGTAATAGAAAACATCAAAAAAAAAGAAGAAGAAGAGGAAGAAGAGGAAAAAGGAAGAAGAAGAAGAAGAAGAAGAAAGAAGAAGAAGAAGAAGGAGGAGGAGGAGGAGGAGAAGGGAGAAAGAAGAAAGAAGAAGAATCAGAGAGGCAAAGAATGCCAGTGTTCATTCAAAATTGTCCAGGGCAGAGATTTCCTGATAGACGGATAGGAAGGTCTGGGTAACCTGGGAGTTACAGCCATGTGGTCAGGCGGCTGCATCAGGCCATTAGGACTGTAAACCATTAAACTAACTCCCCTAGTTAAGACTTGAGGTACTACACAACTTTCTTTTTTTTTTTTTTTTTTTGAGACGGAGTCTCGCTCTGTCACCCAGGCTGGAGTGCTGTGGCCTGATCTCAGCTCACTGCAAGCTCCGCCTCCCGGGTTCAGGCCATTCTCCTGTCTCAGCCTCCCGAGTAGCTGGGACTACAGGCGCCCGCCACGTCGCCCGGCTAGTTTTTTGTAGTTTTTAGTAGAGACGGGGTTTCACCGTGTTAGCCAGGATGGTCTCGATCTCCTGACCTCGTGATCCGCCCGTCTCGGCCTCCCAAAGTGCTGGGATTACAGGCTTGAGCCACCGCGCCCGGCCTAGGTACTACACAACTTTCTGACAGTTTGTCTTCCTATGTACAATTTGTCTACAGGGAGAAAACTTTCAGTTAACGCTGAGGGGTCTGTCCCATAAAAGTGACAGTAATATTTACAGTAGTAAATTAGCAAGTGGCTATTCTAATCATGGCTGTCATTGTCACTATTGCTATCATCCTTATCATTATCACTAATACTACATTTCTATTTGTTACATTCTTACTATAGTCCAAATATTCTATCTTGTCAAGTACTCACGATAACTACAATAGGTAGAGCATCATTTTCATTTTACAGAGGAGAAAACTGAGTCTTAGTGAGGGCAATTAGCTATTCAAGCTCAAAGCCAGTCTGTGGCAAAGCCAGGCCAGTCTGGGTCTATCACCCATGCTCTTTTTTAATGGGTTTGTAAGGCACAAGTCAGTGCCCCTGAGTGCAGTTGGCCTGGAAGCACTGGTACAACTCACGCAGGGCTCTCTAACAGCCAAGCTTCGGGTTATGGCAAATTTACTAATTTGCAACACCCTGTGCAGCTTGTTGGTAGACAGCTGGTCTTGCCACAGAGAAGTTCCAACATGGCCATCAAAACACACCACAAACTTTTACAACTGCAATTTTAAATAAAATCTCAGAGTGATCTTTTGATCTAAAAAGATGAAACCATTTTAGGTTAAACTATTTTAAAGTTTACCTGGAAGAATAAACATCTATTCATTTATGTGTTCATTCATTCATTTCATCATTTCACAGTTACCCCACCCCATCATGGGTTACACAGTAAGAGGCCCTTTGGCCCTCCAGGTTCTCCTAGGCAGGGTGTGAGAGCCTGTGCAGCCACATAAGTCTCATCCCTTTGAAGCCACTTTAGCAAAGACTGGAGTTCTAGAAGCTCATGAACTCTCTGGCCCTTTCTTCTATTTGGTTCTTGGGATTCTGCAGAAAGGAGGGCTGACTACAACCAAATATTCAAAGGAAGTGGTAAATTCCAGTAGCAGAGTATGGTTTCCAGATATCATCATCTTTAATTTGATCTCACAAGGCAACCTGTAAGATGGGTAATTTTATTCCCATTGTATAAATTAATACAGAGTTTGTCCTAAGACACACAACTGTGGTAGAGAGTGCTGGTCTGACTTCAAACCCTAAACTCATTTTATTTCCATGATACTCTTGTCTCAGTCTTTGATGCTCTCCTAATTTCTCCAAACCTGTCTGCTTCCCTCTACTCTCTCTTCCCAGGGGCTGAAGCACACTTGCTCGATGCCCTTTCCTTTCTCCAGAGCACTCCACCCACCTCAGCCACTCCTCCTGCTCACTTCCCTTTCTCTCCCTGCTCACTTCTCCTTTCTCCCCTTTCTTTTTACCTTTGCATTCCTCTAGCGAGGCCAAACTTGGGAGACTGGAGAACAGTATATGTTAAACTAATTTCCATTAACATTAAAATTATCAATATTTACTTCCCTCACCTTTGCAAAAGTATTAAAAATGTTTAAAGTTTTTATAGATGAGTCTCACTCTGTTGCCCAGACTGGACTCAAACTCCTGGGCTCAAGAAATCCTTCTACCTCAGCCTCCTGAGTAGCTGGGAGTGCAGCTGCATGCCACCATGCCCAGCTAAAAGTATTTTTAAAGAGGACCCTCATAAATCCGGATTTACTTCTGTAAATAACTTTTTCTTATAAAGAATATTACTAAAAATTTGGAAAAAATATAAAGAGCTTAAAAAGCCACCAGAATTCTACCACTTGGGGAAGATGAGTGAAGAAGATGTGCAATGCATCCTTTCAAATTCATTTTCTGCATCATTTTTACATAACTGTTATTGTTCTCTCTGTATAACTTGGTGTCCTGCATTTTTCCATTTAACAGTGATATATCTTCAATTAGTAGAGTATGTATTACTATGTAAAGAATTTCCTGGTTAAAGAAAGGATTCTCTGGTGCAGAGAAAATATATGCAGACAATAAAAGCAAATGGAAGTACCCAGGTCTTCCAGGGTTCTGGATCCAGGTCGAAATGTCCTTGGTGGATTTTTGAACATGTTCTTTACCCTACCCAGTGCCTTCTGCTCTACCCCCATGGCTGACCATAACGGTGGTCTACCTGTTCCTCTCCTGGATTCAATCTATCCCTCACTCCTCCCACCCTCCATACTGAAGTTGAACCAGGACAGTCTCTTTGTCCCTCTAATTCTGGACAATGACTGGTTGGCCCCTAGAATTCTACCTTGGTTTCACAGTGAAACATCCTTTTTTATCAAGCCCCAATCATAGCAAAATCATTTTCTATCTTTCATTTCCTTTTTCTCATATTCTAAGTAAACCCTTCTCACCTATGGGTTTATGTATTGAAATCTGGGAGTGGGAATGGAGTTAACCAGATCAGGCACATACAGCAAAGCTGACCCCCTCAGTTATAAACTCAAGTTAGTTCATACAAACTCTTTCTCTGGCCTTTCTTGCTTCTGGATAACATGGCATGCATGTTCCCATACTATGGTCATTCACTCATAACTTTAAAAATTCAGAGGGAACTCTTGTCAATGCAGGGCAAAAATTTAGAAGGGGCATATTCAAAAAGTCCTTCTCTCCACCATGTTTGGGGAACACATGTTCCCCAGCATATGAAGGAAGAGTCAAGTTTGCCACAGATTACTTTTTTTTTTTTTTTTAAATGCAGTATGTACAGAAAGCATCTAGATGACTCCTACTGTGAGAAGGCTTTGGATAGGCACAGAGATTTCTTAACCAGTTAAGTTACATAGCAGATACGAGATTCTTGTCTCAGCAATAACCAAAAAAAGTGTTGGCATTTCACATATTCAATTGAATATCAAGTGACACCTACCTAGAACCCTTAATCTTAAGTTATTCTCACTTTCTAAAGGGAGAAATAAAAAAATAGGGCAATCTAGTTACTGGATGCTTGAACATATTTTAAATCATATTTTATTTCTAAATGACTTCTCAATGTCAAAATTCAATTATAACTAATAAGTATTCATTCTCCTAATTCCTTACAATGAAAGGAAGGTAAATGGTAAATGTCAGTGGAACTGATGATAAATAGCTATACTTCATCTTATTCTTTTTTTTTTTTTTGAGACAGAGTCTCGTTCTGTTGCCAGGCAGTGGCACGATGTCAGCTCACTGCAACCTCCACCTCCCGGGTTCAAGCGATTCTTCTGCCTAATGCAGGCTGGGCACACTAGCTCACACCTGCAATTCCAGAACTTTGGGAGGCTGAGGTGGGTGGATCACCTGAGGTCAGGAGTTTGAGACCAGCTTGGCCAACATGGTGAAATCCCATCTTTACTAAAAAATAAATAAATAAATAAATAAAAAATAAATTAGCCAGGTGTGGTAGTGCATGCCTGTAATCCCAACTACTTGGGAGTCTGAGGTAGGAGGATCACTTGAACCCGGGAGGCAGAGGTTGCAGTAAGCCGAGATCATGCCACTGTACTTCAGCCTGGGCAAGAGAGTGAAAGTCTGTCTCAAAAAAAAAAAATAATAATGCATATACATATTCGTGTATAACCATGTTTCTATAAAATTTATAATAAGATCCTCAGAACAGTATTGTTGAAGATATAGATAAGAAAACATGCTCACAGAGTTTGTAAATAATTCACTCTATTATGTAGTTTATGAAAAACTGGGTTTTCTGAGTGTTCCTCTAGTTCTCTTTCAATATATCACTCTATCTCATAAACAATCTATTCTAGGGGACAAGAGACAGGCTTAAAAAAAGTATAAGATCACATAAATTTGAGAGACAGTAAGTTAAACAATATTAAATAGAGTGGTTTTCACAAAACTCCTTCATCTTTAATTAGCTATTATGTTCTTAAATATCTTCAAGAGTTGTATCTAATACACAGTGATTTCCATGCTCATTTGATCAGGAGCCATTTTTTTCTTTTTTAAATGGAGAACTAGGTCTAAAAGGCCATAGGACTCACTTTGAATATACAAGGTTATGGGAACATTTTTAAACATTAATCCAATTCAATAAATCTATGCTAAGAAAATTATCCAAAATATGGAGAATTCTATACTGCAAAGTATATGGTTTATTATGAAAAGATATTGAAATAACTTAAATGCTCAATGATAGAGAAATGGTTAAGAAAATTATGGTAGTCTATAAAATATCACAAAACCAATAATAATGATAGAGTGGACACTGTGATAATGAGTAGAAATTATAATCTATCTTAACTGAAAAAGGGGTGGATTTTTACAATTATTACAGCTATGTAAAGAAGCAAATGCACAGAAGGAAACAGAAAGAAAAATGCCAAAATCTTAACATCAATTATAATCGGGTTACACATTGTGAATGTTTTGCTTTTCTTCCTCTGTATTTTCCATGTAGTCTATGAAAGACTTTAGTACTAGATCAACCAATGCTATCCTACCTTACCATGCAGAAGGACATTAGGAACAATCTCTGGATGTCCAGTTTTAAGAGATCCCCCCAGAGACTGAGCCATTTCTGGGTGGGGGGCAGGACTGGAAGTTAAGTCAGGATTCCCTTTGGAATCAGTGGTTGGTTAGCTAAGGGCATTCCTCCTTGATGAGTTTTGTTCCTTCCCTTGACCACTGTCCCCCTATTTAACCTGAGGATGTTGAATGCAGTGTAATTAGTGGAACCAGATGGTTGTGAGTAGATCACTGAGCACAGCCATTGGTCGTACAGGGAAATGTCTCTGGGCAGACACTCCACTGATTTGTGAGCCAAGAGTGCCATTTCATAATTACTGAGACACACTTAGGAAGGATATGTACTGGGGTTTAGAGCATGGTCTTTGGAGTCTGACAGTTCTGGATTTGAATCCCAGCTCTTCTACTGAGAGTAGCTGTTCGGCCTTGGGAAAATTCCTTAACTTTTCACACCCTCAGTTTCCCCATCTGCAACTTGGGAATAATACTCTGTACCTCATAAAGTCATTTAAAAGATTAAATGATATAATGTGTGCAGAGGGCTTGGTACTGTGCCAAATAGTCAATAATGACAGGCAACTATAATTATTAGCTGCTGTAATCATAGCTCTTCCATATTTTAAAGTACTACTGTATGTTAAAGATGTATGTTTCTTTGCATTTTTCCTGAAGTCTGTAAAAAGTTTTCATTAATTAAAAGCAAGCCAATTAGGAAAGGACTCCTCTATTTTATGGATAAACCAGCTGGGGGGTCATTTATTATTTCTCCTGAATTGTTAGCTTTTGAAGTTCCTTAGATTCAACATCCATTTTAGTGGGATCCTCATTTCGATAATCCACCCTCAAAGAATTCCATCCAGTTAGTGAGGCAAGTTATTCCTTTCCTGAAACCACATGGGTCCTTCTAAACTGAGTCCCTGCTCTTTCTCTGTTTGAGTTCTTAAAATAGTTTCTGAAGATTTTAACCACAACTGAATCAAAACTAACCAGCCTGTAATTTCCTGGTATGTCCCTATGGCTTTTCTTTTAAAACAACACACACACACACACACACACACACACACACACACACACACACACACACAAATGGCATTACATTGGCAGGTTTCCAGTGTTTCAGAGTTTGGACTGGAGGAAGCTGGAAAGTGTCTGTGAAAACTACTCTAATTTCTCTTTGTCTCTCTTTTGGAGGAGGCTCTGGGTTGCTTGGGGCTTCATCATGATGTATTATCAAACGTAGACACTTTTAATTTTGAATTGTTTTAAGAATAGTTTACCAGTGTTACAAAAAGTTTCCCTAGTTCTTTACCACCTATCTTCCTTCTCTTCAATGTTAGTACATCAGGAAATAAGGCAATTTGTACCATGCATATGAGCTAGCAAAAGAAAGAACTATTCTTTTACAAAAAAGATACGCTTTCTAAAAACATCTAAGGAAATATGGACGACTTATTTGAATTCATAAATTAAAAGCACAGTTGGAATATATTTGGATCTTCTCCCAAAACCTGTGCAAACATTCTGAACTCAACACAAAGGAACCTAAGACTAGATTTTATTTGGCCAATTATTTAAATAGTTAATGACTTTTTGTATTGTAGCTTTTTTTCATTTCTTTTTATTATCGAGTGTTTTCTTTTAGTTGAATTCTCAATATAATGAAAATATTTGGGTTCAAAATTGTCTTGATTTTAAATGTGCTCATAATTAATATATAATACAAAAGTTGAAGTTAAAAGTTGAAGTTAATATCTACTCACAAAAATGTGAGTAGATATATAATATTCAGATAATGACTAAATCAAAACGGATCAGAATGAAAACCAAACAATTTATTTTATAATTATAAGGAACATGATGAGAATATGTGTGTTTAGTACACTGCTTTTGTAAATGTTTCAGTAAGTGTTTGTTGAATTAATAAATTAACAACATAAAGAAATAAAAATGCAAAAGCAAATGTTGAGATAAGGATGTAAGAAAAATATATTTCTAAACAAAACACTTTTATTTAAGTTTTAAGATATAATAAAATCAAACTAATTTAGAATTATTGTGTGAGAAAGTCATATTCAGAAGTTCTAAAATGCTAAAATATGTTTATGGAAATACAGTACATTTTCTTCATGATATTTATATTTGAAGTTCATCAACAAGGTATTTCCAAATAAATAAATGTTTTCAGATAGATTTAAGTTATTTGCAATTAGAGGCTGGCATTTGTATACCAGAAATTTACATGCTGAAGGTTTTAAAACTGTTCATTTTAGAAGTATCTTTCCTCGTATTTCTTATAATATGAATTACCCAGCAAGCTTTCTTGCAAAGCAGAAAGCAAAAGCAATGTTAACCATAGCTCAGACTAAAGTGTTATTAAAAGCAGTGAAGTTGAAAAGAATGACATTTCTTCACTGTATTTGGCAATTAAAACGATATTTATCTTTTTTTCAAAAGTTTTGATTAAAACAGGATCAAATATATAGTGAAACATTAAAACATTAGAACAGGTACCTAGTTATATTACTTATTTTTGCCCTCACTTTCACCTAAGATTTTCTATAATTTCTATTACAGATATTTTTCAAGCACTGATTCTTAAAAATACAACTTCAACAATTAAACATAGAATATACAAAACACTCTTTGGGTTGCACAGATGTAAGCAATTAATTAACATTTGAAAGACAACATCTACATAGATATGTTGATGTTAAAAAGTTGGGGAGTCAGTCACTAACCTTGTAGAAATTTCGGAATCTCACTGTGGATTCAGGAAAGATGAAAAGATTAGGTAAAGTCCTCTTTTCTTTTTTTCATATTCTAATCCACAGCATGGTGTCAGCTTTGCATACTTTCTGCTTGTTTTGTTTATTGCCAAACTCCTTGGCTGACAAGCATTAGCCTTGATGGTTTCAACTGACCTCTTAGGCAGTGTTGTTGAAATGAACATCAATGATATCATCCCACAAACAATTGCCTTCATCTCCCCTTTACCAGGAGTATTTTCCTGATTATATTCCATTCCAATGTGTTTTCATCAATTTATTTAGCACTTACTCATACGGTTGTGACTCAGAGATTTGGGGTTGGTGCTTTGGGAACCCAAAATAATGGAGATATCATATTAGATTATGTAATCATTGGCTCTTAATTGCTCAAAAGTTCTCTTAGTGTATTAAATACTTAAAAGAAAATAAAAACTCTAAGGTTCATGCCCCAGTTACCCAGAACTCTCAAATTTTCAACAGATAAAGATTATTTCCATATCTTTAGAACCTCTTAATTGTATTATTAGAGCTCACATTTCAAAGAAATGCTGAGTAAAATAATGGTGCAAAAATATTTTTATATTGTTGCAAGCTTTAAAAACGTTTTCCAAACTACTAGGATATTTTATTTGTTTTTACTTAAAATTTGTTAACTGAAACCTACAATCTACTCCTATAATAAACAATTAATGATGCAATAAGTGGTAAACAAGTAAATTGCTGCTCTTTAGCACACTATTTCTAAGTGCTGTGGGAAAGGGAAAAGCAAACAGAAAGTGCAGAAATTTTTGCAAGAATTACAGTCTGCTTTTTATAATTCAGATTCCCATATGGCATTGGAATTTAAACAGGCAAGAGATGTTTCTATACTAGTTTCAAATTTTCCAATTTTTCTTCTGCCAAGTCTTAATTACCCTGAGTACTTCTTAAGGTACAACTCCCCCAACACGATGGAAAGAGTTTCACTAGATGGAAAACTATACTATCAATCGTAGTAATATGAGTAGAATTTTTCTGGGCACAATATGTACCACCCTAATAAGATGCTATATGGGAATTATCTCTAAAAAACATAAAGCCCTATATTGAAATAGAAGGTGACATTATTATTTTTTTCTACAATTATCTTGCTGAGAGGCCAATTCAAATAGGAAACCTAGGTTTTGGGGGTCCTGAAAAGGTGAAGAAGGCACTACTGGAACATTTTCACTTTTCTCTTTTTTCTTCTGTGAATTGATTTTGCCTTTTCCACTTAAGGCATAAAGAAATGACTTTATATGCAAATCCATTTCATATATACACATGCAGACACAAACATTACATATGTACATACTGAAGCATTGGGCTTTCCAAACATAATTCAGCATGATTTGGAAAATAAGAAAAACATCTTATTTTGGGCAATGTTGATAGCAAATGGATGTGAACCTGGTAGCAGTTTGCTAACAGCATTTTGAAATATTTTTCATATGCAAATATGAGTCTTTGGAAAACACACAGATTGATTTCTATAAGCAAATTAAATGAAAAATCCAGGTATGAAGAAATTATCAGATGTGTAATATAGGAGTAGAAGTGATGGATTGTTGCTGAAATATTCAGATTATTATGAAGGTACAGATATGCCTATTATTTTAAAAGGCACGTCTATAGAGTATCATATAAACTATCTTAAATAGTCAGACCTGAACTGTGAGGGTTCCCCCCAACTGTCCTTTTCATATTAGTTTCCCTGACTCCCTGTCTCTTCCCTGGGTCCCTTCTTGGGTACAACTTTATTATATAAATATACTGCCATAGAAACAATCTTGGGCACATGCTTTGAATATTGTAACCTTCATATTTTAGGGAACTCATTTTTTTTTTTTTTTTTTTTTTTTTGAGATGGAGTCTCGCTCTGTCGCCCAGGTTGGAGTGCAGTGGCCGGATCTCAGCTCACTGCAAGCTCCGCCTCCCGGGTTCACGCCATTCTCCTGCCTCAGCCTCCCGAGTAGCTGGGACTACAGGCGCCCGCCACCTCGCCCGACTAGTTTTTTGTATTTTTTAGGAGAGACGGGGTTTCACTGTGTTAGCCAGGATGGTCTCGATCTCCTGACCTCGTGATCCGCCCGCCTCGGCCTCCCAAAGTGCTGGGATTACAGGCTTGAGCCACCGCGCCCGGCCGGGAACTGATTTTTAATGGGTTTATCATAACCCCTCCAGATCTTTGGACAGCCTTTTCCCTAAGAAGTTGAGGTGACAGCCAAATTTGCCAGGTAACACTTAATGGTAGGCTCAAGAAGAGAGGAAGTGCCCCTGGAGAAACCTGGCTCCATTTCATTCACCATTTGCCCTCTTTAGAAAACCCACCAGATCGTACAGTACCTTCTTTTCATTTTCCCGTCGCTGTTGGTCCTTAAATTTAATCTGGAGAAGTTGAAATTTCAAGAGTTTCCCTATCAGTGGTAAGGTTAATTTCTCTCCGCTATCCATAATTGCTTTTGCTGCCGTTAACACCTATAGAGAAACACAATTATTAGAAAAAGTGATGTTTTATAACCTTTGGCACAGTCTGTCAGTGATGAAAAGATGAAAGGAAATTTTATATTTTATATTATTTGCCATACTGGAAAGATACCTCATTGCTGGCTGAAAAAAAAAAAGGGAAAAAATGCCTCAATGCTACAGAGAGTGGCATTTACCCTCTACTTTAAATAAATTGAATTGTCTGAATATCCACTTCTTTTTCCAATAAGGCAGAGTGCTTCCAATGATGGTGTTAAACTCAGACTCCAGGAAAAGGGTAGAGAAAAGACAGGCTGGCCTCCATTTTAGGATGACTGATAGGGTGATTCATGCTACAGAAAGTCTATTGTTGTTTGGCGTAGCCAGTAGTCCAACCTGTCAAACTTTGACTTATTAGGACATTATAAATTAAATAGGGTTTTATAATAGTGGAAATGACTATGTTAGCAGTCTTTTATTTCTTTGTAACTAAATTCAAATGAAAGATAAAAGCTGCTTGACACAAAGGCGCCATATGAATGTTGCTCCCCCCTGCAACTTAATGTTGATCATGTTGGTATGCAGCCTAATTGGGGTGAAATAAGGTTATTGAGTTTTCTTTGGGTGACGACAGCCACTAGGAACATACAGCTGTATTGTCCAGATGTGTGGCACTGACAGCCTGTTTTATGACTGTGTTTTTTACAGCTTGTTTCCCCTAAATTTCATCACAACGCTCTAACATCTGGGCCCTTTTCCTTGGAGCCCTATAACCACTTTATTTACTGCAAAAAAAATAAAATCACGTAAAATATACCATAAAAAGTTGTTATGTGTTTCTCTTTATTCATGTTGTCTCCCTAATAAAGTTCACCTCTGCCTGAAGCACTGTCACAGAAGTAATCTAGTTGAAGTATTTTTTGACTTTTGTTTTTAAGCAAGCATCATATTTATTTATAACCTTGGAATGAATTAGGTGTTACTAAAATGTTCTGACATGTTGCTTTTCTCCCCCCTCGGAGTAATCACTCCTGGGGCACATATGGTGTCAATTTCAGGCCCTTGGTCTCAGACAATGACTGCGCATGCTGCATCTCGCGGAGCTGTATCTTGTCTGAGCTCTTGGTCAGGGCTTTCCTGACCAGTCCAGTTCCTTTTGACTTGTTACTTCGCCAAGGGAAATAGCCGGAAGAAAGGGAGGTACCTATTTTCCTCTAACTACAGAAGGCTCTATGGATTACCATGTGCCAAAATGTAACTGGACCTCTTAGAGACCACATTGGGGTTTCCCGCATTGCATCACAGAAGGGGAAAGCCAGAGAAAGATTCCTTTAAAGCCGCCTTTTCTAAAAACCAAAGGAACTAACCAAGTATCAGAAATCTTTGCATTTGTCTAAGCGAAGACTCTAGGAAATACGGTGCTTTGCTTTTTATGGCAGCTCTGCTCCTGCTAACATGATTTAAGGAAAGGGACATGATGGCTGTGATTTCTGGGAGCAGAAAGATGTAGCAGTACACCTGCAGAACCTCACCATTTAATGATGACCAGATCCCACGTGGAAGGGGATCCTAAGGGGATGGCAGGTCAGGCGTTTACTGTAAAGTGAAAGCTGTCTGACTGGGTCCAACCCCAAGAGTAGATGTCAATATTTGGTTTGCATTTTTCAATGCCAGCTAAATACTGTGCTGACAATCAGGCTCTGTGACATCTGATTCAAAACATTCAAATGTGGGTTTTTAAAGGTCATGGCAGTCTAGCGTTTCCCTCTAATACAAAGATAATGACAGCGCTGAAGGGAAGTCAACACTGAAAAGGGTTACCCCAGAGAGGTTGTGGAGTCTCTTTTCCTGATGACTTGCGAAAACAGGATATTCACCTATGTCTGGGGGGTTTGGGTGAAGCCTGCCTGGCGTCATGGCGATGGACGGGATGTCTCTGGAGGTGATTTCTTTAGGAGTCTGTGAACGTTACCTCACTGTGTTAAAATGTATTCAAAGCACAACGAAACATCCTGAGAGAAAAGTATTTTGCAGGCCATGATAGTTATTACCGGTTTGTCTAAAACTATCTGTGGAGTGCTGGTTTCAAACAAAAATCCGGCACAGCATCAAAGTAATGGTGAGGTCCTGCCCTGACATGGGGAGACAGGTGATGAGGGGCTTCACTAGTTTGCCAGGCACCCATGTTCTCATGACATATGGACACACAGAGAGAGAGAGAGAGAGAGAGCAGTGGTGGACAGGCAGCCTTGAGGAGTGCCCTGGGCGGTGTCCTCCTCCCGAACTGCCCTCAGGCTGCCCACATGGAGGCAGACTCGATGTGCCACATCCTGCAGAAAGGCACAGCCTGCCCCTGGTACCACTAGGAATGGCAGAGGCCAGGCATACTTGGCCTCCCCCAGGGTTGCTCTGAAAAGGCTTGACTCTCTAAATGCCACTTTCTTTCTGTGCATCCCCCAAAGGGAATGATATTGTGAATTACTGGAATAATTAATGAAAATGAAAGTCTATGCTGAACTCAAAATCTGAGACAACATTTTCATGGTATGTGGGTCCTTCTTAAAAGAGGTGGAAAAAGAAAAATGTTTACAAATTAATTTCGTTTCAAAATTCTTTCTTCTCATGCCCCATAATTCACAATGCTACCCATTCAGTAGCCAGTAGTTTGGTCTCAGATGAAAAACACATCTTTCAGGAATCTTTGTTTGAAGGACAAGCTTTTGAGGGAAGAAAAATTAAAGAGACAGAATTTAAGAGGAAATGTACCTTTCCACATAACATCTCCAAAGGCTTCTCCTCCCTGGCCTTAGTTGTATTAATTAAAATAATCATCAAATCTTCAACATTCTAGCACTGCAAAGATTATTTGCCCATCATCTATGTCAAAATATGTGTGTGTACCTGTGCACATGTGTGTGCACTAGCTGGTAAGCTAGCCAGGGCTATAGTTATTGGGGAGATGAGAGACATAAGAGAACGTGGGAGCAGTCAGTGGCAGCGCTTGATGAGTAATTAGGCAAAAATCTAAGCTTCCAGAACTAGTCAGAAAAACAGTCCTAAATGGGTTAAAACCTTAGTGCTCTTTAAGCCAAAATGTCAAGTAAATGTGCTTGGCATGAATCAGGAACTCAGAAAAGCATGAGTCTTACGGGCAAATGAGACTTATTAAAACGGAGAAAACTGTTGCCAGGCAAAGCCTGTGTCTCCTGGACCTCTTCAGGTCAGCTCTCCAGGCAGAGAGGCCTGCCAGGACCAGACAGAGGCTCTACACTGAATGACCAAAGGTCACTCAGTTCCAGGAATGATTGGTGAAGGAAGAAATTAAGCTTCAAAGAGTGCAGCTGAGGCAGAAGCCATGTTTATGTTTTATTGCGTGAAGATATTTAAGGGGTGTAGATGCCTTTTCTCTGTTAGGGAGCTTTTAATTCCGTACACACTAAGAAGTAAAAATATTTCCTTTATCACTGACCTGGCTTAAAGACTTACATCATATTTACTATCTAATGATTTGACCCTACAAAAATATACCCAATGAGCCAAATTATTTCCTTGCCTGAGGATCAGGTCCACCTACAGACCTAGTGTCCTCTCTCCTTCTAAGCATTCCTCCCATCTCTAGAACCTCCCTACATTAGTAAGCACAAGCCCAATGCTTGGAACTGCCCTAGGCGCTTTCATGGAAACCAAATGTATGCATGCATGTATGTGTGTGTGCATACATATACACACAGGCACATTTACACATATATGCATATATGTGCATATATAAGATAGATAAATAGAGAGAGACAGAAAGAGAGAATGGACTCCCATGAAACCTGCTATATGATTTCCCTTTTATGTTTACAAGAAGTTACATGAAGCAGTTTGAATCATTGCTTAACCTGCTGCATATTCGAGGTTGCATAAAGATTTGGATCTGGATTTCTCTTGCATGGAACAGGTTATGGGAGTGAGGTGGCAGAGGAAAGGGCAAGCTGTGGCTGTGTGAAGCAGAGGGAAGAGTGGTAGTAGAAGACAGATGGTCTGGGAGAGCACTTTCCCTCCAGGAGCTCCAAATATCCACCAGTTTCCCTAAAAGAATCCTTTGGCTTCAGGGACTTTCTTGGAGGCCCATGGTGTTTATTGCAGTAACTGTAAAAATTCACAAAATATGACTTCATATTTAACCTATTTTGGGGAGGTGAATGACTTAGGATTGCTTTGGATATATAAAGGCCTCAGCAAACAGAAGCAGAATCCATAAGCTAGAGCTTGACTCAGTTCAGACTAGCATAGGGCTGGGCAAACAGGTTTTCAGCACACATTCTTTTGGGTAACTCATTTCTCTAATATATGATTGATTAAATAAAGTAAGAGTTTAATAGTTCTTATCACAGTAAAAAGTATATACACATATATGTATATTCAAAGACAAACGGGATTATGTTATTCACATTAAGTGCTTTGTGGTTTGTGTTTTTACATAAAAACACATCCAGGACAGCTTTCTGTGCTGCTATGTTTTGCTTATGTATATGGTTTTTAATAAATAGCATAGTCTTCTATTGTGTGGGTGTTTGCTCATTTATTTAACTAGTTCCCCATTGACAGACATTTAAACAATTTCAGCTTTCCTTTTTTTCTATGAAGTGCATGTGTGTTTTTGTTAGTGGCATTTTTGTTCCCACCAAAACTGTATGAAAGGGTCCATTCCCCCACTTCCCATATAAACAATGAGTATTCTCCAACTCTTATTTGTTGATATTAGTGCTAATAGTTTTTCTGTGATGATGAAAATATTCTTTATCTGTAATGTACAGTATGGTAGACACTATACCACATGTGACTATTGAGCACTGTAATATTGCTAATGAGATTAAAAAAACAAATTTTAAATTTTGTTTTTAATTGATTAAAATTAAAATTAAAGTGTAAATAGTCACAAGTGGCTAGTGGCTATTGTTTTGGTCAGAGAAGGTCTATATGATAGGGAAAAGTGAAATATGGTATTTCATTTAAAATAATATTCATTTAATCATCCCATGACTCTGTCCCTCTTATTTGATTCCCAAACTGAAAGGAATGATACCTTTTCAGCACCATCCTTGGCAAATTTTATTAATGCAGGAGATGCTTACATACACGTATTGAATAACAATGGCGTATTCAGATTTACACAGTGCTAAAAGTGAAGAGTAAGGAAAATCTATGGCTTCCAAGCTAACATATTGATTGCGGCCACACAAGAAACTTGTCTTTGTTTGGATTTAGATAAACAGGGCTGGTATGGGGCAAGAATAGGAAGAATACAGAATTTGCTTCTCATTCCTTTCTGTTACCTTTTTAAATCTCTCTGTTACACCCCCCCCCCACTTCTAGCTACCAGATATGCCTTTCTGCTTTCTAAATCCTTCTTGCCATGAAAATAGAAAACATTTAACTTGGTAGCTCACTTTGAATAAAGTTTATTTATACCAGTGGTTTAGCTATATTTTGAGATTTTTATTTATTATAGAATGAAAAGGACTAGTGACTGATGAAGTAATTTCGAGCAATAAGGAACAGGTGTGGCAGTTTAGAACCTAGGGGTAAGAGGTAATCTAGAAATTTGAAATGCCTAAGTCTGGCTCCGGGTAAACATAGTTTTGGCGTTTGTGGTTCTTGTAGGCCAATGGTGAGAGCAGCACCCCTGGGCTTCCCTGCCTGGAGTTGCTGTTATACTCCAGGACTAGGTTATTCAGGGGAAAGGCTCTGAAGGGAAAATGAAACTTCCCCTCCAGCCAGGGTCAGAGGAGGATAAGCGTCAGAGAGGGTGGGTGGATGGCTGGGGCCGAACAAAGGGGAGGCAGCAACTCTGTATTGTGGGAGAGGAGTAAAGCCAAAATAAACCTGCTCTGGCAAGTAAGATCTGGGACCTATCTGTGTGTGCCTGTGTACGACATGTGTGGGCATGTGGTGTGTGACTTTTGTGATATATCAGCGGGTCCCATCCCCTGGTTAGGACCAGTTCCTAAACTGTCCATGGCCTGTTAGGAACTGGGCCACATGGCAGGTGGTGAGTGGCGGGTGAGGGAGCATTATCGCCTGAGCTCTGCCTCCTGTCACATCAGTGGTGACATTAGATTCTCATAGGAGTGTGGACCCTGTTGTGAACTGTGTGTGAGGGATCTAGTTGTGTGCTCCTTATGAGAATCTAATGCCTAATGGTCTGAAGTGGAATAGTTTCATCATGAAATCTTCCTGCTCCCCACTCTGTGAAAAAATTGCCTTCCACAAAACTAGCCCCTGGTGCCAAAAAGTTTGGGGACCGCTAGTATACATGAGTGCATGCCCATGTGTGCACAAAATATGTGTGTTTGCACAGCTGCCTTTGGGGTTTATTCAGATTAAAATGCACTCAATATATTAAAAACACTGTCAAAACGGATTTGCACCTAATGAAGAATTGATAAAAACAGAAAAAGATTATGAATGTTTTTGATTGGCATTTTAAAAAGAATACTGATGACTATTTACCATTTCTATTCAATTATCCTGCAGAATACAAGGGGCTATGTTTATTATTAAATATGTCATATTAAATACATACAATTTATTCATCATAGTAAGCTATGTTGCCATATATTCTATCTTTAAAGTTTACTGCTTAGGTAGTATGATTGTTTGCTTATGCATTCTGCTTTTATCTTACATCTTGTTGTGTTTGCTTATATCATTAAGCAATCATTAGAAAGTCAGAGGAACTATTGCCCCAATGTGTGTCTTTGAGTGTGTGTGTGTGTGTGTTTACAGGTTTAGAGTGAAAGGCTGTTTAGATGGGCCCGATTCTGCATATTTGATGAAAATGATGGAAGAGCAGATGATTTGCAAATGATTGAAAAGGGCCACTTGTATTGAGATGTTCTCACATAAGATTCCAATGGGGAATTTTAGCTCCTTTGGTACAAGATATGATGAATCAGTTGCGGAAGCCATAACTATGTATGTGAAACTGAATGCAAAAGTGCAGGCTCCATTTGCATTCCAGTCTTCCCACATATCACCACAGAGCCTCAGGCAAGTTACTTAACCCTTCTAAACCTCATCCTTTTAAAATCTACAATGGTGGCACTATCGACATTTTGAGCCAGGTAATTACCATAGGAGGCTTTTCTGTGCATTGTAGGATGTTTAGCGAATCCCTGTATTCCACCGAGCTTTGACAACCAAAGGGATCTGCAGACATTGCCAAATGTTCCCTTGGGGGCAAAATTGTCCCAGTTGAGAACAGAAAGAACTACAGAAAGAGAATACGAGTAGTGTTGACTTCATAATTCTGTACCCAGAATTAAATGAGATAACCCATGTAAAAACTTTGCATGGTGAATGACATATGCATGATAAATGTTCACTAAAGTCAGTACTTAATGGTTATTCATATATCCAGGACAGAGTTGGGATTTTTGAAGATCCCACAGCCCAAGTTGTGAGAGCAGAGAACGGAATGGAATGAGGAGCAAACGGGCAGTGAGACAGTGACCTGAATTTATCATCAGCTGGCCATAACCTGGCTACCCCTTTTATTTACCCCTCTGTCCAATGTGAAAAGGACAAATTGAGATCTGTTTAGAGAGAAGCAGAGATAAAAAGAGAAGGTGTAAAAATGTATTTTGTTATGGTGCAGTGTATAATGAGGAGGATGTAGAGGAAAAAATATGCTATTAATTTCTTCTCAAATGTGAGATGGAGGAATTCCATGAATAGTGTTCTGTAATTTTATAGCCACCTTTCCTGTTCCCTCTGCTCCCTTCCCTCCTTCATTCTTTCTGCATTTATTTAGGGCCAGCTATATTGTAGTTATTGCATTTCTTGATCCTGTATGTGTCTAGTCTATCCAATTCACATTCTTTAAGTAATGAGTAATTTCCAATGAGGCATAATTGAAAAAACAGCTGAAAGGATAAGGGTAGCCGTGAGAGGGGCTATAGAGAGAAACAGAAAAAAAGAAAAGAAAAAGAGCAGGAATGACTGAAACATATTTTCTCACTTTGAGAAGAGGAAAAGAAAATAAGCAATATTAAACTGTCTATACATAAATTTAAAGGTTACTGAAGATATAGGTTCCATATAGATCATACTGTCTGTCTAACACAAATGGAACGTTGTGAAAGTGCTCAGACCACAGCTTGGTGAGAAATTCATAATGATGATAAATATCTGTAGCAGGTGACTCCTAGATCATTTTCAGCTGTCCATAATTAAACTGGTATCCATCTCTCGACAATGTCAGGGCTGTAAAATAATTCCAGTCATTGGACCCCTTACATCTGTGCTGAAATGAAATAATATTTGGCAGTAACAAGGAGTCACTGAAACTAAATAAACAACCCCTTTCAAGACTACATAAAAGTTGGTAACATAATAACATTTGACAGGGATTAAGACCTCTTTGGGGCTGTAAGGAAGTTTCAGAAGCAGCAATAACAAATACATGGAAGGTAGAACAGATCTATGCTTTAACAGACATGTATAATTTAAAATGTAATGCATTTCCCAAGGGAGATGTACATTTTGAACAACCAATATGTGCATGTCAAAAAGCACAGGACTATTTTAGAAATGTTTGTTGGGATTACTCTTCAAAGAAGGGAAAAGCAAAGCTTCCTTTTTACTAAGGAGAGTTTTTGTTTTTGTATACTTGCAAAATGTATAAAGGCACATGAAGCTGAATGTGATAACTACGGAAGAATGACATACAAAGTTAAGGGCTTTTCTTTAGGTGTGTATTAGCAACACAGGATTCTACCATCATGGCAATGTTTTGTTTTGGTTTTCAGATTAAGATCTTTTCCTTAGTCCAAGATGTTCCCGCCCCTCTGAAGTCATTCTTGGTTCTTCCAGTTGTAGTGACCTTCTCCTCTGAACAACCCTACCACATTTTTCTATATTTCCTAAGGGATTTAGCTGTCTTTTGTGTTGAAATAATTTGTGCACAGGGTTTGTCTCCTCTACTAGCTTGGAAGGTTAAATCCTTTCAGATTCATCTTTTTAAATCCCCTCACAGAATCTGATGCATATATAGACAAACAGTATATTCACTCCTTAAATAAACATAAGAATGGCATCTCTAGAGCTTTTTGTTGTTTGGCTTGAAGGTAAATGCTTTTGATTGTTTATAGTTGCAATTACAAAGCTTTAGGAGTACATTTCAAGTAGTAGTAGGTTCTCAGACCATGTAACACACAAATGGTTATGTAGCATACACCCTGTACTAGACAAGGACTGTTCCAGGCACTTCACATATTCCAATTCATTTAATCTTCACCTACACTTTTGAGGTGAGTATTCCTATCACCCATTTTATTAGACACTGAAATTGAGGCCTGGTGATCACACAGCCAGTAATTAGTAGAGATAGGATTTGAACCCAGGCTATCTGGTTCCAGAATCCTGTTTCTTTTTTTTTTTTTTTTTAATTATACTTTAAGTTCTAGGGTACATGTGCATAACGTGCAGGTTTGTTACATATGTATACTTGTGCCATGTTGGTGTGCTGCACCCATCAACTCGTCAGCACCCATCAATTCATCATTTATATCATGTATAACTCCCCAATGCAATCCCTCCCTCCTCCCCCCTCCCCCCTCCCCATGATAGGCCCCAGTGTGTGATGTTCCCCTTCCCGAGTCCAAGTGATCTCATTGTTCAGTTCCCACCTATGAGTGAGAATATACGGTGTTTGGTTTTCTGTTCTTGTGATAGTTTGCTAAGAATGATGGTTTCCAGCTGCATCCATGTCCCTACAAAGGACGCAAACTCATCCTTTTTTATGGCTGCGTAGTATTCCATGGTGTATATGTGCCACATTTTCTTAATCCATTCTGTCACAGATGGACATTTGGGTTGATTCCAAGTCTTTGCTATTGTGAATAGTGCCGCAATAAACATACGTGTACATGTGTCTTTGTAGTAGAATAATTTATAATCCTTTGGGTATATACCCAGTAGTGGGATGGCTGGGTCATATGGTACATCTAGTTCTAGATCCTTGAGGAATTGCCATACTGTTTTCCATAATGGTTGAACTAGTTTACAATCCCACCAACAGTGTAAAAGTGTTCCTATTTCTCCACATCCTCTCCAACACCTGTTGTTTCCTGACTTCTTAATGATTGCCATTCTAACTGGTGTGAGATGGTATCTCATTGTGGTTTTGATTTGCATTTCTCTGATGGCGAGTGATGATGAGCATTTTTTCATGTGTCTGTTGGCTGTATGAATATCTTCTTTTGAGAAATGTCTGTTCATATCCTTTCCCCACTTTTTGATGGGGTTGTTTGTTTTTTTCTCGTATATTTGTTTGAGTTCTTTGTAGATTCTGGATATTAGCCCTTTGTCAGATGAGTAGGTTGCAAAAATTTTCTCCCATTCTGTAGGTTGCCTGTTCACTCTGATGGTAGTTTCTTTTGCTGTGCAAAAGCTCTTTAGTTTAATTAGATCCCATTTGTCAATTTTGGCTTTTGCTGCCGTTGCTTTTGGTGTTTTAGACATGAAGTCCTTGCCCATGCCTATGTCCTGAATGGTACTACCTAGATTTTCTTCTAGGGTTTTTATGGTATTAGGTCTAACATTTAAGTCTCTAATCCATCTTGAATTAATCTTCGTATAAGGGGTAAGGAAAGGATCCAGTTTCAGCTTTCTACTAATGGCTAGCCAATTTTCCCAGCACCATTTATTAAATAGGGAATCCTTTCCCCATTTCTTGTTTCTCTCAGGTTTGTCAAAGATCAGATGGCTGTAGATGTGCGGTATTATTTCTGAGGACTCTGTTCTGTTCCATTGGTCTATATCTCTGTTTTGGTACCAGTACCATGCTGTTTTGGTTACTGTAGCCTTGTAGTATAGTTTGAAGTCAGGTAGCGTGACGCCTCCAGCTTTGTCCTTTTGACTTAGGATTGTCTTGGCAATGCGGGCTCTTTTTTGGTTCCATATGAACTTTAAAGCAGTTTTTTCCAATTCTGTGAAGAAACTCATTGGTAGCTTGATGGGGATGGCATTGAATCTATAAATAACCTTGGGGAGTATGGCCATTTTCACGATATTGATTCTTCCTATCCATGAGCATGGTATGTTCTTCCATTTGTTTGTGTCCTCTTTGATTTCACTGAGCAGTGGTTTGTAGTTCTCCTTGAAGAGGTCCTTTACATCCCTTGTAAGCTGGATTCCGAGGTATTTTATTCCCTTTGAAGCAATTCTGAATGGAAGTTCATTCCTGATTTGGCTCTCTGCTTGTCTGTTACTGGTGTATAAGAATGCTTGTGATTTTTGCACATTAATTTTGTATCCTGAGACTTTGCTGAAGTTGCTTATCAGCTTAAGGAGATTTTGGGCTGAGACGATGGGGTTTTCTAAATATACAATCATGTCATCTGCAAACAGGGACAATTTGACTTCTTCTTTTCCTAACTGGATACCCTTGATTTCTTTCTCTTGCCTGATTGCCCTAGCCAGAACTTCCAACACTATGTTGAATAGGAGTGGTGAGAGAGGGCATCCCTGTCTTGTGCCAGTTTTCAAAGGGAATTTTTCCAGTTTTTGCCCATTCAGTATGATATTAGCTGTGGGTTTGTCATAAATAGCTCTTTTTATTTTGAGGTACATTCCATCAATACCGAATTTATTGAGCGTTTTTAGCATGAAGGGCTGTTGAATTTTGTCAAAAGCCTTTTCTGCATCTATTGAGACAATCATGTGGTTCTTGTCTTTGGTTCTGTTTATATGCTGGATTACGTTTATTGATTTGCGAATGTTGAACCAGCCTTGCATCCCAGGGATGAAGCCCACTTGATCATGGTGGATAAGCTTTTTGATGTGCTGCTGAATCTGGTTTGCCAGTATTTTATTGAGAATTTTTGCATCAATGTTCATCAGGGATATTGGTCTAAAATTCTCTTTTTTTGTTGTGTCTCTGCCAGGCTTTGGTATCAGGATGATGTTGGCCTCATAAAATGAGTTAGGGAGGATTCCCTCTTTTTCTATTGATTGGAATAGTTTCAGAAGGAATGGTACCAGCTCCTCCTTGTACCTCTGGTAGAATTCAGCTGTGAATCCATCTGGTCCTGGACTTTTTTGGTGGGTAGGCTATTAATTGTTGCCTCAATTTCAGAGTCTGCTATTGGTCTATTCAGGGATTCAACTTCTTCCTGGTTTAGCCTTGGGAGAGTGTAAGTGTCCAGGAAATTATCCATTTCTTCTAGATTTTCTAGTTGATTTGTGTAGAGGCATTTACAGTATTCTTTGATGGTAGTTTGTATTTCTGTGTGGTCAGTGGTGATATCCCATTTATCATTTTTTATTGCATCTATTTGATTCCTCTCTCTTTTCTTCTTTATTAGCCTTGCTAGCGGTCTGTCAATTTTGTTGATCTTTTCAATAAACCAACTCCTGGATTCATTGATTTTTTGGAGGGTTTTTTGTGTCTCTATCTCCTTTAGTTCGGCTCTGATCTTAGTTATTTCTTGCCTTCGGATAGCTTTTGAATGTGTTTGCTCTTGCCTCTCTAGTTCTTTTAATTGTGATGTTAGGGTGTCAATTTTAGATCTTTCCTGCTTTCTCTTGTGGGCATTTAGTGCTATAAATTTCCCTCTACACACTGCTTTAAATGTGTCCCAGAGATTCTGGTATGTTGTATCTTTGTTCTCATTGGTTTCAAAGAACATCTTTATTTCCGCTTTCATTTCGTTATGTAGCCAGTAGTCATTCAGGAGCAGGTTGTTCAGTTTCCATGTAGTTGAGCGGTTTTGAGTGAGTTTCTTAGTCCTCAGTTCTAGTTTGATTGCACTGTGGTCTAAGAGACAGTTTGTTATAATTTCTGTTCTTTTACATTTGCTGAGGAGTGCTTTACTTCCAATTATGTGGTCAATTTTGGAAGAAGTGCGATGTGGTGCTGAGAAGAATGTATATTCTGTTGATTTGGGGTGGAGAGTTCTATAGATGTCTATTAGGTTCGCTTGGTGCAGAGATGAGTTCAATTCCTGGATATCCTTGTTAACTTTCTGTCTCGTTGATCTGTCTAATGTTGACAGCGGAGTGTTGAAGTCTCCCATTATTATTGTATGGGAGTCTAAGTCTCTTTGTAAGTCTCTAAGGACTTGTTTTATGAATCTGGGTGCTCCTGTATTGGGTGCATATATATTTAGGAGAGTTAGCTCTTCCTGTTGAATTGATCCCTTTACCATTATGTAATGGCCTTCTTTGTCTCTTTTGATCTTTGATGGTTTAAAGTCTGTTTTATCAGAGACAAGGATTGCAACCCCTGCTTTTTTGTGTTCTCCATTTGCTTGGTAGATCTTCCTCCATCCCTTTATTTTGAGCCTATGTATGTCTCTGCATGTGATATGGGTCTCCTGAATACAGCAGACTGATGGGTCTTGACTCTTTATCCAGTTTGCCAGTCTGTGTCTTTTAATTGGAGCATTTAGTCCATTTACATTTAAGGTTAATATTGTTATGTGTGAACTTGATCCTGCCATTATGATATTAACTGGTTATTTTGCTCGTTAGTTGATGCAGTTTCTTCCTAGCCTCGATGGTCTTTACATTTTGGCATGTTTTTGCGATGGCTGGTACCGGTTGTTCCTTTCCATGTTTAGGGCTTCCTTCAGGGTCTCTTGTAAGGCAGGCCTGGTGGTGACAACATCTCTAAGCATTTGCTTATCTGTAAAGGATTTTATTTCTCCTTCACTTATGAAACTTAGTTTGGCTGGATATGAAATTCTGGGTTGAAAATTCTTTTCTTTAAGAACGTTGAATATTGGCCCCCACTCTCTTCTGGCTTGTAGAGTTTCTGCCGAGAGATCTGCTGTTAGTCTGATGGGCTTCCCTTTGTGGGTAACCCGACCTTTCTCTCTGGCTGCCCTTAAGATTTTTTCCTTCATTTCAACTTTGGTGAATCTGGCAATTATGTGTCTTGGAGTTGCTCTTCTGGAGGAGTATCTTTGTGGCGTTCTCTGTATTTCCTGAATTTGAATGTTGGCCTGCCCTACTAGGTTGGGGAAGTTCTCCTGGATGATATCCTGAAGAGTGTTTTCCAACTTGGTTCCATTTTCCCCCTCACTTTCAGGCACCCCAATCAGACTGTAGATTTGGTCTTTTTACATAATCCCATACTTCTTGCAGGCTTTGTTCATTTCTTTTTCTTCTTTTTTCTTTTGGTTTCTCTTCTCGCTTCATTTCATTCATTTGATCTTCAATTGCTGATACTCTTTCTTCCAGTTGATCGAGTCGGTTACTGAAGCTTGTGCATTTGTCACGTATTTCTCGTGTCATGGTTTTCATCTCTGTCATTTCGTTTATGATCTTCTCTGCATTAATTAGTCTAGCTGTCAATTCTTCCACTCTTTTTTCAAGATTTTTAGTTTCTTTGCGCTGGGTACGTAATTCCTCCTTTAGCTCTGAGAAGTTTGATGGACTGAAGCCTTCTTCTCTCCTCTCGTCCAAGTCATTCTCTGACCAGCTTTGATCCGTTGCTGGCGATGGGCTGCGCTCCTTTGCAGGGGGAGATGCGCTCTTATTTTTTGAATTTCCAGCTTTTCTGCCCTGCTTCTTCCCCGTCTTTGTGGTTTTATCTGTCTCTGGTCTTTGATGGTGGTGACGTACTGATGGGGTTTTGGTATAGGTGTCCTTCCTGTTTGATAGTTTTCCTTCTGACAGTCAGAAGGACTCTCTGTTGGTCTGTTGGAGATTGCTCGAGGTCCACTCCAGACCCTGTTTGCCTGGGTATCAGCAGCAGAGGTTGCCGAAGATAGAATATTGCTGAACAGCGAGTGTACCTGTCTGATTCTTCCTTTGGAAGTTTCCTCTCAGGGGTGTACTCCACCCTGTGAGGTGTGGGGTGTCAGACTGCCCCTAGTGAGGGATTTCTCCCAGCTAGGCTACTCAGGGGTCAGGGACACACCTGAGCAGGCAGTCTGTCCGTTCTCAGATCTCAACCTCCGCGTTGGGAGATCCATGGCTCTCCCCAAAGCTGTCAGACAGAGTCGTTCGCGTCTGCACCGGCTCCCGCTACTTCCCCTGTTGGTCTTCAGCTGTGCGCTGTCCCCAGAGGTGGAGACTACTGAGACAGGCAGGCTTCCTTGAGCTGCTGTGAGCTCCACCCAGTTCGAGCTTCCCAGCGGCTTTGTTTACCTACTTAAGCCTCAGCAATGGCGGGCGCCCCTCCCCCAGCCTCGCTGCTGCCTTGCGGATAGATCACTGCAGACTGCTGTGTTAGCAGTGAGGGAGGCTTCGTGGGCGTGGGACCCTCCCGGCCAGGTGTGGGATATATTCTCCTGGTGTGCCTGTATGCTTACAGCGCAGTATTGGGGTGGGAGTTACCCGATTTTCCAGGTGTTGTGTGTCTCAGTTCTCCTGGCTAGGAAAACGGATCCCCTTCCCCCTTGCGCTTCCAGGTGAGGCGATGCCTCGCCCTGCTTCAGCTCTCGCTGGTCAGGCTGCGGCAGCTGACCAGCACCGATTGTCCGCCACTCCCTAGTGAGATGACCCCAGTACCTCAGTTGAAAATGCAGAAATCACCGGTCTTCTGTGTCACTTGCGCTGGGAGTTGGAGACTGGAGCTGTTCCTATTCGGCCATCTTGCTCCGCCCCCCCAGAATCCTGTTTCTAATCAACATACTGTGTGGCCTCACAGCAGGCCTTTTCACCCCTTAGCTGGAGCTACTGGACTCCCATCTTGGGTCACAGTCCCTCTTCTCCTGGGCATGGATGTGTCCCAGTCCCTCTCCAGTCTCCATGGCCAATCCCCATCTTAGCTGCAAGAGCCTGAGAGCATTTTAGCCCAGGTTTTTATGTTTAAATACTCTTGCTACCCTTACTAGTTTTGCTCCTACCTGATGCTTCAACTCTAAATAGTATAGCTGTTTCTTTTTTTCCTGAGACCTAGTGGGGACCTGTGACTCAGGACCCTCAGTCCTGATAGCTCCAGCTATTGCTCGTCTCCTGGCCTGAGCACATATCAATTTTTAAAAAAATTTGTATTATTTTTTTATTTTATTCATATATATATTTGACATATAATAATGGTAAATATTTATGGGATACAAAGTGATATTTTGACACATGTGTAGAGTGTGTAATGATCAAATCAGGGTAATTAGCATATCCATCATCTCAAACACTTATCATTTCTTTGTGTTAGGAACAATTCAAAATCTTCTCTTTTAGCTATTTGAACTACATGCAAGTTATTAAACTACATTCACCCTACAGTGCTATAGAACGCTAGAATTTATTCCTCCTATCTAGTGGTAATTTTGTATACATGAACCAAGCTCTTCCTTTCCTCCCCTTTTTCCTCCCCTTCCCTGACTGTAATAATTGCGATTCTACTGTTTATATCTATGAGCTCACTCTTAGCTCTACATATGAGTGAGAACATGTTGTATTTGTCGGTCTGTGTCTGATTTATTTCACTTAACATAAGATTGTTCAGGCTTATCCATGTTTTTGTAAATGACAGGATTTCATTCTTTATTATAGCAGAATACTATTCCATTTTGTATATACAACACATTTTCTTTATCCATTCATCTGTTGACAGAAACATAGATTGATTTCATATCTTGGCTACTGTGAATAGTGATGCAGTAAACATGAGGGTGCAGATATCTCTTTGATATACTGGTTTCTGTTCCTTTGGATAAATACCTAATAGGGCAATGGTGGATCATATAGTAGTTCTATTTTTACGTTTTTTTGAGAAATCTCCATACTGTTTTTCATAATGGCTGTACTAATAATCTTTCCCACCAACAGTGTATGAGTTCCTTTTTTCTTAGCATCCTCATCAGCATCTGTTATTTTTTGATAACAGACATTCTAACTGGGGTGAAATCATATCTCATTATGGTTTTAATTTGTATTTCCCTGATTAGTGATGTTGGAACATTTTCATCTAGCTGATGGCCATTTACATGTTCTCTTTAGAGAAATGTCTACTCAGATCCTTTATCCATTTTTTAATTAGATTTTCTTGCTGTTAAGTTTTTGAGTTCCTTGCATATTCTGAATATTAGTCCTTTGTCAGATGAATAATTTGCAAATATTGTCTCCCATTCTATAGGTTGTCTCTTCACTCTGTTGTTTCCTTTGTTGTGCAGAAGCTTCTTAGTTTGATATAATCCCATTGATCTATTTCTACTTTATTTTTGCCTGTGCTTTTGAAGTCTTATGCATAAAAATCTTTGCTTGTATCAATGTCCTAAAGTATTTCTCCAATGTTTTCTTCTACTAGTTTTATAGTTTTAGATCTTATTAAGTCTTTAATCCATTTTGAGTTGGGTTTTGTGTATGGTGAGAGATAGAGGTCTAGTTTCATTCTTCTGCATGTGGATATCCAGTTTCCCAGCACCATTTATTTGAAGAGGTTTTCCTTCCCCTATTGTATGTTCTTGGCACTTTTGTCAAAAATCAGTTGACTAACTATGTGGATTTATTTCTGGGTTCTCTATTCTGTTCCATTGGTCTGTGTACCTCTTTTAATACAAGTACCATGCTATTTTGATGACAGTAACTTTGGAATACAATTTGAAGTCAGGTAGTATGAAGCCTCCACTTTGTTCTTTTTGCTTAGTATTGCTTTAGAGCAATTTGGGGTCTTCTGTGATTCCATATTAATTTTAGGATTTTTTTTTTTCTATTTCTGTGTACCAGGCTTTTCTTGCATTGCTGTAAAGAAATACCTGAGGCTAGCTTATTTGTAAAGAGAAGAGGTTTAATTGACTTACAGTTCTGCAGGCTGTACAGGAAGTAGGGTGCTGGCATCTGCTCAGCTTCTAGGGAGGCCTCAGGAAACTCACAGTCAGGTGTGGGAGTAGACACTTCACATGGTGAAAGCAGGAGCAAGATGGGATTGGGGGAAGGTGCCACACACTTTTAAACCACCCGATCTCATGTGAACTCAGAACAAGAGCTCACTTATCTCTAAGGGGATAGTCCAAGCCATTCATGAGGAATCCCACCCTATGATCCATACACCTCCCACCAGGCCCTGCCTCCAACAGTGGGTGTTACATTTCAACATGAGATTTGGGCAGGGATAAATATCTAAACTATCTAATTCTGAAGAATATCATTGGTATTTTGGTACAGATTGCATTGAATCTGTAGACTGCTTTGGGTAGTATGGTCATTTTGACAAGATTAATTCTTCCAATCCACGAACAAAGGGTATCTTTTCTTTTGTGTGTGTGTCCTCTACAGTTCCTTTCACAGTGTTTTGTAGTATCCATTGTAATGACAGTTCATCTTCTTGGTTAAATTGGCCGGGCGCGGTGACTTATGCCTATAATCCTAGCACTTTGGGAGGCCAAGGTGGGCGGATCACAAAGTCAAGAGATTGCGACCATCCTGGCCAACATGGTGAAACCCTGTCTCTACTAAAAATACAAAAAGTAGCTGGGCATGGTAGCCTGTGTCTGTAGTCCCAGCTACTTGAGAGGCTGAGGCAGAATTGCTTGAACCCGGGAGGCAGAGGTTGCAGTGAGCCGAGACCGCACCACTGCACTTCAGCCTGGCGACACAGCAAGATTCCGTCTCCAAAAAAAAAGGTTCCTTGGCATTTTACTTTATTTTTGTGCAGCTGTTGCAAACGAGATTGCTTTTTTGATTTTTCAGCTAGTTTACTGGTGTATAGAAAAGCTGATTTTTGTATGTTGATTTTATATCCACCTTTACCAAATTTATTATTTCTAAAAGTTTTTTGTGAAGTCTTTAGGTTTTTCTATATATAAAATCATGTCGACTGCAAAGAGGGACAATTTGGCTTCCTGTTTTCCAATTTTGATACCCTTTATTTCTTTCTTTCACTTGATTGCTCTGGCTAGGACTTCCAGTACTATGTTGAATAGAAGTGGTGAGAGTGGGCATCCTTGTCTTGTTCCAGTTCTTAGAGGAAAGGCTTTCAGTATTTCCCTGCTTGGTAGAAATGACTCAGGCTGGCAGCCACCTCCATTTTCCACTTTCCTTCTCTTTAAATCTTAAATCATTTTCCTAAAATCCTGCTTTCGGTCTCAGACTAGTGATTGAGACCCTGCTAGTTACTGACTGACTCATGCTGCCTGCTTAGCTCTCTGAATATGGCTGGTCCCCGAACTTCCTGCACCCCAACACCAGAGCACTAGATGTGTTAATTTAACCTTTGGTTTGGATACCATGTTGCACTTCTCAGACTAGAGGTTGCTGATGGCTCACCCATCATGTCCCCTTACTTCATAGGAGAATCTGACTTTTTTCAGGCATTGCCCTCATTCAGCTCATGTGACTCAGGAGAAACTCAGCTCCACGAGAGGGCCCCTTCACACCAAAAATAATCCTAACCCCTCCTTGTCCGTGATTGGTTCAGGAGGTGCACGTGATTTTGTTCAGGCCAGCAGAATGAGGCATGGTTTTCTGGGGCTGCTTCATCTGGTTTCCTTGGTCATGACAAAGCTCTGGGAAGAGTCTTAAGGGATGAGATTGCTGCAGCCACTTTACCTCCTTCGTGAAGCTGAGGCTCCTACACAGATGAAGGAAGGGCTAAGAGCACTGCAGGGAAGTGGGCTGGAGTCCCTGAACTACGCTGACCCTGAGGCCTGCCTAGACTTATACGTCTGCATGCCAGTACATTTCCTAATTGTTTAAGCCAACTTTAATTTTTGTTGCTGTTAACTTAGAAGATGAACAAATTGATACTGATATGGAGAGATTTATGTCTTCTAATTAATAGAATTTTAAAAATTAGCCAGACAGTACTAAGATGTATTTCCCAGACTAGCAGCATCAGTATCACCTGACAATTTGTTAGAACTGTAACTCTTGGGCTCCAACACAGACCTGCTGAATCTGAAACTCTGGGGATAGGGCCAGCAGTATTTTCTTTTAACAAGACCTCAGGTGATTCTGATATACTCTAGATTTGCGAACCATTGTTTTGTACCTGGTTTCTTATGTGTCCTTTCATAATAATGTATTCAGCCCACATGTTGTCAGTTTCACCCTTGAGTCCCTTGCTAACTCTCAGTTATGCATGTATATTGCCTTAATTTCTTTCTCCTCCTCCTCCTTCCTCCTCCCTCTCCTCCTCCCTCTGCTCCTCCCCCTTCTCTTCCTTCTTCTTTCTCCTCCTCCTTCCACTTCCCCTTCCTTCCTTTCTTTTTCTTTTTCTTTCTCTTTCTTTTCTTCTTCCTCCTATTCCTCCTCCTCCTCCTCTTCTTCTTCCATTTAGACTTACTAAGCTGCCCATTTCAGAGGACAGCCTGGAGTCCTGGAGTGGGATTTCTGCTAATGTACTGCTAGACAAAGAATGCATTCAGTGTGTCAGCACTGTCTTCGTTTACCCTAAGTTCTTGGTTTCTCCACAATTATCAAAAAGTTGTAGTGTTTCTCCAGCTTGATTTGGATGATGTTCTAGGTTGTTGTTAACTTCTAAGTTTTAATCTGAATGAACTCTGCTTATAAAAGGGCTTATTCCTTGAATTTCCTCATCCTCCCCCTTAATCTCTTTGACTCATTAGCTAGCTACAGGAGCCATACAGGATATGTCTCCTAGCTGACTACTGGGAAAACCCTTAATGAGCAGATGGATGCTGCACAGTTTCCTGTAGAATAGTTTTCCTCCATGTGTCCTGTGTGCCACCTACCCCAGAACCCCTGGGAACCTAGTTAAAGATATGGGTTACCTGAGATCTACCCCACAACTATCAAATCAAACTCTGGAAGTAAGGGTCTAGCAGTATGAGACATTTTAATAAGCTTTCTAGGGATTCCTAAGTACTTTTAATAATTATGCAAAGGTCATTTACATACTGACACTGGGGTGACCAACTGTGGGGTTTTCCAGGGAATGAAATTTCACTGCTAAAATTTGGATAGTCCCTGGCACCCAGGACAGCTGGCCACCCTGAGACAGCAAGTTCAAGGGGAGCCATCTCGAGACTGTGGTAAAATGGCATTAGTTAACTCCATCCCCAACCCCACTTTCCCCAGTCCTTCCAGTTCATCCACTGATGGCCTTCCCAGAGCCTCATGTTCACCCCAGTTTCTCAGCCAATCTTATCATAAGCAACAAAGACATTAATTCCCTCACCAGTAGGCCATATCCAGCATGGTTATTCATCTATGATTCAGGATCCAGTAACCTAATGATAAATATTCTAGTATAATGTGGATTATTGAGTGCAAACTCTATGATAGACACCGTGCTACAAACATTATTTCATGGTACTTTCAGAGACCAAGGTACTTTCCCAAGAACACAGGGGTTAAATAGTGGTACTCATCTTTAAATACAGCACCATGTTTTTAGAATATGCTCTTCCAACCAATGTGATGTCTGCTGCTCTTTTGTGTACCTGTTTCTAACTTCTGGAACTGACTAGTCTTTCCTCTAGTGGACTCCTATCATAGACTGAAACCATACTGAGCTGTGAGCCAGATCACATTTTAGACACTTCCTTAGGATATCGATTCCTTAGGATTAGACTCTGAAACTAGCACTCATACTGCCTCATGGAGGTTCCTTTCAAAATTCTTTTTGTGGTTTCAGATCAGTTCCTACATGGTCTGGCCACATCTCTTGTTGTTTTCATTTTCTATCACCCCATTTCAGCTCCACTCCCTTCTTGATGTTCACCAAATGTGCCTCAGAGCCTTTGCTTTTGCAATTTCCCCTGCTCAGGAGGCTCTTCCCCAGATGGCCACAGAGCTCCATCCCCTCCTTCAGATTTTTATTCAAGTGTCACCATCCACTTTTGCCCCCACCCCCCAGTTACTCAGATTAGTAACTCTTCTACTTCTCACCCTTTCCCCCCTTTTCTCTGTAGTTCTTTTTACCATCTAACATAATATATGCTTTATTTATCTCTTCCATTGTTTCCTCTCCCCAGTTAAAAAGTAAGTCCTGCCAGGATATTGGTTTTTATCTACCATTTTTCGTTGATCTAAATTCAAAGCCTGGAGTGTAGTAGACGATTAGATAATTTTTGAATGAAATCAGATGGCCATTGTGTACCACGTTTTATGCTGTTTAACTGCAAATTTCACCACTACCTAGAGCTTTTCCTATTGTGAATCTCCCATGCTTGGATTTTCTGGTTGGCTTGGATCAAATCTGAGGTAACTGGAGTCCCCTGAAGGGTGCACTGTTGATGTTGTTCATCCTTACTCAGAGGTTTGTTCTATAGCTGGACTGTTCCTGTGGTGCAATCCTGGTGATGTCCTCTTTTCATTAACTGTTGAGATAGAGCCATTCTTGGTTATGGATTAACTTGGCCCACACTTTAAAGATTCACCTTGCCATTCATTCATCAAACTTTTACAGAGCACCCATTACATTCCTAACGCTGGATATTCAAAGACAAAAGAAGCAGCCCTGCCCATGGTGAGCTGTTGGTGGAATTGGGAAGATCATCTACAAGGCACATGGAGCATGCAGGACAGTAACCCCTGCTGTGCCCAGCAGTGGAGGTAAGCGAGGGTGCTGTGGTGGCCCCAGAGGGTGCCTTCACCACACTGGGAGAGTCAGCAAAGGCTCCCTGCAGGTGTCACTCCTGAGTTGAGGCGTGAAGGATCAGTGGGGGTGGCTATGACTGAGGTCAGGTGGTATGAGACTGGGGAAGAGTGGCGAGAGGAGGGCAGTGACCCAGGAAGGAGGACTGAGGCCAGAGAAAGTAGCATATTCAGGAAACTGGAAAGTGGTTGCAGGTGCCAGGTTGCGCTGGGGGATGATGTTGATACTGGAGGGAGGTAACCAAGGGTGACACGATCAGATATATAATCTCTTTATGAATTTAGGCATTTTATTTATCTTCAATGATTACCCATATAAGCAAAACCCCAGGCTTTATTAGATATTTTGGTAACCCATGGCAAACTTCAAAATCTTTGTGTATTTCAGAGCTTCCACGATGTACCTTCCCCCTCTAGCTTTGTGTAATGGTAAACTACACCTAGTATCGGAAGCATGAATGTTTAGCAGAAGTATTCTGATTTAGCAGAAGTGTTCTAACTTAGACAGAGGCTGTAAGACAAAGACATTAGGTACCTCTGGGCATGCAGGCAGTGCCATCCCTTCCTTGCAAAGCAGGGGAATAGGCAAAGCATGAATATTTTCTTCCTTCTTTTTCTTTTCTTTTCTTTTAGATGGAATCTTGCTTTGTTGCCAGGCTGGAGTGCAGTGGCACGATCTCAGCTCACTGCAACCTCTGCCTCCCGGGTTCAAGTGATTCTCCTGCCTCTGCCTCCTGAGTAGCTGGGACTACAGGTGCATGCCACCATACCCAGCTATTTTTTGTATTTTTAGTAGAGATAGGGTTTCACTGTGTTGACCAGGATGGTCTCGATCTTGACCTCGTGATCCGCCCACCTCAGCCTCCCAAAGTGCTGTGATTACAGGTGTGAGCCACCATGCCTAGCCAGCATGAACATTTTCTAACTCTTCGCAGACCACTGTGAGTTGGGCAGAGCTCAACAGAATGGAGAATGTGAATATCCTGAAGGCATCAACATCCTCCAGCATCTAGAACAGTGGCCAAGAAAAGTGCTCAAAAATGAAGGAAAGATTGAATGAATGCATGATGGGCAACAGAGATTGATAAGCAGTGCCATAGTCCAGTTCTGGGTGGGTCGCGAGGGAACCCAGAGTTCAGATGGAGAGAGAGTTCGTCATTGAAGAGGGCAATCCCCCTTCTGGCCTTGTGAGCAGCAAGTGGACATAAGTGTGGCTGCTTTGCTCCAAGGGCAGGCTCAGAAGTACCTAGCTGCTTTTTTAGAAGGTATGTTCTGAGTTCTCCTGAAGATACTCCCAATCCCCATCATGGTGGCTAAGATCTGGAATTGGCATTTTAAACAAACTCTTTAGGTGATTTTTGAGGCATACCACTAGTACAAGGAGGTAAGAAGAGGTTGGAAATTAGAGGGTCTCACGCCAAAGAGGTTCCTGCATCAACCCCCTCAGACTTCCTCATCTGGGATCACTCTCCCTGTTCCCATTGCCACAGCCCTTGTTCATATTTCCCTTAAGGCACCTCCTGCAGCTGAGCCTTTGTTAGAAGTTTTGCCTGCAAGTCGTTCTTCTAAGGGATGCCGTGAGCCTGTGCAGGGCCCGGACGATGGCTTATCCTTTTTGTTTTATTCACAGCACCTAAAATCTGTTATGAAATTACTTAAAGCAAATATTCCCTACCCTGAATTTTGACAATACAGAGTCCCTCCCATTATCTCAAGGAGTCTGAAAACAAAATTGCGTAATCATTTCACTTCAAAGAATACCATACTCACAAAACACAGCCAATCAAAATACAATTAAATGCTCAACCTTACAATTTTTGCTTACCAAGTTGACTAGAATAAAAATAAAATGTTGAAGAGGGCATGGTTAAATTGGAACTATCAGAAGGACTGTAAATTCATACAATATTGTCTTGAATGCACTTTGGCAAGATATGTCAAGAGCTTTAAAAAGAATTATATGCTTTGACCCAGTAATTCTACTTTATGAAATATTCATAAGGAAGCAATCAGGGTCATTGCTATCGGTAAACAGTCTAAATTTAGTAAATAAATTAGTGAATAGAAATATGCTTTTATTCTATATACACTGGATAAGGATTTAGAAAAATGCTAACGTCACAGCACGTGGAAATGATATGATATAGAGCATATATAATTCCTATTATATAACAAGAAGTATACATCTCTGAGTGGTGGAATATTTCCCTTACTTAAGTACCTACCTAATATATGAGCTATGCTTTCTTTATATTTTCCAAATTTTCTGCAGTTAACATGCATTGCTATAATAATAAAACAGCTAATAAAATATATCTGCAATTTAAATGCATCCAGCAATGAACTGCTTTTAACAGTGCCACCCCTCCAACTTCCCACGGAACTATTCCTGTACTGTGGTTCTAGTATCTTTGCCTACCATATTAGTCCCCTGCTCAGAATTCCTCAGTGGCTCCCCATACCTAAACGATAAACGATACACTTCTTAGCAAGGCATACTAGGGCCCTTTATGACTTGACCTTGAGCCACCTGTCCAGACTAACTCCTGGCTACTCCTTCCAATTTCCCTCCTTATACACATCAGAGATACCATCTAGAGTTCCTTGGTCATACCTTGCTGTCTGTCTGCCTGACTTTGCATGGCCTGATTCCTTTGCTTAGAATTCCTCTCCTCCTTCATGACTTCCTCATTCAGCTTTCAAGACATTTTCCTAAAATCTGACTCTCGAAACGTTAGAAAGATTTAAGCATTGCTCAGTGTACTCACTGCACTTTTTAAATTGTGAGACAACTGTTCATTTCCCTATCTGTTTTTCACAAGACTGGAAGCTGTTTGAAGGCTGGAATTAACTTTGTGATTGGCACATGGAAGGCAACCAATAAAATATGTGCTGAATAAAAGAATTAGCTCACAAATTACACAGATGTTTGCAAATGCTGTGTGGGTTGTGCTTTGTATTACAAAAGGGACCCCTGTGATCAGCAGGTGGTGGCGGACATCCAGCCAGCCCTCCTCTCACCAAACCAGGCTTGCTGAAAGGCCAGGAAAGCAAGCAGTGCTAGTTCACTAGTTCAGAAAGTGTCTGGTGTCATGGGAAGTGCTATGAACTTAATGTGCCAGAACCAAAGGAGGTATGAGCTGGAGATACTACAAAACTGTGGTTCATCAGCTCAAGGAATGTGTGTGTGTGTGTGTGTGTGTGTGTGTGTGTGTGTGTGTGTGTGTGCAATTATGGAGCAAAGCAGATCTGTTTTGATAAAGAAATGCTAGACTTCGCAGTCACTTCATAATGCCTGATCAGGTCCTACCCCCACTTTCAAAATTACCCCTAGGTTCTAAGTGTTTCTGGAGAATATCTTAAGTTAATTTCTGACCATTCATATTTTTATTTTCCCTGACTTGGTTTACTGTTGTAATTGACAAGTTTGTGAAAAGTGGTCAGTATTCTAAATGTGAGATATTTTCTGCATGGTGAATTATATGAGTAAACTAGTAAAACCTCACTCAAATTTCTGAGGCCAAATGTGTGTGAGCAGAGTCTTTGGCACAGTGCAATTGGAAATTTTAAGACAATGGGAAACACTTTCTTAATACTACTGCTACTAGAGAAAGCTTCCAGGCCTTGCTCTTTAGTTTAGACAGATAGCTTTAAGCAGACCAAAGTTAATTGTCAGTTCCTTGACTACAGGGATTGTGTCCTGAAGAGCTTGAAGGAAGAGAAGCAACCTTTGGATTTGGAGTCAGAATGACTGGGTTCCATTGCGAGGCACTGTCCTTATTAACTGCGGGCACTGGGCAGGTCACTTAACCTCTTTGAGGCTCTTTCCTCATTTTCTACATAAGCTTTAGTAAGACTTAAATCTGCCGAACAAGTTTGTTGGTGGGATCAAAATTTGACATACTGTGAAAGTATTCTGGACTATAAAAAACATCTTCCAAATGTGTGTTATTTATCATTCTTAAATTCTTTTTAGGGGTTCCAGGAAAAAGCATTGCCTGTTTGAGAAAATGTCATGTTCCAGAAAAGATGGATTCAAAAAAGACTGATGGACCATCTGAATGAATATGGAAGAAGTTTAATTTTAACAAATGCACTCATGGTATGCAGAAATTGCTTCCAGTGACTTGCATCATTACTCTAAGCCTTAGACCTTGCTAACCCCTTCCTCACTCTCCCCACACGCATGTACATCTCCTCAGGATCCAGCTTTTATCTCTGTTAAATAAATGCATACTGAAAGGATAACAGATACAATGGGTTAACATTCTAAAAATGCAGTTTCATTTCATTTAAACCATGGTTTTATGGACACTGTGCCTGAATTCAACAGGCGGGAGTGGGGGCTATTTTTGGACAGGCAGAACTTCCAGCACCTCTTAAATCACATCACACGGCAACTGCCTGCTCCACCTACACATAGGGCGGGCCTGCGTGCATAAAACAGGATGCTGGCCCAGGGCGAAACCGAGAAACTCTTTTCCCCATCTGATGACTAATACTTGTCTCTGCTTTCAGAAGAGGAAAGCACCACATACAAACCTCACCAATGCATTTTCTTTTGCTTGTTTTAAAGAAGGGCGTAAAATTGTGTGTGTGTGTGTGTGTGTGTCTGTGTGTGTATGTGTGTGTGTTTAATGATGGAGAAATCCTGAAATGAACATCCATAGGAAAGCCCTGACAATGTTCTGTGGATGCTTTTGCATGGGGAATTGAAACAAGTTGGCAGGAAGAAGAATTCTTTCTGCATAACTCAAAGCAGACATTTTACTGGGGGGAAAAAGCAAATCAGAAATTTGCTGTCAGTCCGCAAAATCTCATTAGTTACAAAAAGTAATATATTAGGCCTTTGCATTAAATCCAGATAGAGCCTGTATCTTTTTTTTCTCTCAGTGATATTCCTAAAATGGATCTTTGAGCATGCAACAGGAGTAGCTCTTCACAAAAGATGCAGGTCTTGGTAGTGGTGGCCTGTGACTATGTGACATGTTATTAGACTCTATTCTGGCTTCTCTGCAACTCCAAGGATAAATGAAAGAATAATAATTCAGAATAATTCAGTGATTCATTTGATAGTGAGGATAATCGTAACTAAGGATTGCCTGATAAATGGGTAAGCCCAGATAGAATCTGTCTTTCCACATGAATTCCTGATAAAGGCTCATGAGGACAATGATAAGCTTGTTAGTGTGAGAGTGTTTCATGGGTACCAGGTACTACGCAGGGCATCCTGCTGGCCTAGCTCACCATTAGAGTTCTATAGATTTCAAATGGTATAAGCACTGTGATCCAAATATTTATGAAGTTAAAATATAAACTTTTAAAGGAAGGTATTTACTGAACAATTTCAGTTTTTCTGGGTAAGAGTTTATGTAGGATTTGTTTCCTATGTTTCAAACTACTAAATCTGTAATTATTTTTAAAGTATTTATTGAAGCAATATAGAAATCATATTTTAATTAACTTGCAGGGTGATTTTTTTGGCCAATCATGTTTGTGAAATAGAAGAGTAAATTATTTTAATGTATAAATATATCGAAATTCATTCATTCAAATTTAATATTGAGTGCCTATAACATGCACAGTAGCTTTTCAATACATAAATGAATTTCTATCCAACAGTCAATCCTCCCAGCCTATATTCATGTTTACTTTGGTATTTCTTCTTCCTTTTCTTGCAGCCAAAGATTGAGGAAAAATAATTTCAGAAATAGAGGTCACATTAAAAACATGCAGAAGCATGAAAATTGTTACCATATTTCAATTGCAACTATACTTTCGCCCCCTGTAAGGAAACAAGGCCTTCTGTATTTTTGTTGCATCTTTGACTATTTGAGTAAGTGTTCTGTCCCTCCCTCCTCCTTCTTTCCAATATACTCTGTCTGGGGACCATTACTCTTTTGGCTGGAAGTTGTGAACAATAAGCGAGGTCAGCCACAGAGCTCAATGAAGAACAGACTCAATTATAACCAGGGCTTAAATATACAGCTTTTATATCTGGCTTCTTATTTTGTGACATTAAAATATGTGAAAACAAATACGTTGTTTGCAAAATTACTGACTATGCGCTCTTGAGGGCAGAGACCATGTCTAACTCAATCTTGTGCCCATTACCCAGCAGAAAATAGAAACCCAGCAATGTCTGCTGGGTGAGGAAAGAGCTGAGATGAGTGTCCACTGTATCATTTAGCCCAGGATTAAGTGACAGGCTGAGAGAGGAAATGTAATAGAGAATAGGTTTCAAGATTTCTGAGGCAGTGTTTTTTCAAAAATATTGACCTATATTTATAGTAAAAAAAATTATTTACATCAGAAACCACACACATACACACATACTAGTTGAAACCAACCAAATTTCTTTGTGAACCACTGGGATGCCAGCCACATATACAAACCATTGTAGAAAATATGGAACCAATAAAGGGAAAATGGAAAGGACCAAAATTGCTGGTACCCAGGAAAGCACCAGCAATTACTACTGAATTACTACTGTTAAAATGGCTCATTATTTACTTCTTATAGCCTTTAATGGTATTTTGTTATTAGTTCTTAGTAAGTTAATTCTTTCAGACAAGAAACCTTCTACAATACTTACTATGTATCAGCACTGAGTTAGGCACATAAAGATACAAAAAATGAAAAATACACTAGAAGTATCTTTCTTCTTGATATCTCTTCTTAGATACCTCTCAGACATATAAGATTTAAGCTATCTCAAATTATACTTTCAGACTTCCCCCAAATTTACACTTCTTTCATTTTTCTCTATAATATATTTTTAATATTTGTAAGCCATATATTTGATAGGGGTTAATATCCAAAATATATAAAAGGCCTAGACAACTCAATAACAAGAAAACAAAAAAGTTAATTAAAAAATGGACAAGAAAAAAAATTTTTAAAAATGGGCAAGAGACCCGGGGTGGATAGACATTTCTCAAAAGAAGACATGCAAATAGACAACAGATATATGCACAATGCTCAACGTTGCTAATTATTAGGGAAAAGCAAATTAAAACCATAATGTGATATCATCTCACACCTGTCAGATAAATTTTTCAAAAAGATGAAAGATAACAAGTGTCAGTTAGGATGTGGAGAAAAGGGAACCCTTGTACATTATTGACAAGAATATAAGTTACGACAGTCATTATGGAAAACACTATGGAGGGTCCTCAAAAAACTAAAAAAATAGAATTACCATATGATCCAGCAATCTCACTTCTGGGTATTTACCCAAAAGATTTGAAATCAACTTGTTAAAGAGATGTCTGCACCTCCATGTTCATTGTAGTACTATTCACAATAGCCAAAGTATGGAATCAATCTAAGTGTTCATCAACAGATAGATAAAGAAATATGGTATATACATTCAATGGAATACTATTCGGCCTTAAAAAAGGAAGGAAACTCTCATTTGTGATGGAATCAGAAAACATTATACTAAGTGAAATGAGTTGGGCATGTAAAGACAAATATTGCATGCACTCACTTATATGTGTAATCTAAAACAATCAAACTCATAGAAGCAGAAAGCAGAATGGTGGTTACAGAGACTGGGGGGTGGGAGGAATGGAAAGATGATGGTTGCTATTTTTTGAATGTCTCCTCCAAAACTCATGCTGAAACATGATCCCCAGTGTGGCAATATGATAGGTGAGACCTTTAAGAGGTGACCGGATAGGGCTTTGCATTCATGGATTAATGGATTAACAGATTAATTAGTCATCACAGGAGGGGAACTTGTAGCTTTATAAAAAGAGGAGGAGGGACCTGAGCTGGCATACTTGTCCCCTTGTCATGTGATTCCCTGTGCTACCTCAGGACTCTGCGTGGAGCCACACTAGGAAGAAGACTCCCACCAGATGGTCCCCTTGACCTGAGACTTCTCAGTCTCCTTAACTATAAAAAATAAATTCCTTTTTTTGGTAAATTATCCAATTTCAGGTATTCTAAGCAACAGAAAACAGACTAAGAAGGTAGTCAAAAGGTAGAAAATCTCAGTTTAAAAGGAAAAATACATTTTTTCTTTTTTTAAATTTGCACAGTATAGTGACTATAGTTAATAATAGAGAACTGTACATTTCAGAATTGTAAAGAGTAAATTTCAAATGTTCTCACCACAAAAAATGTTAAATGTTTGAGGTACTGGATATGTTAACTAGCTTGATTTAATTATTCCACATTGTATTCATAAATTATAACACCACTTTTTACCCCATACATGTATTCAATTATAAATGTCAATTTACAAAAAAAAGGAATGAAACTATAAAACATAAAAAAGGAAAAAAAAAGATATTTTTATTCAGTTTCTCAAGCCGGAACTATGAGATTCACTCCCGATAGCTTCTTCTTCATCCCTCACATCTCACAAGGGCACCGATCTGCCAAATTCTTCCTTCTAAATATTTCTTGAATCTATGTGCTCTCCCCATTGCCACCTGGATGCCCCCAGTGGCCACCTAAC
The DNA here is from genome assembly GCF_007565055.1 of Rhinopithecus roxellana. Classification (NCBI taxonomy): domain Eukaryota; kingdom Metazoa; phylum Chordata; class Mammalia; order Primates; family Cercopithecidae; genus Rhinopithecus; species Rhinopithecus roxellana. The sequence continues at coordinate 52,510,251 of NC_044556.1, read as the reverse complement.
TGGTCTCATTTCCATGTTTGCCTGCCTTCATCCTCATTTATTCTTCACTTGGCAGCCAGGCAGCCAGACAGTATTTTTTAAAAGAACTTAAAATTGTGTCACTCTCCTCTTTAAAGCCTTAATGACTATTTCCTATGAAGCAAAACTGCAAACTCCTTCTTAACAAGGACTCCCCAGCCAGCAGATGTGGCCTCTTCAGGCTTCTCCTCTCTCCCACTCTCAGTGCTACAGGCACCCGGGCCTTCTTCATTACTGCCTTAGGGTTTTTGCACCCTCTGCCTGAATATTTTCCCTTGCTCTTTTCAGTTGGATCTTCTTTTTCTTTCATTCATCTCCAAACACTCAGCCTACAGTATTTTCCTCAGTAATTCTCTCTGATTTAAAGCAATTAACCTAACTCAAAATTGTGCACATATTTGTTTGCTTGTTTGAGTTTTACTTAATGCCTGTCTCCCCCATTCAAATGTAAATTATATGAGGCCAGGCAGTTATAACTATTTTGTTCACCAAGGTCAATCCAATCACTGATTTTGTACGTAATAGACCTCTGAATACTTATGGAATGCATGAAAATGAAACATTTCCTCAACTTTAGTCATTGAATATCATTTGATGATTTAGCCAAAGCTATGTACCACCTGTACTGTAAACCTCATCATTTTCTCTAAGCTGACTGTAAATCAAGTTTAAAAAAAATAATGTAGCTCTGTCCCAAGTACAGTGTTGGGGGAGTTACAAGTTAGTAGTCTAATTTTCTTTTTCAATGCACATTAAAATAAATGTATATGTAATAAAACAAATTTTTATTCATTATATACAATTTTCTTGTGGTAAATAAATGAGCAAGAACCTTTTAATGAATGAGACCTGCCTTCCGCTAGGTGTAGAGCAAGCCTTGGACTATTAGAACTGACACTGATTCCATTGGTGACTGTGAACAAATCATTTAAGCTTTTGGGCTTCCATTTCTTCATTTGCACTATGGAGATTAATTTTAGCTCTTCTGCGCAGTTCACATGAAGATTTAATAAGCAGAGTGAAAATCATCTTTTTACATAAATATGATATTTTATTTTTAAAATCATTTATTTTAGAAATGATTACTACTGCTGTTTGTTTCTTAGGGTGTTCAGTCATATTGACCCCTGACATGACATAACAAAGAAGAAAAATGTATATTAGCCTCCATCACGGTCATGAGGACTAGTATAATGGGACAGTGCAAATATCCTTTGACCACTGATTTACCTTCTTTTCTTCCCTTACTTAATTAAATTTACACTTAACTTTCAGTAATCATATTCCACTTAGAGAAAAACCTCCTCATATTGTGCATACCCATGTTCATAGCAGAGCTAAGAGGTGGAAGCAACTCACGTGTCCACTAATGGATAAATGGAGAAGATAAATGTGGTATGTCCATACAATGGAATATTATTCAGCTTTATTAAAGAAGGAAGTTCTGACACATGGTACGACATGAATGAACCTTGAAGACATTATGCTAAACCAGGCACGACAAGACAAATACTGTATGATTCCATTTATATGAAGTATCCAGAGTTGTCAAATTCATAGAAACAGAAAATAGAACAGTGGTCATCAGGGGCTGGGGTGCAAGAGAAATCGGGCGTTGTCATTTAATGGATATAGAGCTTCAGTTTTGCAAGATGAAAAAGTCGTGAACATTAGTTGCACCACAAAGTGAATATATTTAACACTACTGAATCATACACTTAGACATGGTTAAAATGGCAATTTTATGTTACATATTTTTACCATAATAAAAAATTTTAAAGCCTGCTCATAAATGTGTTTCTAGTATTTCCATGTTCTGATGTTGAATATTGCTGAGAACAGAAATTTTAAAAATAATAGTAATAATAATAGCTAAATTTTATGCACACTTCAGTCTGTGCCAGGTAATAAGTATTTTATATTTACTATCCCATGTAATCAGTACTACAGCCTTATAAGATAAATACTATCATTTACGAGAATTTTACAGAGAGAAAATAGAGGTAGAGCAGCGTTATGTAACTCGTGCAAGATTACACAGCTAGCAAGCAGTGGAACCAGGACGTGATCCCAGGCAGTCTGGTTTGGTTCCGTACATTTTTTAAATTTTTATTTATTTATTTATTTATTTTTATTTTTTATTTTATGTTTTTCATTATACTTTAAGTTCTAGGGTACATGTGCATAACGTGCAGGTTTGTTACATATGTATACTGGTGCCATGTTGGTGTGCTGCACCCATCAACTCGTCAGCACCCATCAACTCATCATTTACATCAGGTATAACTCCCAATGCAATCCCTCCCCCCTCCCCCCTCCCCATGATAGGCCCCGGTGTGTGATGTTCCCCTTCCCGAGTCCACCACTAGATATGTCGCTCAGCAAACTAGCGGTAGGTTCTCTGGAGAGGAATTGAGCTTTCACTAATTAGTTTTAATTAGTGAGATTTTAGAAAAGTCTCTCCACACTTTGATCTCTGTTGAATATGTATTAACTTCCCTCTTATTTTCCATGTTTCCTTCTTTCATCCTCCAAAGAAAAGACATGGTCACTTAACCATATACATCTTTTCTTTTCTTTTTTCTTTTTTTTTTTGAGATGGAGTCTTGCTCTGTTGCCCAGGCTGGAGTGCTGTGGAGCAATCTCGGCTCACTGCAAGCTCTGGTTCCCGGGTTCACACCATTCTCCTGCCTCAGCCTCCCAAGAAGCTGGGCCTACAGGTGCCCGCCACGACGCCCGGCTAATTTTTTTGTATTTTTTAGTAGAGACGGGGTTTCACCATGTTAGCCAGGATGGTCTCGATCTCCTGACCTCATGATCCACCAGCCTCGGCCTCCCAAAGTGCTGGGATAACAGGCGTGAGCCACCGTACCTGGCCTAACCATATATGTCTTAACCATAAGAATTAAAAAACCCTGTTGACCCAAATATGTGGGCAAAAGCCACTCATCGAAGTGGCTTAAAGACTCCAACTGAAATTATTTGGTCTCTTCATCATCTGCAAATATACCTTCATCGTTTTTGCCTGAGTAGAAGGAAAAGTAATAAACATATCATAGAACTACTGAGAGATTTAAGGCTTAATTCTAATTAACTAGCAGTAGCTTATACTGAAGACATGTTAAACCACAACAGTCAGTTCCAGAATTTAAACTTTTATTCTCAGCTTTTATGTGATGCAAGTAGAAAAAACAGGCTTCTGAGTCAACAAGTTACCTAACCAGTCTGATTCCAATTTCATCATTCATATCTGAAAGGTTAAGATGGTTAGGTTAGCCAGGTGTAGTGGTTTACACCTGTAATCCCAGTACTTAGGCTGCCAGGGGCGGGAGGATAGCTTGAGCCCCAGGAGTTCGAGACTTATCTGGGCAACATAGCAAGACCCTGTTCCCCACAAAAAGAAAAAAGTAAGCCAAAAAAGAGAGAAGATTAGGTTAGTTGATATATATGAACTACCCAGCACACAAGACTTGGAATACATGTGTTCAATAAGTGGTAACTTTTATTATCACCATATGTAATTACTGAGTTTTCATAGTTTTAAATACAGAAATAGAATGATACAGTCTTCCTGATTCCTTTCCCAGCACCCCTCCAATCCTGGTGTCTGTATACGGTGTTAAGAGGTTTCAGAAACCACCCCAGCCCAGACCTGGAGGAGAAGCTGTGATGACTTCTCCTCATGAGCTGAACTTCACTTTATTCTTGTGGCTGGCCCTCCACTGAGGTCTGTGTCCTGGAATTCCTGATGAGATTCCTGCCTTGTCCACTGCCTGCAGGTCCTAGCCAGCAACCCAATCCTTGTGTGGCATGGGCTTCCTGCTGCTGGATCCCAGGCTCCACTGTATCACCACCACACCTCCCCAGTGTCTACCTCCTCTCTCCTGGACTGCTAACTATTTGCCACATGGGCTTGGCCAGCTGCCTGTCTCCCAGGGTGGAAGAGAGCTGGGGCATGATTTGGATTGTTTTTGAATGCCTTTACTTGAGTTCTGCTTTTCTTGAAAATAGAACTCCAGGTTTCTGATCTGGGAGGCAAACATATTCACACCCTGGGAGCCCATTCCTAAAGCAATGGAGCCCTGACCTTCTGCCCCTCAGTGACTAGCTTGAACTTGACTTTCTCTGCTGGGCTGCTCTGGAGCCCTCCAGAAATGTCGGGGCCCACGGCTGTTAACACATCTGACTGCTCTTTTCCCCATCTTGACAAAAGTCATTCATTTGCAACTCTTCATAGCCCTTTGTAACTGTTTCTAGCATTACTATTTCTCCTCCTTTCCTTCTTCGGGTAAGAAATGCCTCCAAAACCCAGATTTTGGCACAACAACTCCTAGATTGTTTTTATAGTCCCAACGTAGCACTTCTTTGGTACAGCTTGATATTCCTAAATTTTGTTCCAAGTCTCATTATTTTACATTTATAAATATCAGGTTGTATTAATTGGTTCCAGCTTTAAAAAATGTTCCATCAGGGGTTATTTCTGCTATTTTGATAGTAGTTTCTAAACGTGAAGTACCGAGGCCCTAATGTGGGCCACGTTCTGCAGGCATCCCTGAAGGACTGATGTGGAACGGAAAGATCCACAGATTCTGAGCCTTGCTATATTCTTTGAAGACTGTACTGGCCATAATAGCTTCAAAGAATTTCAACAAGTTCCTAAGACATGACCTTGCCTTTCCGAAAATCACGTTGGCCAGGCTTGCCTTAATCAAGCTGTGCTTTTCTAAGCATCCTTTTACTTGATCTCCTGCAGCAGTTTTTAATACTTTCCCTACAAGTGAAGTTAAACTAACTGGCCTGTAATTTCCTGGTGTGTCCCTAAGCTCTATGAAATAACGGCATTAGGTTGGCTAGTTTCCAGTTCTTCCAGAATTTTTTTGTTTTGTTTTAAAACGCAGGATTGAAAAGGCCAGAGAATGCTTCCTGTCTCCCTTTTCCTTCGTTTCTTCCATGACATACTGCTCTCTCTGTTCCCAGTAGAGCTGCCATTTTAATAACTTCAAACCTCTTAAATGTTTTCACATATTATTTGTACTTATCTCTGAAGCATGAGTTTTCCATTTTTCATTTTGACAAGGGCCACCCCCAATATAACAGCTTACAATTCTATTGAATTGACTATTACTTCAAGGCACTGTTTAAAAAATGACTTTCATATCAGGAATCTGAAAAAGAGTGGCAAACTAGATTGTAATTAAGCCTGTGTTCTCACTTGTGAATTACTAATAAATACATGTTGGAAAAGACCTGAGAAAAATGTCTATACATCCAGGAAACAGAAGTCAAAAAATGGAACTACTATATCTGGGCATACTTATCTGATGCACTAGCATAGTGTCTTAAAAGTATGGTGAAATGCATTAGATCTGAAGATCTAATTTGCATCCTACATTTTATTAAACTGCATTTGGTCCATTATTTTCAAATCTAATATCAGAAAAATCTTTCCACATTTGATGGTCTCCTAGTTACAACAGAAAGGCCCATAGAAATATTTCAAGATATATTTGTTAAAAAGTTATTTTAAACATTATTTTCTTAAAATATGAGAATTTTTTTAATGATAGGAGTAAAAAAGAAAATAATTATTTGCATTCATAAAATTGCACCATATCACATAATGTTTAGGATAGTTCAAGTTCTTTATTGTATAGAAACTTGGAAAATTGTTTTGAAATAAGCAAGTCATCAACTAGAGCATAAGAACTTTTATTCTTTATAGACAATTTTTGTTTCAGTAAGCTTTTCATTTTTTTATTTTGTGATGACCTAATGCGTCTTTTATAAATAAGTCACAGGCACATAAATCACGGCCCATTTGTGTGGATGAAAGCTCATTTCCTGGTAGGCAGGCATGGTGATCACCATCATGAAATGAAAAGAAACATGAAGTGGAATTTAAAAACTTTTAGGATGGTTGGTTCTGATTTCAGATAAATTGGATAAGTAAACCCCTATCAACTAGTAGCTTTTTCTTTCTGATTTATCAAAGTGATAATGTCAAACCTAAAACTTACACATTTATCCCGTAAAGTTCACTTACTGTGTATCAGATTTAGTCACAAGTGGGAGAACCTTTTGCATTTATGGTACACACAGAACTCTCTCATTGAGAACATTTCAGTTGGTTTTGAATGACTACTGATATTTTCCTTTTTTTTTTTTTTTTCTTTTGAGACGGAGTCTCGCGCTGTCGCCCAGGCTGGAGTGCAGTGGCCGGATCTCAGCTCACTGCAAGCTCCGCCTCTCGGGTTTACACCATTCTCCTGCCTCAGCCTCCCAAGTAGCTGGGACTACAGGCGCCCGCCAACTCGCCCGGCTAGTTTTTTGTATTTTTTAGTAGAGACGGGGTTTCGCCGTGTTAGCTAGGTTGGTCTCGATCTCCTGACCTCACGATCCACCCGTCTTGGCCTCCCAAAGTGCTGGGATTACAGGCTTGAGCCACCGCGCCCGGCCGATATTTTCATTTTTAATTTTGGTCAGGACTGATTATACCTGTAAATAAACAGGTCAGATTTTCTATGTGGGCCATAAAGCATACGTACACAGAAAATTATCTGTGCATAGCTAGCAAGTTTACTTAAGTTCAGGCATGAATCTGAAGCATGTACTTTCTCCAGTGTTTGAAATTTTTCCTCATAGATTTCCATCTTTAGGATTTTAAAGTTGCAATTAAAATAAGTATGGAATTCATCTTTTCTATTTAGCATATATTATACCATATAACTACAAATTTAGTACACATTAATTCAGTCTTCTCCCATTCCTATGGCTTTGCTTGAGCTATTTCCTTTTCTTAGAATGCCCTCTTCCACATTTGAAAGTCAAGATCTACCCATCCAAGGGTAGACAGCTTTGAGACCAGTGAAAGATTACTTGGTTGGTGATAAAGTAGAAAAACTTGGTGCTATAGGTTTACCTTTGGTTAAATCCAAATTCTTCATTTTGCTACTAAGCAGACTTCCTACCTTCTCTATGCCTTCATTTCCCCATGCGTACAATGGGGATTTTATATTTCCTTTTAGAATTGTGATGTGGGCTAATTGAGGTAATATATGTAAAAGATCAAAATTATCAGGTCCTTTCCTTTCAAACGCCAATGTTTCCACAAAAATGTCTCTGGGTCTCACTCCTCCCTGCCAACTACCCCAACTACTGATAATCTCATCTTCCTTTGAATTCTTATACACTTTACCTGTCCCTCAAGAACTTCACTATTTTCTGCATTGTGTTATTCACTCATTCAGCAACTATTTATTGAATGCCTACCATGTGCCAGGCTTATATCCACATACATTTTGTTCTTTTTTTCCTCTAGCTTATTCTTAAGCTTCTTGAGGTTAGGTCTTTGTAATATTAATATTCCTTCCTCTCGCTTCATTGTCTGATAGTGCCTGGCACTAGTGCTTGAACAAGTATGTATTTGTTAATATTTGGTAAAACCGGCTACTATATAATGCATGCAATAAGTGTATAATTTCAAATGTGTCCACTTCCTCAAATAGGATTCACATGTGGGAAATGGTGCTCATATGCCAGTACATGGGGTCATCCTCATCCTCTTTATTAAATAATAATAATGATGACAATGATAATAAAGCAATAGCCAACATTCCTGAGAATATACACAAAAAAGAATATTCTGTTCTCATTCCTACATGAGTTCTTGAAGTAGTTCCTACTAGAGCAAAACACGGTTTCCAAAAAGAGAATGTGAATGAACAAATGAGCAGCAGCTAAGTCTCTATGTAATTACATTAGCACAAATATAAGGAGTTTTTCAAATAACTATGGTTTATAAATAAGGACTTTCATATATACAATGCCATGGCTAGATGAAATTCTAAGGTTTCAGGGGAAATTACACAATCTCATAATGAGGCTGTGTGTACACAACACCAAGCCATCCAAATGAAAACTTGAGCAAATCACTTAGGAATGTGGTCTTTGCTAGCCCAGACATTTCGAGTCATTATTGGAAATATGTAATGTGGCTCTGACACTATTTTACTACTCGTGGATGAAGTACACTATAGAGAAGTCTCACTTTAATTTGCTGCTTCTAATCAACCACAGGCTAGGAAACCAGAAAGCCAAATTGGTTAAAACTGTGTTTAAAATAAGAATAGGCTCTGATTTAAGGCTGAGAGTACCCTACAAACAGAAGTAAATATAGGTGTTTAAGTGCACTGGCTATTATATTTTTAGTTCCTTATCTCCAAAATGGAGGTTTCTAAAAAGTTACCATGTAACCTAAGGAATCTGTCAGATTACCTCTTCTCCCACAGTGCAGTTTCCTTTGAGAAATGGGATGTAGTGACTTTCGCTCCTCAGGAGTTTACCTCTCTCAAGTGTCCTAGTGTCTCCAGAGTTGGTTCCTTCCAGTGGGTTCTTGGTCTTGCTGACTTCAAAGAATGAAGTTGCAGACCTCCGCATGAGTGTTACACCTCTTAAAAATGGTGCAGACCCAAACAGTGAGCATCAGCAAGTTTTATTATGAAGAGCAAAACAACACAGCCTCCGCAGCACGTAAGAGTACACCTGCGGACTGAGAGTTGCTGCCTCTGGTCGCCGGCTAGCTTTTATTCCCTTATTCGGCCCCACCCACATCCTGCTGATTGGTCCATTTTGCAGAGCACTGATTGGTCTATTTTACAGAGTGCTGATTGGTCCATTTTTACAGAATGCTGATTGGTACATTTACAATCCTCTAGCTACACACAGAGCACTGATTGATGCCTTTACAATCCTCTAGCTGGACAGAAAAGTTCTCCAAGACCCCACTCCACCCAGAAGCCCAGCCAGCTTCACCTCTCACTAGTTGCTACAGACCATGCAAGATTCTACACAAAAATAGATTCATGAGCACACTGTCCACATGTCTCAAAGGTCCAGAAGTCCCAAGAGACTTTCTGGGCCTATTCCATGGCCACCACTCACAACTCCATGCAGCTCTGCAGGCGTTGCCAGTGACTTTTCAATTCACTTGGGATGAAGTACCAGGTAGCAGAGTGCTTGAGCAGGTCCTAAGTGTGAAGGGACTGAGCTGGGAAATATGCCCCTCTTCTCCAGATGTGCAACCTGTCCTTGGCTGATGCTGACAACGAGCCTGAATTTGTTTTATGGTCTTTATAATTTTTGCTTCAGTGACTGGCATTAATGAATGAATGGTGCACCTCAGGTTCAGTCTCCATGGCACTCCACCCACCTTCTCTTTTCTTCTGGAACCATTCAGAAGAGGGCATGTGAGCGAGTGTAGGAGGCTTATTGCCCAAATACTCCACTGGAAGAATGTGATAGAGCCAGATGTGAAATGGACCTCCCCTGAGTGAAGAATATGCAACCAAGAATCGCAGCACATATTGGAGAGGAATGGCTTTCTAACTTAACTCTGGGTTTGTAATCTTGTGCTATCCCACATCCAAGTCAGAATGCCTGTCCAGCCTAGACATCAAAACTGGCCTGCTATCATTTCTGATTTTTACTGAGTATCTGTGAAGAAGAAAGAATCTTTTGGGGGGTTAATTGATCCCAGGCCTGAGAATTGGATATGGATTTCTATAGCCACTCGGAAGAAAAATTCCAATATTTTAAATCCACGTATCACATAATGTTTCAAGTGGAGCACACACATTTGGAACATTATAAAAAAGAGACAAAGTATATTATTTGACTGCAACAGCACAGACAACTTTGCTGTGATGGTGAGCGCAGTGTAGCAAGAGTTAATGCTATAAAATTCACAGCACTGTCTATTGTGAATAAATGCAATGAAACTTGTTCAGATAGTACTCAAGCAATACTAAATAGACCATATGTAATCACCCAAGACCTGAGACACATAAAAACTTTATTAGTCATCACTGAAATAAAGTGCAAATAAGTTCATCTTAGAAAGATCCAAAACTCTTTATGTTTTAGGTCAGCTGCGCCATAAAACAGTGCCTGACAAATTTTAAGTGATAGTCTAATTAATCACTGGATTTTTATAGTTTCTTGAAAGTTGTAAGTTAGATATTAACAAGGCAGGGTGAGAGGAAATCCCCTCATACGGAGAATGAGTCCTACGTCCTTTGCACAAGCCCACTGGGTCAGCCAAGCCAGACTTTATACTAAGCAGCTGTTGGAAATGGAACGGACCATTAATCCGAAGAGTATCATTATTTTCATATCGATTAAAGTGGGATGTAAACCGTGCACCAAGTTCACAAACTGATGGAAAATCATTCCAGCTGTGCCTCTGTCTGATACAAGAAACACTTTCTGGTGCATTTTTACATTGTGTTTTTCGAGAAACTAACGCTTTGTAATATACTGATCATATGACTCTCCTTAATGCTATCACATACTCAGCGATAATCGTGACCCAACATTTTGGGTGTATTGATGTTTCTGATTTATATTTTTCAATTATGTCAATTAGATGCAATGATGGTATCAACAATCTAGGAAATTGTATTTGTAAAGGGAAATTTTGAAATTTCAAAATTTTAAAAGGAGGCAGACTTTTTTTGTATTCACTGTCAGGAACAAATATCTCCAATGAGGAGCAGGCATTTATTTTCAAGGAATGAAATTTAAAAATGGCTATCACATTACTTCAATACTTTTTTCTAAAAACACAAAAATCTCTTCTATAAACACTTTCACTTACCTCATAATATAAAGGAACATTACCTCCTACAGGTTTTTTTGCCTTTTTAGATGAAGCAGATCCAACAAGTGTATTTATTTCATTAATCTGTAAGAAAATTAAATTTACTTATGATGAAAAAAAGCTTTATTTGAAGAATATTTAGATATATGTAACTTTCAAATATCTAGGTGATCTGAAGGGTTGGGGAAACCAGCAAGAAAGAGGTACCCATGAATTAGGTAAAATATTTATAGTCACTTTGTAAGCTGTCAGTAATTGTATGGGTATGTGCCATCTGACAGATCTTTTCTATATTATTGCTCTCCTCTGACCTCTGACAGTTATGATTCTCTGTAGCCTTCATTTTACAATTAGTCATGTACCTCCCTGGAATCTTACATAGTCCAGTCTTTTATAATTATTTAACTTGAATTAAATATTTTGCCTGGTATGACCTCAGAAATCTTTGACAAATAAATTAATATTGAATTAACAAAATTAATACACAAAAATAAATTCTTCCAGATTGAACAACTCAAATTTATTCTGGCTAAATCATGTCACTGCACTCCAGCCTGGGTGACAGAGCGAGACTCTGTCTCAAAAAAAAAAAAAAAAAGATTAGGGATTAAATCTTTAAAACATGATATGATTACTTTTTTAAAAATTATAATTAAAATAATCCATCAAAATTTACAAAGCAGTCCAAGAATAAGATAGTTTATTTTATAATTCTATTCTCTTATTTTAAGTAAAAAAGTCTTCAGGGGGTTTTGAGGTAGGAAGGGACAGGTACCTGCTGGAAAATGTCTTGCCATGATACCATACTGAAGAGTTTACGCTGAGGGACCTGGACAGCCAGGGTAAGGGCTTGGATGAGAAGATCATCTTCAATCTGGTTCCCAACCACAAAAGCAATGGAGGCCTTCCAATCGTTCTATTAAAAATCAGACGGAATTAGATTTTAAAGATTCCTGAATAGGTCATTTCGTGTCAAATATTTCCACTGAGAAACAGAATAACTTTCCTGTAAATCTTACTTGAAAGACAGAGGTGACCTTGTAATGTATGTGGTTTCCTGATTGAAGTAGCCGCAAGGCGGCAGTATTGTGCCAAATTTCATGCAACTTGACCAAGACACAATTTTCTTGAGAAACTAGTCCTTTTATTTTGAGGAAGACGATTTTTAAAAACGACACTTTCACTAGACTGTTGTCCAAGAATAATCCAGTGTTGGAAAGCAATCGTTCATTCCTATGTCACAAATATACATTAAGATGTAGTCTCAAAAAACAAGAACCTTTATTTTGTTCCCTAGTATATCCCAAGACTCTAAATAGTGGTAGGAATATAGAAGCAGCTGAAAAAAACTGTTAAATGTTGGGTCATATTGGATGAGCTGCCAAATGAGAACTGAACCACATCTTTTTCTCTTAATGTAACACAAGAATCTCATTGCTAATTCACAAGTGAGTCCTTTCCACTCCCAAGAAATGAGCAAAAATATTACACTTGGACAGGAAATTTCGCATCAAATAATTAAAAAAAAATAAGTTACTAAATAATTACATTCAGTACCTTTTTCTCTTTGTTGATTGTCATTATAATTTCTGTTGGGAGATTAAGAGTGGCGCTCACTGGATTACCTCATGTTACCCACTGTGAGGTGCTGAGGAATGAGCTACTCACGCAAATCAGTGTTCCTGCTTTCGAACACTAACAATTTTAGGGGGAGATGAAACCAACAAACACAATAAAGACATCAGAAAAGAGAGGGAACAGTAAGGGAGGGCACTCTAGTCATGTGACCTGTCTGGGCCTTAGTTTCCCCATTCATAAAATAAAGGGATTGGACAGGGCAATACCTAAGCATCTCTCTAGCTCCTCTCTAGAGGTCTGATTCAAATATAGTAAAACCATCTCCTGGTGGATACCAAAACAATGTCTAAGATTTGAAAAAGTCACACAAATTTAATAAAATGCATCATTTTATGTGGTTCCTCTGGTTTCTGCCCAGTTTATAATCAGGTTGATGACAAAACTATGGTACAGGTGGGAGAAAATACTTTAGTGTAAATTCTTTCTTACCATCAAAAAGCAATTGTCCTTAAATCCTTCTTTTAGTTCCATGGAAGTATACTAACTACCTAACAAGACTCATCCAATTCTTAAGGCTATCACCAAAGCAAAAAACACATATAAAAGCATAAAAATATATATTTTACTTGCAAAGTGTGTGTGTGCATGCATGCATGCAGGTAGGTGTGACTTTGTGTGGTTTCCTCTCTTACAATGAGTTGAAAACATTCTTTGTGTCTCTAAATTCACCAGGGGAAGACTGACCATTTATTTTTTAAACATTCTGACTTTTAAAAGTAGATATGATATATATAATGCATTCTTTAGAAAAAAAATCCTTGATCTCAAAATGACCTTTCCTGAATTAGAAGCCTTTTTTTCTCTTGTCTGCTTTCTCAGTCAAAGCTGCAACAGTAGTCATCATTAAAGTGGAAAAATCTCTTTCATTTCACAATAAAGTACACACAGTTACGGGATAGGCAATACCTTGAAGTTCCTGGTGGCTACACCTTCCAAGACTGAAGATTTTGATAACCACCTTTACCCCCTTATCCCGCTCTCCATTGCAAGTTTCCTTGCCAATATTTGCAAGTGAATGGTGACAAGAAAAGACTGTCTTTCTGCTCTTTGGGGGACAATTGAGAAAGAGTGTATTGTAGTCCATTATCCATCTATCCATTAGGATTTTGTGTCAAGGCAGGCCAGAAAAAAGAGAAGAGGGGCAAGAGGGAACTACCAATTATTGTGAATCTGCCATATGTCAGGCATATGTTATCTCATAGAATCCCTAAGTTACCCTATAAAATAGGTTCACCATAATCCTTAAATTGCACCTAATAGACTATTTGACCATAATAAAACTATCAGGCAAAGATTTATCTCAAATGTATACATGTATATAGAGCCTTCAAAAATAGATTAGGTAGGCTGGGTGTGGTGGCTCATGCCTGTAATCCTAGCACTGTGGGAGGCCGAGGTGGGCAGATCATGAGGTCAGGAGATCGAGACCATTCTGGCTAACATAGTGGAACCCCATCTCTACTAAAAAGTACAAAAAGTTAGTCCAGCATGGTGGCAGGTGCCTGTAGTCCCAGCTACTTGGGATGCTGAGGCAGGAGAATGGCATAAATGTGGGAGGCAGAGCTTGCAGTGAGCTGAGATCATGTCACTGCACTCCAGCCTGGGTGACAGAGCGAGACTCTGTCTCAAAAAAAAAAAAAAAAAGATTAGGGATTAAATCTTTAAAACATGATATGATTACTTTTTTAAAAATTATAATTTTACAAAAGATCAAAGAGGTTAAAGAAATTTCCCAAGGTTCTTTCTCTCAAGCGCAATGCTCTTGTTCCTTCCTTTGCTCCAGGAGACATCTTGACATAAAATTGTTCCTCCAAGTCATGGCACTGTACCAAAACTTGTGGCTCCCTGAAGTCACTCTGAGACAGTGTGCCCAGGTGAGAGCAGGTTCAGATTTGTTTAGAGCTCTCTAGGAGAGCTGGGGGTCCAGGCCATGTCTCCCCATTTCAAGGGGTCTTAAGAGTCCAGCTCTGTCCCAGTTTCCCATCTATGCTCTCTTGCCCACCAAATGCATGCTTTAAAATTGGATCTATGTGGCAAAACAGGACTCATAACTTTGTCAGAGTTATGGTTTAGTGTCTAATCACATGGCCAGAGCCTGAGTAAGCATAACAGGGACCAGTCAGACAGTAATAACACAAATTGAGAATGCCTACAGAGAAGGATGCACTCATTGTGAGCTGCAGCAGGGGGCAGTGAGATGCTAGCAAATGTGCATTATTCAACAAATGAAGAACAAGTCATTTCCTCATGTCTAATTGGACAGAATAATTAAATAAGCAATTCTCTGCAAATGCAATTTCTGAGTGTTTCTCTTAGTATTTCAGGGTAACCAGAGATTCCAAACTTCCACCAACTGGCGGCATTTTTAGAAATAAAAAACTAGAAAAAAAATCAGACACAGATTAGATTTGGCAAAATACAATCAAAAACAACCTTCCACCTGTATCCTATCCCAATATGCAGTTAAATGAAGTCCTTAAATTTAAGTTCACAGGACAGAAAAAGAAATTTAGTATGGAGAAAACAGTTGACCATTGTGGGCCAATGAAAGTATAATGTGTGCAACCCAGTTCACTACAGACTACTAATTACACTCAAACTTCTTAAACTATCTTAAGAAGTTTAAGTTTAAGATAGTTTAAGAAGTTTGGGTGTAATTAGTAGCATGAGCTGAGATAAAGAAAAGATTAATAATTTCAGAAAAGCTACACTGGATATATCCAATGGTGAAGGAAGAGGGTCTGGGTCTGTCACACCGAAAGCACCTCAGAAAATCAAGTCAGTTGTCTGTGACCTGAAGGCACATATTGTACGTGATCATTGCTGAGTCTCGCCCCTTGTAGTGATTGATAAAGCAATTCAAAGGATGGAATGAAGTCATGTATGGACACAATCCATTTCCCTTTATTTACTTTACCAGTCTCACCTAATTTGAGGCCTAGCAGGAGGGCTTCTTAACCCAGACACTTACATAGTAGTCTCCTAAGGCAAGAAAGTATTCATGAAAATGCAGAGAAACTGGCTGTCTTACATAAGCCCACTGTCCCAGAGACACACGGTAAATTTACAACTGTTTTTCTTTTATATATTGCAAATTCTCCAAATTTTACTTAGGCATTTCATATTCTTAAACAGTTGCAAAAGCCTTTTCAAAAGCAAGTGAAAAGTAGCTTTTGGACAATCGGATTGTAATTGCTTCCCTCTATTAGTGCAAGTAATCAGCTGATTTAGGGAAAGACAAGGGCAGGACTTGCAAGCCCTCTTCTGCTGCCTCTGCTAGTACGATAGGGTGCGACTCGAGATGACAGTCTCACAGTCCTCTACCCAGAACTAAACAAGGCCTGTTGAGCTCTATGAACCAGTAGTGGTCAGTGCCCTTATTAGGAGAAGACGTACAAATGCCCCAGGTAAAATCAATGCAACATTCAAAAAGTCAGGTTTTATTAAGAGCTAGTTAACATTGTACAGATATGCAAATCTGTACTTTATGTCAATACTCTGCTGAGACGATAACCTTTTTGTTAAGTAGATTTACTGTCAAATGGACAGGGATTTGTGAATGTCTTTCTCATACCAGGTTTTTCCTTCAAAAAGAGTCTTCGATCTCCATCAGCAAGGAGTGTTGGTATGGGCTTTTGGCCAGCAGAAGAAATATTTTTATTACATAGAACTGGCTGCTACAATCATATTTGTGTGACTCTAACTGTAAAATAGGTTGAAAATATATGTTAAAAATGGGCATACGTTGTTACATAATAAGAATACTATTAATGGCCATGCTATGCACTAATCTCTTTACTGTCTTTACTAAACAAGTACTTATTATGATAGACTCTAAATATATATCTCTCACAATTTATTATAAGTGCTGTAGTTTCACTTAATTAGATTATACTGTTACAGTAATCCTTATTTAGGAATTGGACCATGTATGTGGCTGTCACGTTTTCTATGCTTTTGCACTTTGTGGTGCCTGGTAGTGAATGGGAAATGCAGCAGGGCTCTATACATAAATATCTGTTGACTGATATTTTAAAGCAACAGGGATTACATTTGGATCCTGAGAGGGTTTTGACCCCCAAATCATAAACTGCTAGAAGGTAGCATGTCTGGAAACTGCAGGGTATTCAGCCCATAGCCCTGGAGTCCTTTAGGAAGAGAACACACTATATCTGATCGAACATGGTCCATACCGGGGGTCAGTAACAATGGTTTGGGAATTGGGCCTTGAGGCCATTCCTCTGCTTAGACACATTTCCCAGGAGTGACTTAGACATGCAACTAGATGCTAGGGGAAGGAGGATGCTCCTGCAGATAGGAGAAAAAAGCCAAAGACTCACATCCAAACCTGCATTGCCTATAAAACCATTCCTCCCCTCTCTCTCCTTCCTACTTTCTCATCTCCTATCAGAAGGCATCCTGATGGCCTGCTCCCTCTTGCCTTCCCAACCTACTACCTATAGGCTACAAGTTCTGTGGTTTCTTTCTTTCTTTCTTTCTTTTTTCAGGGTGCCTTAGAAATTCTTATGAGTTTAATTTATGGTGGAAGAATATCAGAGTGGGGTGGTGAGAGAAGGGAGGTGACTGAAGTAGCACACAGTGTGTGCTGTCATGGTCCATAATCTGGGAGAGGACTGTAAACTGACATCTGCCTCCTGCAGCAACTACTGCTTGATTCACCCTAATCTTTTGACCTCTGTCTAGGAATGTGCTGAAGCCGATTGCTCATGGCTTTTCCCAACTCTCTTCGGTGAGATTGCCTTAATAATTTGAAATATGCTACAGTAGGAGTATTCAAACTAAGGCGATGGAAAACACTGCAAATCAGAGATGTCCACTTGGAGAACAGGTTACTAAACATTTACCAGCATATCACAGCTTCCATCCCAGGAACAGCTGCATGTCTAAGACTGACTTAGTTATGATTTTCATTGGGAAGACCAAAGCTGTCTCTGAGAAAATATTAAGGAGGGCAAAGCAGATGTACTCCCGCTATTGCACACAAATCCCACCCCCATCCCAGAGACACACTCTGCAGCAATGTGCTACATGCATCTATAATTAAGAGTCTGCTGATGTTGCTGCAGGTGTAACCTAGCTTTAAGTACTATCCTTCAAAATAGGCTCTATGAAAAGCAGGTGACAAGACAAATATAGAGACCACTGAGAGGAGCAGGGGCACACCACTCCAGGGCTCTCCTTTCCTCTTGATCATTTCCCTACTTCCCCACTCAGGTGTCTGCACACTGGGGCCAATGACCTGTGAGATCCCTAAGCACCCCCTGCCAACAAGTGACTAGATTCCTTCACGCTGTGGTGGCCCCTTGAAGAAGCATGGATCTTTGTGGCACAGTAATTACAAGCCTGGGCTCAATTCACTGAGCCCAGATTAGAATCTCAATTAACCAGCTGTGTGCCCCTGGGCAAGTTACTTAACTTCTCTGTGCCTCATGCATAAATGAAGATAATGACAGTACCTGTCTATTGGGATTGTTGTGAAGATTGAATGAGAAAATCTATAAAAGTCCTTCTCAGCATAGCACCTAGCAATAATCCTAGCCATCCTTAAGGATATTATTTTAGGGGGCTTCTGCTCTTGTTAGTCATTAGAAAAAACATGGTTAGTCCATGCAAGCTGCTTCTGTGGAGAACTTATGGGAGACCCAAGGAAAACAAATTAATCAGAATATCAACGATTGCATCACAAAAAGGCAAATATAAGTTTGAACAAGAGTTTGTACAATACTTTTCTCTTTGATAATAATAAACATGCTAACTGACTTGTTTCTAAAGTATTTTGGGTCCTTGGAAGAGAGGGCCAGAATCATGAACATATTACGTTTAAAATTCTAAAGGTATGTATAACAATTTTTCAGAGCCATGAAAGAGAACGTGAGTGTGGCATGAGAAATCTTCAAGTCATTTTGTGCCCTGTGCAAGTCTGCCAGAGACATGAACCCATCACCAACCATAGAAACAAACCAAATATCAATTAGAGTCACATGAGAAGACAGTGAGCTTTAGAATTTGTACACTGGCTGACTATGAAGATGATGACCTCTGAGATGGTCATACAGAGGACTAGGGGAAGAGAGCAGCCTCAGGCTACTTTTCATTAGAGATGTGGATCTGCTTACTTGGCTCAAAAAATATGAAAATGAATCAGTTGTTTGCTGGTTGAACTGCAAATATTAATCTGATCAATTTTGGGCATCCAGGCCTAAAACATGGATGTCATGCAGGGCTAGTTCTTAAAATAAAAACAAAAGAAATAATTGAAGTTTATTTTTGATAGGGAGCCTTAGTGCACTCTTCTCCCCAGATAAGACAGGTTTCCTGGCCTGCCACTATATTCTGGCTTCACAGGGCTCATTACAGACCTTACTAGAATCTACTACCTCCTAGGTATTACCTGCTATTCAGCTCAGAGTCTTAAGAGTTGATTTATATATATAAATCTTAAGAGTATATATACACACACACACACACACACACATATATATACACACACACACAAACACACACCCAGAGGCTTTAGTGCTAGGACCATTTTAAAGTATTTCTTCTAATATCTGCATTTTCAAAAAGGAATCTCAGTGACTCCTAGACTAACTCAAAGGGATGCCCTGCTAATGGTGGTATTTTAGGCTGTGGACTGGTCCAGTGGAAAAGGCTCCCCTAGAATTATACCACAACAGACCCCTAGACAACTTCCTGCTTCACCCATGTGCCTGGCACATAGAAGCATTCAATAAATGTTTCTTGAACTTAGCAGCCAAAACCACACACTAAAGAGAATTTTTACACATGCTTAGCATGGGAGGGCTGACTGAGTATGTGGCATTTTATCAGCCACACTCAGCACTTTGGAAGGAGTCATGCCTCTGAATCACCAGAATTTGTATTAGAGAAAGAGCTCATTCCTTTGATGTTTAGACAACACTGTACATGGCTTATATTCACTGATGAAAACACAGTAGTCTAGAAACAGCTTTACTACGCATGTATACACAGTCTGGCTGGTTTTCCTTGTCTTCACAAATATTAAATGTGATCGCTAATTAAAAATATTGAAGTTCTGATGTAGATATGCAGAGAGGTTTGGGTAGTGTCAAATTCTGCCTCTGTGATTTCTTAGCCAGATGACCTTGCGCTTATCTTTGTGACTCAGTTTTCTCATTTAAAATGATGAATCTATTAATACAACTTTCAAAAGACTATTGCAGGACTCAAGAACGAATATACCTAGGGTCATTTTGTAAATTTGTGGAACACCATGTAGATGTAAAATATTAATATATGCAAGGGAAATATTCTAATTTTCTGTATAAAGTTCTGCAAAAATGGGTTAAAAGAGGTAACTGCTGCAATAATTTTCAATTTTGAATTTAGATATGTCCTGGGGATCTTCTTTGTATCGCGCAGCCTCTGGTTTAGGCTGTTTGATTGTTTTTCTTTCGTTTTTCACAGAGTCCTTGGCCCAGCCCACCAGTCTAGCACATGAGCTTAATTCGGTTTTGCTCCATGCATCAGAGAGTTTTAAGACAGCTATGAAAACACCACATGGAAAAGCTTTGCAGGGAATTCTACTCCACAGAGAAACCACAGAGCCACTACACACCTTAGCTATCTCCCCACCCCCAACAGTGGGCTAAAATTACGGCTCCATTATGTTAGTACAATCCAACCAGTTTTATGGCTTGGAGCAAAATCTGAGGTTCAAAATGAACTTCAGAACATAAAAAGGAAGGCAAACCTCAAAAGGAAACGAGCTTCTTTGGGTTTTCAAACAAATATTACATATCAGAGACATTCTTCTAAAAGAGGAGACCAAGAAAAGCCAAGAGGAGTCCTGCTAATTGCTCCAGAAATGTAAAACTGGAATCAGAGACTCACCCCCCTAAAAGGAGATCTCTTTTCATCATCATATATTAAAAGCTACAACCTTTCATCAACTACTTCCTCATGCGACCTTGCTTCAGTTCCTTCAATGTTGCATCACTATCTTCCACGTTAAAAAATAAGATATATTTTCAAGACTGAATGTTAGCTCATTACTTACTCTACTATAGCCCTTTTTCCATCTTCCTTCCTGTACTGTAAATGTCATTTATACATTAAGCTTTGTGTGTGTTTCATGAATTTGTTGTGCCTTGGCACTACGGCTACCCAGAAGAAACAAAATAACTGACCAATACTCATTCTCATGAGCCATCCATGCTATTGCTTGGTTAATTCAATCTCATGGACAACTTATTTTCTTACAGTGAATGCGAGCATCTTCATTTATCCCTTGTTTACTACAAAGCCATGGATATAATATAATTTCTACATCCATCTTGAGTGGAGCATATCTAGGTCTACTTCTACAAACACAAGATTGTCCTGGTTACTAACTCTATCTTATTCTTCCCCAAATTCAATAAAGTGTCCAAGCAACAGGATTATTTTGGCAGCCAAATTACATATCTCATAATATTCCTAATATCTCAAAGCAGGACAGGTCTGATCATGTGTTCTGATTTTTAGGTCTACAAATATAGTCTTCAAATGATAGAGTGAGAAAGAAGGGTTAAAGAAAGAGGATACAGGGAGCAGTGCCAGATCTTCTAGGGAGCTGAGTTTGTATTATGCTAGCAGGGAATGATGGGAGTCTCTCCAATAACTCCCCGGGGGTATGTCAGAAAAACTATGAGACTGTAATTTGAGCAAGAAGAGTGTCAGGGAATCTGTGCCCTACCTCAATTCAACAAAAACGAGTAGTAGTTCAGCTCAACGAGCATTTATTACATTAGTATGACTAAATGTATATGATGTAACAAACTAAGGGATATACAAAATGACTAAGAGTGTGAAAATGAGCAAACAATGCTTCTATCATGAAGTAAATTTCTAGAGACTATTTCTTGTAAAGGTTATTTAACATTGGTGGCCCTGACTAGCTTTTATTGAGGGACTTAGGGTCCAGAGCTGATGCTGTGCAGCAATCCTGACTTCTCCAGCTGCTCAGGATACAGCAATTGTGGTAGGAAAGTAAAAGGCAGTGGAGACCTGCCACAGAGTAAGGAAAATGAGGTCAGACCCCAAACAGACAAGTGGAGGGCAAAAGTATTAATCAAGATCAATCAATCCTAGTGGGAGGGCAGATAAAATTGTGGAGGGTGGAGGTGTCTGAAGTAGTTCCTGAGATCTTTCTTCTGAGAATGCTTGTAACTTTCTTTAGAGTTCCATGCAATTATAATTTTTTAAGGGAAGTGTTTCTTAGGAGGCAAACAAGAAGGACAGGTGAAGGAGAACTGGGAGGGAAGATGGCCCTGAAGTCAGGGTAGGAATGGTACATGTAGTCAAAGGCAATTAGAAGGTCAACACTGACCTTAGCAAGAGCAGTTCTACTTGAGTGAAACTGCTTCCCACTCATTCCCTCACTTGTGTAATCCTACACACCCTCATAATTCACATATCTCCTTCATAATATAAAGCCCCTTTAAGGACCACGTGACAAAGTATCCCCAGTCAATGATTAGAATAAATTTCAAGCCCTAGATCTGGTTATGGTTCTTAATTTTCTCCAATTACACAGGTACATGGAGTCTATTTATTGGATATGTTAGGGCAGTAATTCATTATAATTATTCCTCTCATATTGATTCCCTAATAGAGTCCTTACAATAGCTCTTTCAATGGTGTAATAAAAAGAGCACTGGATTTAGTATCAGAAAACCTGATTGTTAGTCCTGATTCCAACCACATGGCCTTGGAAAAACATTTAAGTACTCACAACCTGGACCTTAGCAAAATAATAATAATACTTAGAGCGGAAAGTCATTCATTCATTCAGCTAATATTTACCGAGGAGTTACAAAAATTGAAATGGGCATGGCTTTGGGAATAGGCATAAGGCATAATCACTTCCCTTAAACAGCATCAGCCTGGGGAGAGAAATACACAAAAAAGGTGAAAAGAGATTACATGTAAAGTATCTCACAGCAATAAAGCACTGTACAAAGTGTCCATTTCTATTATCATATTATTCACCCAAATATATCTACTAATAATTAATATTTACTACATGGGTACCTACATTGCATGTGCTGCCCTAGAAATGAAGGGTGCAAAGTTGAATAAAATGAAGCCCAAATTGTTTCATATTGTATTAACCAATTCTGCAATTTGTTTTTTTTTTCCTTCAACATTATGTTTTGATGTCTATCCATGTTGAGATATACAGATTTAGTTTATTTCTTTTAATTGCTCTTATCTTATTTACGTTTGTATCCTTTATTTCTACGCCATCACATGCAACATAAGTACACACATAGTAAAAATTAACTATTAGTGAAATAATACAGTAAACAATACTATATGTTATTCATGAATATAGATAAATAGATACACAGGCTAAGAAGATATGTGTTCCATTCATATTGGTGTTTGCTTCTGAGAAGAAAGAGAAAGAAATGGAACATAGAATGGGGGTGAGGACAAGTGTTCTTCAGCTTTATTTTTACAGTGTTTATTTCAAAAAAGAAAAAAATTTTTTGTGAGGGTACAAATGTGCTTGTCACATTATCTTTTAATGTTTTTCTGCATTTAAAAAAGTACTGAAAAAAAGCGTCTGCTCTCAAAACACCAACAGTTTAGTAGCGGAAACAGATATAGAAACACTTATGATACAAGGTGATATGCATTGACCTAGAACCCACGTCTCCCTGTGTCTTAGGAAAAGCCTCATGAGCAGAGGTCACTTGAAGAATTAGTAGAAGGAATTCTTTGTCCATGGCCTGCTTTTCCACTGTCTGTCTACACAGTGACCTCATTCCCACTGCCTGAGAAGAGCAAGGTTTTCTTGCCGAGGTTTCCTCTCCTTTTTACATTTTCCATCTGGAAACATCCTTCACTGGCCCCAAGAACTTACTCCTTTTTCTTGGGCTGAAGAAAACATTCTGATTCCTTTTTGTTTGTTTGTTTTTTACTAGAGCAAAAGACCTCTTCTCTAACTGTGTTCCTTCAATTTTCCCATCTCTCCCTCACTGTTTTCAATCCACTCATCTTTCCTCTCTATCCCTACTTCACACATACATAGCCATCTTCATCTAAGCCCAGACTCTCCAGTAACCATTTTCCCTTAGGACCTTTTTACTTCATAGTCAAACTCCCCCAAACATGTGACCTACACCGAAAGCTCCCACATCCTGAAAGGCCATAACATCCTTCATCTCCACAGTCCCACTTACACCTCTTCCCTCACCACCAGCACCACCAGCACCACACCATACACCCTATTGAAACTGCATTCTGGAAGATCACTGATGATGTCCTCATTACCAGGTATGGTTGCCTTCCCTATTCTCCCAAGGTGTTTGTAGGTGGGAGACGTGAACTGCCATTTTGTGACCTTCTCTCTTATCTGACTCTCATGACACCACCCTATTCTCATTCTGTCATTACTCCTTTGGCTTTTCCTTCTCTGACCATCAGGCTGTTTCTCTTCTTCTGTCTCATAAACAAGGACCTTTTAGGTATCCCACAGAATTCTGTTCTCTTGGCACACACTACCTATGGATATTTT
This sequence comes from Rhinopithecus roxellana, assembly GCF_007565055.1. Lineage (NCBI taxonomy): Eukaryota > Metazoa > Chordata > Mammalia > Primates > Cercopithecidae > Rhinopithecus > Rhinopithecus roxellana. The sequence continues at coordinate 52,486,369 of NC_044556.1, read as the reverse complement.
AATTACTCCCATGCTATTGCCTCTGCTCTGACAATTCCCAAGTCTACATCTCCAACCTTGCAGTTTGAGCTATATAGTCCATATTTTTGACTTCTGATGAATATTTCTACTTTAATGTTCTGCCATAATCTCAGAGTCAGCATGTCTAAAACTGAACTCTTCATGTCTCTCCAAACCCTAACAACATAACAAAACAATCAAACGAAAAGCCTCCCTATCACAAACAATAAAAACTAATTTCATTCTACTAAATTCGTCAGTCTGAAGTTGGCCATTTCTCCCAGTCATCATAACTTAAAATCCTCTCCCATTATTCTCTCAGATATGTAATCACAGTTGCCTTCTTCCAAGAGTTTTTTGAATCTGTCTCTCTCTTTTTATCCTCATCACTAATTCTCCTAGTTCTACCTACAATCACTTTGAATCTGAACTATTGAAAACACCATCTATAGGGTCTGTTTAAGCTTCCAGCTACTCTCATCTCCAATCTATTAACTTTTCTAAGACATAAATTTTATCATTCTGGTCTTCCTTCATAGAAAGCCCTAAACTCTGAAGTGTGGAATTCAAAGCCCTTTACGTTCTCTTCCTAGCATATTTCTAACACCATATTTTCATTACTTTTCTAAACTCTTACTGCTCTCAGGCAAATTGCTCTGTGTAAATTCTTGAGTCTGAATTTCCTCACATAAATGGAAATACTATTTTTTGGTTGTTTTGAGGAATAACCATGAGTGTGTGTGTAAAGCACACTTTATTGTTAGTGGTTAACTGTGGTATTTCAAACATGTCCTGTGTTTTCTCAGCTCTCTACCTTGCTCCGCCTGGTCCTTTTATTCAGAATGCCCTCCTTCCAGGTGAAAGTCCTGCCTCACCTGTGACTATTTCCCTAAGCGTCTCAGCCCAACAGTGTCTTCTGACTGCCTATGAACACTTAGTGTTTGTATTACATAAGTAATGCAATACTTGCACTGTGATCACAGCCTTAGAGCATGTCTTGAATGCTAATGTGGATCAGTTTCACACTTGTTAAAGCACAAGTCATCAGGGTCCTCCTGGGGTTTCTGATTCAGTAAATCTAGGGTGGGGACTAAGGATTTTCATCTCTTACAAGTTCCCAAGTGATGCTGAAACTTCTGGTGCAAGGCGGCCAGAAGTCCCACTTGGGTGTCCCTTTCTCTTGCAGGAGAGAGCTGTTCCCCTTTCTCTTTCTTTTGCCAATTAAACCTCCACTCTTAACCTCCACGTGTGTCTGTGTCCTTGATTTCCTTGGCATGAGGCAAAGAACCTTGGGTATTTACCACAGACAACAACACCACTTCATCAAGAGTTGAAATATGGCTGTAATAAAGCATTTTTCACATATTTTCTTAGGTTGGTGCCAAATTCATAAGATATGCGTGGCAAGTTAAACAATAGGCTTTTAAGGGGGTGCTTGACTTTCCAGTTACAGTAACAAGGGTAAATTTAAAAAGAAATCTTTCTTTTTACTCAACATCCTAAATATTTGATGTGAAGATAGAGGTGGTTGAACTTAATATTCCTAACCTTAAACTAGTTTAACAAAAACTCAAATATTATATACATACATGAAGTCATATACATTTTTAGGATCAAATGCTTTTTCATTGATGTTTATATAATTGTGGAGGTTTTCTTTCTATTTCCATTCAATATATGCTGCTGGAGAAACCGTTACGGTGTCTGTGCCACCCAGAATGGCACATTACAATCATATTTAACCGAAAACACACTAAGAACAACACGAAGAATAATGATGGTGAAGGGTGAGGACAAGGGAAAGCCAGGAAACAGAATTCATCCAAACATTTAGAAAGCATTTCACAAGTTTCTGTACAAAAAATATTGAGTTACCATGGAAGTATAGGAAATGTTTTGTCATGGCTAGAAAACTGGCTTAAAGACAAATGTAATTGGGCACTTCTCTGGACAGAGAAATATTTACGGTGGGGATCCCTAGAAATCATCCATAGATGGATCTTATTTAACTATTTGTATACAAAATATTAAATAAATTACAGAGTGAAACTTAAAAGCACAGGGTTCAGTGCTGGGAGATTTATTTCCTTGTCATTTTGTCTAATTTTTTTCTAAAATTGCAGGCTGAAACTCCAAACTTTCTGCATGTCACCACCTTGGCACCATTTTTGTGTAAATACTTACCATTGAAATCATTTTTCTTGGTAATCAATGATATCGTTTGAGCTATTGCAGGTTCTATTTTGTCTAACCCCACCAGATCAACAAAAAACTTTTACCATCTTCAGCATCTTAAAATTTTGCATGTTAAGTATTATTAAAATACGTTCACATAAAATATTTAAAGCTTTATTAATAGTGATTAAAATTTCACTGTATTGATTTACACATTTTTCCAAAAAGTTCGCTTTCTCATTTCAATAGACGAATGCTTTGACAAAGTCAGGACCATAAACCTACATTGTTATGGTACATCTGTGTAGATATTATTTTTTGAGACTCAACTAAGTATTTTATGTCTGACACTGCTCACTTATGTTTAACTACATAACACATTATGTTAAAAGTTCTGATGATATGTTCAAAAATGTCTTTTAATTACTTTATTGATATACTTTGATAAAATGTTTATTTCAAATACTTTAATGCATAAAGCTGATATATGATGTTCTTTAAGTTTTCTTTCACTAATGATTGCAAAATTTCTTTATTAGAAACATGAGCTTTAACAAATTCTCTGATTTTTAAAAAAGTGTTTTGCTGTTCTGCTCTTAACAACATAAACTTTGAACTTCATTTCCATCCAACATTTATGTCATTAGCAATATAGGTTAACCAATTTTTTAAGTTGACTCAAGTTGTTTTTCATTTTAGAAATACAAATTGTTGACTTATGTTATAATGATTGTTGTACAGTATCAGAACATGCCTCCAGTTGTGACTGATTTTTTTCTTTTAATCTCCTGAAATTTTAGAATATTTACCTATTTATGATAGTTAAAGAAACATTAAGAAAAATAACCAAATTTTGAAGTCTCTTTACTGTGGGTTTTCATTTTAAATATTTAATCTTAAATTTATATACTATGTGTATTAAAAACTATTTACACAACAAATTGAATTGCATTATAATTAAAAGTAAAACTAAACATCAGAAGTAATAATTTATGGATGATGACTACCTGGAATAGATTTTAGATACAGGAGTAGAGATTTTAGGTACATTTCAAAGGCAAAGCCAATAGGATTTACTGATTAATATGGCTTGGTTTTATGTCCCCACCCAAATCTCCTGCTCAGTTGTAATCTCCAGTGTTAGGAGGTGGGCCTGGTGACAGGTGACTGGATCATGGCGGTGGATATTTCATGAATGGTTTTGTACCATCCTCTGGGTACTATTCTCACAATAGTGAGTGGGTTCTCGTGACTTGTGGTCATTTAAAAGTGTGTGGCATGGCATTTCTCCCCTCACTCTCTTGCCCCTGCTCCTGCCATGTAAGACGTCTGCTCCTCCTTTGCCTTCTGTTATGATTGGAAGCTTCCTGAGGCCTCCCCAGATGCAGAAGCTGCTATGCTACCTTTATAGCCTGCAGAACTGTGAGCCAATTCAGCTTCTTTTCTTTATAAGTTATCCAGTCTCTGGCATTTCTTTATAGCAATACAAGAACGGGCTTATACTGATGAATTAAGGAATTGATTATGGGTACAGAAAAAGAGAAAAAAAAAAAGAATGAATATCCTAGTGTCTGTCCAGGTGAGTGGTAACATCATTCAATGAGAAGGGGACTGCTCTGCAAAGAATAGACTTCAAGGGAAAAGTTGGAGTTTGGGTCTTTGATACTATGATCTAGATGCTTTAATTCTTTTCAGCAATGTTTTCAATATCTGTGAGAGGTATGACTACCACTCCTGATTTATAGATGCGGTAACTAAGATTTGGAGATATTCAATTTAAGTTACCGTGACCAATGAGTTGTGACTGATTCTGGAGCTCAAAAAAGAAAACAGGCCATGAGGCTAAGGCAGTAACAAATAATCAGTGAATTTAATCCAGTAGATATTTTTCAAAGACCACTATGTGCTTATCACTATCAGGTGTAATAGCCAGCAAGGAGAGAATTCAAAATTCTAAACTTGTGCTATGTCGCAGGCATTAACAGTGCTGGAACCTATATTCTGTAAGAGACTATAGACAGAGTAGATGACACTTAAATTGTTGAGCAACCACTAAAGGAGATAATAAAGGTAACAATCACTGAAGTAGTTTAGTGAAAGAAGGGATGTCAGTGAGGGCCATAACGGTGTAAACTGAGTTTCCTTCTCGAAGATACAGGGGAGGATTTTAATGAGAAAGAGTGAGATGGAGGCAGGAAAATCTTCAGACCAGGAAACTGCATGGGTATAGTCAGCATGTACCTGGGGACCATTTGACTGGAGTAGAGGAAGATAATGGTAGATAGGCAGAGAAAGGCCACATTAGGCAGGGCTGTGAAAGCTGGGAAGAACACCTTGGATTTTATCCTGTGGGAACTGGGAGCTACTGATGGTTTCTATGGCTAGAGGTGAAACATGATCAATAGCCACCATTTCTTAACTAACATTTTCCTAGGACATTGCCAAACTCATATTGGCAACATTTATGTTTTACTTATATTTAATATTTTTCACTTGCAATAAAAATGATCACATATAACATCTAGGTGGATATTTTGACATACTAATTCCCTTCAGTTCCAAACTCATTCAAATAATACAGTTTTGTCCAAAAAGAGAAATTATAATGTGAGGTTATGAAAAGTCCATTTCTCTCTTAACATTCTTCCTAGCAACTCAGTTGTTTTCATTGGCTTTTATTAAAACAACCTTTGTGTGAACTGGCAATTTGTTTTGTAAACATCAATGAAAGCATATTTCAGAAAATATAGTAATAAAAACCAACTCAATTCCAGAAATCTGCTTGCTGCCAGACATCAGTCTTCAGCTCATATTATGAGTATTTCCAGTAAGTCTTAAATACACATTAACATAAGAAATAGCTTGCTGTTTAAGATCAAAAAGTTGAAAAATCCTTTGCTGCCTCTCAAAAATTGCTGAAGGGTTATGTCCAATAAAATGCATTTTCCTTTTTGATAAACTACATTTATAAGGGTTTTATGCATTTCATTTCAACTGAACTCTTCCTTCCCAAATCCTACTTAGACCCAGTTTATTATCATCCTAGTATTTATATATTTTACAACTTTCTTTAAGAGGACTGTGATATTAACATTTCAACAATACCTATCTTGAACTCATATCCACTTTCCAACCCTTTATAAGAATTAGACGCTTTATTCTAATTCTTTTAATTAGAAGAATTAGGAACTTCCATTACTATTTTCTAGGAACTTCCATTACTATTTTCTAAGTTAGGCACAACTCAGCTATTGTCACTAAGCTATGTTTAATGACAGAAAAAAATTAAAAATGATTCCTCAACTAGAAGTATAATAAGGAAAGGCTGCAAACTAAATGTTCTAAAGAACTTTAACTTAAATGCCTTCTGGTTGGCAGATGAAATATCTCTGAAAAGTGAAATGGGTCATTGCATAGTTCTTCTCAGGATACAATCACAATCATCCTATATATCTGTTGTGATGCCTTTTGAATACAAATGTTTTCTGTAAAACATCTAATTCAACTAACTCTCCTAGTTCCCATAACATACATTTCTTCATATTTCAAAGTAAATCAGTGAATTAACTCAGTATAGAGTTTGGGTGTATACCACATGCCTAAAACCATGCTAATTATTTTGGGGGACATATAAGAAGAGTAAGATGTGATTTTTAGCAGCTCATGTTCTATTAATACTTGTGTTCTAAAAAACATGAAATACATAGCAACTACTTCAAGACATTCTGTAACTAAGTATTAAGTTATAAGAGAGACCCTAGAACCAAGGTGAAGGAAGAGAAACCGTGGGTTAGGGTTGCTAGGAAAGCTTGCTGCAAGACATGCTTTAAGAGAGCCTCAAAGATTTGATGGATGAGCAAGGAGTGGAAAGGTAGAAGTTCATGTCAAGCAAGGAGACTGAGTGAGAGAGCAGAAAAGAGGGAGATAACTCATCTATTGAAGGTATATTAGATGCCATGTTTTATGGAAATATTTATGAAATGAAATAAACATCATTTAATATTCACAGCAAGCTTTTGATGTGGATATTATTGTCTCTATCTGACAAAAGGAGAATAAATCTCAGAGTGGGTAAGAAAGATGCTCGAGGTTAACTGTTACATGGCTGACAATCAGGATTCAATATCAATGTCTGTCTTACCCAGAGTGGAGCTTTCTCCAACAGCTCACTGCCTCCTTTATATGTCTATACAGAAGTGAGGGAACTATCTTGCCTGTAACAACTCAATTTGGTTATCTGTGGGATATCATGTGGCTTTAGTCTGGAGCCAGACTAGAAAGAGTGGAAGAAGGCAGGCTAATTAGACTTTGATCAAAGGGATTACAGATGGTCACCGGCAATTTTTAAAATGGGAATTAACATGGTGTATGCAGTGTCTAGGAAAGATAAATAGTTTGACAAACAAATAGGTAATTCCAAGATGAGTAGAAGTAAAGGGCTCTTTTAAAAACCTAGGGATCAAATGAAGTGAGCCTAGGCTATAATGAAGGCATGAGAATGAAGAGGAAGAGATAGAAATGAGCTGTTATAGAAAAAAATCAAGAGGACTTAGAGGCAGACCGAATATGGGGAAAAAACATGGTCAATGAGTTGTATAAGAGCTTTAGTGACTGTAAGAACTGTAGTGCCATGGACAGAAACGGGAAGGTTGAAATAAGGAGGTGATGTGAGACTTTGATGAGATAAGTTTTGGCTGGCACAACCAGAGAATGTGGCATGCTTCCAGGTATCAGAAGGGGCCATTTTCTGTACTTTTGTGGAGCTAGAAAAATAACTATTTCCTAATCAAGAATTTATGTGTCTCACAGTAGAGTATGGTGTTATAAACTCAAATATTTCTATCTGTTCTATTTAGATGCTCTCAGTAAGAAGCCTAAGAGTTGAACATAAAAAAGAAAATGCTATGGTCTTTCTGTCCTCTAAATGTGAAAGTCAGAGGATAAAAGATTTATTAAGGATGAAGTCTGAGATTTCAGGTAATTATAATAAGTACTCTTTTCATGCTTATTTATTGGTTTTAAGTGACACTTTAATATCAAGTTTAAGTACTAATCGAAAAATTTTCAATAGACACTTATTAAATAACTTCTACTCTAATAATATCTACCTCATGGCACTGCTGTAGAGAGTGACATAAGAGACCAAATATATAACATTTTGTGTTGAATTGCAAGGTTCACATAAGATGTTATGATTGTCACAACTTAGTGTTAAGGAGGAAGAATGGAATAGTGAGAAAATATAAGATTTGGTTCCCGATGTGACAAATCACTACATGTCTTTGGACCCGATCTTGAAACTCCTAGATTGTCAGTTTTGTAAAAGGAGCAAATTAGCCTAGATACCCTGGGAGTCTCCATCTCTGAATGAGTAAAGGACAGCACTATAATGTATAGAATCACTTAGTGCTTTTCAGCCTGTAAAAGTAATTATTATGCAAATATTATCTCTTATTTGAAAAAGGGCAGCCCTACGCTGAGAATGAAAATATAGAAATTGGAAGCAAGACCTAGCAGTCTCAGTTAGGACCTCAATATATTATAGCAGATGTTTCCAAATATTTTAAAATATGTAGATATTTATACTAAAGAAGAATGAAAAGCTTTATCATAAAGTGAACTCTTGATAAAAATTAGGCAAATAATCATAGGAGTTTTCAGTCCCTTGAGTATTAGGAAACTGAAATCTTCACTGCAGAATGAAATCAATGAATACTGGAATAGTGGGTCTGGCTGGGTTAAGAGGTGTGTGGGTTGCCATAAACCTTTTTCTGTGCATTTAATGTTTCCTGTGGTGTTACAGTAAGGGAATGGAATAACTGTCATGCCAATAGTTGGTCTCACAAGTATAGATGCCTTTTTGCTACATGTAAAAATGTGACTTTAAATGTTAGGAAGAAATAAAAAAAAAAAAACCAGCTTCAGATAATCTGCAAATATAAAAGTATTTAATGATTAAAATTGACAAAACTCCAATCCAAACCCTACCTGTAAGATGTCTAAAGAACCTAAACAAGCTTCCAGGCAACCCTGGTATTCTGAAGAACACATCTGGGGACAAAAAGCCCATAATATTTTAGTGAAAAAAATTTATGTCTGGTCTATGGATATTCTCTTTACTGGTACCATGCTTCACTTAACATTAATAACACTGTGCGATTTTTGTGTGTGTGTGTGTGTTGGCACAGAAATTCTGACCATGACACTGTAGGGAGACCTCCTGAAACTATTGCTACCGAATAAAAGATGAAACGCTCCTGATTATTGTAAATACAAAATTGCATGCAGGATTGTGTAAAGACAATGCCTGGTTGGACTGTCAGAATGAGCCAACAGCACGTGATGTGCTTCCCCCTGCAGAGAGCCTATGAATGTGAATGGACGTGCAGTCAGGGAGGTTTCACATCACCAAGATTTCTATCCCAGAAAAGCAGATGTTCATAGCTCTAGGAATGGAATAAGACCCTTGTGGAGAGTCTATAAACAGACGCATGGGCGGCGCCTGTCCATACGGATAAGATAGGGCTATAAATGCCCTTATCTTGCCACGGCTCTTCTAGGCCTCTTTCGCGTTAAGGCACAGTTTCTTCTTCTTCTTCTTCTTCTTCTTCTCCTTCTTCTTTCTTCTTTCTTCTTTCTTCTTTCTTCTTTCTTCTTTCTTCTTTCTTCTTCTCCTTCTCCTTCTCCTTCTTCTTCTTTCTTCTTCTTCTTGTACTAGGGTACATATGCATAACGTGCAGGTTTGTTACATATGTATACTTGTGCCATGTTGGTGTGCTGCACCCATCAACTCGTCAGCATCCATCAACTCGTCATTTACATCAGGTATAACTCCCAATGCCATCCCTCTCCCCTCCCACCTCCCCATGATAGGCCCCGGTGTGAGATGTTCCCCTTCTTGAGTCCAAGTGATCTCATTGTTCAGTTCCCACCTATGAGTGAGAACATGCGGTGTTTGGTTTTCTGTTCTTGCGATAGTTTGCTGACAATGATGGTTTCCAGCTGCATCCATATCCCTACAAAGGAAACAAACTCATCCTTTTTTTATGGCTGCATAGTATTCCATGGTGTATATGTGCCACATTTTCTTAATCCAGTCTGTCACTGATGGACATTTGGGCTGATTCCAAGTCTTTGCTGTTGTGAATAGTGCCACAATAAAATACGTGTGCATGTGTCTTTATAGCAGCATGATTTATAATCCTTTGGGTATATACCCAGTAATGGGATGGCTGGGTCATATGGTACTTCTAGTTCTAGATCCTTGTAACCAAAACAGCATGGTACTGGTACCAAAACAGAGATATAGACCAATGGAACAGAACAGAGTCCTCAGAAACAATACCACACATCTACAGCCATCTGATCTTTGATAAACCTGAGAAAAACAAGAAATGGGGAAAGGATTCCCTATTTAATAAATGGTGCTGGGAAAATTGGCTAGCCATAAGTAGAAAGTTGAAACTGGATACTTTCCTTACTCCTTATATGAAAATTAATTCAAGATGGATTAGAGACTTAAATGTTAGACCTAATACCATAAAAACCCTAGAAGAAAACCTAGGTAATTCTATTCAGGACATAGGCATGGGCAAGGACTTCATGTCTAAAACACCAAAAGCAACAGCAACAAAAGCCAAAATTGACAAATGGGATCTAATTAAACTAAAGAGCTTCTGCACAGCAAAAGATACTACCATCAGAGTGAAAAGGCAACCTACAGAATGGGAGAAAATTTTTGCAATCTACTCATCTGACAAAGGGTTAATATCCAGAACCTACAAAGAACTCAAACAAATTTACAAGAAAAAAACAAACAACCCCATCAAAAAGTGAGCAAAGGATAGGCATACTCTCTTCTGAGAATTTCTAGTCTAACCGGTTGTCTAGCTTCACATCCTGTTTCTATGGATTGCTTGTAACCAGCTTTTGCTGCAACTGTTACTGCTGATTAATATCTTGCTAATCATATGTTATGGAACGACTGTGCTTCTGTTTTAAGGCTCTGTTAGAAATAACTGATGCACACACTATATTGTCAATTCTTACCTCTGTATACTGTACTTCTGCATACAGACGTTATGTTAAAGAATTACGTCATCCCATGTGATCATCTCACCTCATAATCAAATGACCCCAAATCCCTCACTAACCTACCCCCGCCCTCACTAAACTTAATAATAAATGCTGGGTATATCCAGTGCATTGGCGGCATCATGGAACCAGAAGGCAGTGACACCCCTGGACCCAGCTTTCACTATCTTGTGTGTGTCTATTATTTCTCAACCTGCCGATCCACCTGGGAACAAAGAGAGAGCCCCGCTGCATTGCGGGCTGCTGGCCAGATCCCGCAATATAACACAGAATTCTAATTGAAATATATAGCTCAGCCATCTCTGAACATGTGCATTATTCAGAGATAGGCTTTGTGTGCAATCCATAAGCTCTTAGAGGGAATGGCTATACTATTTAAAGAAGTCTGGAAATTTTTGTAAATTGCCATGAACAAAGCTTTTATTCATCTCTCTTTTCCCAGCATCACCTCCTATATGATGGGATTGGAAAAAATGAAAAAAAAATCAGAATTTATTAAAAAATATCTTAGACCAGAGTGACATCAGCAAGATGGCAGGCTAGAAAGCTCCAGTCCCTCTTTGCTCACCATTTAAAAAAAATTAAAAACCCTAGAGACTAATGTACCAGTATAGGAGTTATGAAATCAGTCGAATATCTAACAAATGAATGACAATCAAGAAAACTCGACATGTAATACAGTAGAAAATGTTGTGGCACTTTTACTCTCCCTTGCTTCATGTCCTCGCTGTGGTGGTGTGGTGGTGTCATTGATGGGAGAAAGCAGCCCAATTCCTGATTCCCTTCTGTGAGCCAGAGGAGTAGAGTAAATCTTATTTGCAATGTTCCAAGCTTTCAGTGGGCAACCTAAGGGACTGTTTTGTGTCTGATCTGACTCAGAGCTCAGACAGAGAACAGCAGGACACCTCAAATCTCAGGCTGGCAGAACCTGTGGTCAGTGGCAGGCTTTTCGGTATGTGAAAGCTTCAGGGCAATGGCACACTCATGCATGCCTGGGGAAAGAGCTTATGAGCAGAGGAATACAACGACACATCCAAGGCCCTGAGAGGAAACTGTTGTGAGACTCTAGGAAATTAAGATATATTTAAAAGCAGTCATATATGGGGGAACTTTTTTTAATTAAAAGAAACCCCATTTCTACAAAGCAATACAAAAATTAACTGGGTGTGGTGGCATATACCTGTGGTCCCAGCTACCTGGGAGATTGACTTGGGAACATTGCTTGAGCCTGGGAGGTCAAGGCTGCAGTGAGCCAACACTGCAATTGCACGATAGCCTGGGTGATAGAGCGAGACCCTGTCTTCAAAAAAAAAAAAAAAAAAAAAAGTACACACACAGAGCCAGGAAGAATGCATGCATGCCCAGAAAAGACCTGGGAAGATTTAAAGCCTTTATCCTGGGCTATTGCTAAGGCTCTGGACATATCCTGTAATTAGTGAAAATTTTTATACCGATCTTCAAAACCTGGAAGTGGCTGTTTTTTCCAATGCCCAATTTTCAACGAGGCATACAGATAAATTGGAACATATGGCCCAATTGAAATGTCCACAAAATAAATCTTCAGAAACTCTCCTTGAAGAAATACACACATTGGATTTACAAGGCAAAATTAAAAAAAAAAAACAAAAAAACTGTTTTAGATATGTTCAAACACTTACAGGAAAATGCAATTAAAGAATTAAAGGAATTCAGAAACTGACATACGAACAAAATGAGAATATCAACAAAAATAAATTATTAAAAATAACCAAACAGAAATTCATGAGCTGAGAAATACAATAACTAAACTGGAAATTTCACTAGAGGGATTCAGCAGAAGACTTGATGAGACAAAGGAAACAGTGAACTTGAAGACAGGCCATTTGAAATTATAGAGTCTCATACACAAAAAGAAAAAAATATAAAGAAAATATATAGAGCAAAAGAGACTTAAGGGTACCACCAGGCAGACCAGTAGATGCATACAGAAATCCAGAAAGATAAGAGAGAGTGAAAGAGGGTGGAGAGATTACTTTTATTGGTAATGGTTAAAAGCATCTCTAATTTGAGGAATGACATGAATATGAAAATCCAAGAAGCTCAACAAACTCCAAGTATGAGAAACCCAAAGTACACATATTGAGACACATAATCAAACTATCCAAAGCTAAAGACAGAATTTTAAAGACAGCAAGGGAAAAGTGACTCATTACGTATAAGAGATTCTCAAGAAGGTTATCAGCAAATTTTTCAGGAGAAACCTTGCAGGCCAGAAGGCACTGGGAGGCTATATTAAAAGTGCTGAAAGAAAAAGACTGTCAACTAAGAGTTCTATATTCAGCAAAACTGTGCTTCAAAAATGAAGGAGAAATGAATACATTCCCAGAAAACCAAAAGCTGAGGAAGATCATTGCATTAGGCAACACAAACAAGACTACCCCAAGTCATAGAATAATAAAACTCTCAAAGTTCAAGGATAAAGAGAGAATCCTAAAAGCAGCAAGAAAAAAAAAGTAGCAAATAACATATAAGAGTTCTAATTCATCTGGTAACAAACTTCTCAATGGAAACTGTATAGGCCAGAAGGGATTCAGGTGACATTTTCAAAGTACAAAAAAAAAAAAAAAAAAAAAAACCTGCCATCAAAGAATATTTTATCCAGCAAAGCTGCACTTCAAATACAAAGGAGAAATAAAGTATTTCCGAGATAAACAAAAGCTAAGAGAAGGCACCATCACCAGACCCATCTTAAAGAAAAGCTAAAGGGAGGTCTTTAATGTGAAAGAAAAAACACTAAGGTGTGAAAAGAAAATATTGGAAGGTATAAAACCCACTAGTAAAATTAAGTACAAAAACAAACCCAGGATACTCTAATGCTGTAATTTTGGTGTGCAATCAGCTAATAATTCTAGTATGAAGCCCAAAAGACAAATCTATCAAAAACTGTAATAGCTATAGCAACCTGTTAAGAGATAGACAATATTAAAAATATGCAAATTGAGACAACATAAAGTCAAAATGGGAGGTGAGTTAAAGTGTGAAGGTTTTTAAAATTGTTTGTTTCTATACTTTTCTAAGCTAAGTGGTCATCTCTTTAAAATAATTTGTAAGCCTCATGGTAGCCACAATGCAAAAACCTATAATAGATTCATAAAAATAAAAAGAAACAAATTAAAATATACTGCCAGAGAAAAATCACTTAATCACAAAGGAAGACAGAAAGGAAGAGGAATTATGAAACAAGAACACAAGCAACAAATGGCAATAGTAAGTCCTTAATAACATTGACTGTAAATTGACTCAATTCTCTAATTAAAAAGCATAGAATAGCTCAATGAATAAAGAAAAAAGACCCAACTCTATGCTGCCTATAAGAAACCCACCTCACCTATAAAGACACAGATACCCTGAAAGTGAACAGGTATTTCATGCAACCTGAAACCAAAAACAGAACAAGAATAGCTATACTTATATCAGGTAAAATAAATTACCAATCATGACTGCACAAAGAGACAAAGAAGGTCACTAAATAATGATAAAGTTGTCAATTCAGGAAGAAAATATAGCAATTATAAATATGCATCCAACATCAGAGCTCCCAAGTATATAAAGCAAGCATTAGTAGTTGTAAAGGGAGAGTGTGATACAATGATTGCAGAGGACCCACTGTCAGTAATGGCCAGATAATCAGACAAAAAATCACCAAAAAAAATTGGAGTTACAATACACACTACACCAAATAGGCCTAACTGATATTTACACAACATTTCACTCAAACACTGCAGAATAAACATTCTTTTCAGCAGCACACAGAACACTTTCCAGTATAGACCATATCTTAGGCCACAAAACAAATTTCAACCAATTAAAAAGAGGAGAAATCATATCAAACATCTTTTCTGACCACAAAGGATTAAAACTAGAAATCAATAACAAGAGAAACCTCAAAAACTACACAAACACATGGAAATTAAACAACTTGCTTCTGAATGATAAATTGGTCAATGAAAAAATTAAGAACGTTAAAAAATTTCTTGAAACAAATGAAAATGGAAAACAACAAACTAAAATCCATGGAATACAGCAAAATAAATATTAAGATGAAAGTTTATTGGAATACACTTGTATTCATAAAGTAGAAAGACTTCAAATAAAACAACTTAATCATTATATTAGTCAATCCTCATATCTCTATGAAGAAATACTCAAGACTGGGTAATTTATAAAGAAAAGAGGTTTAACAGACTCACAACTTTCTATTGCCGAGGAGGCCTCAGGAAACTTGCAATCATGGCAGAAGACAAAGGAGAAGCAAAGGCACATCTTACATGGCAGCAGGTAGGAAAGCATATGAGCCAGTGCAAGGGAACAGCCTTTTATAAAACCATAAGATCTTGTGAGAGTCCCTCACTATCACAAGAACACCATGGGAAAAACTGCCCCCACGATTCAATTATCTCCATTTGGTCTCTCTTGACACATGGGGATTATGGGGATTACAGTTCAAGGTGAGATTTGGTTAGGGACTCAGATCCAAACCATGTCAGTCATGCACCTCAAAGAACTAGAAAAGCAAGAACAAATCAAACCTTAAATTAGTGGAGGGAAAACAATAAAGATCAGAGAAGAAATAAATGAAATTGAAGCTAAAAAATACAGATCAATGGAATAAAACAAGTTGGGTTTTTTTGAAAAGATAAACAAATTGTGAAATCTTTAGCTAGACTAAGAAAAAAGAAGGAAGACCCGGGTAAATAAACTTGGAAACAAAATAGGAGATATAACAACTAAGACCATAGAAACATAAAGAATCATGAGAGACTATTATGAACAACTGAACACCAACAACTGGAAAACCTAGAAGAAATGGATAAATTCCTAACACACACAACTTACTTAGATTGAACCATGAATAAATAGATAATTTTAACAAACCAATAATGAATAATAAGATCGAAGTTGTAATAAAAATTTTTCCATCAAATAAAACCCCAACACATGATGGCTTCATTGCTGAATTCTATTGAACATTTAAAGTAAAACTATTACCAATTCTACTCTAATTCTTCAAAAAAATTGAGAAAAAGAGAATACTTCCAAACTCACCCTGTGATGCCAGCATTACCTTGATACCAAAACCACACAAAGAAACAACAATGTAAAAGCCCATAGGTCAGTATCACTGATAAAGTGATAAATATCATTAAAATGGCCATAACTACAATTACTTTTGCACCAACCTAATACTAGCAAACCAAATTCAACAACACATTAAAAAGATAATTCACCATTATCAAGTGGAATTTATTTAAGGAATGCAAGGATGGCTTAACATAGGCAAATCAAGAAATGTGATACATGGTATGAGTAGAACCAAGAACAAAACATATATGATCGTTTCAATAGATGATGAAAAAACATTTGATAAAATTTAACATCCCTTTAGGATGAAAACCATAAAAAACTGGGTATAGAAGAAACATACCTCAAATGATAAAGGCCAAACCCTCAGCTAAAATCATACTGACCAGGAAGAAATGGAAAGCCTTTCCTCTGAGATCTGGAATAGGATGAAAAGGATGTTGAATTATACCACTTTTATTCAATATAATGCTGGAAATCTTGGCCAGAACAATTAGGCAAGAGATAGAGATGAAAGACATCCAAATCGAAAAGAAATATGTCAGGTTAGCATTGTTCACAGACATGATTTCATACTTAGAAATATCTAATGACTTCACCAAAGAAACTGTTAGAACTGATAAATTCAGCAAAGTTGCAGGATACAAAATCAACATACAGAAATCAGTGGCACTTATATTCACCAGCAGCATACAATCTGAAAAAAAATCAATAAAGCAAGCCCATTTGCAGTAGTAATAAAATGCCTAGGAATCAATTTTATCAAAGAAATGAAAGATCTATACAAGTAAAACTAGAAAACACTGATGTAAGAGATTGAAGAGGATATACACCAAAAAGAAAAGATATCCCATGCTCATGGATTGGAAGAATTAATACTGTAAAAATATCCATACTATCCAAAAGAATTTATAGTTATGCAATCCCTATTAAAATACTAATGACAGTCTTCACAGAAATAGAAAAAAATCCTAAAATTTATATGGAACCACACAAGAACCAGGAGAACCAAAGGATTCTTAAGCAAAAAGAGCAAAGCTAGAGGCACCAAACTACCTGATTTCAAAATATAGTAAACAAATCACCATGGGACTGGCATAAAAGCGGACACATAGATCAATGGAACAGAGCAGAGAACTCATATATAAATCCACAAATTTGTGGTAAACGCATTTTCAACAAAAGTGCCAAGAGCTTACAATAGAAAAGGACAGTCTCTTCAATAAATGGGAAATAAATGCTGGGAAAACTGGATATCTACATGCAGAAGAATGAAGACCCTGTCTCTCTCCACATACAAAAGTCAAACCGAAATTGATTGCAGACTTAAATCTAATGCCTGAAACTATGAAATTATTAGAAGAAAGCATTGGAGAAATGCTTCAGAACATTGGTCTAGGCAAATTTTTGTGTGTGTATAAGACCTCAAAAGCATATGCAACCAAAGCAAAAATAGAGAAGTGGGATCATATCAAGCTAAAAAGCTCTGCACAGCAAAGAAAATAATCAATGAAGTGAAAAAACAATTCATGAAGTGGGAGAAAATATTTGCAAATTATCCATCTGACAAGGGATTAATAACCAGGTATTTAAGGAGCTCAAACAACTAAATAGGTAAAAACCCCAAATAATCTGATTTAAAAATAGGCAAAGGATTCAAATAGACATTTCTCAAAAAAGATGTACAAATGACCAAAAGGTATATGAAAAGATGCTCAACATCACTAATCATCAGATAAATGCAAATTAAAGCTCCAATGATACATCATCCCACCCTAGTTAAAATGGCTTTTAACAAAAACACAGGGAATAATGAGTGTTGGCAAGGATGTGGAGAAAGGGGAACTTTTGTATACCGCTGATGAGAATGTAAATTAGTATAGACATTATAGAAAACTGCATGGGGATTCCTCAAAAAACTAATGATAGAACCACCATATAATCCAGCAGTTCTGCTACTTTGTATATAGCCAAAATAAAGGATATCAATGTATCAAAGAAAGATTTGCACTTCCATGTTTATTGCAGCAGTATTCACAATAGCCAATGTATAGAATCAATCTAAGCACCATCAACAGATGAATCAATAAAGAAAACTGTATATATGCGGTACATACACACAGTGAAATACTATTCAGCCATACAACATGAAATCTTGTCCTTCATAGCAACAAGGATGGAACTGGAGTTCATTATGCTAAGTGAAATAAGGGAAAGATGAATATCTTATGTTCTCACTCTTTTGTGGGAAATAAAAAAGTAGATCTCATGAAGATAAAGATTAGAATAACAATTATCAGAGACTGGGAAAAGTAGCGAAGAGGGGGCATAGAGTTTGCTTAATGGGTACAAATACAGAGTTTGATAGAAGAAATAAGTCCTAGTGTTTAATAGATCAGTAGAGTGACTATAATTTACAATTATCTATCGTATATTTCAAAAAAGCTAGAAGAGAATAATTGGAATGTTTCTAGTATAAAGAAAAGACAAATATTTAAAGTGATGAATATCCTACTTATAGTCATTTGATCTTTTCAAACTATACGATTGTATTAAATTAACACATGTACCTCTAAAATGTGTACCTCTATTATGTATGAATACAAAAATAAAATTGATTAAAAAAGTTTAAAGGGAGTTATTCAAGTTGAAATGAAGGATGCTACATAGTAACTGAAAGCTATATAAAAATATAAATTTCTTTGGTAAAAAAAATGCATGCACACCTTTATTTTAAAAAGTATTATTATTATTGGATTTGCAAATCTACTTTATTTTCTACAGGAGTTAAAGAAAAATGTATAAAATTAATTATAAATCTAAGCTAATGGGTACATAGTATATAAAGGTACAATTTGTGACATTATAAGTCATGCAGAAGGTGACGCTGTAAAGTGAATTTATATAAGCAATTGATATTAAGCTGGCATCAACTTAAGACAGATTATTATAATTTTCTGATATATGTAATCCCCATGGTAACCACACAGAAAATATCTATAGAATATACACAGAAGAAAATGAGAAGGCATTCTAAACACGTCACAAAAAAAAAATCCACCAAATAAAGGCACTAATGGAGGTAACAAAGGACACAAAAAATCTGTAAGGCACATAGAAAACAAATAATAAAATGGCAAAAGTAAGTCTTTTCATACCAGAAATTACTTTAAATGTGAATGTATTAAACCCTACAATAGTAAAACAGACTGGCAGAATGGATTAAAAAACAACAAACGAAACTTCTCAGAATCCAAGTATATGCTATCTGCAGAGATTCACTTTAGCTCTAAGGATATGCATAGGTTGAAAGTGAAGGGACAGACAAAGATATTCCATGCAAATATTAATAGTAACCAAGAGAGAGCAGGGGAGGTTAAGCAACTATAACACAAAAAAGACTTCAAGTCAAAAGTTGTTACAAGAGACAAAGAATGAAGATGCTCAACATCACTTATCATTAGAGAAATGAACATCTAAACCACAGTAAGATAGCACCTCATATCTGTTAGGACAGCTATTATTAAAAAATCAAAAACAAAACCAATAAACAAACAAAAACAAACTTCACCAAAAATAAATAAATAAATAAAACAAAAAATAAAAAGTGCTGGCAAAGATGTAGTGAAACGGAAACACTTGTACATTGTTGGTGGGAATGCAAAATGATGTAGCCACTGTGTAAAATATGGTAGTTCCTCAAAAAATTAAATCCGGGCACAGTGGCTTAATCCTGTAATTCCAGCACTTTGAGAGCCCTGAGGTGAGAGGATTGCTTGAGTCCAGGAGTTTGAGACCAGCCTGGGCCACACAGACCCCACAGCCAAGAGGTGAAAGCAACCCAAGGGCCCATCAATGAATGAATGAATAAATAAAATGTAAAAAGTAAGGAAATTCTGATACATGCTACAATATGAATGAACCCTGGGGACATTATGTTAAGTAAAATAAGAGTCACAAAAAGACAAATACTATATGATTCCACTTACATGAAGTACCTCAAGTAGTCAAATTTGGAGAGACAGAAAGTACTGTGACAGCTTCCAGGGGGTGAGGAGAGGGAAGGATGGGGAATTAATATTGTTTAAATAGCACTGACTGCTAAAGTTAACAGTTCTTCCTCTCACTGTGGCCAACAGAGCCTGCCTTGACCATTGCATGGAAAGATTTTAATCTCTATGACACCAAGGCATCTTTGACTCTCTAATGCTGCTAGGGATCAGTAAATACAATGTCTGTGTCACATACATACTAACACAAAAGGGTATTTTTATAATCGTATTGCCAATGTATCTATTTTCTTTTTATATAATTTGAGATGTGATATTTCACTCATATCAATAAGTTAAATATTTTGGTATACGGATGGCAAAGATAGTGAATGACCATTTCCTTGATGGAATTAATTTAGGAGCAATGTATACCCAGAAGTGGTCTAACGTACATTTTTCTCCCAAACTAAATGTGTCAGATTTACTTTGTGCACATATTAGTCTTCCTACTTAAAATAATCATGCTCCTTCATTCTACCTGTTCAAATTCTACCCATAATTTAGAGCCCAGGGGAAGGCAAATATTTTACAAATCATTTCCTGACTATCCCAGCCCATATTCATCTGCCTAACCTCTAGCCTCTATTTAATCATTTAGTGCTCAGTGATAGAATGCTTTGTATTATTTGCTATCATTTTATATTTTAAAACCAACTAAAATGTATAAAACAGTTGATAATTATTCCAGCCTGAAAGGACAACCTGAGACAGTGATACAAGGTAAATTCAATAAAACCAAATTGTGAACTTGTTTATTCTCTTTAAAGCCTACCCAACATGAACATGAGTTCAAAAATACTATTGATTTGGATTTTCCAACGAGTTAATTCTAAAAACTGGTTTATGGAAGACTGGAGGAATTCCTTCCTTCTCCCTCACCCCCAACACACACACATAATACAACACACACACTAGCACACACACTCAACCACACATACTTGGACATGAGTAACAAGTGTACAGAAAGAAACTCTCTGATACTAAAATAATAGAGCACACTATGCATGCTCAAAATTCACACACACTCAGTCATCTATAACCTAAATTCAGAGTCCGTTTCATTGGTGGTTAGGGCATGCCTCTGGGCATTGAACTGCTGGGTTAATCTGGGAATTATTCTTTTAGATCAGACATGAAATCAAGCAGGGAAAAATGTGAGAGGAGGTGGAGGGTAGTTGTCTTTTTCCTGCAATAAGAAAATGTGTATTCCAACAAACTGAAGAAAATTGAGTTCACCCTTTATAGTTAAAACTACATATTACTTTGAGTTCAAATTCTTTCTATTAATACATAAGATTTATTGAAGTTATATTGTTTGAGTAGGATCAAGAAAGCTGAATATTATTTCAGGTTTTCAAGCCATAAGGACAAATAGTGCCTTTAGGTTTTCCATTCAACTAGGAAAATTATAGCTTCATATTTGCAACACTAAAGCTAATGCAGTGTCAGCACCTCCATCAAACTCCGTTGTTCAGCAGTTTATAATTCAAGCAGAAATGTTCACTCCAAGACCAAACTTGGCCTACACAATCTCAAAGAAAATGGAGAAAAAATTATTTTGGCTAGCGCTGACTTATAAAAGCAAAAGAGAGGGTGCTTTTACAAAGTGCTTTGAAAAACATTTTTGAGAATCTGAGAAAGTAACTGGGGATTACTGAGTTGACATCCGGCATTACTAAAGTTATAGAAAGGACCCCAGAATTCCATGACATCACATCAGCATCAGGAGTATCATAAGTACTTTCATGAAATTCTTCATCAGGACTAATTTCCTTATCAAACAGAATTACTGTTAATAGGAAAATAAACAGTTATAGTGGAAAAATAAAGACAAATAGGTAAAAATTTCTCATAAGGGCAACACAAGACTTTAGATCAATTTTCCCTGTAAGTACTAACTCTCTTGTGCACCATATAGACATATATAAAATGAAAAAAAAAATTTTCCCCAGTTTTAAAAGTAGTTCACAATGGCGGGCTGGAATTTCCAGAAATAACCTTTCTCTTCCCAAATGCTAACTTGTACTTAGAAACAGCTTAATGTAGAAGGGGATTTCCAGCCACAGGTGACAAGAGCTACTGGGCTCCTCATTCACTAAAGCTGGGTGGGGATCCAGTGAGTTCTGGGGTCTCATGCACTTTGAAGTCCTGGGGCAGGTGGTTTGTAGATTGCCTGGTGCCTTTGTGGCATCCTGTGGTAAGCTGGCCGCCAACCCCTCATTGCTCTGATCTCTTACACCTTCAAAATATGTCAAAACTTTAATATAGTGCGATCGGGGCATTACATTAAAAAAACATCTTTTCCTATCTATACAAGGCTCCCTTGTACTAAATACAGTGTAATTCTAGGCACTCCGTGTCTGTTTTCACTCGGCATTTATTAAAGCCCTATTACGGGCCAGGCCACAGATGATTTGATACGATTCTCATCCTTTAGAAGGTGTCAGGAGAAAACGAAAAGTCCACAAAAGGAACTCCAGTACAATTGTGGAGTGCCATCTGGACGACTTCACTGAAAAGGGTCTGAAGGTGTCAGAGCGACACCTCCTCTCTTCCCCACCACGCAGCTCTCACCAGCTTTTGTAATCACACTGACTCACCTGGTGGGTGTTCCCTTCCTTCTTCCCTTAAGTTCCGCTCGTTTATCAAGCACTCCCTGTCCCTGGGACCCTGGGTCCTGGAACCATCAGGCCATGGAGAGATACGGATGAGAGGGCGAGCCTGAACGCGTTGTCTAGGAGGGTCTGGCCGGGCCTCTGGCATTGCCAGGGGCAGGGAGGGCTTAAAGGGCTCAAGGCTCACCTGATTGAACTGTGCAGCTATGAGCGAGGGTTCCCATATCTTAGAACTGGTGTTCACAGTCCCGCCTTTCTCTTTCTTGGGTGCCATGCAAAGGACGGGAGGAGCATTGGCCTCTAAACTGGGCTCAGGCCCTGCCTAAGCGTCCCCGCTGCCACAGTAACCGAAGCTACGCCCAGTTCCTGAACTGCGTCGGCTCCCCTCCCCCAACCCCGTTCAGAATCCTTGGGTCAACCGCTTCCGTCTCCACAGCAACAGAGTTTCAGGGCGCGCGGCAGCTGGAAGCCGGGTTCGCAGTCCCCTGGTCAAATTTTAGGACATTTCAGAAGGAAAGCTGCACAAGTGGAGGAGAGCAGGACGAGGCTGGCCTCGGCAGGTCGGGCTAAGTTCTGCTACGGTCTGAGGCGTTGTCTAGAAACTCAAAATCTCTGGAATCCCATCCAGGACTCCTCCACCAAGATTTCTTCCGATCCTGAGTAACCTAGATTGGAACACTGACCCCTTCAGGGGGCAGCCCATGCCGTTTTTGTTCCAACCGCTCTAATCTGCCCCAAATGCTTCCTTATATGAAGCCAAATTTGTCTCTCCTTAACCTCTACCCTCTGCTCTGGTCTTAGTTCAGCCTCCGCCTCTGGGGGCTTAGTAAACAAGTCCAATCACCTTTCCACAAGACCCCTTATCTAATTGTAGATGGGATTAATGTACTTCTCTGCCAAGAGAGCTCCAGTCCTTTAAACTGCCTTTTATCGATTGGTAAATAGACTATTTCTTTTTTTCCCCTTTTTTCCCACCCTGCACTCATCAATATCTAAAATATCCTGGTTGGACAAATTTCCCAAAATAATGATAGTAATAAAAACCATTGTTTCTTGAGCACTGGTTACATGCTATATACAAGATTATTTCATTTAATTCTCACAACCACCTTATCCCAATTCCCACAGTGATTGATGGTGCCAGGATTAGATCCCAGGATTATCTGAGTCACAGATCTAGTGTGCATAACTGCTACACTGCTGTCTACTACTGTTTTAGGTCTGCCAAAATGACGGCTACCCCCCTCTGGAGCTAGATTTCCTTTTGTTTTTTATTGCAGTGAGACAAATTTGAGGACACCCTGGGTCAGAGCGCAACCAAAGGTGCCTTGCTGTCTCCTTAGTCATATAAAATTCAGAACTGACCAGGGCTTAACTAGCCATTAAGACCCTGCACTTTGCCTACAGGTAAGATGCTTCAGTTATCCCACTGGCCCAGATGAGTCAGGTGATGCAAGCCAGAAACTTAATTTCACTGGGCACAACCTGATGAATGGGTAACCTTCCACAGGGGGATGTTCTAAACCTTTTAATTGCTAACCATTTTCTTTGAGGACTAAATTGAGGGAAGGGGGATAGTGATACCCAGCCACTAGCATCCTTTTTCATTTGGGGGGCAGTTTTAATGATGACACTTCAACTTTTGTTCACAATTTGGACCATGAAAGGAAGTTTATGTTTACACCCTAATTCCTTAATACAAATACAGTCAGCCCTCGCATCATCACAGTTCTTCATCCCTGGATTTAACCAACTTTGGATCCAAAATATTAAAACATAAATAAATATACAAATAAAAATACAGCATAACAACTATTTTACAGCATTTACATAATATTAGATATTATAAATAATCTAGATATGATTTAAAGTGTAGGAGAGGATGTGCATAGGTTATATGCAAATACCAGGCCATGTTATTGAGAGGTGAAGCCAGCTGGACTTCCTGGGTGGAGTGGGTACTTGGAGAACTTTTCTGTCTTACAAGAGGATTGTAAAATGCACCAGTCAGCACTCTGTAGCTAGGATTGTAAAATGCACCAATCAGTGCTCTGTAAAACGCACCAATCAGCACTCTGTAAAATGCACCAATCAGCAGGATCCTAAAAGTAGCCAATCACAGGGAGGCTTGAAAAAAGGGCACTCTGATAGGACAAAAATGGAACATGGGAGGGGACAATAAGGGAATAAAAACTGTCCACCACCAACCAACAGTAGCAACCTGCTGGGTCCCCTTCAATGCTGTGGAAGCTTTGTTCTTTCCTCTTCACAACAAACCTTGCTGCCGCTCACTCTTTGGGTACCTGCCATCATTTTCTTTTTTTTTTTCTTTTTTTGAGATGGAGTCTCACTCTGTCACCCAGGCTGGAGTGCAATGGTGGATCTCGGCTCACTGCAAGCTCTGCCTCCCAGCAGAGGCAGACTGGGTTCAGGCCAGTGTCCTTCTTCAGCCTCTGGAGTAGCTGGGACTACAGGCGCCAGCCACCACACTAGTCTAATTTTTGTATTTTTAGTAGAGGCGAAATTTCACTATGTTAGCCAGGATGGGCTGGATCTCTTCACCTGGTGATTCGCCTGCTTCGGCTTCCCAAAGTACTGGGATTACAGGCGTGAGCCACCGTGCCCCGCCAGGGTCTCTGCCATCTTTAAGAGCTGTAACACCGCGAAGGTCCGCGGCTTCATGCAAACTTCGAACACATCATCAAGGGCCCTGAATATCAGACATTTTTCTATCGGAAAATGTGAGGGGTCCTGGAACCAATTCCCTGTGGATACCAAGGGACCATTAAAGGAAAACAATTTCTAGAAACAGTCTTTCACGGAAACTTTACCGAAAATTACAAGTTTTTATTTCTTGCTGGAATAAATGCAGTTCATCTTCTTGGGAGGGAATAGATAGATCCTATGGCAGCCTAACATAGGCTAGATAATTTACATCTGGAAGCCCTCCTTTGTCATGAGAATAAAATAACTGACGCATGGTGATGCCAGAGAGAGATCTGCAAGAAAAGGATTTTCCTGAGAGTCTCTATAACAACACCTAGGCTGCTATTGATTACTTTTCATAGCATTTTCTCGAAAATTTTGTTCTTCACCAAAATTGTTTTAGCATTTGTAAGATGAAAATTTTCTTTGTATTATGGCTGGAAAATAGAGTCTCTTTCAGACCAAAAAAAAAAAAAAAAAAAAAAAAAACCTACTGAATCATTAATTAGATCATTCTAAATTTTGATCAAGTTCTTCTCATAGTTTTAAACTGGGGAAAAAAAGTCCTGCCTTTTTATTAAAAGGTAGTAAAAAGTTTGTTGGTATTCCAGGATATTTTACAAAAAATTTAACTAGCTGTTTGTGCATGTCACACTACATTACTAATATTCTTTCTTCTTGAATGTGAACGCACACTTCAAAATAAACCATTACTTGCAATCAGTTTTGACAAATCACTAGCAGATGATTAATAAAATAGGTTGCAGATAAGAAAGGGAAAAAATGGAATAAGCAGAAAAAAAAGTAAAATTAAGTGTTATTTAAAAATTGCAGAGATAGTGTCACTAGCCATTTTTTTTACAAGTGATAGCTGTCCAACCACAATATTGGCAGCAATAAGATGTTTGCAATATTTATTGTGACAAAAACTATCCAGTTGTTCATCAAACATTTTCTTTTCTCCTAATATGGGAGTCAGACATTTTTTTGGCCTTTCTTACTCTTAGATATGAACATGTGATTCAGTTCTAGTCAAGCCTGGCCTTGAAAAATGTCTCCCAGCATTGTTCATACCCTTTTTTCTTGATACTGGGGTGGCATTGAAAACCTTGAATCTCTGAATGATTGCTATGACACAGAGGTCTCCCCTTCCCCTGAGGATCATCCTGCTTCTCCCACCAAAAGCATTTGCTTGGGACTATTATGTAGCTGAGAATTAAACGCTTTTCTTGAAGCTGCTGAAGTACTGGGGTTTGCTGTATCAGCCAGGGTTACCGTAACGACCCTAACATTTTTTACCATTTTCATCTGAGAGTCACCTGTTAATAAATCTAACACCAGCCAGCCTTTCTGAAACTGCCTGAGAGAACAACCTTGTTACTTTCAAGGAGGCAATACACAATGCTGGCCACTGTGAGAGGCAGGAAGATCTAACCCCTGCCTCCCCACTACTCCTGCATCAAGTGAGATCTCGATCTTCCTATTTTTCAGAAGATAAACCCACTAGATCCATCGCCTAGCTATCCATATACAGCTTTAAATCTTTAAAGCCCCTCATTGTTTAGAAGCCAGTTACTCCAGATATCACATCTCTCCCTATGCATCACTGTGGCAATTAAAATCAGCTGCAGTGCTTGCAGTTTGTAATTCCGTGTGAATTCTGGGGAGCCTGGGAGTAGACCACTTTCCAGAGAAGAACTTCCCTAAGAACCCTCAGTTTCTGTCAATGATAAAAGCAGTATTTGGAGTTTATAGTTTTGGCCTTGAATGTCTTGTCATATATCTGTAAGTGTCTGGAACCATAATTAAGTGCTGTTGATTTAATTTTTATGTTATTTGTAGTGAGAGAGTTTAGAATACCGAATCTACATTTAATGAATCAGAAAAATACCAGCGGTACATAGTAAAATATACATAATTTATAATTTTGAAAATGATTTAAAGGGATTGAACATTTTAAAAGCTAAAAATAAATATTTCAGAATGGAAGAGTGTATTTCTAATATAATCTTTTATAGTTTTCTTGGTAAAGTCCTACCAGAATACATTTAAATATGGAAGGTTTTCCAAAATGAATTTAAGGAGTTTAAAATAAAGGTTTTATTACAGAATGCTTTTTGCCCAGTTTTGGCCTTTTCCATTATTCTAGGGAAAGTGGTATTCTAGATAATTTATGATACAAAATGGGAAGATATTATATAGTAACCAAATTTATAAGGGGTTTCATCATAGAATTGGTCTGTTTAATTTCAGAAAATAGGTGTGAATGACAATGTTCATAGTTTTAAGTAGCAAAAGTCAGCCAGCCAAAAAAGGACCCTGCCAAGAACAGAAAAAAAGCATTACCATCTGTCATACATTTATGCTTTTTTGGTATAATAAATTGTTTCCCCCACTAAATATAAGTTGAAACTTTATAAGCATATACTTTACTACATAAATTTTCCCATATGTCAGTGGCTAAAACAAAACTATACTATTTGGAGAATTTTCTTTCACATTGGCAGGGTTACTCCTGGTTTGTTTGATTTAGTTTTTCCAGTATGAGTTTGCATTTGATATGTTTAGTTTACCAAAGACTGTCCACTTTTAGAGATGCATGATTTCTTTAGGCTATGATTACTGAATAAGTTATTTCTTCAAGTATTATGCTTTGATCTTATAATTCACTCTTACTCAGGTGTGAAGTCAGTCATATTACTTTTCATACTTGAAAAGTTTAGCCAACTATTGATGCATCCAGTGTTTCCATTGTTGTCAGGTAACATCAGGAACTATGGACCAATTCACTTCTAGGCCAGGATTCCAGGTATTCGAAATCCATTTAGCTACAGCAACCAACTTGCCTTGGGTTAAGAAGGTCTCACAGATGTCTACTGATTTCTCCGGTTGGTATCTTACATTCAAGAACACCTCTCGGTATACATATGTCTTGTTCACATCATGATCTTTGCATTTCTGACCTTCAAAATAGAGTGCTATAATGCCCTGTCTTTGAGTTTTTATTGTATGTGATACAGAGGGCTAGGTATCTTTCAGCTACAGGGTCCAAAACATATGGAGAATATTATACCTGCATTCTATGGTCAGCATTAGCTTCCTATTTATTTTTGAGTGCTATTTAAAGTGTTGACTTTAATCTTTAAAGCCCCTCATTGTTTAGAAGCCAGTTGCTCCAGATATCACATCTCTCCCTATGCATCACTGTGGCAATTAAAATCAGCTGCAGTGCTTGCAGTTTGTAATCCCGTGTGAATTCTGGGGAGCCTGGGAGTAGATCACTTTCCAGAGAAGAACTTCCCTAAGAACCCTCAGTTTCTGTCAATGATAAAAGCAGTATTTGGAGTTTATAGTTTTGGCCTTGAATGTCTTGTCATATATCTGTAAGTGTCTGGAACCATAATTAAGTGCTGTTGATTTAATTTTTATGTTATTTGTAGTGAGAGAGTTTAGAATACCGAATCTACATTTAATGAATCAGAAAAATACCATCTGTACATAGTAAAAATAGACAAAGCTAAAATTCATCTGTTTCATATTTATTAGTGTGGGAGTTTTCACTCTAGTGTTCTCTCAAGTCCTTCTTTGAATCTAATTTTAATATCTTCAGTGAAGGGATTTGCCCTGAATCCTTAGGGAACCATTTCAAAATCCATAACTCATGTAATTCTTTTCTCTAAATGCTTACCTAAATGTTTGATTTCTTAATGTTTTATCAGATGTCTGTTACTTATAAATGTGTTCTATGTTAAATAATAACTTTCTTTTTGTCGTATACAAGGTAAAAGCTATAGTTGAGGTAAACCTACTCCAATCTAACAGACAACACCAAGTAATATTATGCCAGATCATGGAGCAATCTTTTGGAGAGAACAGATGATTGGTACTTGGGCTTTGAGGACCTGGTAGCATTGTATATGAGGCTTAGGTGAAGAGTGGTATCCACCACTTTTCTTATCCATCCCTCTTCAACTTCTCATCCCTTTTTCCAGCCTAACCCTCAGCCTTCTTCAAAACAAAAATGCAGGATACCACTAGGAAGATTTCCAAATGACTTCCTAGGAAGTTTCTGTCTGGCTATGATCTTGTAAATGTTAAATGCAACTGTGTTACTCACCTTTTTCTATCTTACCATGTATGCCAATCCATAGTTCCAGGAATTAATTTTGCTTTGCTAGATTCCAATTTTTTTGTAATATCCTGTTATGTAGGGAACCCCAGCCAAAGGCTGTAGGATACCATAGTGCCCCACTTATTGAGAAGGGGTTATCATTCAGTAGGACCCAATTTTCAAGCTCATAGATCATTTGCTTACCTAATAGCTATAAAATGTTCTTTCTTAGTATTTTATACTATGTTCGTCTCATGGTAAGATAATGTTTATCTGATTAAATAAAATTGTATTTCTCAGTTGACTGGTGTTGCCATTTAGAGGGATGGGAATGCTAGAGAAAGAAGGTTCTGGAGGGGTTGAGTGGCAGGTGAGGAAATTATGATTTTGGTTTTAGACACGTTCAGTGTGTGTACCATTGAGACATCCAGATGTCTCAGGCAATTGGATATGTGGGCCTGGTGCTCACAGCAGGCATAGACAGGGGTGAATCATCAGCATATGAGGTTGAGTTTGCCCGGAGAGACCACCAAGTAAACAGGGGAGCAGAACCTAGATCTGAACCTTTAGGAGACTGTGGTTGTGAGGAAGAAAATAGATATGCGACCAAAGAGGTGTGTCACTGAAGCCAAAGGATGGGATGAGAGCATTTTTAAAATGAGGGGGTGTCCAGCAGTGTTAAATGCTACTGAGAGGTCAAGTTAGAAAGACTGAAAAATGCTTGCTGGATTTAGGGAAAAAAAGGTCAGCAGTAGTTAGCTACTCTACTTTAGTTACATTCACTGGAATGCATTTCGTATGCAGGTAATTTTCCTACTGTTCTTGGGTCAAATTGATCTTTAAGAGTGAATTTTAAAAAAAATTACATTTCCAATAGTTTGATATGTGGTGGATTTATGTGGCTGAAAGAATTAATATTGTTAAAACGTCCATACTACCCAAAGCAACCTAAATATTCAGTGCAATCCCTATCAAAATACCAGTGGCATTTTTCATAGAAATAGAAACAAAATTCCTAAAATTTATATGAAACTACAAAAGACTCTGAATTGCTGTAAAGCAACCCCAAGCAAAAAAGAACAGAGACAGAGGTATTAATATTACATTACCTGACTTCAAACTAAACTACAAAGTTATAGTAATTAAAACAACATGGTACTGGCATAGAAACACACAGACCAATGAAACAGAATAGAGAACCCAGATATAAATCCATGCATTTACAGTTAACTTATTTTCAACAAAGGCTGCAAAAACATACCCTGGAGAAAGGACAGTCTCTTCAATAAATGGCACTGGGAAAACCGGACAACCACTAGAATAAAACATTGGAGAAATGCTTTGGAACATTGGCCTAGGCAAAGATTTCTTTAGTAGGACCTCAAAAGCACAGGCAACAGAAGCAAAAATGGATAAACGGGATCTTATCAAGTTAAAAAGCTTCTGCGCAGCAAATGAAACAGTCAATAGTGAAGAGACAACCCACAGAATGACAGAAAATATACGCAAACTAAATGACAAGAGATTGATAGCTAGACTATATAAGGAACACAAACTACTCAATAGCAAAAAAAATAAAAAATAAAAAAAAAAATAAAAAACACCAAATAATTGGATTAAAACATGAGCAAAAGATCCGAATAGACATTTCTCAGAAGAAGGCATACAAATGATCAACAGGTAAATGAAAAATTGTTCCACATCACTAACCATCAGAGAAATGCAAATCAAAGCCACAGTGAAACATCATCTCACCCCAGTTAAAACAGCTTTATCAAAATGACAAAAAATAGCAGATGCCAGTGAGGACCTAAAGAAAGATGAACTCTCATACACTGTTTGGTGAGAATGTAAATTAGTACAAACATTATGGAGATTGGTATGGAGGTTCCTCAAAAATCTAAAAATAGAACTATTGTATGATCTAGCAATCCCACTGCTGGGTATATATCCAAAAGAAAGGAAATCAGTATATTAAAGAGATGTCTTCATGCCCATGTTTATTGCAGCACTATTCACAATAGTCAGCATATGGAATCAACCTGTGTCCATCAATGGATGGGTGGATAAAGAAAATGGGGTACATTTACACAATTAAATATTATTTGGCTATAAAGAAGAATTAACTCTTGTTTGCAACAACGTGGGTGGAATTGGAAGACGTTATATTAAGCAAAATAAGCTAGGCACAGAAAGATAAATATTATATATTCTCACGTATATGTGGGAGCTAAGAGATTGATCTCATGGAGATAAAGAGTAGAATTATGGTTACCAGACACTGATTAGGGTAATAGGGATGGGTGGGGAATAAAGAGGCATTGGTCAATGGGTACAAAAATACAGTTAGATGGAATAAAATCTAGTGTTTGGTAGCACAATAGGGCAATTATAGTTAATTTATTTTATATTTCAAAATTACTAGAAGACTGGAATTGGAATGTTTGTAACACAAATAAATGACAAGTATTTGAGGTAATAGATATCCCAATTACCCTGATTTGATCATTACACATTGTATGCTTGTATCAAAATATCATATTCTCTAGAAATATGTACAAATATTTTACATCCCTAAAATGTAAAAATAAAAATTTAGTTTAAATTGTGTAAGCCAGCAAAATCATATCTATTACAATACACAGTTTTTATTATATACATCTTAATATCTGTAATATTTTTTCTTATTTTTGAGATGGAGGCTCGCACTGTTGCCCAGGCGGGAGTGGTGCGATCTCGGCTCACTGTAAGCTCCTTCTCCCGGGTTCACGCCATTCTTCTGCCTCAGCCTCCCAAGTAACTGGGATTACAGGTGACTGTCACCATGCCTGGCTAATGTTTTGTATTTTTAGTGGAGACGGGGTTTCACCGTGTTAGCCAGGATGGTCTCGATCTCCTGACCTCATGATCCACCCGCCTCAGCCTCCCAAGGTGCCGGGATTACAGGCATGAGCCACCGCGCCCGGCCTGCAATTTTTTTTTTTTTTTTTTTTTTTTTTTTTTTTTTTTTTTTTTGTTTGAGATAGAGTCTCACTCTGTTCCCCAGGCTGGAGTGGTGTGATCTCGGCTCACTGCAAGCTCTGCCTCGCGGGTTCACGCCATTCTCTTGCCGCAGCCTCTGGAGTGACTGGGACTACAGGCACCCACCACGACGCCCGGCTAATTTTTTGTATTTGTAGTAGAGACAGGATTTCACCGTGTTAGCCAGGGTGGTCTAGATCTCCTGACCTCGTGATCCGCCCGCCTGGGCCTCCCAAAGTGCTGGGATTACAGGCGTGAGCCACCGTGCCCATCTAGGCCTTAAATTTTTTAAAGATATCAGTGAGCACTGGCCTCTATGCACAGTATAAAGAAATTTTCACAACACTGGCATCTTTTAAGTTTTAAAATGTAATAGTAAGGAAATCATCCTATTAAAATCTACTTTAAGCACATTTTGTGAATGTGTCAGTCTGAAAAGGGAGGAAGGATAATGTCATACTGAGGAAAAGGCCCTATACTGCATTTCTGTCCGCTTTCAAATACACATTCTCAGAAAACTTCCAACAAAGGTTTTACCGTTTGGTTGACAAAAATGAATATAAGTAAAGAATATGAGAAAAAAGAAAGCACTTGAAGTCAGACACTAGGAAGCAAAGGAAAACAATAAGAAAAGACTCATTCAAAAACAAAATTTCAGCCAGTGCACAAATCTATCAGCAGAACAAATAATGCTTCTAAAGGTGGTGGTGTAGGCTGGTCTCTCTGTCTCGTTCCACTTCTGAATGAATCTATTCAGGTCTTCTGCCATTTCCTTTATGGGAGCCAACTGTTTCTAACTCTGCCCACCCAAATAACAGCTTTATTGGCTCTTTCTTATATTTCAACTCTGTACTATATTAAGCAAAACAAAACTTTATTCTTTGTGTGTTATGCTTTGATTTTGGTGCTTTACTTTCTGTTTTGTAAATAGCAGTGGCTTCTTTATGCTCCCATGGTTCGTTCTTTTTTCTTTTCTTTTCTTTTCTTTCTTTCTTTCTTTCTTTTTTTTTTTTTAAGCTGGTTATAATCTTTAGGCTTCCATTTTTTTTTTCAAAATCAAGTCACACAATTTGCCAATCATCCACATTTTAAAACTTTTACGATTATTTTTGCATGACTGTATGCACTTCACCTGAGCCAGCTGTCTTAATCCTTTAGAGTGTGGCCATTTTCCGCTACTATACTTTTGGGTAATAACCATTGCCAATTTTATCCCACTAAGTAAATTCTTCATTTTATTGAAATTGTTTTTATAAAGCTTAAGTTACTCACATTTATACGTATAATCTCTTCTCCCTCCCCGTTCAGTCTGGTAGTCGTTTGAAACCCTATTAAGCTATTTGTTATCACAGTTTCTAAAACTGCTCCTGGTATTAGCTGTTCAACTTGTCATATAGTCCCTCTTCAACACAAGAGGCTAATTAAAATTGGAGAATCCAATCAGAGACCTGAGAGGCACTTTCAGAGGGCATCTTGTGCCCTTGAGAAAAAACAACATTCTTACTCCTGGGTTCAATTCCCTGCCCCACTCCTTGCTGGCTGTTTGATGAGCTTGAGCAAGTTATTTAATCCCTCTTTGCTTCACTTTTTTGTTTTGTTTTTAAAAATGAAATGAGAATAATTATGTTTGTGTTATAGGACTGTCATGAAGGTGAAAGTAGTAGCTATCAGTGATTAGAACAGTTCATAACACATACTAGACCTTGATAAATGTTAGCTAATATTTTTAAAATAAATGTTTTATTTTAGAATAGTTGTAGATTTACAGTAAAGTTTCAAAGATAGTGCAGAGGGTTTGCATGTATCCACATCCAGTTTCCCCTATTGGTAACATCTTAAATTAGTATGGTATATTTGTTGCAACAAATGAACGAATACTGATATGCTAACTAATAGTTTTAACCCAATGTCCTTTTTCTGTTCCAGGATCCCACCCAGAATGCCACATGACATTCAGAATTCTTGTCTCCTTAGACTCCTCCAGACTGACAATTTCTCAAACTTTGTTTTTGATGACCTTGACAATTTTGAGGTGGTATGATAATTTGTGAAGTGTTTCTCATGCTTAACCTGGAGTTACAAGGTAGGAGAAAAAGACCAAAGATGTGAAGGGCCATTCTCATAACATCATGTCAAGGGTAATGCTATTTCCATGAATTATCATCGATGATGTTAACCTTGATGTCCTGGCTGAGGTCGTTTATTAGGTTTTTTCTCTACAAAGTTACTCCCCACCCCGTACCTTTCCTGACTGTGTTTTTGGGAAGGAAGTCACTATGTGCAGCTCACACGTAAGGTATGGGAAGTTACACTCCAACATCCTTTGGCAGGGTAGTATCTATTCATACATAAATAACTTGAAATTTTTCTGTATGGGAAATTTTCTACCTCATTAATTTATTTATTTAGTCATTTGCTTTCCTCAGTAATGACTTATGAATGTTTATCCTTTGGGTTGTATTCCAAATGTAGTATAATATTTATTTATTTTATTGTTCAGTCAGTTGCCCTAGCTTTGATATTTGAGAAGTCTTTTAATTGGCTCTGTGTCTCCTCAATATACCCCCTTATTGGATTTTTCTTTTTTATTTTCTGACACTACAGATGCTTCAGGCTCATTCATCTTGCATATTACCTGACCCTGCCCTAGAAGCAGCCAATTTTCCAAGGAGCCCTGATTCCCTTTCCTGGAGAATGGTTGAACATGCTCTTTGCTACTGGAGTATCTTTTGTTTCTAGGCCCTCTCAGTGGACAGATTTAAGAAATAACCCATGTATACGCACATATATATACACAAAATTACTTCTTTATCTATTTGTGTCTACATTAAGGTAAACATGAGTTCACACTAATATTTCCCACTCTAATCCAGTACCACATGGTTCCTTCTAGTCTGCTAATATTTTATTAGCCATTCATTCATTCACTTATTGATTCATTCAACAAATTTTGTTGAGTGTCTGTTATATGCCAGGCCCTGTGCTCAGCACTAAGGATTAGAGATCCTGGCGGATACTATCCCTACTCTCATGTAGCTTAGAATCCATTTACACGTTACATTTTTACTTTAGCTCTTTGGTACTACCAAGGAATGACATCAATCACAACAGCCTATTTCCATATCCCTCTGCATTTTCCCACCATAGTCCATTCTCCCACTTCCAAGACTGCACTACCTTCTATTGATCATCTGTTTTCCTCTCTACCCTCGTTTCTCCTCTGTCAGCTCTTTTCCCTGTGGGGTTTTCACCTTTCATTAAAACACTACAGCAGAAGAGTGGCTTAGATGCTAAATAAGAGTATTATACCCCCTATTTGTGTTGCACATTTGAAAGCTCTTTCACATCTCATTTTTGAGTATAGAATTATGTAAAGAATGATAGGGTATTACCAAGGTGCTTTGTTTAGGGTGGCATCTTATGATTGCCGCTCACATATAAATTCGTATGGGATTTGTCGTCACCTACTGCTATCTGGAATTAGAGGCCCTGTGTTAGTGTCTTAGGAAGACAATCGCTACTGATGCAAAACTGTACAGTACCTCTGATTTTAATGCTTTTCTTTTCTGTTTACTGAAAATATTTTCATGTTTTTAATGCTTTAATGATTTTAATGCTTTTCTTTGCTGTTCATTGAAAATCTATCGTTATATCTCCTTCACTCTGAAGATCATTATAGTTGCCTGTCGTCTTTTTTCTTGAGTAAACGTTCTAGAAATTTATCAATTTTAGTAGTCTTTCTTATTTTTTTTTTCATTTTTTTATTATACTTTAAGTTCTAGGGTACATGTGCATAATGTGCAGGTTTGTTATATATGTATATTTGTGCCATGTTGGTGTGCTGTACCCATCAACTCGTCAGCACCCATCAATTCATCATTTATATCATGTATAACTCCCCAATGCAATCCCTCTCCCCTCCCCCCTCCCCATGGTAGGCCCCAGTGTGTGATGTCCCCTTCCCGAGTCCAAGTGATCTCATTGTTCAGTTCCCACCTATGAGTGAGAACATGCGGTGTTTGGTTTTCTGTTCTTGCTATAGTTTGCTAAGAATGATGGTTTCCAGCTCCATCATGTCCCTACAAAGGACACAAACACATCCTTTTTTATGGCTGCGTAGTATTCCATGGTGTATATGTGCCACATTTTCTTAATCCAGTCTGTCACAGATGGACATTTGGGTTGATTCCAAGTCTTTGCTATTGTGAATAGTGCCACAATAAACATATGTGTGCATGTGTCTTTGTAGTAGAATAGTTTATAATCCTTTGGGTATATACCCAGTAGTGGGATGGCTGGGTCATATGGTACATCTAGTTCTAGATCCTTGAGGAATTGCCATACTGTTTTCCATAATGGTTGAACTAGTTTACAATCCCACCAACAGTGTAAAAGTGTTCCTATTTCTCCACATCCTCTCCAGCACCTCTTGTTTCCTGACTTTTTAATGATTGCCATTCTAACTGGTGTGAGATGGTATCTCATTGTGGTTTTGATTTGCATTTCTCTGATGGCGAGTGATGATGAGCATTTTTTCATGTGTCTGTTGGCTGTATGAATGTCTTCTTTTG
Organism: Rhinopithecus roxellana; assembly: GCF_007565055.1. NCBI lineage: Eukaryota > Metazoa > Chordata > Mammalia > Primates > Cercopithecidae > Rhinopithecus > Rhinopithecus roxellana. The sequence goes on along the minus strand of NC_044556.1, from coordinate 52,449,903 downwards.
AGAAATGTCTGTTCATATCCTTTGCCCACTTTTTGATGGGGTTGTTTGTTTTTTTCTTGTATATTTGTTTGAGTTCTTTGTAGATTCTGGATATTAGCCCTTTGTCAGATGAGTAGATTGCAAAAATTTTCTCCCATTCTGTAGGTTGCCTGTTCACTCGGATGGTAGTTTCTTTTGCTGTGCAGAAGCTCTTTAGTTTAATGAGATCCCCTTTGTCAATTTTGGCTTTTGCTGCCGTTGCTTTTGGTGTTTTAGACATGAAGTCCTTGCCCATGCCCATGTCCTGAATGGTACTACCTAGATTTTCTTCTAGGGTTTTTATGGTATTAGGTCTAACATTTAAGCTCTAATCCATCTTGAATTAATCTTCGTATAATGAGTAAGGAAAGGATCCAGTTTCAGCTTTCTACTTATGGCTAGCCAATTTTCCCAGCACCATTTATTAAATAGGGAATCCTTTCCCCATTTCTTGTTTCTCTCAGGTTTGTCAAAGATCAGATGGCTGTAGATGTGTGGTATTATTTCTGAGGACTCTGTTCTGTTCCATTGGTCTATAGCTCTGTTTTGGTACCAGTACCATGCTGTTTTGGTTACTGTAGCCTTGTAGTATAGTTTGAAGTCAGGTAGCGTGACGCCTCCAGCTTTGTCCTTTTGACTTAGGATTGTCTTGGCAATGTGGGCTCTTTTTTGGTTCCATATGAACTTTAAAGTAGTTTTTTCCAATTCTGTGAAGAAACTCATTGTAGCTTGATGGGGATGGCATTGAATCTATAAATAACCTTGGACAGTATGGCCATTTTCACGATATTGATTCTTCCTATCCATGAGCATGGTATGTTCTTCCATTTGTTTGTGTCGTCTTTGATTTCACTGAGCAGTGGTTTGTAGTTCTCCTTGAAGAGGTCCTTTACATCCCTTGTAAGTTGGATTCCTAGGTATTTTATTCTCTTTGAAGCAATTGTGAATGGAAGTTCATTCCTGAATGGGCTCTCTGCTTGTCTGTTACTGGTGTATAAGAATGCTTGTGATTTTTGCACATTAATTTTGTATCCTGAGACTTTGCTGAAGTTGCTTATCAGCTTAAGGAGATTTTGGGCTGAGACGATGGAGTTTTCTAAATATACAATGATGTCATCTGCAAACAGGGACAATTTGACTTCTTCTTTTCCTAACTGAATACCCTTGATTTCTTTCTCTTGCCTGATTGCTCTAGCCAGAACTTCCAACACTATGTTGAATAGGAGTGGTGAGAGAGGGCATCCCTGTCTTGTACCAGTTTTCAAAGGGAATTTTTCCAGTTTTTGCCCATTCAGTATGATATTAGCTGTGGGTTTGTCATAAATAGCTCTTATTATTTTGAGGTATGTTCCATCAATACCGAATTTATTGAGCGTTTTTAGCATGAAGGGCTGTTGAATTTTGTCAAAAGCCTTTTCTGCATCTATTGAGATAATCATGTGGTTCTTGACTTTGGTTCTGTTTATATGCTGGATTATGTTTATTGATTTGCGAATGTTGAACCAGCCTTGCATCCCAGGGATGAAGCCCACTTGATCATGGTGGATAAGCTTTTTGATGTGCTGCTGAATCCGGTTTGCCAGTATTTTATTGAGGATTTTTGCATCGATGTTCATCAGGGATATTGGTCTAAAATTCTCTTTTGTTGTTGTGTCTCTGCCAGGCTTTGGTATCAGGATGATGTTGGCCTCATAAAATGAGTTAGGGAGGATTCCCTCTTTTTCTATTGATTGGAATAGTTTCAGAAGGAATGGTACCAGCTCCTCCTTGTACCTCTGGTAGAATTCAGCTGTGAACCCATCTGGTCCTGGACTTTTTTTGGTGGGTAGGCTATTAATAGTTGCCTCAATTTCAGAACCTGTAATTGGTCTATTCAGGGATTCAACTTCTTCCTGGTTTAGTCTTGGGAGAGTGTACGTGGCCAGGAAATTATCCATTTCTTCTAGATTTTCTAGTTGATTTGCATAGAGGTGTTTATAGTATTCTCTGATGGTAGTTTGTATTTCTGTGGGGTCGGTGGTGATATCCCCTTTATCATTTTTTATTGCATCTATTTGATTCCTCTCTCTTTTCTTCTTTATTAGTCTTGCTAGCGGTCTGTCAATTTTGTTGATCTTTTCAAAAAACCAACTCCTGGATTCATTGATTTTTTGGAGGGTTTTTGTGTCTCTATCTCCTTCAGTTCTGCTCTGATCTTAGTTATTTCTTGCCTTCTGCTAGCTTTTGAATGTGTTTGCTCTTGCCTCTCTAGTTCTTTTAATTGTGATGTTAGAGTGTCAATTTTAGATCCTTCCTGCTTTCTCTTGTGGGCATTTAGTGCTATAAATTTCCCTCTACACACTGCTTTAAATGTGTCCCAGAGATTCTGGTATGTTGTATCTTTGTTCTCATTGGTTTCAAAGAACATCTTTATTTCTGCCTTCATTTCGTTATGTACCCAGTAGTCATTCAGGAGCAGGTTGTTCAGTTTCCATGTAGTTGAGCGGTTTTGAGTGAGTTTCTTAGCCCTGAGTTCTAGTTTGATTGCACTGTGGTCTGAGAGACAGTTTGTTATAATTTCTGTTCTTTTACATTTGCTGAGGAGTGCTTTACTTCCAATTATGTGGTCAATTTTGGAAGAAGTGCGATGTGGTGCTGAGAAGAATGTATATTCTGTTGATTTGGGGTGGAGAGTTCTATAGATGTCTATTAGGTCTGCTTGGTGCAGAGATGAGTTCAATTCCTGGATATCCTTGTTAACTTTCTGTCTCGTTGATCTGTCTAATGTTGACAGTGGAATGTTGAAGTCTCCCATTTTTATCGTATGGGAGTCTAAGTCTCTTTGTAAGTCTCTAAGGACTTGCATTATGAATCTGGGTGCTCCTGTATTGGGTGCATATATATTTAGGATAGTTAGCTCTTCCTGTTGAATTGATCCCTTTACCATTATGTAATGGCCTTCTTTGTCTCTTTTGATCTTTGATGGTTTAAAGTCTGTTTTATCAGAGACTAGGATTGCAACCCCTGCTTTTTTTTGTTCTCCATTTGGTTGGTAGATCTTCCTCCATCCCTTTATTTTGAGCCTATGTATGTCTCTACATGTGAGATGGGTCTCCTGAATACAGCAGACTGATGGGTCTTGACTCTTTATCCAGTTTGCCAGTCTGTGTCTTTTAATTGGAGCATTTAGTCCTTTAACATTTAAGGTTAATATTGTTTTTTTTTTTTTTTTTTTTTTTTTGAGACGGAGTCTCGCTCTGTCACCCAGGCTGGAGTGCAGTGGCCGGATCTCAGCTCACTGCAAGCTCCGCCTCCCAGGTTCCCGCCATTCTCCTGCCTCAGCCTCCCGAGTAGCTGGGACTACAGGCGCCCGCCACCTCGCCCGGCTAGTTTTTTTTTATTTTTTAGTAGAGACGGGGTTTCACCGTGTTAGCCAGGATGGTCTCGATCTCCTGACCTCGTGATCCGCCCGTCTCGGCCTCCCAAAGTGCTGGGATTACAGGCTTGAGCCACCGCGCCCGGCAAGGTTAATATTGTTATGTGTGAACTTGATCCTGCCATTATGATATTAACTGGTTATTTTGCTCGTTAGTTGATGCAGTTTCTTCCTAGCCTCGATGGTCTTTACATTTTGGCATGTTTTTGCAATGGCTGGTACCAGTTGTTCCTTTCCATGTTTAGGGCTTCCTTCAGGGTCTCTTGTATGGCAGGCCTGGTGGTGACAAAATCTCTAAGCATTTGCTTATCTGTAAAGGATTTTATTTCTCCTTCACTTATGAAACTTAGTTTGGCTGGATATGAAATTCTGGGTTGAAAATTCTTTTCTTTAAGAACGTTGAATATTGGCCCCCACTCTCTTCTGGCTTGTAGAGTTTCTGCCGAGAGATCTGCTGTTAGTCTGATGGGCTTCCCTTTGTGGGTAACCCGACCTTTCTCTCTGGCTGCCCTTAAGATTTTTTCCTTCATTTCAACTTTGGTGAATCTGGCAATTATGTGTCTTGGAGTTTCTCTTCTGGAGGAGTATCTTTGTGGCGTTCTCTGTATTTCCTGAATTTGAATGTTGGCCTGCCCTACTAGGTTGGGGAAGTTCTCCTGGATAATATCCTGAAGAGTGTTTTCCAACTTGGTTCCATTCTCCCCCTCACTTTCAGGCACCCCAATCAGATGTAGATTTGGTCTTTTTACATAATCCCATACTTCTTGCAGGCTTTGTTCATTTCTTTTTCTTCTTTTTTCTTCTGGTTTCTCTTCTCACTTCATTTCATTCATTTGATCCTCAATCGCTGATACTCTTTCTTCCAGTTGATCGAGTCGGTTACTGAAGCTTGTGCATTTGTCACGTATTTCTCGTGTCATGATTTTCATCTCTGTCATTTCGTTTATGACCTTCTCTGCATTAATTAGTCTAGCTGTCAATTCTTCCACTCTTTTTTCAAGATTTTTAGTTCCTTTGCGCTGGGTACGTAATTCCTCCTTTAGCTCTGAGAAGTTTGATGGACTGAAGCCTTCTTCTCTCCTCTCGTCCAAGTCATTCTCTGACCAGCTTTGATCCGTTGCTGGTGATGGGCTGCGCTCCTTTGCAGGGGGAGATGCACTCTTATTTTTTGAATTTCCAGCTTTTCTGCCCTGCTTTTTCCCCATCTTTGTGGTTTTATCTGTCTCTGGTCTTTGATGATGGTGACGTACTGATGGGGATTTGGTATAGGTGTCCTTCCTGTTTGATAGTTTTCCTTCTGACAGTCAGGACCCTCAGCTATAGGTCTGTTGGAGATTGCTTGAGGTCCACTCCAGACCCTGTTTGCCTGGGTATCAGCAGCAGAGTTTGCAGAAGATAGAATATTGCTGAACAGCGAGTGTACCTGTCTGATTCTTACTTTGGAAGCTTCCTCTCAGGGGTGTACTCCACCCTGTGAGGTGTGGGGTGTCAGACTGCCCCTAGTGGGGGATGTCTCCCAGTTAGGCTACTCAGTGGTCAGTGACCCACTTGAGCAGGCAGTCTGTCCGTTCTCAGATCTCAACCTCCGTGTTGGGAGATCCACTGCTCTCTTCAAAGCTGTCAGACAGAGTCCTTTGCATCTGCTCAGGCCTCTGCTGTTTCCCCTATTGTTTTTTAGCTGAGCCCTGCCCCCAGAGGTGGAGTCTATAGAGACAGGCAGGTTTCCTTGAGCTGCTGTGAGCTCCACCCAGTTAGAGCTTCCCAGCAGCTTTGTTTACCCACTTAAGCCTCAGCAATGGCGGGCGCCCTCCCCCAGCCTGGCTGCTGCCTGGTGGTTAGATCGCAGCAGACTGCTGTGTTAACAATGAGGGAGGCTCCGTGGGCGTGGGACCCTCCCGGCCAGGTGAGGGATATATTCTTCTCGTGTGCCCGTTGCTTAAAGCGCGGTATTGGGGTGGGAGTTACCCGATTTTCCAGGTGTTGTGTGTCTCAGTTCCCCTGACTAGGAAAAGGGATTCCGTTCCCCCTTGCACTTCCCAGGTGAGGCGATGCCTCGCCCTGCTTCAGCTCTCGCTGGTCAGGCTGCAGCAGCTGAGCAGCACCGATTGTCCAGCACTCCCTAGTGAGATGTCCCCAGTACCTCAGTTGAAAATGCAGAAATCACCGGTCTTCTGTGTCGCTCGCGCTGGGAGTTGGAGACTGGAGCTGTTCCTATTCGGCCATCTTGCTCTGCCCCAGTAGTCTTTCTAATAACAGCTTTGGGCTTGTTTGATCCTCTCTATTGTGTGTTTGTTTTCTGTTTCATTATGTTTTGCCCTTTTTTATTTCCTTACTTTCATTTTCTATATTCTGTTCTCAAATTTATAAAGTTGAATGCTTAGCACATTAATTTTAGCCTTTTTAAATTTGGTAATATAATCATTTAAGCCCTCATATTTCCCTCTAATTGCTACTTCGGCTTCACATTACAAGCATTAATATACAGAGCATTTATTATTGTTTAGTGCTTTACAATTTCTAATTTTCATTGTAATTTATTTTTTGACCCATGAATTATTAGCATGTTGATTTTGTTTTCAAATGTGTGTGAGTTTCCCCCAGTTATATATTTAATTTTGGTTTCTATTTCATTGTATTATGATTAGTTTTTTAAAATGATGTTCTTTGAATTCTTTATCTAGGTCTAATCTGCTGTTTAACATTTTATTTTATGTTATTTATTTATTTTTAAAATTTCAGCTCTTGTACATCTATATGATTCACTTTTTTCAAGTCTACCTGGTACTTTGTTTAGAGAGTATCTTACTCCTTGATCCACTTAATGCTCTCTTTTATTTCTTTTGACATTTTAAGCATACTTACTCTATATTCTTAATTGATAATTCTACCGTTAGAAACATTAGGTGTGTTTGAATATATCTTTGTTGTTTCTACTGTTATTCAAGGACTGATGTCTCCTTGTGCATTTTATTATTTTCTATAAGTTAATATTAATGAAATATTTGAGGCCTGGATTAAAGATGTCTTTCATAAATATGTGTATGCTAATTTTTGATCTGAAGTTTTATGGATCACTTACTACAAACCTGTGTGAAGGTGGGCTTGAAATCTCGGGAAACATTTAATTTTAACTCTGCTCCAGAGCTGGGACAAGCAAATTTCTTTGCTGTCATTGTCTGCAGAGTGGGACTTACACATGTATGTATCTCAGTTTTCCGTTTTACTAAGGGTATACTCCTTTGGGTCGCAGCTCTGTGTGGGAGCCTGCTGTAGATCTCCTATGTGTAGAGGCTATGGCCATTGTCTCTAGTTCCTCTACTTTCCTCAGGGTTGTCAGAATGGACGCTCATGGCTATTTTGATGCTTCTTTACCTTTCTGTTTTCCTGCTTTCACTTTGTCTTTTGGCCTTTGATGAATTCCCTTCCATACTTGTCAGCTCAATTATATATTTTTAAAAATGATTTTATTCAGAATCATGACATATTTTGTAATAAGAAGGTTGTTCATTGTATTTAGTGTATCATGCCGTCAGAAACATAAATTTTATAATCTTTCTTCAAATTGTCTATGCTTGACAAGGCAGCTTTAAAAATGAAACAATGAAACTATGAAACAGAATGTAACTGCTTTCCTTTTAAATTAATTATCCCCACATTAAAGAATTTCTGTGACCAACTGGTGAAAGTCTGATAATTTTGCTTCAATATTTGCAGCCTTATGTGTATTTATAACACCCAATAATATATGTATATTTTAATGTGAATCTGTTTGCATGAATTTATTTTTCCTTAAATTGATTTTTATTCTTTGCTTCTCTAACATAAAAATGAACGAATTCTGTCCAATGATGGAAATACTTGGATATAAGGGAGGGAACCTATATAAGGTGGTAAAATATCTGCAAAATTCAACCATAGGAATATTCCTAGGAAGAGCCCAAGGTCCTTAACCCTAATCCCCTCCCTCTCAAAATTAGACAACTCATATAAGCCGAAATACAACAGAAGGATCTTCTGAGACTGAGATTGAATAAATCTCAGCATGGCATAAATGCCATTGCAATCAAAGACATTATCTACCACATGAGAGAGGGATACTGAGCACATATGTGGGGCAGAGGAAATCCTTTAGTCAAAGGTCACACATTACTAAGCAACAAACTGTACAAAGTCACTTACTGTGGGAAAAACATAGATACAAAAATGCAGATTTGAGTGGAACTACACCCTGGATTTATTCTTTTTTTTTTTTTTTTTTTCTGGTGTATTGGGCTCTACATTACCTTTGAGAAACAAACAATGCACTAAGAAATATGAAGGAGGGTGGTTAGAAAGAGATGGAGTGGGTTGCTGGTGGTATAATGACTCTGTGTTGCATTTCTTGAGCATTTTGAAGTAGGAGAGAGCAGAAAAGAAAAGTACAAAAAGCAAGAGGAAGAAGGTACTACGGCTTAGATTTTCAAAACAGAAAGACTAGTTGTAGCAACCAAGTGGAGGAATGTCTGGGAGCTTTTTGGATTTTCTTTGGTTGGCCAAGGGGAAACTAATTTTGTCTTGATTCAGATTCCCTTTATAATTGCCTTTTGCCATTGCATTTATATCCAGGCATAGTATGGAATAATCGAAGATCTCTATTCAACTTCCTGTGAAACTTTCTTAAACGAGAAATACTTGACTTTTCTCAATGAGTTGCATTACCAGTGTCTATTGAAAGGCTGATGTAGAAGTATCTGTTCTGAAATACTTGTAAATCACAACTGTAATACAAATAGTTATATACTTATTAGATTCTATTTAGCAGCTCAGGAAAGGAGAAAGGACAGATATTTTCAAACCCCCAAGTTCAAATTCAGAATGTTCCCAGTTTTACAGGAAGTGAATATATATTTTTTACTTTACTTACATTTTCATTAGAGCCTTAAGACAGGTATTTATCTGAAAAGAAATGTACTTACACAATATAGTTCTTGCTAATTGGGATTCAATCTGAGATAAATAAGAGTTCTGAAACTTTGCTTTGCAGAAATTCATAACACTTAAGTTCAGCTGAAATATCCAATTCAGAATGTTGCAGCTCTGAAATTGAGTTAGTCACTCCCTCCTCATATATTGCATATTGTCACCATGATTTTGGTTAAAATCCTGATTCTGATTATGGTTGGTGGGTACAATGAGAAAACTCTTTTTGTAACTTTTCACAGGGATACACTAACCAAAAAGAAGACCAAATTACTGGTTCTCACTTCAATAAATATTTTTACATATACTATGAAAAACACCATTTACCCATAGTGCCAAAAACAGATTGTAGGATGCCTTGGTAAAAGTAACATTATTAGAGTGCTTAGCACATATAAACTCAGTAAGTATTAAGTTTTCGTTTTTATTTCTCCTTCTTTATTCCTTTCCTTTCCTCCCCCTCCTCCCCCCTCCCTCCTCCATCTCCACCTCCTCCTCCCTCTTCTCCATTGCCCCTGTAAATATATTTCACCAGTAACTTGTAATAAGGTTGTGCTGAGGGCCTCTGATAAACACCAACTCACACTTATAAAATCTCCATGGCTGTTTTATTTTATTCTAGACATTAATGCTTCTACTTAATTTCCCATATTAGTCAGAAACCTCCCTTTTTCTATCTCCTCTCCTGACCTCTCGCTTCTCATTGGGATCTATCTTGGTTTTTGTTGTGGATGCTGTCTCAGTGTCAGGAAACAAGGAGTCCTCTCTCTGTTTCAGCATGGGAAAGGAGAAGGGATCAATTTTTTCCAAATCTCCCAAGTTGAAATTCAGAAGGAATTTCCCTAGAAACCAAATCTAAATTACAGTAACCAAAATGAGGAAGCAACATTCAGGCCTATAAAATGTTCTCTGAGGCATAACAATGAAGAAGCTGATAAGTGGGAGGATAGGGTGAAACTGTTCTCTGATTCACAGAAACAAACCTTCAAACTCTGGGAGTTTCAGAAAAGAGCTAGAAAGGACTTGAATGAAAGATAGAGAGCATTGCATAGGTGAAAGAGTTGGCACAAGCAAAATTTCAAAGAGAAAATTACTGTGGGGTGTGTGTGTGTTTATGTGGTGTGCTGGTCAGTTGGGGTGTGGGTAGGGTACAGCGATGAGAACAGTGTGATTGGAATCAAGTATGCATTAAAATAAAGACAGGCCAGATATAAAATTAGGTCAGTGGTGTTAAGGCAGATTACAGAAACTCCTCTTGGAAAATTTTAGGAATATGCACCATGATGGGTTTGACTTCTGGGTCTGGAATTCTGTTAGACTTTCCAATAGGCCTATACTCCATCTAGAGACTCAGTCCTGACCCAGGCTGTTAGTTCATCCTTGCACTGCTATAAAGAAATACCTGAGCCTGGGTAATTTATGAGAAAAGAGGTTTAATTGTCTCATGGTTCTTCAGGCTGTACAGGAAGCATAATGCTGGCATCTATTTCTGGGAAGGCCTCAGGAAGCTCATAATCATGGAAGAAGTTGAAGTGGAGGCAGGCAGCTCAGATGGTGAGAGCAGGAGCTAGAGAGTGAAGGGGGAGATGTCTCACATGTTTAAATGAACCGATCTCATGAAGAGTCACTCACTATCATGAGAATAGTACCAAGGCAATGGTACTAAACCATTCATGAGAAATCTGCCCCCATAATTCACCTCCCACCAGGTTCCACCCTTTGGGGATTGGGGACCTTCCTTCCTTCCTTCCTTCCTTCCTTCCTTCCTTCCTTCCTTCCTCCTCCTTCCTTCCTTCCTTCATTCCTTTCTTTTTTTCTTTTCTTTTATTTCTTCTTTTCTTTCTTTTTTCCCTCCCTCCCTTCCTTCCTTCCTCCCTTCCTTCCTTCCTCCCTTCCTTCCTTCCTCCCTTCCTTCCTTCCCTCCTTCCTTCCTTCTCTCTCTCAATCTCTCTCTTTCTTTCCCTTTCTTCCTTCCTTCTTTTCTCTCTTTCTTTCTTTCTTTCTTTCTTTCTTTTTTCTTCTTTCTTCTTTCTTTCTTTCTTTCTTTCTTTCTT